>NC_044308.2:83171303-83914148 GCF_007474595.2 Lynx canadensis
GGGCTTAAAAACCGTATACAAGTCACCAGAAACCAGCAGCTGCATGAAAGTCAGAACCAGGTACTCTTTCTGACATGAATTCTTCAGAGACAAAGAGGAAGGAGGTGGGGAAGCAGGCGTTTCCATAAACGACCTTTAGCTGAGCTGGCCTACCGTCGGAAAGGCACAGGTGGAACGTACCCTTAACCTTTAACAGGGTTCGAAGCGAAGGAGAGGCTCAGGGCGGCTCTGCCTACAGGTGCTTTACCCTTCAGAGGCCTGTTACAAAGGGATACCGTGGAGGGAAAAATCCAGACTCTATCCTCAGGACTATTTTTATTTTTCCTGCCTTACTGAACACAATACATTTATTCGTTATTAAAGCATTAGCAAGTTTGAAATCTCTACAAGCAAACTACAGGTGTAGCGCTTAGTGTCATTTTAATGCTAGAAAGATCCATTCTAGTTTTAGGAGCTGTAAGGCTTCCTTTCACCTGTTTTCTGTCTTTCAGCTTTTAGTTTGTCACTTTTAGTGGTTTTTACTGGTTTGTAGGGGGCATGTCCCAGGAAAGAGGAAGGGTAGAACAGGTAAAGTGTAGTTAGAAAACGTAATATGGAGTATATTTCAGTATCATTAGAAAATTTAATTTTTTGAATGATAAAAAATGACTGCTTTCATGTGACCAACTAGAGATCATAAAGCCTTGCAAAATTTGGAATCTACAAAAAAGTGGGCTGTGCAAGTGGAGAAATGCTTTGTATTTCAGTCCAGGCAAGAGACCAGGTAGCTTGCATTCTTTTTGTTTTGCCATTTGGTCAGCTCAGTAAGGCGGTTTTTGCTGCATGACCTGAAATTGGACAGGCTCATTTATTAAATATTAATAGAGCATTCAACAAATTTTTATTGAGGTACCAGTCTGGAGCCTGTTCTAGATCCCGTAATCCAGCATTAAACAGTAAAAAGTCCCTGCTTTCATGGTACTTAGATTCTAACAGCGGGAGACAGACAATAACAACAAATAAAGGAGGTGATTTCAGACAGCAATAAGTCCAAACTAACAGTAACTACTACTTACGCATATTACAATATGCTCGGCGTGATGCAGCGTCTATGCAACTCACAACTATCCTAGAAGAAGGTATTTTTATTGCTCCCACTCTACAGGTAAAGAAAATAAGGCTAGAGGTTAATCAGCATACCCAACTTCACACATCAGAGGGACAGGGCTGGGCTTTGAACTCTGTGAGTCTGGCTCCACGCCCTATGCACTGAACCACTAGGCTAACTATTTTGCTGAGAGTAAAGCAAAGGTGGTGAGTGTGGCTGGTGGGGACCACTTTGGATACCAGAGTCGCGGAACATCCAGCTGAGGAGGTGACTGTCACCTATGAGTGGTGAGAGCGGGACCACTATGGAAACAGAACAACAGTGTTTCCAAAGCTCCTTGGGTTTAGGATTAAAGACACCTTGCTATAAGAAGGCACCTTCAAGAAACAAAATATGAAAAAGGACAACCATGAACATCCAGGACTGGAAAAGAGAAGTTATTCTGGCCTCCGTCAAACCCTGTAGTGTTAAAGTGATCATACTCCTCTGACATACCCTGTCAGTCCGTCTTTCTCAAGACTTCACGAAAGTCTCCATCCAGTACCGTACCCCCTGCCCAGGAGTGCTAATGTGAGAGTTGATTCATCCCGTCTTCCCCCAATAGGATGAACCGTTCAACAGATCCAGCCCTACCCCTCCTCCTCCACGATGCCCTTGCCTCGTTAATTAACCTTGTCTGCAAGTTAGCAGAAGAGCTGATGAGAAGCCATGACATGACACACAGCTGAATAACATCCCTATTTATCTGTTCATTCTCAGTAAATAAATCTAACAGCTTATAAAACATTCAAATAAAACTGGTAATCACCCCAGCACCACACAATAAGCACAAATAAAAAGAAGCAGTGATGATAATTTCACCATACTCCCAATATTCCTCTTAATTTATTACCATTGTTTGCTCCTTTCTTTTCCCATAAAGCTCCAAGATGTTAAGCCATGCCCAGTGCAGGTCATTATACTTCTCTCCAGTTTTCCTGTGACCTTGGCACATGCAACTTTTCTGCCTTGGTCCATCATCTTACCTGCCATGCTTTCTTTCGTGTTGTTATTATCACTGGCAGTAATAATAGCAGCAAAGATAACACTTGTTAAACATGGACTCTGCCACGAGTACTTTGCCAAACACCTCGTATCTTATCCAATCCGTACAGCATTTAAAACCTTCCTCTGTGCCAGGCGTTGTTCAAACTTCATATTCTATCATTGTGCCCATTGTGCAGGTGGTGAAACTGAGGCTTTAATAGGCTCAGTATTGGCCCATGTTGGCATAGATCTTAAGTAGCTACTGAGGAGCCAGGATTGGCCAGGCAGTGAGGCTCCAGAGCCTGCCCTCTCCACCCTCAGTGTCACTGCTTAACAGATCAAGTCCGCAGAAAAGCTCAGCATGAGCTAGACCTCAACATATGGAAAATTCTTCTACATTTTGAAAAGAAAAACCTCTTGGCCTGATTAAGACCTTCTCTTTGTGGCTGCGCATATCCGACAGCACTCCTTGATGGAGATTCGCAGAGATTTACCTTCCCTCCCAGGGATTTTAACACCCACCCAGGTACCCATAACCAAGAATTCTAGCCAAAGGAGAGCCACTCTGAGTCTGCGAATTCAGGCATCAAGTGTGATATAGGTCACTGTTGCTTCTGCTTCCTGGGCCTCAGGAAAGTTGCCCTCATGCCAATGAAGTTTCCCAGCCTCGAGCTGACATTTAGTTGTCTCTGTCCTCGTTTGCTTTGAAATCCACTGTAGCACGTTATCTGGACCAGCCACTTTTTATGCCTCAGGGGCTTCTTGTTGTGTAGGCCCCATTGTTGGCCACATATCTTAGCATAACACAGCTCTCCTTTAAATTGCACTGCGTCAATATTCTGCCTTCTAGATTAGGTCTATGTCTGGGGGAACTTACTAGGTATAGCACAGGGGGTAAAAGGAGATATGTAATCAGGGAAATTAGAGAAGTAAAGACTAATTGGGTCGCCTCCTTAGCTCCTGTCTTTGGAGAATAGTTTCCGTTAGCATGGGACTGTCAGTTTTCTAATCTACTCTTAAATGCCCACCAGCACCACTGTCATTTCTGGAGTTTTTATCCACACACATTATGATGTCCTAACTCTAATGGCACAGCAAAGCATCCTGGGCTGGGAAACAGAGACAAAGGGAGAGAATTTCTGTCATGTTTACATAATGCTGAGAATGTCGCTCAATTCACCGCACAGGTGAAAATCCTCAAATGCCGAGGGTTCCTCCTATGACATATATGAACAGATTACTAAGGGAGGAGAAGGGAAGTCCAGATTTTTAAAAAATTAATTAATTAATTTAAAAATAAATAAAAATAAAAACAGCCCCTATCTGGGATGATTTGGGTATGGATTTGCCCGTAGCTAAGTGTCCAACTAAATGATTTCTGTAACCTATCCCGTCTCCTTATAATATAGAGTCAGAAACCATAAGTAATAGAGAAAACAATTTGTAGGTTCACTAGTTTATAAGGATTGCCGATATACCTCAGCTCTAAGAGTACCTGTATCTAGACGTGAAGTAACAAAAGCAAAAAAAAAAAAAAAAAAAAAAAATGAGAGGATGCTAATTAGCTAAAGAAAACTCTTTGCCTTCTCTAAGCACGGAGCTGCCTTTTAAATTAGAACTTGTTCATTTGTTGCAATTCATGGTTGTATCTGTTCTGTGAGAAAAGACACTTCCCTGATTTTACCAGTAATTTGTTTTATTTGGGGTGTCATAAATCCTTTTAATGTTTTGATTACATCTGTAGAGCCTCTCCCAAGGTAAATTCATTTTGCATCAGTAAGTTCTTGAATCCCTGAGGTGAATCCAGTGATCTCAGGTTACAAAACCTTATTTAATATGAGGACATCTTTGGTTCTTATTAAAAAAACAAATTAGTGCACCTCCCAGAACATATTTCACCAAAATTACAATAGTTCTTTCCTTCCTCCTCATTTTTCCTTCCCTTTTATTCATTTAGTGTTAATATATATTGAAGTCCTGTTCCAAAAAACATCAACTCCTAGAGTGACAAAATACAAAACCAAAATTTAAAAAAAAGAAATTTTTTTAAGTTTATTGATTTTGAGAGAAGGGGTGAGAGAGAGAGAGAGAGTAGGGGAGGGGCAGAGAGAGGGAGAGAGAGAGAATCCCAAGCAGGCTCTACACTGTCAGCACAGAGCCATATATGGGGCTTGAACCCACCAACTGTGAGATCTTGACCTGAGCCAAAACCAAGAGTCAGACGCTTAACTAACTGAGCCATCCAGGTGCTCCCAAAACCAAGTTTTTTTTTTACACTTTGATCCCCTTATGCAGATAATCTTCTGAAAAAGTATTTCTTAGAAAATATTTTTTAATAAAAATTAGACCTAATATTTAAAAATTATGTCTAGGGGCGCCTGGGTGGCGCAGTCGGTTAAGCGTCCGACTTCAGCCAGGTCACGATCTCGCGGTCCGTGAGTTCGAGCCCCGCGTCAGGCTCTGGGCTAATGGCTCAGAGCCTGGAGCCTGTTTCCGATTCTGTGTCTCCCTCTCTCTCTGCCCCTCCCCCATTCATGCTCTCTCTCTGTCCCAAAAATAAATAAACGTTGAAAAAATAAATAAATAAATAAATAAATAAATAAATAGATAATAAAAAAATAAAAATTATGTCTATAGTTAAGAGTTATTTTCAGTGGTAAATGGTCCTCCTTTTCTTCCTATTCACTTAGGTGGGCAAGTTACATCACTAGGATTTCAATGTCAAAATCACAGCTAGGTAAATTTTAAAGTTGAAGGATTTTCATATGCAATGTATTCTTAACGGAATGTGTATATCGAGAACTCTCAAGACGATAGCAAACTAGAAGGAAATTATTACTTACAGTTCCAATCATCTGGAATTTTAGTGCTTGGTTTGCTTTGCTAATAAAGTCCACAGTAACTAAGATATCGATCGCTCTCCCTCTTGATCATCCACCACTTTAATGTGCCGCCAAAACTGGTTGACTCCACCTATCTCTATTTCCAATCTTCTAGCTTAATGCCTTTTTCTGGATCTGTTGTAAGAAATTCCCAAATTAGCTCCCAAAAAGTTTTGCTTCTCCATTCCATTCTGCACCCTGCTCCCTGGAATATCTTCCCAAAGCCTCCATCATGTTTCCTTCTCCTAAATCATCACTGGTTCATAGATCAACATATTCAAGAATCTGGTACCAGCTTACATTTTCTACTGCCATCTCCACCATTATTACTCTTTTTTTTTTTTTGAGAGAGAGATAAAGTACTAGTGGGGGAGGGGCAGAGAGAGAGGGAGACACAGTAGGCTCCAGGCTCCGAACTGTCAGCACAGAAGCCAACGTGGGGCTCAAACCCACGAACCGTGAGATCATGACCTGAGCCAAAGTCGGACGCTTAACCGACTGAGCCACCCAGCTGCCCCTCCTTCATTCTTTCCTGGAACTGTTACTACTGATGCTCTGGTAAAATCTGTCCAGTCATCTTTCCTGAAATATACTTTAAATATTCACACTGCTATGCTTTTGGCCATGCTGTTTTCTTTTCTTAAGATGCCTTTCTGCTACACATGCATCTGGAAAATTCTTACACAACCAATATGGCATCACTGAGATATTAGTTTTTTTTTTCATCTCCTTTGATGCCCCTATTTCCTTTTCCTCTGTGCTACAACAGCTTTAGGATTTCAGCTCTCTGTGCCTCAGTTCTCTCACCTGTAAATAATAATATATAACCTGAAGAAGTTTCCTACGGGTTAAGAGAGGTAACACATGCTCAGTTAAGCATCTTCTCTCCTTTTTGTGAAGTATTATCTATCATTTCATATGAACTTCACAATAATTCTTTTAGGTAATTATGTCTATTTTCCTAACTTGAAAATAGGTTAAAATGAGACACAGAAATATGAATTGACTTGTCTAGGGTCACATAAGTGGTAAATAACAAAACAGAAATATCCAGATCTTCAGATTTCAAATGCCTTCTTCTTTCCAATATACTGCATTGGATACTGGGTGATTTCTTATTCTACTTTCTCCCCTCAGCACAGTATGCTGCTTGTAGTTGCCACTCAGTGAATGTTAGTTGAATTAAATTGCATGTTCTCTTTTTTTTCCCCCTGTGGTAACAATGAAAATGTTGACAGTACTGAGACGTATAACATACTACTAGAGCCCCTGCTAGTTAACGTCAGTGTCTTTTAGATGTGACCATTGGAATAGCTATGACCCAAATTGACTATACCATGATCTGTCTCACATGCTTTTATCTTGCCTGCCAGGATCTTGTTCTTCTTTACCAGTGCCTTGCTAAAATCAGATTGTACCACATCTACAACATTCCCTTGAGCCGTCAGTGAGAGATTCCTTTCAGAAAACAAAAAATCGAGTCATCTTTTGACGTCACGTATTCATCATGATTTAATATTGGCATTTGGTGATTTACCATTTTCTTTCTATTAAATCATCTTTAAAGGATATTTTTCTGGATATTAATACTTTGAGACTCTTTCTGAAAATTAGAACAATATTTGCTGATACCCTGCCTTCCAGTAAACCCCATCATTTCTCACAAAGATTGCTAAAGATAAGAGAAATGTTATTACAAGGAGTTGGTTCTTTCTTTGCCCAAGTGGATAACTGTATGCAATGAGTTTTAAAACATTTTTATATATGTATTTTTAAAGTTTATTCACTTATTTCAAGAGGGCGAGCAGGAGAGGGGGAGAGAGAGAGAGAGAGAGAAAGAGAGAGGATCCCAAGTCTCCATACACAGAGAGAGCCCAGAGCCCAACATGGGGCTTGAACTCACAAATCATGAGCTCACAACCTGAGCCAAAACTAAGAGTCCAATGCTTAACTGACTGAGCCACCTAGGCACTCCATATGCAGTGAGTTTTAACTGTAGCAGGAAAAGTATAGCTTAGAGGTATGCCTAGCACTTATTTAAGGGGCAGTGTGATAGTAGTCCTTCCCTGGAGATTTCTAAGAGCACACGCTAAACTTATCAGGGGTCTCTCTGCCTCCTAGTCAGTTGTGGACAGACTAGGTGCTACCTGGATGCTTTTCCCCATCTGAGATTCAGAGATGTTCCAAATGTCCAGACATATCAGTACTTCTCCTGAAGCCTTTGCTTCAGCTTTGTGTTGTCTTGAAATGATGACTACAGTATTCCAAACTGCACAAAATGTAACTGTCTTGTCAAATCGATAGATGAATTTTCAGAGACACCAAAAATTCTGTCAACCCATTCAGGCTTTCTAAGACTATGCATTCATTGCCTTTCAATCAACCCAGACACCCAGAATAAATTGAAGGAGAAAAGAAATTTCCAGGGTAGAACTTACAGGCAGAGGTTATCCTGATGAAAAATGCAAATAGAATAGAGAACCAATAACATCAAATTTTTTAAATCCTATTATCTCTTTTTACTCCCTGCTCACCTCCCCACAATTGTCCATTACAATGTGGTTCCTGGTGTCATTTTAAATACAACTGACATTGTTTCTGATCTTAAAGAATTTATTTCCCGTTACCAAGGCATGACAGTAGTTCTAGCTTGGGATGTGTCCTTTCTGCTGGGACTAATCAGCTCACTATTTTACCAGCCAGAGGCATAATCACTAGCCATTCTGTGAAGTGTCTGTAAATTCTGCGTATGTCAATAACTTCAGTCCGAGTATGTTGCTAACTTATAGGTACTTCATTTTTCATCAGAGAGATTTTCAAAAGAAGCTAGAAATACGAGCATCCCATTTGACTAATGCTGGATCTTTTCAGGTTGGCTTTCTGAGCCTTTGGTAGCTGAGAATAATGAAAGTCGTGATCATTTTGAAAATGACATCTTTGATACAAAAATTAACAACTCTGTATGTAATCTCTTTAATGCCCTTCAAAATTATCATCAATGTCTCTGTAAATATAGTCTTAATCTGACAGTTCTTTAAATAATCTATTGTGAGAGTTTTACCCAATAAATAAGTTTTAAAAGCAAAGTTTACAGTCTTGAAGAAATAAACAGGCAACAACGTAAGCAGTGCGTCACTTATCGGACCCAGCACTCGATGTGTGAAATGCCCTAATGGTTATCTCTTGATCCAGTGGTCTGAAGTAGCAGGTACATAACTCTTTACAGATTGCAAGGGCTTCCAAATTACTCTGTTTGACCTTCATTCCTTCAAAATTGCCATACCAAAGAGTGATTAAGCACTCACTGAGCTATGATGTCCGACAGCCGCGGATTCAGACTTAGTCTTATCATTTCTAACTCAGTGATTTTAAGTAAATTGTTTAACTTTCTTAACCATCTATTTCTTCTCTTGTTAAGTCTCAGTAGAACCTCCTTCATAAGGGTCTTGTAAGATACAGTGACATAATGTAGGTAGAGTACTACCCCAATGCCTGACCCACAGTAAGCATGCAATACATGTCCATATGTGAGGCTTAATGTTTATGGAACTCATATTGTGAATTGATCTAGACAGTCCAAAATCTTAACTTCTACACCTCTGCATATGCACTTGTAACTATGGAAAATAGTAATTCATCAATTATGTTTCAGATTACTTCCTACAAGTTATAGGAGCTCTAGAATAATGAATGATTTCTTCTGAATGTAGAAAATGTGTTTATTTCTAGGAAATTTCTCCCTGATCAAGTGTCTTGAATATTTATTTGAATTTAAGAGACAAAATATGACTGAAATACATCATTGTTCCCTTTAATAAAAAAGGGACATGGTGCATGGTTTTGGTTTTTTTTTGTTTTTTGTTTTTTGGGTTTTTTTGGAATTGATTTAGCCTCATGGCAAGGCTAATACAGCCCTTTAATGTAAGAAATGAAGCAGAGGCAAGGCCAGTTTGATGTTGTTCATCCCTGGAGCTTCTAGACTCCTGTAACCCATAAAGCTCTACAGTTTGGTTAAAGTATCTTATCTATATGCACATGAATTGAACCCTCTGGGTAGGCAAGCTTCCACTGTGGCTTGAACCCAACCTGTATCTCAGACATACTATACAACATTCTAGAATAAATTGTGTTGACTCATTCCCAATAAGGGAAAAGAGCCAGGATTCTGGACTTCCTATCTTTTTATGTAGTAACTTCCTTGAGGGACAAAGAACTAGTCACATCTTTCCTATCTCTCTATGAATGCCCTCCCACCAGCAGACTAAAAGAATGGCCCATTGCAAAGTGCTTTGCCTTACAAGCCTGTTACTTAAAAGAATCATCTGTATTATCCTGTCACCTGGGTGACTCAGTCAGTGAATTATCTGACTCTGGGTTTCCGCTCAGGTCACGATCTCGCAGTTCATGAGATCTCACAATTCATGAATTCAAGCCCCGCCTTGGGTTCTGAGCTGACAGGGTGGAGCCTGCTTGGGATTCTCTCTCTCCCTCTCCGCCCCTCCCCTGCTTATGCTTGCTCTCTCTCTCTCTCAAAAATAAATAAATAAACTCAAAAAAAATCATCTGTTATTATCATTTCTCAATCCACTGTGGGTGTGTGTGGATATGTGTGTGTTGTTTCTGAACTACCAGTGGGCAATGGATATCTTTAAGTTACATATTGGAAACATCAATTTCAGCTCATTACTGGCAATGGTTTACAGAACCAATCCATGTGAGTTATCACCGAACTGATAGCAGTATTTACACCTCCATTTCACCACAGCTTTTATACCTTCTTCTTTCATTTTTCAATTTTTTATTTAAACTCTAGTTATATACCTTCTTTTTATTCTCCCTGGAGTATAGACTGTCCTCACACATTCCCGTGGGCCACACTTGCATTTCATTCAGATTTCTGCCCCAATGTCACTTCCCTGACCACCCCATCTAAAATAGCTCCAGCACACCCCCCATACCCCACCATCTGCTTCATCCTGCTGCCTTATTGTTTTTCATAGCACTTAACACAGTCTGACCCTACATCGTAAATTTATCTGTGTATAATTCATCTCCCCATCACAGTGTAAGTTGAAGCTCCTGCAAAGAGTTTCAGTGACATAGTAGAAATTCAAGAAACATTTGTTTAAAAATGCATTTATAAATAACGGACATCATTTGTACAAAGGCTAGAATATATTCCTTCCTTACGTCAGTAGGCTAGTTCCTTAAAAGGGGATTTAGAGATGAAAATGTGCAGCCACTGGGATCCTGTAACTTTTCAAGTTTCCGGGCTCAGTTGCCGGGAAGATAAGTGGAAGGTTTCTTCCTTTTTCTTTCAGAAAGGCTGTGCTAATGGTTGACATATTTTAAGACATATTTTTCATGCTATCGTGCTCAGTTTTTTTAAAAATCAACGTGAATTTAACTTGTACCCCACTTGTACCCAATTCTAGTGGCTAGAACTCTGGAAGCACCCTCAAGAGTCACTTGATTATTAGTTGGTAGTTCTGAATATATTTAACAGTCCTCAACAGCCCCTTGTCAAATGTCCTTCAAACTCATGGCTCCTCGTAGAAGTCATCAAAACAGACTGGCTTCATAGGGGCACACCTGGTGAGGGAGTCAGAAAATGTCATCCTTCTGCCAGCACATTTCTGTGTGCTCGCCATGCAACATTGGACGGACACACTGATTATTCTGGGCTTCTGTTTCCTTGCTAAAAACAAAGACACAATAGGATTTGCCTCCAGTGCTCTTTAGTCATTTGTGGGTTGAGATTGCATCCTTTTTAGTGCTACTCTCTACACTGGGGTGAAAGCCCCTTGGGACTCTCTGAGTGGAATGGAATAGAGAGTCTGCCTAATCTAGAGCAACTCCACTCTTGGAAAGAGAGAGCTGAAAACTGCCAGCAAATTCTAGCAAAGGCCACCCAAAGTTACCAAGAGCTGCCATATTGCCTCATGGCCAATGCTGGCTAGAAAATCGGAAATATTCCAGGAAACATTTAAGCAAATCACTGCTGCAAGGAAGAAGAGGTCTGTGGAAGATTCTGTAATTCTTAGGTGAACTTTCGTACCTTGTCCTATGTAGTAAATATGAATAGACCATTCTTGGAGAAATCAAGTGAGGTCTCAAATTGAGCGCAAAAATAAAATAATACTTTGAGAGTAAATCTCTTGCCTTATTCGATGAGCAGCAAAATTTTTGTTTCCTTACTCACTTTAACACAGTATGTACTCACTCCTCTTTTTATGCCAAATAAAACACATGTTATTATTAAATTCATCTACCTTCCCCTTTAATTTTTCTTTTTTGCAGTTGGCTTAGTGGTGAACATCTCTGTCAGCATTTTCTGAAATGGTTGTAAGTTTCCAGTTGAAGGGAACTGCAACTTTTAACCTACCTGAAATAGCCCTGAAGACAGTTGAGTCCTAGGCAAATGGTCTTTAATGCTGAATGGAATTAACAATACTCTGATCGTCAAATCCCTCATAGGAAGGTAACATGGAAATGTAAAACATTCTTATTCTTGAATTATAGTTTTGTTATAAACTCCAGTCTTCTCTATGAAACATATCTTTCTTTCTCTTTCCACTGGAAGGATCTGGAGAATGATACAACTGGTCTGAGGACCCACAGTTGCCAGATCCCAAGCACCTTGGTACAGTGGAGGAAGGTTAAGTTCTGTGGGTATGATCTTTAGGACACCAAAGTGGCAGCGTCTAGTACCTCCATGTTCTCAAGCACTCAGAGAGCACTGTAGGTCAGCCACAGTGAATTAAAACCCAGAAGGCGATGTGGAGTGACCGCAAGCCAAGTCAGCAGGTGGAAAGGGAGTGAAGTCCAGAACCAGTAAACCATACTGTCCCTGTCTCATAGAGGGCTGACAGAAGGCTAAGCCTTGAGAGGCCCCTTGTCCAGTCCTTCTTCCCACACAGGTCTCCCCTTGGGAAAGCACCACTGGAAATATACCACAACAGCTCATGAGACATTTGGGGCCCCCAAAAACCTTTTCCCTCCTGCATACATAAATCATACCTCCTAATCACACCATCCAGTCCTAAAAACTTTAAAAAGATGGTGCTCTGTGAGTGAAAATTCATAGGCACCTGCTCTTGATTTACTTCCTGCTTAGAATAATTTTTACACAGCTGTAGTATCACGGAGTGACTCCGTTCACAGTACCCAACAGTGAGGCTCAGACGAGAAGGGGTATGTTGGATGTTTGGGTTATAATGATTTCGGCTATTCCTCTTTTTTTACGGCATCATTAGTAATCTGTCATTCTAATAATAATAATTCCCTTTTGACATCATGGAGGTAAGAAGAAATCATCACTGACATCAAAAATGAGGTGATATTTCAGCAGTATTATTTCACTGAAGATAAAATGGAAAGCTTTATTACTCCCCATGCCTTTAAAGAAAGCTGAACAAGGCATATGCTGACCCTAGAGCTTATCTACTTCAGTTCCTTTCAGACTGATATGAAATAACTAATTTTAATTGTTCCAAGTAGAGCTTCAGAATGTGGTTCTCCCCCAAAGCTTTACATCTACCTAATAGAAACTTTTTCAAAAACAAGCTTTATCAGTTCATAATAAACCGGGAAGTCAAAAGAAAAGTCCATTGTAGTCAAGAATGATCTATAATTTTCATTCTTCACCATCCCCTTTTGTTCAAAGTATTTAGGAATTGATTCTACTCAATCATGTGGTCAATACTTCTTGTGTACCTGTTGTGTATTACACACTATACTGGGTCCCAGGAAGACAAAGATGGATAAAATAGAATCCTTGGTCCAGAAGACAGAGTCTAGACTGAGGTAGACACACAAAGAAATGTGTGCTCTGGTAGAGATATGTCCTAAGGGCGATGGAATGAAGTAAATAATTCTGTCTGGTGGAAAAGGAGAGCTTTTCAAAGACAGCATCATTTTAGCCAGCACTTAAAGAATAGACTTGCCCTACAGAGATATTAGAGAGTGGAATTCAACACAGAGGGAACAGTCTTAGGAAAGAGATGAAGGCATCAAGTGCATTGAGCAGAAAGAAATCTAGTCCTTCAGGGAATCAGGAAGTGAAGACATCTAATCGGACTCGGCAAATGTAGACAGGAGTAGGAGCCTTCCTTTAGTGCAACACAAACTCCATGGGCTCATCAGTGTTCAGGGTAACAGGATGGAGATCGAGATTGTTTCATTCTAATACGACTTTTGCAATCAGTGTAAGGAAAAGACCACTATTTTCTACCGAGGAGCTAAGAAGGTTGTTCTCAGCCTATAGGGTAAGAGAATAAGTATGTGGATTTACGTAAGTCATTGGATAATTCCTCTTGGAATTTTCTCAATTTATTTTTCCTTCCACCTTTCTGCCCTACATGAGTGCAGGGATTTTTTTTTTTTTCCTCCTGAATCTTAGATGGTGGTATAAATACACATTCTGAAAGGAGGAATATGATTTCCCTAGAACCAATAACTCAAGAAAAAAAACTGAAATCTTTATGCATTAAAATCTTAGATTGCAAAAAAAAAAAAAAAAGGAAAGCATCACACAGACCTCAGTCACCCGAGTACTTGGTCTATACACTGTTAGGTATCTGAATTCTTGGAAAGGTCTGGGTACTTGGCACAATATAAACAAAGCCTACATTTCATGCAGCCTAGGGTTTCCCTTAAATATACATTTCATAAAACCCCTGGCTTTACGAATGATGACTTTTTTCTCACGAGAAAAAATTACTGGTACTTCTATTTACTTCTAATTCTGGCTGGCTATTCAGCATTTCTACTAATTGTAGCAACCTATATAAACAGTGTTATCTGAACACCCAATCCCTTTGTTCCAATAAAGCGTGTGCATATCAGACCAGTTACAATTCATCTGCAATTAAACCACTGTTCTCAAATGAACAGTAACTGATGACATAAAATCTGAATGTTGTAGCCATGCAAATAATAACTTAAGTGATATTTTAAAAATCAAATATAGTATGCAGTTATCAGAATTGCATTATGAGCAAATTTTCACCCTTTCTCTCTTCCTCTCCCCAGAAAATAAATGTTGTATTCCTGGATTGAATTCTTAATGACTTCTTTAAAAACAAACTTTAAACCAATAAAAAAAAAAAGAAAGAAAATCTCTTTCTCTATTTTTGCAGTGCCTGCAGAGGCTTTATCTTTCTATCAAAGATAATATGAAACTTTGGTGTTTTGTGTTGCAGGTCATTAGCTGGCTTGCTTTTTATCTGCTTGATTTTATTTAGTTTTCTTTCTCAAACATCTTTTTTTCCCTCCAAATAATCAATGCCCTTGATTGCTCTCAAATGCATCTGTTTGTATCACCACAAAGCTAGTGTAACCCCGTGGAGTACACTCCCAAACCATGCAAGAGCCAGTGAAGAGCAGATCTTTTTGTTTAAGTCAGCTCTCAGGATAGACGGGGAAATCACATCCCCAGCTGGCTCTTGACTTTTTCATTACCAAATGCAGAGGCTAGAAAAGAGAACTGGACAAAAATGGGCTTGGGTATATGATCAGTTGCTTTGCATGTACTAAAGCAGCCCAGAGCTGATGCACAATAAACAAACATGCATTATGGGTTGTTTTCAGTCACTTTATAGACACATGCATTCATAAATTTTGATACGGTTGTAAGAAGCCGACTTTGATGGGACCAAACTCACAGACGAGCTTTCGATCACTGGAGCAACCACAGCCCAACTTTATGTTGACAATTTATCAGCTCTTCTCCGTCAAGGAAAATTGTTTTTTAGTGCTTGCCTATTAGCAATCACATGCATAATATGAAATTGAGTTTTGGGGAGGACGGCCCGCCATCTGTCTTTCTGCTATTTTTTTTTCAGCATTTCACGCTCAAGTTCAACTCTCTGTGTATCAGAATGCTGTAAAACAGGATTCACCCATAATATGGGCACTTAGCAAGAAAAATGGGCCAGATACCAATGTTATCTTATAACTTGCAGACTTTTAAAAAGGAAAATCATTGATACCCCAATCTGTGCATTATCTTTTGAGTGCACTTCAAATTCTGTCTGCCTCTCAAAGCCAACTTTGGTATGGCTGGTTCTTCTTAGAGAACAGTTCATTAATGTGCTTTGAAAAGTGTTAAAACACTTTTATAAAAATAAAAATGCAAAGAGAAAGTGGCATGCAATGTGAGGTTAAGAAAATGGAGCTATAAAGGATCGGTGTGAAGAATGAAAAAGATGTATTTAGTTTCCTTTCCAAGTTCCAATATGCTAAGATTTTTATCAATAATATTGTTTTTCTGCAACAATACCTGCCTCAGGGAAAATCTGCTCTGTAGCTGTCAGGATTATACTTCTCAAAATATGCTTAAGATGATTCTGTTAAATTGATAAAAAATAGTACACTCCGCAATGTAGAAAGATTGCTCAAAAGAACATTCCCAAGCCTTTCATGTGTAACTGCATTTGTGCAGTAGGGCACTTATTATGCTATAAATTCCATCACTGATTTTGGCCAGTTCAGATTGATTCTGCAGTAACTGTAAGTAATGAAGCTTCCAGAGCTGAATGGGGGAGGGAAGGAGGAGGAAGAAAGGTAGCCAATCCACTTGTGGCTGTGGAAATACAAATCGTAGGGTTCATTTAGCCTCAGCTTTTATCAGATCATGCAGCCAATACCCTACAAAGCAGGAAAATATATATCCAGAAAAACCTACAGGTTCCCTGACCTGACTCCAGGAGTTACGACAGGCAGACACAGGAGAACAGTTCTTAGGGAAAGGGAGCAATTGTATTTTTGCCTGAACCTTTACTTCCCAAGCTTGTTCCTGTCCATCTTTTTCACTTTTTTCCATCTGAAGCATGAGCAGACATCCATCCTACAAGAGTGACAAACTATGAAGCTCTTTTCTTTGGAAAAAGTTAGCCATCCCCGAAGGTTGGCCTCCCTCAGCTCCCAGGACCTAGAACTGGGTGGACCCTTAATCCAGAAGAGGCTCCCGGGATTTGGAGTGTGACTATAGTCAGTTCAGACTTTTGTAAAGGAGAAAAGCGGTTACCCTGGAGTTGATAACTGAGACTAGTAAAAAACTAAGGTAACCAATGAAATGAGCAGCAGGAGAAACCACTCAGGGGTACCCCATGACACCCACCCTAAGGTGGTGGTAGCTAGAGAGAGAAGGGGTCATTTAGCCTCCCTAGGTCTGTTGAAAGGGAGTAGTAGTGCCTTTTCTGAAATATCATAGTTATTATGAGGTTAATGTAAGATAGTATGAAAATGTTCCATAAGCTCCAAGTCTCTGCTAATATCCAGTATTATCCTTATTGGATTATAACTGTAAAATCTGGGACTTTAGCATGTCAGAAGATATTGGCTTAGTTTATGTTTATCACTAGGCATTGATCTTTTCCCCATTTTATTTCTGTTCTTGGTGCATATGTTTTTGTGAAGAGATTTTGTTTTGTATTTTTAGAAATGGGAATTTTTTTTATTTTTTTTAATGTTTAGTTTTTGAGAGAGGGAGACAGAGAGACAAAGTGTGAGAAGGAGAGGGGCAGAGAGAGGGGGAGTCACAGAATCTGAAGCAGGCTCCAGGCTCTGAGCTGTCAGCACAGAGCTGACGCAGGGCTCGAACCCACAGATCGTGAGATCATGACCTGAGCCAAAGTCAGACGCTTAACCGACTGAGCCACTCAGGCACCCCGAAGAGAACCACTTTTAACAAACCTTCAGATTACCCATTTTATTTCTGAAGAGGGCAAGGGCAGAAACTATGTTCATAAAATAGGAGGAGGAAGGTCTCTAGAAGTTACCACCATGGCTCCATCCCTATGGAAATCTGTGGGTTGCTCAGACAAAGGATTATGGAGTGGCATGAATCCATGGTTGATGGGATGAGGCTCTTAGGACTCCTTGCCATCTGTGCTCACTTTGGTCAATGTTAAGTCTAATGTTTGTATTAGCCAGCTGTGAATTTGGCACTGTACTGTTGATTGACTGAAACCCTATATACCCGTTTGCATTGAAATAAAGTAACCTGGGGGCGCCTGGGTGGCTCAGTCGGTTAAGCATCCGACTTCAGCTCAGGTCACGATCTCGCGCTCCGTGAGTTCGAGCCCCGCATCGGGCTCTGGGCTGACAGCTCAGAGCCTGGAGCCTGTTTCAGATTCTGTGTCTCCCTCTCTCTCTGACCCTCCCCCATTCATGCTCCGTCTCTCCCTGTCTCAAAAATAAATAAACGTTAAAAAAAATTTTTTTTTTAAAAGAAATAAAGTAACCTGTTATCCAGAGTCAGTAATTAGTAACATAAAGGTTTGAAGTTCCTTAAGCTAGAAATGTTAAGTGTGTTTTCTTCATGGCCATAATGAGCCAAACCCAAGGGATATTTTCTGTAGTTGCAACAAGGTGGTCTTATCATTATATGTTTTCTAAAGGCAATTTCATATTGAAAGGTCTTTGAAGCAGAAGGGAGACATGGTTTTAGGCTGCTCAGGTGGATCAAAATTAGAATTGAGAGCAGCAGGAGATAGAAGGTGGTCTGTGAAAAAGAACACTAACCTTGGAGGAACATCACAACTACGTTTTACTGTATAATCCTAAACAAACACTTCCTCTCCCTTAACCTCCAATTCCTTATTTATAAAGTGGATAGGCTAATACATGCTCAACCTACCTTAGAGACCTTTATAAGGATCAAAAGAAAGAAAGTTCGGGACTTTGTAAGCTCTCATGTAGTAGGATGAATAGAGAGCGTTCAAGCAGTCAGTCATCGGTTGAGTACCTCCCATAGTCTGTGTCCTGTGGAGTATACTGAGGAAGAAAAAGACATTCTGTGCCTCTAAGGAGACAGACAGGCAGAGACAAGACAGAATGATCCCATGTAGTACATGCTTAGTGCTGCCTGGGTGTAGAAACAATAGTAGGAATTTAGAGGGAAGAAGACAGCTTTGGGCCAGAAAGGCCAAAGAAAAGGAAAAGGGATTTGGCATAGATCCTCAAGAATGGATGTTATTTGCACTGATGGAGGTGGACAGGGAAGGAATTCGTGGCCTAAGATGGGGTGTGAGCAAAGGTATCGAGAAGGTAAACACAAGACAGATTCAGGAGATGGTGTGGAAAGCCTTTGGGGTGTAAGGAGGGAAGTTGTGAAAGATCAGGTTGTAGAAGTTGGGACTCACTTGTCACAAGACTTTCATGAAAGCTAAGGGATCTGAATTTTATTCCAGAATCAATCAAGGTTCTTCAAGAGTAAGGATAATAATACTTCATACCTACATGGTGCTGTATGTTTTCAAGGTATTTTTAAAAGCACTGCCCCATTTGTTTCCTTCAGCAATTCTGGAAGATAGGGATGGCAAGGCTGATCATGCCCATTTGACACATGGGAAATGGAGACTCAGGGAGGTCTGTGGTTGCTCCAAATTCCACAGCAAGTACATGAGGGGGTCAGTATAAAGACACCGTGAAGAAGATGAATCTGGCAGCAAAATGCAGGGTGAAACCGCGTGGGTAAAAATAGAAGACAACAGTTAGAACGTGTCCCACCATGTCGTCCAGATGTAAGATGTCAATAGCCTATAATAGTGAAATAGCACTCAGAATGAATGTAACATCAGTAGTAAGAGCTATGGTAAAGAAAGAATGCCCAAGCCTGATGATTGGCTACAAGAGTAAGAGGCAGAGGATCAAAGACGAGCCCGGGAGAAGTGATGCACTCAGTAATCTCAACTTTAACCTCTGATGAAATAGAAGGGTTACCAAAAAATAAAGGGATGTCCAAGGTTCAAGCCTGAGTAACTAGCTGAACACTAACCAGCCTTATGCCCACGTTGGTTCTTTATCCTCACCCAGACTGGCTGCCGGGCATTGTTCCTTTTATCCACCTTCCTATGTAGCCCCGGTCACACTCTCATTAATACAGAGAGGTGGACTGTGAGCTCCTTAGTAATTGTGAGAGCCCCAGTGACCTGCACAGAGAAGTGCCTGGTAACAACGGTGAAACATTCATCTGTTTAATGAATACATGAGTGAGTGAGTGAGTGAATGAATGAATGAATGAATGCCATCACAGTTTTCTTCCAACGCCTCAGGTCTAGTCATCGAATCTTTTCTTGAAAAGTCTTCAGTTGTTCCCACGTGTCTACCAAATCAAGTCATAATTCCTTTGTGTGGCATTCATAGCCTCCCACCATCTAGCCAGCCTCTCCTACCCCAGCATTTCCCCACCTACTCTGGGGTCTGTCTGCACTTCTCTCCATTCCCAAACACAAACAGCAGTTTTGTACTTCTGTGCTTCTGTTGATAACAGTTCTTCTACCTAAACGCCCATCGAATCCTACTCATCCACAGAAATTCTGCTCGAATGCTGCCTCCTCCCTGAGCACCTTTCCACCATGCCTCATCAGGACAGCCCTCCTCTCACCTCCCCTGCACCTGGCATTTACAGACCTCCTTTAGAGCTTGGCTCACACATTCGTCTCCCTGAGAAGTGTCCCCCACAGTGCCTGGCGAAAGCGTGGCACCTGGTAAGGAATCACATGAAGGAATAGAAAAATAGCAAAAAGAGGTGCTCTGGGAAGAAGACCAACTTCATTTTCTTGTCCCTCATAAAATTTACCACTTTGCTACAATCTCGGTGAAAAATAAAATTCATTTCAACAGTATGCATTTATGCAAAGAAAATGCCTTCCTTTGGCTGTGAAGATGCAGTGGATTTAATTTCCAGATTTTTCTTATTCCTTACTCAGCAGAAAAGCCCACTCCAACAAAAGGAAGAAAGTGACATATTTTGGATTGACAGATGTCAAGGGACACTACCGTCTAATTTCCTTATTGATTAATTTGAAGGTAATTTCCTGGTAACCCAGGCTTCCAAAAATGTATTTTAAGTGGCATGTTGGTAAAAGAAAATTAATTTCTCTGCGTTAAACTTGCCAGCTTTTGAATTAATTGCATGAGCATAACAATCAATTAATAAATGTTAAGCAAACAAGGGAAAATCGGTCAATTAAAAATGACAAAATTGATTCCAAGGGTAGATAAACCAGAAGACTGTCATAATGCTCACTTCTAAGTTTGGATATCCTGCCTCTGTACTATCTACCTCCCACTTTCCAACAGCATTCAAAGTGCTGAAGCTTTATTATAATTTCTTATAAATAAATTACCACCTAAGCCTTCTTCGCTGCTTTAGAGGGATTAAGGAAATCAAACATAAACAGCAGTCCTCCGCTAGCTACTAGGAGAAGGTCATTGCTTTGGGAAACTGTGCCACCCAGGGTACTCTGCAGAAGTATTTTTGAAAGGGAAGCCTCTTGCAAAGTGGGCCAGCGATCTCTAAATGTTTGCCAATACTCCATCAGGAAGAACTGCTGTATTCTGCCTTTCTTTCTCCTGGCCATAAACTCAGATGTCTTCCAGAGACCGGGTGAAGCGAGGAGGGGCAGGGCCCAGGGAAAGTGCTTGCCTCCTTAGAACATTCAAATTCAACCTTCTTCAACACAGCACTACCTGTACTCATAATTGGGGCTGAACATGGCCTGGACGCATGGATGTGTTCTCCTGGCCTGGATTTTGGAATTTGATCCCCACACTTGAAAAGGTAGATGTTTTGGAGATGATGTGTAACGAAAGTATACAAAGAACAGAATTTGTTGTGTGAAATTATCTGCAGGCTACATAGGCTTTATGACTGGGCTGTGTTATATTGCTGCTCACCTGGCCTCCCGTGCTTGTCTTTAGTCCTACTCAGTATGTGTTTTATCAGAAAATACCCCCATTGTCCTCTCAGACATGGACTGAAAAAAATCAGGCATTGGAGCATGCACCCCACTAATTTCTCCATTTTGCCAAAGGCACTTTTCGTAACAGCTATGTATAAAATTGCTACAACTATGAATATTTTAGCAAATAGAAGATCTCTGAATAAAGCATGAAGAAAAGACACTAAAGAAATGTATCTAGGGATGCCTGAGTGGCTCAGTTGGTTTCAGCTCAGGTCATGATCTCATGCCCGCCCCCCAGCCCCAGGCTGTCAGCGCAGAGCCTCCTTGGGATTCTCTCTCTCCGCCCCTCCCCCACTCACATGCTGTCTCTCTCTCGCTCTCTCAAATAATTAAACTTCAAAAAAGAAGTGTATTTAAACTTCTACAGCCTACCGAATCTTCACTTGAATGTCACCAATCTGTCTTAATAGAGGCAAAACCAAAACTAAAACCCATCCCTCAAAACATTTTGCTGTCCACCAGCCCTCTCCATCTTAGTAAATGGCACCATCCGCCATCCTGAGACTATGGCCAAAAGCTTAGGTGTGTCCTTGGAGACCACTCCTTACCTCAGACCCCACATTGAATCCATTACCAAATTCTGTCATTTCTGCCTTCAGAGGGTATCCACAACCCAACCACTCCCTGCCATTCCCTTCTGAGCTACCGTCACCTCCCCGACCTGGACCACTGCAGAGGCCTCCTCCTCCTTGGCCTTCCTGCTTTCACTCAGGGCCCCAGAGCAGCCATTTGCAGCAGCCAGAAACATCGATCCAACCTCAGCATTCCCGCTGTGTCCATCCTTTTCATCACTGTATCCCAGAGCCTAGAACAGTGCCTGGCAATAGAGTCATCCCAGTGATACTTGCTGAATGAATGAAGTCATGTAGTTCGGACAGGCTCCACAGAATGCTGCAGGGGCATTTGTCTGTCTGAGAAGTGCACAATCTGACCAGGGAAAAGCCAGCAAAGAGGAAGACACCTGTGCGAGAATCCAGGCAATCCACACACCTGCCATTCCATCACTCACCCTGTTCCTCCCTTCAGGAGTGTTCTGGTAAAGGAGATGCTGTGGGTGAGTGGGTAAGTTGGCCCATACTGGCTAAAGCCTCTCCTGTGCGGTTTATGTCTGCCTAAACCAAAGTAAAGATAAAAAAGTCAAGTGCTGATTCTAGTTGTTTCAAACAGTCGCATACTTACTTGGCAGTCATGAGAGCACAAGTCCCTCCAATAATCAAAAGAATCATTACTTGTTTTGCTAAAATCCCAAGGAAATAGCACAAGATGTGATATTTCAGCACTAATGAGGTTGTGCCTGAAGAAGTGTGATTTTAATTGTGATAGATTTAGAGAATCCATTGCAACACGGCAGGAGAACAGCACGCTCTTCCCAGTTCCAGGGAAAGGGCATTAATATCCCATGTTTTTGTTTTATTTAGTCTTAGCTGGCTGTGTGGAGAATCACCTAAGGTGATGGCAGAGCTACTAGGGACTACATCAAATAGAACCCTATAAAGAAACTTTATTTTCTCCTCCCACACGATGAACAGAGACTGCACAACAGAGGAATGTTTGTCTTGAGTTGCCTTACAAGCTGCCAGATTGATTTGCTTTGCCACTGACGGTTCTGATCCTGACACAACCTTTCTACCACCTTCTATCCTTCAAAGGTTGAAAGTCACCACTTTAGTACAATGGCTCCCTGCGCCTTTGCACCGGCAGATGGAGGAAAGGAGTTTCTGCAGAATTTTCCTTCATTCCAAAGACTGATCTGGGTTGGGTGTGAAAGCTCCTGGCGGAAGTCTGCATATGAGCAGTGTTGCTGATTACTTCATTAGAACCCTGTGCGCTTCGAGAGCCATATGCTTTCAAGTTTCTTTAAATGGTATTAGGGAAAAATATCCTCAAGGCATTATTTTTAAAGGGGACTTCAAACGTTCCCTGAGAAAAAAAAAAGTATAGCACGTTTGAACTCCAGGGGGTTGCAGGAGAAATCTTACTTAGCAAGACTGAAAATGGAGCCCTCTCTTCAGTTTCAGGGGGAAGTAAGCATTGGTCACAATCAGAGATAAATGTGAAATGTGGATGGAGAAAGATGCAGAAAATCTCCAAATTCTCGAATCCTTACCATAAAATAGCAGAGGAGAAGAGGACTCGAAGAAGGAAATTTTCTTAAAAAATAGTTTTCGCCCTTCTATTCAATAGAATAAAGAGAATTAGAGACTCTCCCCGTGTCTTGCAGAGTGCAAAAGGCTGCGTGTTCTTCCCATTTCCTTCCACATAGGAAACACTTCTAAATAATCCCCCCTTCCTGTGTTACATGTATTCAAACATATTTTAAGACCTGGGAAGCAAGGCTACAGGTAGGGGTAAAGCTATTCATTTCGAGCTTCCCTGCAAAGGGTCTGCTCCAGAGGTCAAATCAAAGAGAGGCTTCACGTTTAAACCCTCCTTTTCTAAATAGATCCCAACCTGATCTCATTTAATGCATTGGTATCTGGTTTCTTAGGCATTATGGTTGCAGTATTACATATCAAAAGGACTCTTGAGAAATTCCCTCGAATTGATAATTCTAATTTCTTATGTATAACTACTCTATATTCACTCAGAGGACAGCTGCATTGTATGCTAAACCATGAATCGTAGAAATTGGTCCCTTTGTACGGAGGTTTGTATTAAATCGAGATGCTCTCTTTTTTTTTCCCCCTGTTTGTTCCCACACTTGAGTTCCTGGTGTCAGTTTGTATTTGGCTTCTTGAGCATATTAAAGTTTTTCTAGTGCTTATGATGTTCTTGCCAAGAGCATACTTGCAGCAATCTGCACTAAAACAGTCTTTGTGCCAATTACTTCAAAAAGTATTCTTTAAAATAAAAAGAGGGAGGGGGATTTTTTTTTTTTTTTTTTTTAGGGAACTTTCAGGTTATAGTGTGATGGTTTCAATTTTAATTTTTGAGTCCGTCTTCCTGAAATGATGGCTTAGAGGCTCTGAAATGTGCATCTCTGGGTTGTTGGGGTTTTTTTCCCCCCTCTCTCTCTTTTTTAAAAGCCTTTCTACAAAATGGAAGTCCTGATAAGGATATAGGAATAGCAGGGGAGTCGGTAGTGTGGAGGGAACTGCTGTCGTTGCTGACACCACACCCTCATCGACTTAAACAGCTTTGGAAAAGAAACTGCTAGAAGCTTGTTAAAGAGTTTCCAAATGTGTGTCTGTAAATGACTCTCTCTAATCATGGCTGAATAAACCAAACGCAGCAAATGAGCTGGTGACAGGCACAAAAGTCACATGAGTGTTTCGAATCGCATATGCTGAGTGGATAATAACCCATGTCAGGACCATGGGGTCTTTTGAAGGTTAAAATCCTAAATTTGATAGAGTCATTTATATAGAGAGAGATAAACACAGTTGAGGAAACAAAAGAAAATGGAAGGGAATACATCCACCGAAATGCACTGTTAAATAGGAGGAGAGGCGTTGGGCAGGAGATTAGGGGAACGTGCTGTTCCTCCTGTGTCTGCCACTAACTGGCTTTGTGTCTTTGGCCAAGACGGTCACCTCACTGGCCTCAGTCTCCACACCTGTGACATGGGAGGGCTGCACAAGGCAGCCTGCAAGGTCCCCCACGTCCAGCATGCGGTCTCTCTGGGATGCTGAGCACAAAGAGGTTTTGGCACAAGCACAGATTCATTCACTGCATAAAGAGAGACATTTTGAGAGGCATGTCATTACTAGAAATTACTCTCATGAAGGATGAAATTTAGGATTAAGCAGCCTTAGAAAATAGTAGCCGTAGAGTTTAGAGGACAGGTTAAGAAAATGATCTTCGCTAACCAATGTTCAACACATAACATCCAGGCCTCCCAAAGAATAGAAACCAAGATAATAGAGACAGAGAGTTATAATGTAGGGCTGTGAGGATGGGGCCAGGCTCCATGTTTAAAGATACTGGATTTAAGAGACCCAATGCTAAGAACGGCTCTCAGAGGCCACGTAGTTAGGCCCAGTCACTTTCAGTGAGGAAATCGACGTAGAGAAAGGAGGTCCTTGCACACAGACACAGAACTGCGTGTTGCCTGAATGTACCAGGAAAACTGAGGAATCGTGGCCTCACTGTGTGTGGTTTCTTGCACATATGTGGGTCGAAAGTGTCTAACTTAAGAGAATGGGCTTTGTCCTTGCATTGCTTTAAGAGTCCCACATACCTACTGTGGCATCCTGGGAAGTGGTCATTTTAGGTTTGATCTTTAAGGAGTTTTATGTCTGAGTTTGGGGAATATTGGGGTTTTAGTTCTTCTCAAAAATATTCATGACCCATGTGTTTGCTTTAAAATTATTTATCAGAAATGTAATTATTAACGCTTGTGCACTTCCCCCGTAAGGAAATGGCTGCCGCAAAAATATATCAGCTCTCGAGGCGGCCACCTTGGCCTTCCACAAAGGCCAATCTACCTATCTACATGGATAATTATAATTCTGCATCCTTGGAAACTGAGGTAGAGAGGGGTAGCTATTTTTTCTAAAGATTTTCCTTTGTATCCAAAATAGAATCACTTCTCCTCCGGTAGACATTCAGATTGGGTGGAGGGGATAGAATAAGCGTGGCTTAATGTTTTCTCAGGACGGCAGAGAGCTCTCTGGAACTGCTGTCTTCATGCAGACAAGCACTCGGTCTATGGTACACAGCTGTCTTTGGACATTTGTTGCAATTTAGAGTGTCTATGTATAAATTCTGCCAGCAGACTCCAGAGAAACAAAGGCTAAGGAGACTAACTTAGAACAAGACTAGTTGTTCGACTCAAGAAATTTAAGTAAAATGCACATTCAACAAAAGTGTTGAGCAAAAATTATAAAGAGAAAACATCTGATTTATATCTTTCCCTGTAAGAGCTCATGGGTTCTAAATAAAATGTATAATATGGTATAGTATTAGGGATGGATGGGGGTAGATAGGAGTAAGGGAGCCAGTTCTATTCGTTATTGGGTATGGTACTAGTTCTGGGTCTTTTTTTTTTTTCACGTTGTTGGAAAATAAAATTTCAGTCTGTTACACTGAGAACTGCCTCTCCACCTTGAAGATAGTGGCACTAAGCCACAAGGGTCCTCTCAGGTCCATGAGGAGTGATACCCCTTCTCCACATCAAGTGATAAAGGAATAAAAAAAAAAAAGTTGCCCTCTACAGAGGTACAATGGTCCTCTGTCCTTCTGTAGGAGACTTTAATAAAGTAACTGAATCAAACAAAATTTGATCAGATGTGTATGGTTCAGCCTTCTTGCTTGGCCTCTTAACAATTTATCGAGGTGTTTCTACCCATGGTCCTGTTTTATTAAATGATATTTGAAGTGTTCCACTCTCTGAGAAAATGTGGTTTATGTCTTTGGCATACATTTACATAATCTTGTTAAGGAAATCTCTCCAGCTTAAACTATCCCAATAAAAAATCTTATCTCTGGTAGAAGAAAGACTATTTTCTCCAAAGGGAGCAAGAAACAAATATGGAGTCCAGACACATTTTGAGAAACTAAGGCTGTAATTGTAGTTATATTTTTATGTTATGTGTTTGAAGTTTGTTAAAGGAGATGGATGAGAAGTAATTGTTATGTTTGGAGGATACAGACATGTTAAGAAAAGAATGTTGGAGCTAATGGTTTTTAAATATGGGTTTTAAAAATAATTTTTTATTTGTTCCCTTAGAAAATATTTCTACAGTAAAAAAAAAAAACAAAAACAGAGGGTGATAAATTACCAGCAATCCCTCAGCTCCCCACCAGAGCCATCAAATTAAGGGTTAACCTCCCAGGATTGCCCTGAATTAATCAGGAGCTAAGCCAGGGGCAGGCTGGGCTAGGGGAAGGGGGAGGGGATTGACAGAGCTCGACCTCCCCCAAGAGGCTCACAGCTCAACAGTGAAGCCCACTGTGGCGTGGCCACTGAGAGAACGCAGACCTTTATACAAATAAAGAAGCCTTGACAGGGCTCCCCAGGCTGCTCCTTCGGGCAGCCCTGGGCACAGAAAACACATCCTGATCCCACATCAGCCCAGGGTTCCTGCCTAGCATGCACCGATCCTCCATTTTCAAAGAACCCAGAGAAGGAGTTGTGTTCTATAGATTAGGGGTTTCTCTTGTTTCCAGTCCAGATTTAACCATAAATATATGTTTGTCTTCACTTATTTAAGAGGCAGTCTGTGATCAGCCTCTAGGTCATCTTCATTAAGATCTCTGGATTGATTTTGCTCTTTAGATAAAGAGGATGCTGCAGGTAGATGGCCCTTGTGGGGATGGCTTGCAGTGCTTGGTGAATGCAGATTCCCAGGTCCCTCCCTCGATTTAAAGAATCCAAAGGGTTTTATTTGGGGGTGGGGGTGGGTAGGGGGCAGGACTGGGAATCCATCTGATTAATAAGCTCTCCAGGTCATTCTTGTGTATGTAAAAACCACTAACCCTAGAGGGTTTTGTTTTGTTTTTAACATAAACTCCTGATATCAGCATTGGGTGTTTGTATGAGTTGACTTTATCTATAACAGGAGGCATGCATGCTTGTGCAGGTGTCTTTTCCTTCAGGGTTTTAGTATCTCCGGGAGAGTAGAGAAATTAGCCCCCACTTCCTCCCTTCCTCTGCTTTTTATGGTCAGAAATGCCCTTACCTTTCAGGTCTGTCCGCTTCCTGAACCCACCTTCACGGAGTCTTTTTAGTACTCAGAGTAAGCATCTGACCGGCTGTGCTCCAATTACATCCGTCCTGCCCCTCACCTCGTTTCTATTCAAACCAAACTGAGTCCCTGAGATTAAGTCACTTGCTCATGAGCTCAATGAGTCTCTTGCTCATTGTAGCCCTTTTATCCAAGGAATGGCTTCTGCCAAGATTCCTCTTTCTTAACTTTGGCCAGGATGCTTCCCAGATACCCAGGCTCACCTCCGCTCTTCTCTACTGCCAGAGCTTCCCTTAAGTTGAGCCCATCTGAGACTCTCCCTAGTTGTCGCTGGTCCTCTAGCCTTAAATGCTGAATCCTGCCCAGTATTGAAGATCCCTGATCTTAGAGAAGTTCTCAGGGACAGACTCCCAGAAAGCTTCCCGCCACCGTGTGGTTCCTGAGCTGATGGCCATCTTTGCACCTGCTTGATGAGGACCGTTGCAGGACCGCCTCTCCTGCTGCATCCCCCTCGGGGCCCTGGAGGTCTCCATTTTCACCCACTCCCTGAACACCTCATTTTCCTCTGAATCTCACCTCCCCCAAATCTCACCTCTGCCTTGAGAAGTCACCTTTTCCCTCTTGTCTTTTCTTATCCCCAGTTGCTCAGGTCCCACTGTGAATTAGGACAACACGGAACTAGTCTCTAGAAATATAAATGAGATCCAAGAAAGGGAAGAGAAAGGCATTCTAGTGTTCTCCTGTGCTCACAGGGTCCAATGGCACCTCCTTCAGTTATGAGCCCTCTTGTCTGTAGGGCTTGCCTCTACAGACAAGTACTTGGCCTCTGCTAAACTTTTTTGTTTTGGTTTGGTCTGGTGTTCTCAGGACTTGTGCAAAGACCTAGGTGGTAGGAGTCAGACAGGGACAGAGAGACCTGTTCAGGCTTATTCTCCAACCTATGAATATGGTCTAAATCTGGGAAACCCATTCCCTAAAAATTTGCCTCAAGTAATTTACATGGGGTTGATATCGTCATGCTGGTTTAGATTAAGTTGTTATGCTGTGGGCTACATGTTTAGGCTCAGAAGACCTGGCTAAGCCCTTATCTTTCAGCAGGTTGGGGGCCACCTCAAAGCCCCCATCTCTTAAAAATAATTAGCTGACTTTCCCACCTGAGCTACTGATTTGATGATCTGTATGCTGAACCAGGCTTCTACAAGGGAATAAAAGAGAAAAGACCAGAGTGCCAGAAGGAAGCTTAATTTTTAAGGTAAATTTGGATTCCCTTAAAGGACAAGTGAAAAATCTCTGAAGATACTCTAAACCCAGGGAGTCCATAGTTTTCTCACGCCTGCAGCTTTTTTTGTTCCTATTTGCCTAGCCCTATTCTGTACTTTACATTATATGTGGAAAATAATGCACATAATACTTAGCATTTCCTTTTGATAAAGAAAACGTTTCATATTACTAGTACTGAAATTTATTCCTAAAAGAATGGAGAATAGCTTCCAGATGTATTTTTCTGTCACGGACTTTCTTTCCTAAAGTATTGACAGAGGGGAGGTTTTATCAAGGTCTTTGTGATGGGCTTGTTTATAATGAGAACGTATTAGTGGAGCACATCTAAGTGTTTATCACTAACAGATGACTGAAAGGAGCATATGGCAGGAAGAGAAATATATATTTGTCCAAGAAACGTGGCTTGTTAACACTCCCACACTCGTCCTAAACTCTGTGGACATGTACGTACAGCATTGTGCACATCCGCTGGGTATATCAGAAGAAAAATAAAAGTCAAGCAATGATTCCTTCAATATGGGACTGTCAGATAATGCTAATTTGGACATTTTTATCAAAGATGGGAGGATTTCAACTCAAAAGGGCTGCACATTCTGCTTCACTGTGGCTGGCATCTGGGCAACGCTGTGTAAGGGGTTTAGGAAAATACAGGCTTTAGCATTTTTGTACAGCTCTTTATGATAAAACAAGAACAATGAAAGAAAGCATGAGGATTGAGCTCTTCTATAAAATTGAGCTCGGGGGCAAAGAATCCCTTCGTTCAGAAATCTCTTCTGAAGAGTGTCTGTAGATTAGATTTAAGACCAGACGAAGATGAACCTTTAGAACACAGAGGCAATTTTTACCTGGCATTGGCCAAAACCAAAGCATTGTTTCAATTCAGATATGACCCATAGAACCCTATTGATTAATTCTTGAAGGAAACTCTGCATTTATTAACTTGCAGCCGTACTCTGAAGCTCCTGTCTTCACCATGGAGTTGTAGCAGAGTGGGGGAGTGGGGAAGGATAGTGATACAGCACAGTAAAGGCCACTCTATGGAGCATTAGGTCATAGAATTCTCTAGAAATTAGCAAGAACCCTAAGTATCATCACCTGATTCTTATCCTCCATTTTTTTATCTGAAGAATGCTACCCTGGACAATCTAGTTTACTTGCCAAAATTACCAGACCAGAACTACATCAAATGTTCTATTTTCCAGTTGGATGTTATTTCTATGCCACGATACGCCTTCCATTTTACCATAGCTATGCTATTTCTATAGTTTCATCTTCTTGACATTGTATTAGTATTTATGCTTGTAGATTTGTATTTAAAATCATTTCCCATTTACCTACTTAACTTTACAAGGGAGCCATGCTTCTATCGGATGTTACCACTGGGATCTGTACACAATATGGCAGGCTTGGCATTTATGCCAGAATGGATTTGTCAATGGAGAAAAGGGATAATTACAGTTTTCAGAAATTTTCACTTTTTTTTTTTAACAAAGTAATCTTGAAGGAACAAGAAAATGTCAATTTAGAGAAAAACAGAAGTTTCAAATACTCAGAGTGGGGGCTGGAGGAATGCCTAAGCCATTCTCTCATCTCTCCGTATTTTCTTCATTGGTGATTCCATTGAACTTGGTTTCAACTATCACAGAGGAGTGGGGAGGGGGACCACCTTCCAAAAACGATTCCTTCCACTATCATCTCTTATGTTTCCAACCCCTTTTCCTAGCTCTCCCCAAGACACCTTGTCCAGGACCTCTCCAAGCTGCTCAAATACAAAATGTCCACAGAGAAATCTTTCTTGTCCCTCTGTCAGCAATTCTTCCACTCCCAATTACCATTTAGTCTATCTCATCATCATCCTATGAAACAGGCACAAAACAGGTGCTTCTCCCCAGGTCCCATTGTTGCTCATTTCCACTCCTTGTACCTGCCATTTTGGCCCATCTCGGTCTCTTCTCCTGCTCACACCAACTGAAACACTCCTGGAGCCCTGGGCTCCCTGATAGGTTCCCTTTAATATTATTTGTTCTAGCCCTTTTCTCCATCTGGAAACCTCTTTCACCATTCTATGGTCATATCTTACACGTCAACAATTTATTATAATGCCAGTTTCACATAACCTTCCTGATCCATTTTTCCAAAAGCGTTTCCTACCTACCTACCCTGACCTCTCCTATTCTATATCTTTCTTATGGTGCATACTTGTTACTTAACAAAATTGTATTTGTGAGTATTTACACTGCGTATCAGGCACATATGTAGGCACTTTATATTCCTTTTCCCTTAATCCTTTCAGCAGCCCTATCAGACCTGGGAAGGCTCCCAGAGATCTATAGTCAGCTGGTCTTGGGTCCAGTTTAGACATAAGGATTTTTAAGTACTCCCTGGGTACTCCAATTTTAGCATGGTTGAGAACCACTGATTTTACTCCAAACCCATTAGCCAGATATTCTCCAAAAGCAGGTATCACCTTTGAAGCTTTAAAAAACAAGCAAATGCTAGACCCCAGCCCAGTCCAACCCAATTAGAATATCTAAGTGACAGAGCCTGGGAACCCATGTGTTAATAAAGCCTCATAGGGTATTTTGTCACATAACCAGGATGGAGAACCACTTTCTTTATCAGACACTGTATCATCTCCCTGTAGTACAATATTACAAGTAATTATACATGTCTCCTCCCACTGTGTAATTCGTAAACTCTTTGAGGACAAGTTTACCTCTGATTCACTGTGGTCTTCTCCCTGGTACCTAGTAAGGTCCCTTGCACATAGTATGTTTGAGAAACTAAAGCACCAATATTATACCCCTTGATGAAAAAAAACAAAGATGCCTTATTAAGAAAATAAAGACACCTTTATACAATACTTATTCTCTTTGTATAAGCTTTTTAATCTCTATTACACTGGCCTGGAAAATCAATTAAATCATTTCAAATCTCTGAACATCATAGTCACATGGCCATACAGTGCCAGAGTAGGATTTGAACCCCAGCCCTTCTGACAATACTCTTTACACTACATGCCAGGTCTTCAAAGCATCTACAAAGTGAAAATTCAACTCTCTTTGTGTTTGGATATGTGCTGTCAGACATGTTTCTAAAATTTGAACATAGCTATCACATGGGGAAAAAAAACTATCTGCATTATGAAGTTGATTTGGAAAAATGCATTAATTTAAACCCAAAAACCAAGTGTGGATCTAAATAGATACTCCTTTCTTCTCATCAATCTCAACCTCCCTTACCACCAGAGGTACCTACATATAGACAAACATATCCTCTGACTGTTCTTTGACATTTCCTGACTGTTTAATTACTACATTCGTTATTTCATTACTTTATCTTTTTTTTTAAACTTTTTTTTTTAATGTTTATTTATTTTTGAAGGAGAGACAGAGCATGAATGGGGGAAGGGCAGAGAGAGAAGGAGACAGAATCCGAAGCAGGCTCCAGACTCTGAGCCATCAGCACAGAGCCCGATGTAGGGCTTGAACTCATGAGTCACAAGATCATGACCTGAGCCAAAGTAGGACATTTAACTGAGCCACCCAGGTGCCCCTATTTTCTCTTCACCTTAGTTTTTACTACTTCTCAAAGACTTTTCAAATAACCAGAGCTTCTGGTTAGAAATGAAAACTTTTTTGTTTTTAATTTTTTAATGTTTATTTATTTTTGAGAAAGAGAGAGAGAGACACACACAGTGTCAGTGGGGGGCGGGGGGAAGAAGACATAGAATCTGAAGCAGGCTCCAGGCTCTGAGCTGTCAGCACAGAGCCTGATGCAGGACTTGAACTCACAAACCATGAGATGATGACGATGACCTGAACCGAAGTTGGAGGCTTAACTGACTGAGCTACCCAGGCGCCCCAAATGAAATCTTTTTAAAGGTTCATATACAGTTTACTTGAAGTAGTGAGTTGGCATCTGGTATTAACTTGTAACATTTCATTCAATATGAATATGAACACAGAAATCATACAGGCATAACAAAGTTGAAATGACACTCCAACAAGACCTAAAAACCTGAATTCCAGGCTTTTGCAATTTCTGAGTTAGGTGAATCTGGGTAGGAAATGAACTTTCTAGAAACCTCTTTTCCACTAAAACAAAAAAGAAAAAGAAACAAGAAAAGGAGAAGGACCTAAGATAGACTCTCCCAAAATTTCTTTCAAACATGAAATTTTATGATCCCTTAAAATAAGAATTCATTTATTAGACTTTTGGTCAAGATTAAATTAGTAATCAGGCCTCACCCTTATGATTCAGCTGATACTTTAAAAAGCAAACAGAATTATAATGAAATTTGGACACTTCTTTGCAATTTAGAAAGTGTTCACCTCCCTTATCACCTTTCACTTTCATAACCTAACTGCAGAATATGATTATCCCCATTTTACAGAAAAGAAAATCGAGATGCAGAGAGGTTGAGCAACTCGTCCTGGGTAACAAAATCAGAAAATGGCAAATCTAGACCCCTACTGGACCCAACTGTGGACCCAATTCAACCCCTCGATGGCCACAGGCAAAGCTGGAGATGGGGGGGGGGGGTGGTGCACAGGTAAATCTGACATACAGACAGCTCCCCACAGTAGCCTCTCTGCCTTCTCAAAATGCTTTCTAGCCCAGAAGCCCATAAATTGCTTTGGAATAGAATACCAAGTGGGGATTTATTTATCATATCATTTCTGAGTGCGTATTTTCTTGAGCATTTATAGATCTGTTTTTCCAAGAAGCTGAGAGTTCCTGATAAAACAAGACAGATAATGATAAATGAGCATCTACGTAAGCCTAGCTGGGAGGAGGACCAGGGCCTGTTAACACCCCTCCTGTGAAGTTAATCCCGTTTCTTTTAGCTATTTCTTTATTAGTTAATGAGGTCTTACAAAAATGTGTGTCTGTGATGGTGTTTTAGCATCCGTGCCTCTAGGAACATTTTCAAATATTCATAAAGTAGCTCGTCTGACCAAAGCTTAAAGCAAAGGTGCATTAAGTATGAATTTAGTCAACTTCAAATGTGGGTGGTCAAAAAGCTGCTCCTGAAATACCCTAAATAATCCTCCTCGTTGGTGTTTCCAGATCTGCAGCTCTGGGTGCAAATGTAAAGGGAATAGGGAAAGAGGTATTCTTTAGGACACCAGGACTCCGAAGAGCAGCCCCATAAGCTTTGATCCTGCCTCTTGACTGACAGCAGTGTGGCTTGCTTTTGGAAAACTGAATAACTTGAGGGAAACAAAAACAAAATGAAAAAGGAATTACCAGTCAAGCCCCTGCGAAGGAGAGCAGGCATTAGATCCTACTGCTCCTGGGAGGCCAGAGATCTACTTCAGTTCCTTAAGGCCAAGAGGGAAGCCAACAATCTCAAAAGATGGTTTGATGGTCAATGATGCATTTTTGGAGAGGCAAACCAAAGGGAGAACTTGGTTAGCTACTAAACCGACCTCCCTGGTACAGTGAATCACAGTGATTACATCTACAACCTAGTTTTGGAGACCCGCCCACACTGTAGCACCATTCTAGGAACATAGAGTACGTACACACACACACACAGACACACGCGTGCGCATGCCTCCAACACCCTCCTCCCCCCAACACCCCACACAACTTCCATCATCACGAAATACCCAAATCCTTTTTACTTTCCATACTTTTATGATTTATGTTTCCTCAAAACATCGCTTAAAGAAGTTGACATTATGGCTGTCCTTCTATGTGTAGTTTATAAGCAAAGCAACTTTTAAAAGGATGTCTGTAAAAATACCGTTTAAAATGTGTGACAAAGACGAACCACTTTCATTTGGTTCTAGATGGCTTGGACTATCTAGGGTATACTTTGGCTAAGAAACTAAAAATGACAGCCCAACATTCTCCCTCCTGTGTCTGCACAAGTAACCAAACGAGCCACCAAAATGGTGCAAATTTCCTGATCCTGCTTTAGAACGAGCTCAAGGAACAAATGATAGGCCAAAGTCCTCTGATCTCCAACCCCATAGAGCACTAAATCACAGCATTACTGGTAACTCAGTGATTTCTAACATGGAATATCTATGCTCTAAAAGGCCCATTCATGTCATGGTCACTAAGACTTGCTCGTTGGAGGCTTTGGCCTTTTTGCAATATCAAACCCCACCCCCAGCAAAGGAAAGCTATGAGCCATACTTCTGAAAGGAGATGGCCATTGTAATCCACTCAGTACAGATCTGCAGACAGACAAACATCATCCATTAACAAGTGCTGATAATGCAAACATTTCTTTTTGCAGCTCATTGCTCAACTTTCTGGTCATTTTAACTGGTTATACGCTTCCTCTAAATGTAAAGAGAGAGAGAGAGGGGGGAGGAGGAGGAGGAGGAGAAGAAGAATAAAGGGAAAGAAAAAGTCCTGAAAATAGAATTGCACAATAATAATGCCACACTGAGAAAAGCTCAGCATATAATATTATTTCTCTTTTGTCCCTGCCTTGAGGACATCAAGGGCACTTTGACAGCCATTATGATTACAGAAGATACAAGCTAATGTTGGTTGTTCCAGATGTAATTTTGCATTTCTTGCAAGAAATACTGTCACATCCCAGATGTAAATTTGACTGTGTCGTGTACTTAATGTTCTATTACAGGTGATTCACATAACAGGCCGGCTACGACTGAGGGTGTCACTATCCCACGGGAGGACCGTTCCCAGCCAAATCATGGGTCTTGTGGTTGTGGCTCATGCCCTGCCTCCCCCTACGATCAATGAAGTCAGAATTGACTGCCATATGTTCGTCACTCGAGTAAATATGGACCTCAATATCATTTACTGTGAAAATAGGTACTTTGTTTTTGTTTTCATTTCCTCTGTTGTGTGTTACACATTGGTGAAGGTTGGTGTTTTCAGCAGTCTGAAGGATTTTACTCTCCCAGTGAGGCTCATTATAAATCCTGATCTTATTTTTAATGGCTGCTTGGACTGACACCAAACATGCTTTTTATTTAAAATTTACATTGCTGTCCTGATTTACATTAGGGACAACAATGGAATGAATTGGGACACCCAGACAGCCATATGCTATAATTAAGACCCATTTTGGCCGAGAACCCAAGGAGAGAGCAGGGCTGAGACGTTTGGCAGAATTATGCAGTGAAAGGTATCTCCTGATGTCTCAGCCAGACCCACTTCCTGACTACTGCAAGGGCCGAGCCTCACGATGGACAGTGTTCATACAGGCATTCAACACACTGTCTTACTGCCTGCCTGGCTGCTATAACACATTACTATCTGGGGGGCTTCAACAACAGGCACTTATTTCTCACAGTTCTGGAGACTGGGAAGCCCAAGACCAAGGTACAAGCTGGGGCTGCTGGGTGGCTCAGTCGGTTGAGCATCCGACTCTTGATTTCAGTTCAGGTCATGATCCCAGGGTCGTGGGTCCCCACGTTGGGCTCCTCACTGAGCATGGAGCCTGCTTAAGATTCTCTCTCCCCCTTGGCTCCTCTCCCCTGCTCCAGCCACACTCTCTTCCAGGAAAAAAAAAAAAAAAAAGTTGTTTTTTTTTTTTAAAGGTACAAGCTAATTAGGTTCCAGGTGAGAGCCCACTTCCTGGTTTGTAGGTAGCTGACGTCCTGCTGCATCTTCACAAAGGACAGAGAGCACTCTGGTCCCTTCCTCTTCTTAGGAGGACATTAATCCCATCATGGGGGCTCTATCCCCATGACCTCGTCTAAACCTAATTACCTCCCAAAGGCCCCACCGTCTCATACTATCACATTGGGTAAAAAGGCTTCAATATATACATTCGGTGGTAGGAGGGACACATTCAGGCCACAACACATGTAGAGGAAAAAACGAGAATTTGAGGCCCACAGAGGAAAAAGGGTGAAAATTTTTCAAAACTATTAAATAAAACATTGTAATCCTGAGGATTTTGTTTTTATAAATAAAAAAAAAAAAGACTCATCGTATAAATGATTTGGCAGTCCTTCCTTACCACTGAGCTGGGATAAAAGGACTTTTTAGCCTCTGGTTGAAAAGTTCACTTTTTCCATTAAGCGCAAAGCAAGGGACAAGGAAATGGGACAGTGCCCCCTCAGACCTTTCACCTAGAAGTCACAAGCCCATCATGAGACTGATTTGAGGAAGAGAGAATCACGGGGCCCAGGGAGAAAAGTGAAGAGGAACCCCATATGTATCAGCCATGAGAAGGAAGCTTTAGTGATACCATCCATCTGCTGGTGCCACCGAGAGAGTTACTGAGGCCATTTTGAGAGGGTGCTTTTGTCACACAGACTATTGTCAGGCATAAAGGCAGTGTACATCCACTGAGCCCTGTTAGTGCTTTCAGAGGGGAAATAAGAGCAGAATGGTCAAGCGGCTTGCATAATTGACCTCTCCAGGGCCTCGCCAAGAGGAAGACAGACGGCACCTGCATTCAGTTCCACTGGGAAGCACTGAAGATGTGGAGACCATGTTAGATATGCCTACCATTTCTGGTCAGGATTTGATTCAGAGGAAAGAATTCACGGGGGGAAAAAGACACCCACCTGAGCTATTAGTGTTCGCTGGGTTAGAAGATACCATGAACCCGTCACTATTATTTAATGAGTAACTCTAACTCTGTTTTTCAAGCTTTGTTGGCATTTATTAACATTTTTATCATTGTGACTGCATACTTGGCTATGTGAAGGGTCTTCCGGAATGGCCAAAGACTATCAGGAAAGACGGTTAGCCAAAATGATCAGCTAAGGTTCGCAAGTAATAATGAAGGTAGTTAATGTTTATTGAACACTAACTCCACACTCGGCAATGTGCAAAGCTCGTTGGGTACACCATCTCATTTAAGCTTCAGGGCACTTCTGGAAGATGGATGCTGCCACTGTCTTCATCAACCTCAGGCAGTTTCAGTTTAGAGAGAAAGGTCAAATGGTATGCCCAATGTCACAATTTGAACCCAAAGGTGGCAGATTTAAAAAAATAAAAAAAGGAGAAAGAAGGAAAAAGAAAAAAAACACAGACATTTAGCTCCATGTGGGCCTTCCTGTATCCCTTGTCACTTTTTTTTTTTTTTTTTTTTTTACAGAAGTCAGGCTGAGTGGTAAGGAATCAATCAGACTAACCACTGAAGGGGACCTTTCATATCTACGCATCCATTACAGAACACGATTATAGCCCACAAAGCTGTTTATTCTGATTAAAAACATAGAATGCTGGAGATGGGGATCCAAGCCAGGGAGGCGGATACTAAGTCCGATGACCTATGGCTTTGCCTCTTTGAAAACATATGTCAGCTCCCTTGATTTAGATTTACTACCACCACCCTCTCCAAAAAACAGAGCCTCATCTTATTTACCTGCTCCCGGTGATTGCCCTATCCCAAAGCCCTCACTTAATTTTCATTCCTGTGATCACAGATTGATTAATTCTGCTTCATGGACCCGAGTGCCTTATGGTACCACTCCAGTAATTGAGATCATTTTCTGTGACCCACTTTAAGCTTTCTTTCTTCCCTTTAAAAAAAAAAAAAAAGAAAAGAAAAAAAAAACTATTTTCCACAACCCCTTATTAGCCAATACAATATAGTATTACTTCCCAACTGAAAATGATACAAGTTATTTTAAAAAGACCTGTGTTAAAGGTAATTGCTTATCTGAGGAAAAGGCCTACCCTGTATTCCAGGCACTGTGCTGTGTTCATTTCGTTTCGTTCGTTCATCCCCTCCCCAACCACTTCAGTTGTTTTTACAGATAAGGAAACTGAGGCTCACAGTACCAAGGGCCATTAGGATTCTAATCCTGATATAGGTCATCAGACTGGTCTAGTGCTTTCTACATGTGTATTAAGAGGTCTCTGAACACTGAGCTGGTCACGTTCGCCACGGTAAAGGGCTCTGGTTCTGAAGGATGTCATTCAAATAAACAGTAAACTAGAGAATGTCTTCCCGAAAGTATGACTGGCTTTTTCTTGGGGGGGGGGGGGGGGAAGGGAGAGGGGGAGGAAGAGGGAGAGGGTTATTGTTTAATTAGGGAATCGCTAACTAGAAACTCAAGCCCTGTGCCCTCCCTCTCTGATGCTTGTTTGGTTTCAGTGCCGATTTTTCCCTCTGCAAACCATTCTTCTCCTCTGCATTCCTTAGCGCAGCCGCAGGCAAAGCCAACATCTAATGTTTTCAGGGAGCTGGCAAATTTCAGAAACGCCAATGAGGGCCTTTTAATGACATCTTTGTTCACTCATTTGCAGGAAGGGGGTGTAAACTGTGCTTGGAAAGCAGCTAATGGTTTTAGGAAAACACCAACTACTCTGTTTTGTACCAGAAAACCATGGGGTTCTGAAAAAAACATTCTTTATATTGCCCCGCTTAGTCTCATCTTACCAAGAATTCTTGTTTGGCCAAAAGTATTATTTAATGTTTAATATTAGACACTGAGAAGTTCACTCACTGGTAGCGTATTTTAATCATATTCCACATTATGCTGTTTTTGTTTTGTTCCTTCTTTCCCCGCCCTCGGGGTCAGACTGAACTCTCCAACAGTGATCTCATAGGTTTCTTAAATATGTCATTTCTAAAGCCTCACTTCCTATTTGGATACATTGTAAGCCATAAACCAGAAAAAGCACAGGGACAGTGAAGAACATACATTAAACAAAAGATAGATTCTGTTTTGGACTGACCAAAACCAGCCTGTACCCGGACAGGGAGGAGGATAATAAACATTTTGACGTCTTTGTGTAAATCAGGCAGATTCCTCCAACATGTTTTCCAATTTCTGTTCCATTTTTCTGTGCTCCCGCCCGAGGACATTGACGTCTGGACAATCAATGACACAGGCTTACACACACATACTGTCGAGCACAAGCCTGGAAGAGCTGCTGAAATGGTTTAAAAGTTTCTGTGTGGAATCCACCACAAAGTACCAGTTAAAAGGGCCAGGAGTGAAAGCAGAGCTCCCAAATGACTAAGACTAAAAAAGATAATACCCCCAGGCATCTGTATGTCTCAGCATTTAAATTATATCCCTTGAATGCCAATTTGGACTTTGTGCCAAGAAGCAGCTGAAGCCCTTTTTCATGGAAATACCCAATAGAAGACCAATCTGTTTAAATGAAAGGTGTCTCTAATCATTCCGTATAAACATAACATGTTTTTATTTTATTATGTAACCTTGAATTATCTTGGCTTCTAATAAGGATCTTGTATTGTTACTGATTCTCAATAATTTCACGGAATTATGTTGTCTAAATGTGTATTCTGATGCCAAAAAAAAAAAAAAAAAAGAAAAACCTGTCTCATTATTTAAACACAGTTGCTTCATCTCGTACATTTCCTACTTTTGAAAAAGTCTGTTGTCCGTTAAAGAAATAATCTTGTCTGTAGTGGGTTTTCCCTCCAAGTTCCACGTCCTCGTGGGTACCCGTAGTATAATGAAAACTGTAAGTAGATGTGTTTCTAAGTCATTGAACAATTTCTGTACTTCCCCCTTTCTGAATTCCAGCCTATTTTCTTCTCTTTGCAGGATTAGCGATTATATGGATCTGACCCCTGTAGACATTGTAGGGAAGAGATGCTACCATTTCATCCATGCCGAAGACGTCGAGGGCATCAGGCACAGTCACTTGGACCGTAAGTACCTCCTGTGTGAGGGAACAGCCTGGCTGGCATCATCGCTCTCCGATGCTTGTTTGGTTTCAGTGCCGATTTTTCCCTTCGTGTCTCCCGTGTGCATTTGAGATGACTGTCAGCACACAGTGAGAAAAAGTGAGACCTACATCACTTCCACCTGTGTTGGAATTAGATTGAAAGCTGGACCTCAGGCCTAGAGAAATTGCTGGATGGTTAGGCCCTCACACGGGATTTTGTGTTCTCTTGTGCTCTCTCTCCCATAAAGCCATGGGAAAACCTTTGTCGTAAGTGCTTTCTTGACCCTTTCATTTTCTAGAGAGCAAGTACCACTCTGAAATGTGTGGTCTCTGTTTCAAGATATACAAGGGAGAAGACAAGTTCAAATAGACCAGAGACTTTAACAATTCCTACTCAACTAACCGCAAAACTGAGGCCCAGGGGAGCTGGGACACAGTGGCAGAGCACGTCGTGTGGATACAGCAGCTCTCAAAGGCAGTGTCTTTTCACTGTATTTCTGGAAAGAGGGTTATTCAGAGGAAAACTTCCCTCCGTCTCCCAACTCCCAGGAGAGGGAAACTCATCTCAGCTGTTTGAGTCTGGTTCCCAGCTTCTGACTCACAAGCTGATACCCAAGGTACCTTTTTTGGCATTGGAAGAAAGAAGGACCCAAGGTGTTCTGGCCAGGTCCAAGCAGAAACTCCCACACTGGGTCCCATGCAGCTTTTCCTCATCACACTCAGCCAGGTGGTTTACACCGTGTGTTGAGGGCCTCCGACAATCCCATGAAGCATAAGGCACTAGACTACTGAACCTCTTAGCAAGAGGCTGCCCCTTTTCCCACAAGAGGTCCTTTTTATGACCAATCAGTAGAGTCTTCCTAAAAGATGAGGGCCCAACCAGCTCATCTTCCTAGAATGTTCTAAACCCAGTTTTGAACTCTGGTTTTAAATACAGGCAAGGGGCCACCAATGAAATACTACAGCGTGACAGTCAAGGTTTTATGTAGAAATGCTAGCCGGGTGGCCTTTGTAATTTACTTCCTCCCCCCCCTTTCTTGCCATGGTTGAGGAGAGCTGTCTCAGGTCTGTCCTGCCCTTTGCTGTTGTTTGCTCATTTTAAACTCGCATCTTCAAAAGCATAATGGCAAGACAGTAAGCCCACCAAAGTCTCGAAGTGTGAGCATCTTGTACTGCCTTTTAACCATGCATTAGCAACACTGATGTGGGACCAAGTTCAGTGTCAAATTTTGTATACATCACGTCTCTGGGAAAAGCCTGCCTGCAAGGCTGCTCTCCAGCAGATTCTACTCCCAACACTGAGTGCGTGCCTTGGTATTGCACACCAGGGATTTGGGGAACACACTTGTTGCTAAGAATGAATGGGTGTTGTGCATCGCAGAAGCAGATGGCTCTTCAATTAATTGGGGGAAAAAAAATGATGCTGCTTCCTGAAAAGAAACATCAGGTTCTTTGTAGCCGGGAATTTAGAGAAAATGGAGAAAAATCAGGATCTTTGGAGGAGGCTATAGATACATTTTTGGACTGATATATGCCAGAGATCCAGACTTTAAAAATGAATATACTGTTTTTAGGACACTGTCATGCACCATGCGTGTGGGGGGTGAAGGGTGCTTTTTCATTTTGGAATCTTAATTGAGGTCTAACTTCAGAAACCTGATGCTGACAAAAAAGAACTATGTCATCCTCAGTTATTATTTGGAAAACGTCATGCTATCTCTCTGGGATTTGATTTACAGCTTGAAGAAACACAATTCCTCAGGAACAGTGAGCTAGGGCAATTCATTTCTTCCCATGAAGCAGAGGTCTCCAACAAATATGTTTGATGCCATTCTTTCCAATCTACTTTTATCTCATTTTCAGTAACCAGAATAATTTGAGAGTGCTGAAAATAAACAACTCCACCATTCACTATTGTACTAGTCTCCTAATTTTTCTGGTATCTTGCCAACTAATAAACAGAGAAGGTATGCTTTTAAATTCTGTGATTTTTTTCATTACTTGATATTGACATACTGGCTATTGCTTTATGATTTAGCCTACTAACAATGATTGAGTTCACTCTTTCAACTCATACACACGACTTCTAATTTTAAGTTCTTTTAATAACCTCAAACACATGAAAAACAAATAAAATGAGCTGATAATTCCGCACAGTAAAATACACTTCACATATTTAGCTATCATGCTGTGGAATAACTCCACAATGTCAAGTAGCACACAATTAGTAAAACTGTAGGGGGAGGAAAAGGAGTGTTTTGATCCTGAAGAATTTTGATCCTAATCAGATTGAAATTTCAACGTTCTTGTAGTGCTTAATATCTTCAATCACACACACACACACACACACACACACACACACACACACAAATCAAACTGATGCCAATGTCAGGTTTTGCATTCTGTGACTGAAATAAAATGCTAAAATATACAAATGCATCTCGCTTTGTACAATAAACATTAACATCATTATAAAGTAAGATTGAGTCTAAAATTGTGTGATGGAATGTCTGATGTTTACCTAATTCTCAAACCAAAGCCAGCCCAGTAACAAAATGACAGAGCATGTAATAAGTCTTGGTTGTGTAAACATTGGAAGAAAAGGCAAAATGCCAGTGCAGTATCCTGCTCGTCCAAAGCCCTAGGCTATTACTGAAGGATGCCTCAACTGTACCTTCTTGGCGGGAGAAGGTCATGGTGACAGAGAATCGGCTCAGGAATAAGATAGAATTCTAAAACAAAGGGGTGGTTAAAAAATAAACTACATTAACTATTTAGCTTTCCTTCCTAGAGCTATTGGCACAATTCCTGTTTCTGTGCATGAAAGGCAGGTTTTAGCCATCTGATATTTCTGATAGCTTGATATCTGTCTTACACTCCGGTTTACAGATAAAACTTTAAAATAAAAGACTCAATAGTCTTTGAGAACTCAGAATGCTATTTTTATCACTTATATCTCTCTCCTAGCTTAGGCATCTGTAAATCCATAGATGAACTTGTCTCTAGAATAAGAAAAGTAGAGGGGAATCTCAGCTCCATCAGGAATTGACAACTTTCATCAGTTGAACCAAGAACTCCAGACCACTCACTCTCCCACCAAGTTAACATGAGTGGCCCGATAGTTCACACTAGCTTCCAACATAAAGAATCAGTAAGAATCGCATTATCCTTACCAACATGGTGGGTGAGTGAAATCCTACTGGGATTCTAAAACCAAGGGGTTGTAGGCCCTCTTCTTTCACACTGTGACCAAAGACCCCTCTGATTTGTTTTCCTTACGCCACCTTACTGGAGTCATTGAACCCAATTTCACTGATTCTCCAAGCCAAATTGACCAAATCACCATTTCACGGTTTGAATTTTAAACTACTCATATAAGCGATTATTTGAGCATCTTTGCCTATCACACTCTCCACTTCTCCATTGCTCAGGAGGTATTGGCCTGAAGATGACCAGTCAGGTCTCCCTGGAGTCCCAGATCCCAGTTAGCTAGTGCAGCCATCTAGTACTCTCGCCCCGCCTTTAGCCCAAAATAGAAGGGCAAACCACAAATGCTAAACCGAACCGAGAAACATGTTTTGCATCTCTCTTTCGTCCCTTTTAGTCCAGCCTTCTGTCTATAGAAGTTGCTGAATTTGTCTTGAGATACCCCTGGGGTCCTTTCCAGGTCAAATCAGCAATGTTTGTAAAACCTGGAAAGAGTGGCAGAGAGAAACTTCCCTTTACAATGTCGTGCTCCACTAGCAAGGCTCAGGGCTCTGCAGCGGTGGGACTTCAGAGAAAAGGAGCCAGAAAGTATAGAACTGGTAGCAGTTTTCCCTTCCTAGAACCTTAACCAGGATGAAGAAACTCTGTAAGAGTTATTTCACAAAGAAAGAAGGACTTCTGCCTTGTCTACAAGATCTCGTTGAATTACAAAAGGATGGGCTGCCCAATATATTTGGAGGATGTTAAAAAAGAAAAAAAATACAGTGGCCTAAGCATTTATTTCTCAATTACAAAATTTTATCCTTCTTAACAAAAGTAATACACAGCTACCTGGCATAATGCAATGCATGCTGTTTTGCATCAATAACCCCTACGCTTCCCTCCTGAAGGCGTCTCATCGCCAAATGCAAGCCGACTGCTTAATGCAGGACTAATTAGTATATCCCCTTCCAGTCTGCAGGCCCTCCATTGTAATTCCTTCCCAGCTCATTTTTTTCCACAACCGAGCATCAATCAAAGTAAGTGCCCTGCCTGCCTCGGAAACACAAGATGTCCTCCATGCATTTGTCATCTGCCACGCAAACAAAGGGGGAATTTAATTGTTGATTTGGGTATGCAGCCATTGCACACAGTAAAGGAAGCTGCAATGAAGGGAGAAAGGAAGGCACAAAGTTTGGTGGGTGGGCCGAGTGCAAATAGCACAGGGGACTTTTTTTTTCTATCTTTCGATCTTAGCCTTTTTTCGGGGCTGGGCCTTCAGGGATTTAGCTGCAACCTGATCATTGGTTGGACTTTTTCCCAAAGCAAATGAGTTTTTCCTCTTCTTCCGTATGAATATGGAAATGCCCATGAAAAGAAATACATGTAATAGCTACCATGTCAGACTTTTTTCAGAAGCCAAGTCAGCCCACGTCGTGTGCCTGCCCATTAACCAAAAAAGATGCTCACGTGGAGAAGAAATAAAATCAGGTTTTTATGTAGAAGTGAATTGCCAGTATTATTTTATGTCTTTTTATTTTTTTTCTTTTTGAGGAAGTATGGATTTTGGCTTTTCCAGTCTAAAGGCAGGCAGAGAACAGAGATCAGCAAGGGCCTATCAGCTGAGTGTCCTTGGTCCCCTGCGTTTATAGAAATGCAGAATTTCAGGCCTACCCCCAGCTTACTGAATCTTCATCTGCAGTGAGCAAGATCCCCAGTGGACTCCCATTCAGGTTAACGTTTGAGATGGATGGACTATACTAGCATTTAGAAGGCATTCTTGTCTTACATGAAGTAAATACAAATTGACTAACAATCTTAACGGCTTCATTTTCCTCTTCAGTTGGCTGAATCTTGTGAATAACAGTAAAATAGAAGTAGGGAATTGGCTACTGAGGGTATCTCAGTCAGTGCTCAAATGAAACAAGTATGTGATTACTTGATAAAGAGAAGGACTTCTTTACAAAGATGTCAGGTATTAGCCTTCTCCACTGATATTCAAGAGAGTATAAATGGAAGTAATCGTCAACATGTAAGCAAAAGGAGGTCTTCAGTTTTTTCCCCAGTTAACATTTTTTCCCTGTGCTTGTTGCACATGTGAATACAAAAATTTTCCCTGTTCAAGTTCACCTAAAATCTCTGAGTACTCACTGTACAGCTTTGTGGTATTGCAGTAAGGTTTCAAAAATAACTAAGATGTGGTCTCTACCTTCAGGGAGCTTACATACTAGTAGGCACGATAGCATGAAAACAACCAATTTTGGAAAGGTGGCATAAAATGAGGACTATTGAGATGTATATTTTTTTATCTTATTTTAATGTTTGTTTATTTTTGAGAGAGAGAGAAAGAGGGAGAGACAGAGCATGAGTGGGGGAGGGGAAGAGAGAAGGGGAGACACAGAATCTGAAGCAGGCTCCAGGCACTGAGCTGTCAACACAGAGCCTGACGCATGGCTTGAACCCACGAACCGTGAGATCATGACAGCCCAAGTCGAAGTTGGACACTCAACCAACTGAACCACCCAGGCGCTCCTATTGAGACGCATAAACAAAACACTGAAACCCCAGAGATGGGGGGCAGGAAGGGAGGACGAGAGGTTCCAGAGGTAGCATATCTTCCCTGGAACTTCAAAGAAGATGGCAAGAAGCCAAGGTGGCAGATGGGCAGAGGTGTAGGGTCAGGGACATTCCAGAGCATAGAAAAGGACACAGAATGGGGTGCCTGGGTGGCTCAGTCAGTTAGGCAGCCAACTTCGGCTCAGGTCATGATCTCGTGGTTCATGGGATCGAGCCCCGCATCAGGCTCTGTGCTGACAGCTTGGAGCCTGGAGCCTGCTTCGGCATCTGTGACTCCCCTTCTCTCTCTGTCCCCTTCCCAGCTCATACTCTGTCTCTGTCTCTCAAAAAATAAACGTGAAAGGAAGGAAGGAAGGAAGGAAGGAAGGAAGGAAGGAAGGAAGGAAGGAAGGAAGGAAGGAAGGAAGAAAAAGAAAAGGACACAGAATGATACCACACACGATCTTTCTGCCCAGGAAGTAAGCCAGAACTTCAATTGGACTCATCTATTCTAATGAAATCCTAACATGGATCCTTGGGCTTTTCCTTATTACTATTTCAATTAGTAGCTGCTTTTATTACCGTAAAAGGAAACACGTGATATTTGAGAGAAAATGACCCATTGCTCTTATAAAACACGTTCGGGGGAAAAAAAAAAAAAACTTCTAAAACATCCATTTTAATCTAAATCAACCTAAATAAGATGAATTCCATTACTTCTTGTACTTTATACAAAATTAAGAACAAGATGCCATTGTAAGTTTTAATTATTTTAAATTTTTTAATGTTTATTTGTTTTTTTTTGGGGGGGGGGTCCGGGTACACAAGAGGTGGGGGAAGAGAGAGAGAGAGAGAGAGGGAGAATGTGAAACAGGCTCAAGGACTATGAGATCATAACCTGAGCCAAAGTTGGATGCTTAACCAACTGAGCCACCCAAGCACCACCCAGGTGCCCCCTCCCCCCCACCCCCCCCCCGTTATATGTGTTATAACTACTTTCCTTAAAACGTTGATTTAATGATACCTTGACTATCTCAGAAAACCTCAAACTTTTCCCTGTTTAACACAAATGAGTGACATAAGGATTTAATTTGTGTAAGTGTTTACCATACAATGGTTTTTACATTGGGGCACCTGGGTGGCTCACTCGGTTGAGCGCCAGACTTCAGCTCAGGTCATGATCTCACAGTTTGTGGGTTGGAGCCCCACGTCAGGCTCTGTGCTGACAGCTCAGAGCCTGGAGCCTGCTTCGGATTCTGTGTCTCCCTCTCTCTCTGCCCCTCCCCTGCTTGCACTCTGTCTCTCTCTTTCTCTCAAAAATAAACATTACAGTGGTTTTTACATTAATTTAGTGTTAACTAAGGATCGGGTCATTTGAACCTCTTTATGAGCTCCACATCCCCTCTGGCTTCCTAGAATTTTTGGTGGGGCACATCAACTAGAATGTATCCGGTTACAAGTAACAGAAAACCCAGGCAAAAATGAGTTCAGCTTTCTCTGTAATCGTCTCAAGTTTCTCTTCATGACCCAAAGACAGCTGTGGCACTGCCCATCACCAGTTCCCCACAAGACAATGTCCAAAGTCAGGAAAGGGTCAGTCACTATTTTGTGTTCATTCTTGAAAGAAAATACTCTTAGAGGCTCTCCAGGAGAGAGGAGCCCCCTTATGTCTCATTGCCCAGCATTTCATCAAATGCCCATGCCAGAGTCACCCACCAGATGGAATTGCCATGACTGGTTTAAACAATCAAAGTTCGTCCCCACTGGGACTTGGGAGAGAAGTGATAGAAAAGCCGTTGAATACGCAACATGATGACTGCTGCAGGAGCTATAGGAAAGTTGTCGGGAGTAGATCTTAAGAGTTCAAAAGGAGCACATTGCTTTCCTTTCTCCCTCTTTCTCTTCTTATTTCACCTATATGAGAAGATGAATGTTAGCCGATCCTGTTGAAATCATTGTTTCATAATCTATGTAAATCAAACCATCATGCTGTGTGTTTAAACTCACACAGGGATGTACGTCCATTATTTCTAAATAACACTGGGAAAAAAAAAAAAAAAGAATAGCTGTCCAGTGGACAATCAACGATGCCTGCTACAGGGGAGCATCTGTAACGTTTTCACAACCAAGTATGTCGGTTTCTGAAAATCTACACCATAGGTGAACAAATGAAACTTGTCTGGGCTCCTTTAAATACTCCTGTTTTTACCAAACATTGGTTTCTGTGTACCTATGCCTCACTACTCATCTATCTCTTGTTCAAGATGTTTAGTGCGCTTCGTAAAACAGCCCCATCCAGAAACACAGGGTCCACAAGAGACATAAAATAAATCTAAGATCCAACCTCATCCTTTTACCTTTTGTTAGTTCTGCCTACATTCCAGCTTAACCTTGCCAATACTTCATTTTTAAAGGGAGGTAAAAGATTCACCCAGGCCAGGTCAGACCCCCATACCACTTGCCCTAAGAGTGACCACGGTTTTAAGTTTCTTAGTGAAAATGCCAAGTATCTGTCTCCCATAGAAAGGCACATTGAGGTAAGTCCTTTTTTCAGAATAAAGAAAACTTTCCCATTAATTCCCAACAAGAGAGAGACCTCCCTGTGGGTCTCACTGTCCAGCGTTTCACCGTATTCCAAACCTAAACCAATCACTGGTAAGGAAATGGAATTACCGTGACTGAGGCTAAAAGGGGGACAGGGCCACCACCTAATTTTGCTTACTTTGAGATCCCCCAGTGCCTCGCACAGAGTAGGCACTCAAAGGAGTATTGGGTGAATAAATCCACCATTTCCTTCATTTCCTAGCTGGAAATTTTTCTTATTTCCATGTTCAAGAGTTCACTGTTTCCCTTTGTATAGCAAATCCCCACCAAAAAAAAATTTTAAGTATAAGGGCTAAGAAATACCGTCCCTGACTATTTTAGGTCAAGAAGGGCAGGAATGAGTGGTACAGAAACTCTGGCTGAACTGAAAGCAAGCTTGAAAAAAAATCTGAGATCTCAAATGTCACTCATGCCAACCATCACTTTGATTTTTCCTGTCCTAGAACATGATACCATCAGTGTTTAAAAGGCTTGGTCTCCAATTCAGTACATTATCATGAAGAAAAGGAGAATTTATTTTTTAAACTTAACAAATTGACACGTCCTAAATCAATGAAAAGTTTTCTCTGCATGATTCAATATTAACAGTTAATAAAAATCTATCAATTGGCAGTGGTATAGGAAAAAACCTCTTCTGAGGTTATAAATCACACAGATAGCAACTCAAGCAGGGCCTGTCATTAGTGTATTAGGGGGAAAATCCATAGATGATGCATCGTCATTCACGGAACATCCACAGGTCTTCTGTCCTCAAGCTCGTAACTCACATTAAGTACCAAATATCATTAAACTTTACCAAATATTGCTCAGCACAGAGATTCACAAAAAAAAAAAAAAAAAAAGAAACACACACACACACACACACACACACACACACATTGAAAACCAATTTGTGGATGTCTGCTATTTAAGACATCTAACTCACTAATTGCAAAATCTATAGGAAAGTCTGCACAGCATCAAAGCCTTGGTTGATCCTATGAGCAGTTCCAAATGAAAAACGGTCTGTGTTGCAAGTAAATAAAGCGCTTCATGCACAGTTTCTGCCTCTAATGCTGTTTCTCCTGTGGGTTTTGAAAATGACCTTCCTGTAAGCATCAAGGACTATAACTTTTAGATAAAGAAACTTGTTCCTGTTTTAAGTCTATGTCAGGTTCATTCCCCTATAGCCCACAGTTTTCAAAAGCAGAGGAAAAAGTAATCCAGAATTAAAAAAAAAAAATAAAATAAATAAAGTCCTGTTTCCAGAATGAAGTTCCCTGTCAGCCTGCCTTGGGCCTTAGGTGGAGAAGCAGAGATTAAAGAGTCAGTATTCTTTTTCATGTTTCATCTGCCAGTTTTGTGAATGTAGAAAGAAAACCAGTGGCTACAGCTAAGCACCCAACTGTGGGTGTTAAGTAGAAAGTGTGATTCTAGCGCACACACCCCCTTACTTGCACACCCTCCATATTAGTGAATTCAGAAATAACACTGGAGTTCCAGAGAGAAGGCACCCCTTCTCCATTCTCTGCAGCCACTGATGAAGGTACCTCCAGGAGGGGTGAATGGCGCCGCAGATGCGTCCTCATATCGCCATGACGATAATGAAGCTCTTTGTTCAGCTGTGTGAATGTGAAGTGTGCAATCTCCGATGATCTCACCATTTCCTATTTATTCTATACTTACCTGAATACGCCAAGTATTGCAGCTTTTTAATGCATATGCAAACCCCTAAAATGTCCTTTTGTGAGACACTTCGCTAAAAGACCGCTTTTGATATGTGTTCATCTCCTCTTCAAACCGAATTAGACTGCTTCCTTCTTTTGAAGACACAAGTAACTCACTATTTAGAATCTTTGGCTTTGATTTGGTAGAACAGCCCAACAGGAAGGGACCATGTTCTCTTTTTTTCTCCATATTTCTGAAGGCAAACTTGTACTGATTTGTTTTGATTTACTAACAGAATTATGTTCCTGCCACAGACACAGGCTTCCTTTATGTCCTTTCAATCATCGGTCTATTTCTGTGGACAAAGTTTTCCCAAGGAAAACTGAAATCCCTCTGTTTGGTGACTGTGTGCTGAGCCATGGATGTGCGCTTCAGCAAGAGTCCGTCAGGTTTAGCGGAGAGAGGAGTTTTCCTCCACAAGCGCAACATTTCTTGCACGCCTGCCACGAAGCTCAAACCAAGAGACCAGGTGACATTTTTGAACAATATTCAATAAAACTGAGCATCCAGCCTTTGGGGGAGGGGAAGGGGGAAGCGTGTGTTTGACACAAGTCACGTGTCCTAAAATGGAAGTTCTCTGCAGTTTTCTTTTGATTAAACTGTATTTGCCACTCCCTTCACCGTTAGGGGTGGGTGATATTTGGACACTAATAGCCGAAAATTGCCAACCAAGCAGGATTGCAGCAGTTCAACCAGGAGGAGCTAAGTCTCTTTTGTTACAGTCTTGTCACAAATGTGGGGCTCACCTCTGTCCTCTGAAGAGCACAGTCTATAACTCACAGGCACCTTTGGCCTGGAAGGTGGGGCGGTGCGGATGACCGCTTCTTGGTTCTCCTCAGAGCAACAGCTACTGAGAATGATTGGTTCTGCCCTAGACTTCAGAGTAAAAGAAACAAGTTCTCGCGTGGTAGCAGAGGCGCTCCAAATTATGCCCGGGAACATTCAAGATTGCAAGCGAACCTGGGAAAAACTGCACCTATCCTCCCCGCATCTTCATGATTACCCTGTAAGAGCTCAGAAAAGGCCATTGAGATGTTGTGAGATCCTTAAAGAAAGACCGGTTCCTCTGGTACAACTTTAAAGACATAATTCTAGAGATGTTGTAAGTGAATCACATCTAGAGATGTGATCAGTGAATCCAGTGAGCGACACACAGGCTGCTCTAGCAAAAGTTTTGGGTATCAAAAAGCAAACTTTGGGATAAATCAAAGGGCAGATGCCAGGTTATGTGTTAAAAGTACTCAGACCATATCATGGTATAAAATGAAAACTATGATCCACGTAAATAAATTTTCTTTCTCTCTGTGCTTCTTCTCTTTATAGTTTGAGCACAGTGTTACGAATTTACTCCTCAGGTCTTTGGTCTGTTGAGTGTGTATCTCTTTTCAAGGGACAATTAGCTATTTTTTTAAGGACTTCCATATCAAGTAACTTACATCATGCGCTCTTTGGATTTTCCCCACAAAAGGGATTTCAGGAAATAACCTGACACAAACATTCTCTCATTTTTCTCAGTTATCTAAAGCTAAAACTCACAAATAAAAACAGCCCTTGGATTAAAGAGAAGTGAAAAAGTTTTTGTGTTTTTCAAGTTGCCTAATTTATTATAAACTAAAAATCTCTTTCAAACTGGCACCAAGGTGGCTTTTCTTCTTGAGCTGATTAGGACCACATGAGCTCAGAAAAAGCTGTCAGATCCTGCCTCTGGCGCAGCTGGAATGATCCAACTGATTTGCCAGTAAGATTTTTTTTTTTTTTTAAAGCAAGAAGCTTCATCCCAAAGTCATAAATTTATATTCTGGAGCCCCAAGCAAAAATTACTCCTTGTTCATTTTAAAGGAAGCAAAATTCCATCGATATTTCTTTTTATGGGACCTCCTGGACAACAAAAACAACTGGGGCAATATTTTGGTCAACATTTCCTGCTATAGTGGAAGCTAACTCAGTGCCCTATCGCTCACTATCTAGCTTCCCACTGACACACAGAGGTCTCATTCAGAAAACACTCATCTTCAGGAAACAGTCATAATCTGTGTCCAAGCCAGAATGGACCTTTACCTCTCAGGACTGGTTTTGTCAGGCTGGCCCAGAGCAAGTGAACGGATTAGGTCAAACTTTTTTTCTTCAGTCGACCACGAGGGGCTCCTGGACCTGCTTTGGGGTGTTCACCACAGCAAATGAAGGCACTCACGTAGCTGCCTGACTTCCCAAGGAGCCTGAGGGGGCGCCCACCCTTCCCCGTCAGTCCTTCCACAACCACTTCCGCACATGAAGACCTACCAAGCCTGCCTCTCTGAGGTCGATCTCCTCTCTTTGCTAGACAGCCCTTGGCCCGGGTGATGAAGAAGGCTGCATTAATGGATTCATGGGCCCTAGTATATTTGTGTTTATTCTCAGGAAACAGATGCACTTTAATCAGACCCAGCGTCCTATTGCCTTCACTCCAAAAGACGACACCCTCTCATCAGTCTTTCAGCCCCCTTCACAGCACGTACGTGGAGCCCACCAAGGAGGCAGATGTTTTGCTGGCTGTGCATTTCAGAACTGAGATTTCGTTTCTTTGTTTGTTTTTAAGTAAGAGAAGGTATTATAAGGAATGGGGGTGGGGGTAATCTTTATGTGGATCCTGCCAATTCTCATTTAACTTTACAATTCCTTTCTCACGCTGCCCCCCTTTCTGTGCACTGTAGTCTGGTTCTGGGGATAATTTTTTTAATTTTGCCTATGTAGGGTCACATTCCAGACCGCAATCCCCAGACGGGCTGGGCTTCTCCGGCCTAGCACCTCAGTGTTTTCTTCATGGGATTCTAAAAAGGGGCTCCTTAGTCTCTTTCCCTTGTCAACAATCCTAGAACCCTTTGAAATTCTTCCTTTCTCCAGATACACAGCAGATAGAATTATGCACCAATCGTTGATTGGGGTGCTAGAAGTTTTTCTCCGTGAAAATAGTGGGCAGAATTTCATAACCCGTCATTCCTCTATTAATAGTTAACCAGGTTGAGAGGATTTGAATAAAAGCACATCTTGTTGCATGCAACAATGGTTTGACAGAAGAGCTGTATGGCAGAGTTAGTATTTCACTGCTTTCAGCTTCACCACGCAGTTTTGTAGCCTGGGAAGCCATGCATGCAGAATGGCAGAACTTACAATTGCCGACACAAGAAGAGTACAATGCTACCTGTGGAGCCCCGCCACCAAGAGAAGGTGTGACAGTTCCGGGCCTTAAAAATACCCTCAACTGTTGAATAGTTTCAGAATAGTGCTTGCCACTTTTTGAAACACACATCAAAACAAATCTTTTTTCAAGCACCTGTTAAGACGTAATTATTAAATTTTACAACCACCCATTCAATGCACTGTGAGAAAAGGGGAGACTGGGAGAAAAACATCGAAGTGTACATGTTTATTTATGGATAGAATACGGGGAGGTTGATTTTTGATCACTTTTGGAGCCAGGAGGAATGGCTTAGACACGACGGATGAGCTTCAACAGCCTTAAAACACAGCTCTTTTCCAAAGTGACTTCCCTTTACCCATCCAACCCCCCCCCAAAAAAAATCAAAATGTACTTCATGAAACTATTGTATATGAAGCACTTATTAGCCGTAATTAAATGGACAATATGAATTTACTACGTCTTTAGGACTCTGGCTTGTTCTGGTTTAGAGCAAGATGATTAATGCAAATACATATTACTTGAGATAACCATTTAGCAGCTAATTTAGCCAAATTTATTACAGCAGTTAGAGGTTTTTCATTTTAGCAGACGGAGACAAGGACATGCCAAAAAGTGGGCAACGTGGACGAGTGCACACTGCCCTCTAGTGGCCAACCAGCTGGCGCGCTTTTTCGGGGGGTGTGGAGTTGCTGAGATTCCTAGCCAAGTAATAACAGCAGGTTTTGCACGTTTCCGGCATCCTTTTAAACCATTCCTTTCCATAGCACTTTATTTCTGGGGATGATTTACTGCACTTTCCCCTTTTACTAGCTCAGGAGTACCCAGATACAAATCAAATCAATTTCAACTTGGCAAGATTTTGGTTAAAGTATCATTTTTAACATCTGCATTTTAAAGCTCTCCTTCAGTGGGTATTTAATGGCACCGTTTCACATTACTGATTGTTTTTACTTGTTCCTTCATTTGGGGCCATATTTCAGAGCCTGTGTGGAGCTGTCACTCTGTTTGGCTCTAGCCAAGTCAATTCTGTGCCTCCCTCAGGCTAGTGCTTCTCTCTGACTTGGTCGGGGAATTTATTTTGTCCCAACATTCAGGAAAGTCTCACCAGAATTTCCCCTGACTGACCAATGTAAATTTTGTTCATACATGGACTATAAATTCTGCTAGACAAGATCAAAAGGAACAGATGTGTGAGGACACTGGTTGATATTGCTTGCACTGAGGTGAAATGATCAAAGACAGGGGTGAAGCATCTTCGGAACCATTCAAATATCTGGAATCTCAAAGAGATCTACCTCGCAGCTATGAATAAATCACATACAAATTTTCCTTTGTTAGTGTCTGACGTCAAACCCATTGACAATATCCACACCACATTAGGTATTCTGTGAGCCAACAAGATTTGTAGTCCCTTTATTCTTTCCTTCACACCATGGCTGCCCAAAATGGAATAAAGTCTTGCTACAAATGCTAGTAACCCTCGCTCCACTGAATTGTTGATTTTATTTGTCCTACTAATGGCATTATACATTAAGCATACAGAAGGGCCCCCCTGGATTAGTGCGGGACCTCCCCTTTCTAAACTGGCGGTTTTACGGGGATGATTATCATTTGGTCCCAGTCCTAATACACAATACCTTCCATTTGTTTTGTTTTCTTCCCCCAGTGCTGAATAAGGGCCAGTGTGTGACGAAGTACTATCGTTGGATGCAGAAGAATGGAGGATATATTTGGATACAGTCTAGTGCCACCATAGCTATTAATGCCAAGAACGCAAATGAGAAGAATATCATCTGGGTGAATTATCTTCTTAGGTATATTTTCTAATTCTTTTTCATTTCTGTGTCAGTTATAAAATATGCAGCCCGTGGTTAATAGCTGACATGTTTTATTATCTTTTGGCAGTATCTGGTGTGGAATTATGTGGAAATTCTGCTTTTTCTTTCCACAAGATTCAAAGACATATGCAAAGATCAGAGCTATGTTGGAGGGGACTTCCGGGGCAGAGTCACAAAATTATCTGTAATTCTTGGTCTGTCAACATTTGGGCAGCTCTACAGACATTGCTTTGGTTTCCCCACAAATGTTCAGGCTAGAAGAAAAAACAAATGCAGACTTTTGCCTACAGATGAAGCATTCAAGAAAACACCACCTTCTCCCCACCACATGAACCTACATTCATGCATTCCCATCCTTGAGAAGATTAAGCAAAAGGGCATGGGGAAGAAGTGACAGGGTTCACTATTTGCCTCCTATATTCCATCCCTTTGAAGCCTTACACAGATTACATAGCATCTGATTCCCTGGGGCATTCAAGTTTTGGTAAGCGAAGTGAGCTGCTTTGCCAGAATCAAGGCACTATCAGTATATAAACAAAGGCGCTCTCCTTTTGCCTAATGCTGTGTGATCCCACCCTTCACTGCTATTTTAATGTGCCCTCGCGTTTACATCCATGAATGAAGCCAGGCTCAACAGCTTCCTAAATTCTAGTCTACAACCCCATTTCTCCCTCCTTCCTCATCTACTTTTGCCTTTGGAGTCAAACTAGCAAAAAGAAAACGGAGGGCAACGGCCCCGGGGGGTCTGCTTTGGGCAGCAAGATTTCTGGGAGGTTCTCCACCAATCCTGTCCTGAGGTTATTAGAACACTAGGCCTGGCTCCCTCCCACTACTGTCTTTCCAGTTTGGAGCTTCTCTTGGCTTTAAAGCCACCAAGCAGGACCCACACGCGGTCCGAGTAGGAGAGCCTCTGATCGGTCTTATGAATGGAAGTTGGTGCCCTTTGGCTGATAATCTAGACAGGGAGTACCTGAATCCCATTTTTCTTTGAGACAGCCAAATGGAGCCGAGATGCTGGCAACCGTGGCTCGTCAGCACGCTGACCCTTCAGAGCGTGTTCACGTACGAGGGCAATGACTTGAAGGCATGAATGTGCTTGCTACCAATAGCATATCAATCAGACACTAATGATTATAGCTCTAGAGAGGGCCTTAATGTGCGCCACTTAAAAGAGTCTTCATTTATCTACTTTCTCTTTCCTTTTTTGACCTCTTCTACTCTACATTAATTCTCTCTAAAGGCCCAAGTATGTGTATTTCATGTGGCTTTCTCTGAGGCCTGATTTTCATGCACGCTTTCCCCTGTGTTTGTGATATGCTCAAGATGGGTTTTACAAAGAGGTTTACAGAACAGTGGCTATGTGTAATGCAGAAGGTTATAAAAAAAAAACAAAAACAAAAACAAAAACCTCACATGCCAAAGAGAAAATAGAATAAGGTATTGTGGCATTAACATTCTTTTGCTAGTCAGAAATGGTGTTGTGCCAAGGAGACCCATTATTATTAAAAATCAGACAGTAGTAACAGGGGCACCACAGACTGCAAGGTACCTGTCCCCCATGCTGATGTAACATAGGTTACTAAAGTAATCTACATGCTTGTCACTCTGGTTCAGGGAGATATCTTTCCATCTGGATCTTTCTTACTGCCTCATCCATCTCATGACTACTCTGCCCCCAAATGGAGGGAATGAGAAGGGTTAAGGAGGCGTCAGTCCATGCAGTTGTGGATCCACACCACTGATCTAGCCTGGGATCAAATGATACAAGCACCTAAGTGTTTGGTGATTCTAGTCCGTCTAGTTCCATAGGGAGAGGAAGGAAGCCGTTTGGGTACCCAAGACCAGTTTTCAGGCTCAAGAGCCTCAATCTCAGACATGGTAGACAGCTCCCGGCTGACCTCAAGACTCACCCTGAGTTCAATAATGAAAGGCTGCAAGTTGAGGGACAAGTGACTTGGGAAGCCCCAAGGCATCTGGACCAAAGGAGATCAATATGGATGGGCTTTAGCAGAGAAAACTCCCACCATGTCTGCCATTCATTGGTATCACTTCTAGAGACTAAAGATCTAGAAGAAAAGCACTTGGCCTTGACAAAATAGCGATCGTTGCATATTAGCAAAAGAGCAGCTCACTGAAGTTTGTTTTTCTTTCCCACATTCCTGTTCTTTGTTCTTCCCTGAGCAGTATTTTCAGGCCACCTCTTCCTTCTCAGAATCCCTCACTTCTGGGTCCATCCGGAAGGACAACACGGTCCTTCCCTGTTCTGAAATGACTGCTCCGCCAGTCTTGTTCCTACTCCCTCACATGTTGGTAGAATTACAGACTCCAGAGTGTTCAGAGACAGCCTGAGTGCCAAGGCCACCTTCCCACCATTAGCCTCATCTGATTATCTACAGAAAACTCTGCTACTGAAGCTAATTCACACTAAGGAGTAAATGCCTGATGATCCATCTTAGTGAATTAACCCTCCCAGCGATTGGCAGTGTTAGTGGTTACTGAAACAGTGACTCTTCAATACAGCAATCTCACTAGAGGTTGACAAATGAATCCTTAATCCTATATTGTAAGTCTCTGGTTGGCTGGGCCATCATGGAGGGTAGAAGCAGCACTTTGCAGTTTGAGGCCAGAGGCTTTCCTTATGGCTTCAGATTACAGCAGCCCTCATTGCTCCCACACTGGGCTGGCCTTGAAGTGGCATTTCTAGAAGATAATGAACTCAAACTGACCGAACACACTCTCTTTTCCAGAAGAGGCTTGTTTCTGAATTAAAAATAGAACAAGAATTAAGCACATTTGTGCAAATGGGGGTAGAGACATTCTGTTAGGGCCTCTTTCACACTAGGACTCTCCCCGCTGCAATCAGAGTTCCAGCTTAACAAGCCACAGGTGAACACCACATGAGCAGTTGAAAATGTGATTGTAATGGGTGTGTTGACAGTTCAGTAGCCATAATCCATGCATCCCAAGGTGCACCTGTGCATCTGTCAGATCATTAGACGCCGAGGGCTCTGCGCACATCCCCCCCCCACCTCCCCCATCAGTTGCTTTAGAGCCATCTCAACAGCTGAGAAGCTCCATCAAGGAACCAAGACAAGGGAACTGAGGCAACGGACTCATTAGGAGCCCAAGAGAAGATCGGGCACACCAGGAGGTATAGGAAGGAATAGTTGAGAGTACTTCTCAGCCTCCCTTTCCCGCCGCGCACCCCCCACCCCCCCCCCCCGCCCGGGTGTTAGATGGGAGGGATGTCAAGCGGCACACTTCCCTGGCCCCCAGTGCTACCTGATTATTTAAAAGCTTTTTAGTGGCTTTCCTGTAGCATTTGGGTATTCAGTCATTGTAGCAGGGTGCGGCTGTACCCCGGCACATGAAATCCAAGCTCCTGTCAAAGTCCCATAACGAGCAGAGAAATGATTTCACGTGCAGTCTTTTAAACTCTCTAAACTCCAAAAGTTTGGGGCAAGGAAGTGGGGAGAAGATGGTCAAAAGCAAACCATGCGGAATGGGTGTCTGCCCTCCTGACGAATGCCTCCCTCCCCCGCAGTAACCCCGAGTACAAGGACACACCCATGGATATCGCACAGCTCCCCCATCTGCCAGAGAAAACTTCAGAATCTTCGGAGACATCTGACTCTGAATCAGACTCTAAAGATACCTCAGGTATTACAGGTATTACTACTTCTCCATGTTCTGCAGTGACTGCTTGCCTATCCAAACATGAGGGGTGGGCAATGGCCAGACGGCCACCATCAGAGCAGAGCAACTGTTAAATTTCATAGAGAGACATATGTCACATCAAGTTGATAGACTCTCTGTACACATAGGTATGTATATCAGTATACCACCACATACATATGTGCACACATGGATGTATACATATATGCATGTGGTATATATACATGCATATATATTGTATATATAAGCATATGTATGTGAAGGTATATATTTATACACATCAATTCACGCATCCCAATATGCCTGTATGCGCAAAAACATACAGAGAGAGACTGAGCAATCACTCAATGTCAGCCGTCCACTGGCCACACAGAAGGAGTCATGCCCTAACCCCATAGTAAGCTTTGGCCTCTTTACCTGAAGCAGAGGCAGCACGATCTCTGCTACCTATAAGACCGCCTGCAGCTTCGAACCCGAAATATTCACATGCTTCCCAAGCTGGGATTGAGCCTCCAAAGCAGGATAGTTAATGACATTGGTAAACGACTCTTTGGAAAGTACCCTGAGTAGCTCTTTGGAACACAAGAAAGTTAATTTAAAAATGTACCTTTCCTCCAACCCCCAACCCCCGCTCCACAGGCACACTTAGAGCCAAGGAGCACAGAACTTCACAGAATTTTACAGCTGCAAAGAAGCCTGAGCCTCTTCTAACCCACCGTCTTCCATGGAAATGAAGTAGTTACGTGATCCGCCCAAGTTCTAGTGCAGGCTGCATCCGAAAGCATCACAGCACAGCTATAAAATCAGCATTGTCCCTAAATCTTCTGAGTTGTGTTACTGGGAAAATCTATTCTCTCTATAATGTGCCAGATGGCTAGGGTTCCCCACCACCCCCGACCCTCCCCCATCTTTAGGGCACCTGCTCTCCAGGCCTGTGAGCCCATATCCCTCTACTCCAGACAAAGCTTCAGGGAAGTGGAAGGAGGTGAAAAGCACAGAGGATCTTGACTGTTTCCCTATCCTAAACTGCATTCATTTGAAAGTTCTTTCCTAGGGCAGAAGTTCTGGAATAGACAGGCTCTGCTTCTTATTTACATAGTATTTAGCAGGGAACAAAAAAAACAAAAAACAAAAAACAAAAACAAAACAAAAAAAAAAAAAATTCCCTGCCCCGTGGAGCCTGTATTCTTGTTGCAGGAAGAGATCAAAGTAAATGAAAATAAGCACCATCTGATTCCCTGTATGGCTAAGTGCTATAGAGAAAAACAACTTTAGGAATAGGGAGTGTGGTCTTCAATAATGAACAAATATTCACCAACGGAAGGGGCCGACGTCTGTAGAAAGTCACCTTGCATACCATCATGTTTCTGTGTCACTGACATCTTATTCCAGGTTATTTACCCTGACTCCCTGAATATTTTTGCAGGACTTCTCAAATGTTAATGTGCTAAACAATCACCGGGGGATCTCGTTCAAATACAGAATCTGATTCAGCAGGCCTGGGTGGAAAGCTGGGATTCTGCATTTGAAAGAAGCATCCAGGTGATGCAGTGCCGCTGGTCTATGAACCACACTCTGAGTAAAGGCCCAGCTAATCGAGGCCCTCCAGAGAGAGAAAGCCCAGGCTTTTAGGTAGCAAAGGTGGTGGAACAGCTCAGGTGGGCCAACACACCTCCCCAGCCCTGCCCCCCACCTCCAGCACGTGCGACGCGGACGCTGCCCTGCTAATGTGGTGTCTTTTGTCTCTCCTCCCCCGCCGCCGCCACCTCCGGCCACTGGCCCCACGCAGAGGACAACGAGAACTCCAAGTCCGACGAGAAGGGTAATCAGTCCGAGAACAGCGAAGACCCGGAACCCGACCGGAAGAAGTCGGGCAACGCCTGCGACAACGACATGAACTGCAACGACGACGGCCACAGCTCCAGCAACCCGGACAGCCGCGACAGCGACGACAGCTTCGAGCACTCGGACTTTGAGAACCCCAAGGCGGGCGAGGACGGCTTCGGCGCACTGGGCCCCATGCAGATCAAGGTGGAGCGCTACGTGGAGAGCGAGTCGGACCTGCGGCTGCAGAACTGCGAGTCGCTCACGTCGGACAGCGCCAAGGACTCGGACAGCGCGGGCGAGGCGGGCGCGCAGGCCTCCAGCAAGCACCAGAAGCGCAAGAAGAGGCGGAAACGGCAGAAGGGCGGCAGCGCCAGCCGCCGGCGCCTGTCCAGCGCGTCGAGCCCCGGCGGCCTGGACGCCGGCCTGGTGGAGCCCCCGCGGCTGCTGTCCTCCCCCAACAGTGCCTCGGTGCTCAAGATCAAGACGGAGATCTCGGAACCCATCAACTTCGACAACGACAGCAGCATCTGGAACTACCCGCCCAACCGGGAGATCTCCAGGAACGAGTCCCCCTACAGCATGACCAAGCCCCCCAGCTCGGAGCACTTCCCGTCCCCGCAGGGCGGCGGGGGCGGCGGGGGCCTGCACGTGGCCATCCCCGACTCAGTCCTCACCCCGCCTGGCGCCGACGGCGCCGCCGCCGCCGCCGCCCGCAAGACTCAGTTCGGCGCCTCGGCCACTGCGGCCTTGGCCCCCGTCGCCTCAGACCCGCTGTCGCCCCCCCTCTCGGCGTCCCCACGGGACAAGCACCCAGGGGGCGGCGGGGGCGGCGGCGGCAGCGGGAGCGGCCCCAGCGCGTCCAACTCCTTGCTGTACACTGGGGACCTGGAGGCGCTGCAGAGGTTGCAGGCGGGCAACGTCGTGCTCCCGCTGGTGCACAGGGTGACGGGGACCCTGGCCGCCACGAGCACGGCCGCGCAGAGGGTCTACACCACCGGCACCATCCGCTACGCGCCCGCAGAGGTGACCCTGGCCATGCAGGGCAACCTGCTGCCCAACGCGCACGCTGTTAACTTCGTGGACGTTAACAGCCCCGGCTTCGGCCTCGACCCCAAGACGCCCATGGAGATGCTCTACCACCACGTGCACCGGCTCAACATGTCGGGACCGTTCGGCGGGGCCGTGAGCGCCGCCAGCCTGACGCAGATGCCCGCCGGCAACGTGTTCACCACGGCCGAGGGACTCTTCTCCACGCTGCCCTTCCCCGTCTACAGCAACGGCATCCACGCGGCACAGACTCTGGAGCGCAAGGAGGACTGAGGCGCCGCCCAGCGCGGGCCAGGGCTCCGCCCGGAGGCATCGTCGATCGGCGTTTTCGTTTAGACCTTTTAATTCTAGCACTTTGAATTCGAGCAGGTCAGCGTCCTCTCTCACCACGACGGCCCCCATTCCACCCCCTCTTTCTTTAACTTGACTTATTCTTTCCTGTAAAGATATGTTTATTTTTCGCCTTCCGAGAGTCAGATGACCAGTTGCCTGCCATTTTGTCTCCTTCTAAGATGTGTGTTGGGTTGTTTTGCTTTCCTTTTGCATCTTTATTAAGATGTCTTTAATGTTGTATATGCCTCTGCCATAGAATACTCAGTCTTGTGGTCAAGAGATTTCTCAAGTGACAACCATTGGGTTTTTCTTCCTAAAGATCTTGATATGATCAAGATTGAAAGAGACAAGCATAAACAATGTGCCCTGTTTGACTAAGTCAAATGAAATGGGGTGGTTTTTTGTTTTGGTTCCTAATTCCTTTAAAGATAGGGGGGATAGTATTTTAGAATTTTATGCAGAATTTAATTCTCTTTTTATGGTTAAGATTTTAAGATTTTCTTACTTGCACATAAAAATAATTTGGGTTCTTAAACTTAATTTCTGGCCTGTGACTAGAATGTTTTAAAAAAAAAAGTTGGACTAAATGTTAATTACTGAAACATTAACTTAATTTCTAAAACCATGGTGCTATCATTTATTAATCTGTAATGTCTTCATACAAAATGCAGCTCCTGGGCTGGGTTTTGGGGAAAAAAAATAATAATAATAACGTGTTCTGTCCTGGTCTGGAGTCCCGCTGCTGCAGTCTCCTTGGTTAGTTAAGACAAAGCCCTCATTAACGTTTGCTGCAGGACTTAAAATTTTTTACCTCCCAACTAACAAACATAGCCTCACATTAAATTTAATGGGTCAGTAAAGCCCTTTTTAAAGGGGCTTTTGGAAAACTCAATCAAACTGATTTGAGGAGCAGTTTGGGTACATACTGCCTTTTGTTGATCTGGGTTTTTGTTTTGCTTTGTTTTGTTTTTTTCCCTTTTCTCAGTCTAACTGAGTCTAATTTTTGCAACTTCAGTAACACTTCAGAGTAAAAGAAGGAAAGGATATTTAACATGTCTTTGATTTTTTTTTTTATCACTTCTTGCTAAAAAAAAAAAAAAAAAAGGTTGCATTTTAGGGGACTGATTTGATTTGATGAAATTTTTTTCCCCTTTGGTTCTCTTGTTTCTAGGTTGAAACCGGTAAGGTTTAAAACTAAAGAATGGGTTAATAAGCTTCAAACATAACTGCAACTGAAAACCGCACATTAAGTACTAAAAAGAAAAAAAAAGAAAAAAAAGAAAAAAAGGAAAAAAAGAAAAGAAAAAGAAAAAAATATCCTATTTTGTCTTTGTTGCCAGAAATCAGTGTAGTGTCAAACACTCCAAATGACTGTCGAGTATAAATTCTTCTTCCACTCCATTTTTGGCAGCTGTTTGTTAAGGCATCTAATAACAGATGTGAGAACTGTAACGTGTGCAATGTGTACGTGTCCTTGGCTGTCAGTCCCATTGCAATTTCAATGTGTGTTTCTATATGCAGTATATACTAAGCTAACGTAGTTGTTTTGTCCTTTGTCTTCTCTGTGCTCTATCTCTAGTCCGGAGTGGTACAGTCCCATTCCTGCAGTCCTAGTGAATCAGTGATTCTTGGGGGTTAGTGATTTTTGTGTGGTGGCCTTCCTCTGTAATGTCACCCTATGCTGCTTCTACTGTCTGTGAATCTTCCGTTTCACTTTTTGAAATTCCTGCTGTTGCTTTGCTGGTGTATATTCTCCCAACCTTTCCTTTCTTTTCCTCCCTCTCTTGTCTCCCCCTGTTCCCTCCCCCATCTCTCCTTTCCCCACCTTCTCCAAAATCTTTTTCATTCTCAGAGATAAAAAGACTCTTAACTAGCTCAAGGTTAATGGAGCCATTTTTTCCCCACAATGGAGTTCTGGGTATGACTTTTTTCTTCTGGAGTGCAACACAAAGCACTGAAGAATAATGCTCAGATATATTAAATAAATTGATGCCATATAGCCTCAGTTGTTAACATTCCCAGAGTCCCTTGTGCTCTACCTATATAAGCAATGGGTGCTTTTCTTTGGTTTCCTTCCAGGTTGGCTGATGGAGCAATACATAAAGCAATTACCAGTGAGACAGAAAATTATTTCAAAGGTCAACCAACATTTTTTTAAAACAACAGGGGAGGGGTAACGGAATATAGACTTGTCATATATATTTGTTTATGTGTGCAATGCTAATAGAGTAATTCGGCTGTCCTTTGAATATCACTGTGTTGAGTGGTTTCCTCTAGGACCTTTGTGATTCCATGAGTTGGGCCCACATCGCTGTGGAATAATAACTAAAAGAAGTGAAATGCCACAAATTTTAATGGGGACGTTACTTGAAGGATTTAAGTAGGTTTAGAAGGTGAAGAAAGCCAGTCATGATATTTAAAGATTAATTTTGGAAGCTCTACTCTAGCTATCGAACAATCAAAGGAATGCACCTATCAGCTACAAAGAACAGCTAGACAGCTGTTTTGTTTTTGTTTTTTTCCTTTTATAAATGTTTCTGTGTTGTGTCAAAATGATTTCTGGTGATTTAAACTAACAGATAATCACAGCTGCTGTCTAAATCCATAGTGTTTAAAATTACAAAATGAAAAAAAAACACTTCATTACCTGTGAAGACTGTGTCTGTGTTTTTAACTATTTCTTGTACAAATATATGAAAACTTTTATGAGGAGACTGGTGCCAAGTAGCTGAATAATGGGGAAAGGGATATTCTGTTCGTAAAAATCTTAGCAGTGTTACCAACTCTACAATATATATGAAAAGAAAAATTAAAACATTACAAAGCGACAGCTATGGTACATTTGTTTTGTGTGAAGCTAACCGGACCTAACTTCCTGAGTGCCTGGCTTATTTTGAAACATTTTTTTTCATTGACCATTGATAATGCTGCAAATCAGAAATGTACATACTTCATTTACAACAGGGTTCTTTTTATACTTTTGTAGATTCTCATACATGTCACATACATGGTTGTCTTTATGTAACTTAATTTTTTCATCCGCAGGTGCCATTTTCATAATAAACTTCTCTTGGATTTGTTACTATCTGGCATCATTTCTTTTACATGTAACCATCCTAACTAATGAATGCTGGTAGTATTTGTTTAAGCAGGTACCTTGGTCATTACTCTTGATTTAAAAAAAAAAAATGATTAAAAAAAAGATACATCCATATTTTTGCTAGTTTTGGAAAAAAAAATGCATGGCTTGTGTAATGATGAGGTTGACAAGGCACAGATTAAGATGCTAATCCAAATACTACACCAAACTTGCAACCATCCTAAATTTTCAGCTACCCCAACTCATTGTCATACCGAGCATTATTATGCACATTATCAAAGCTGAACAACGGGCCTGCACATTAACCACTACGGCAAGTGTGCATTTTTTCTTGATTAATGCACAGTAAGTGATGACAGTTTCCATACATTAATCATTGAAAATGCACTCGATATTTTCATTTATTACGATCTATAATGTATAACCAACTGTTCCATTGTTTATATCTTCTCTTTATGCTAAATCTGTATTTTCTTTCTCCAGACAAGCCGAGTTAAGTCACGATCGTGCTGTCCTATTGGTTAGGTCAGCGAGCAGCATGCAGCCTGTCACGTTTTAAGGCAGGTCAGCTGGCTAACAAAAAAAAGAAAGAAAACTTCAACTTGCTCTCTCTCAAATAAGGATACAGATGGGTTGCATGTTAAATCCGTGCGCTACAGAAAATGATGAGAGATGATTGGCTTGAGCTGAAGCAAAAGGCGCTTTGGTCCCAAAGCCACCAACTACAGTAAAGGTCACTCCCTGGTTTAAGTCTTCGGTGACATTTGCCAATTTGAGGATCCTTTTTATTAATTGAGGCTTGCTTCAGACTGGCAGATGTGGGAATGTGGTTATGGTGGTGGGGCCCTAGATTTCTCTCCTTGGCCTTTTATGGGTCCTTGAAATATGTAACACCTGGAAATAGGGAGAGGGTAATTGAGAACACTGAATTGGGTTCTCCCAACACTTTTCCAAAGTTTATCTTTCACTTGTGCTCTGGAGGGTCAGCAAGACTGAGAAGTCAAAACACTGAGGAAGCTAGAAACTCAATCCTGAACAGAGCGCAAGCTGAAGTCACCTTACTGGAGGCATTTGGTCTGGTAGGTGCTGATGAGGCCGGCTCCTACGGGTGGCCTCCAGAACTTTGTATAGGGGAGGGTCTGCCGAGGCAGAGGGCAAATGGAGGAGTGTGGTACTAGGGCTGACCCTCTGTCAGCTGATGGTCGTGTTGGTTGGCCCTAACTCTGTATTGCTGGACACTGCTCCAGCCCTGTGGTCTGCAAGTGGTGGCAAGGAGAGTTGAAAAGCAGCAGCCAGACAGGGACGGATGAAGTGAAATCCTCACTGCATCTCAAGCTTCTGCAGTAGAAGTGGTAGAAGTCCAGGATTCTCCCCCAGGCTCAAGCCTCCCTTAGTACCAGCAAGTTCCCCATCCTTTATTTGTACCCATCAATGCTAAATTATGTCACTAATGAAATAGAAAAACATCTCTTGGCCAAAAAGAGAACAAGCAAGCTCTGGACTCAGACCCACTGACAGCCAGGAGCCCTGCCATGTCCCCAGCACCAGGCCAGCAGCCAAGCCAGGGCCCCGAGCCCCAGAGGCACAGGACCTCTCCCCAACAAGGCCGGCAGCAAGTCAGTGTATCAAGGCCACAGGTTGCAGGTCATGGACGGAACAGGGATCTGTAGCCAGCCCTCCGGACCTTTCCTCTTCTCCTTCCCAGCCAATACTGATATTGTTTATTTTGCAATAAGGAACAAGAAAAAGAAAAAGAACTTCAAATAAAGGCAGCAGGTGGGACAAGAGGGAAGACTTGCATCAGTTGAGCATAAAGAAATGGATTTTAGCCCTTGTGGACTGTAATTCTCCCCCATCTTTGCCTATTCCTAGACAAAGCCTGTTTACACTGAACATGCTTCCAACAATTTGAAGTCAACCTGGCCTCAGCATTGCATTGAAGGTAAGAGATAATGTATATTGTCAAGCCTAGAAGATAGTCTGTTCAGGCTAAAAGGCTTATTACCCAGGTTCAAAAAGTAGGAAGAATAGAGGACTTAGGAGAGCAAGAAAAATACCTTTGCCAATAGTTCATATCATATAGCAACACAACACCAACCTCATTCTTGGGCTTAATTCCCAAAGAATGACAACAACTAGCAGGCTTAAGAAACAACTCTGGTATGCTAAGGTAAGTGATCATCCTTAGATGCTCCTGCTTTCATATATCTCCTAGTAAATCATTATGAAGAAGAGGGGCTAACCTGGTAAACCACCCCACCTCCCGGGAAGCACAAACCATGCCTCGTTCATCTTCGTGTCCCCCCTTAGTGCCTAGCTCAGTGATTCACAAACAGCCTTTGTTCAGTAAAGGTCTTCAGAATACCGATGGATGGGAAGGAGGGAAGGAGGGAAGGAGGGAAGGAGGGAAGGAGGGAAGGAAGGAAGGAAGGAAGGAAGGAAGGAAGGAAGGAAGGAAGGGAGGGAGGGAGAGAGGGAGGAAGGAAATGAAACATAACTTGTCAAGAGGCAGATTCCACTAGGAATGTGGTATGGCAGGATAGCTTGAGTTTCTATGCATTTCCTAAAAAGGAATGGCAAAATGGATAAAGCAGCAAGTTCATTTATTCCTGCCTTCCTGGATAGTCCATACAGCTGGCACAGGGTCGGTCATTGATAAATGTTGGCTGGAGGATGGGGGTGTGTGTGTGTGTGTGTGTGTGTGTGTGTGTGTGTGTATAACACAATGTACTCTATATACAGCAATAAATTAGGTAAAACAAATAAAGGAAGAAGAAGAAAGAGCCCAATCAGTCGGTAACTTAGTAAACTTTGACGTCATCTACCATAAACAGCTAAGTAAATGGATCTCAGTTCCTCAAGAAGGTACCATTTAATAACATATCCACACTGATGAACATTGAGCTGTAAGCTCAGGCATCATCCAGAGGATCTTAGCAGCTCTAGTGTAGAAATCACATCTTTTTAATTCTAGTGGTGAAGGTCTTTCTAGCCCACTATTGGATAGTTGTAACTTTTAGAGGGTGTTGAGCTGAAATCTTACCTCTGGCGTTAGATGGAGTCTTTTTCTGAGTGACCTTCAAAGAGGTGAATATGGCTGTCAGGGTCTGATAACTCTCTAGGCTGTCACCTGTTCTTCCAGTTTTTCCTCCAGTGCCACTGTGGCAGATGCCTTCACTAGCCTGGTCACTGTCATCTGGGTGTACCAGAATTTGTCAAGGCCCTGGCATTGCTTTCCTATCGCTTTCCTGGGTTGCTGTTTTTTACCACAAATTGTGGCTTGAAACAGAAATTTGTTCTCTCACAGCTCTGCAGGATATAAGCATGAATTCAGGGTGCCAGGATGGTCGGTTCTTTTTGGAAGCCTCTGAGGGATAGTCTATTCCATGCTTTTCTCCTAGCTTCTCATGGTTACCAGCAATCCTTGGCACTCTTTGACTTATAGTTACATCATTCCAATTTCTGCCTCCATCATCATATGGCTGTCTGCCCCCTGTGTCTGTCTTCAAATGGCATTCTCCCCACTGTCCTCTTCCATGCTCTCCTCTTCCAATAAGGACACCAGTCATACTGGATTAAGGGCCCACCCTTCTCCAGTATGACTGTATCCTAAGTAATTACATTTACAGTACTGTATTATGAGAAGAAAATGAATTTACTATCACGTGGTGAGGTACTGAGGGCTACAACTTTAACTTTTTGGAGGACATAATTCAACCTATAATGGGTCCTTTTAAAAATATGGCACCTTGGACCAATCACAGAGCTCCAGGTGTGATTTGGATCCAACATGGAATAGAAGTCCCATTACATCTCTTGCTCAGGACTCTGGGCTCTTTTTTTTTATTTTGAATTTTAGGGTATGTATTTTTTTTATCTTTTTATTTTTTTAAGTAACCTCTACTCCCAACGTGGGTCTTGAACCCACAACCCGAGATCAAGAATAGCATGCTTTACCGACTGAGCCAACCAGGTATCCCCAGACTCTAAGCTCTTAATTAAAACAGCCTGAGAGTACAGTCCCTACTTAGCAGCCAGATCAAATTGTTTTCTCGTCTTGAACCTCTAGTCAACAAGAACACCTTGGTCTTTTCACAAGTTTTCGTTAAGGTAGGTCTCCCACCTCCCTTATGTGTATAACCGTATAATGCTGCCATGTGCTTAGGTGAAAAGCAATTGAAGGAGAGAAGTTCACCAATTCATTAGGCATGGAAAGGGAGCAAAAGCCTGTCCCTGTGAAAACACTTCTCATTCTCATTGTACTTTACATGCCCTCTGAGATGGCTTCACCCAGCCCTGCTGGAGAGGTGAGTCCTGGCCCCAGTACCTAGGAAATCTGTATGGCACATAATACATCCATGACAAAGATTCCCAGCGGGCTGAGGAAGGAAAAAAAACCACCATGAGAAGGAAATGGAAAAAATTGGAGCAAGTACCACATCAGCCCTCCTATGGGGGCAGAATGGGGTTAGAGATGCTAAGATTTCTGATATGTATGAGTCAAATCACCCCCTCAAAATTCAAGAAGGAATCATGAGGCCAAACTCATCAACTTTCTGAAAATGAATGGACCTCCTTTTGTCTCCTTTTGTCCCCTTTTATGGATCAAAATCAAAGGGATTAGTGTAAGATCGTCCTGTTCTGTTCTGAGGACAAAACACAGTTGTTTTCATTCTTGTATTCAACTCTCCCTTTTTGGCAGTCATGGAATACACCAAGAAAAATGACTCAGATAACGTTCCTATGCTGAAAGAATTTTTCTAGAAGAGTAAAATTAGTTTCAGTTTTTAAAATATATCCAAACTATTAAAGCTACTTAAAAAAAAAAAATAGCAGAGGGTAAGGAGGTGGCTCTTCCTCATACTAAAGGAGTTCTCAGATTTATAGCAGAAGTGTCAGAAACAGGATGTAATATCCACGTGACCCCCCCACACCTCCCCCAAACAAAACCATTATACCCTTGATGAATTATTGACTTTAGAGTTTTATCTGTGCCATGAATAATCACAAACTTGGGAGTCTCAGGGCACAGTTCATAAACAAATAATTATATCACAATGATAATTTTTCAGGAATTACAACATCAATCATGGCCATGTTATTATCAAGTACATTTTCTGGGTGCCTCTATTCATCAAACCCTCCTCCCTCTCCACCCGTCCACACCACACAAGCAAAACTCATCACCAGATTGCCTCTTATTTACACATCACTCAAAGCAGGACAGAGCAGGCACACACAAAATGGGCCAACCCGGCGTTTATGAGAGATGAGTTTTCATTAAGAAAGTTTAAATTAAATGCATTGAGAAAGATGGAGAGGGGGGGAGAGAATTAATTATTCCAGACTCCCCCAAAGAAGTGTCTCTGAAGAGTTCCTATTCAGGAGATAAAAACAGACAGAAGGGTTATTCTATTATTCCATTTCAGGCAATACCCATCAAGAAAAAGTAGTCCATCTCTGAAAGGCAAGCCAACAGCAGCAATACAGTAACATGCCTCTCTCTTTTAAATAATGCTCACACAGGTACAGACAGGTTGGGCCTGTCGTACAGCTTCCTTCTTCAGGTGGAAGAGGCGAGTGAGGTGGGCACAGAACTTGGAAAGGGCGGCCATGCCTTATCCAAGTCTGTATACAAATCAGGGATACAGCTGCCCAGGATGTTTAGGTCTGATCTAAACCACTTAGCTGTGACCGTAACACAAGGTTAACATTTCCAAACACAACAACAGTACAAAAAGCACTTCCAACTACTTTGCTTTGTTGTTAACATCACTTAAGGTCAGAGTGACTCAAAAGAAAAATAAATTCTTTTCACAATTCAGAAGAAAAATAAATGATTAGCAAAGCAACAGAGAAAGTGCCCCCTTAAGATAAAAGGTCGTACATAATAGAGGGTCGTGTGTGAGTCCGTAATACAGTGGTGCTTGCCCTTAACTCCTTGTGCAAGAGAACTTTCTCATTGGTCTCTGTTTCTACCCGGCAAGCTATGCAGACAAAGCAATGTAATTTAAAAAGACCAATAGGGAGATACCAGTCCAAGCATCTGAGACTTTCCAGTCCCCCAGGAACCGCTCACTCTTGAGAAAAATCCTTGAGTATATATGGCTTGACCTTAGATCAGATTCTCCTGTCCTTGGCGTCTAAATGTGTCTAAGGAAAGGTAGAGCTAGTGCCCAGCAGTGAGCATCAGGAACAGGGACAGGCAACACTGTTGGTATAGATGAACTGGACCCAGTCTGATCTGCCCCAAACCCCACCACCCAAGGCAACCAGCAAAGCAGCTCAACGCTTCAAGGACCCTATGCCATTTCATCTACAACATCAGCTGCCCTTCTACTGCTCTCATTTTAAAATTTTCCAGTTTCGGGGCGCCTGGGTGGCGCAGTCGGTTAAGCGTCCGACTTCAGCCAGGTCACGATCTCGCGGTCCGGGAGTTCGAGCCCCGCGTCAGGCTCTGGGCTGATGGCTCAGAGCCTGGAGCCTGTTTCCGATTCTGTCTCCCTCTCTCTCTGCCCCTCCCCCGTTCATGCTCTGTCTCTCTCTGTCCCAAAAATAAATAAACGTTGAAAAAAAAAATTTTTAAATCTTCCAGTTTCTTGGGGCGCCTGGGTGCCTCAGTCAGTGAAGCATCTGACTTCGGCTCAGGTCATGATTTCACAGGTTAGTGGGTTTGAGCCCTGCGATGGGCTCTGTGCAAACATCTCAGAGCCTGGAGCCTGCTTACAATTCTGTGTCTCCCTCTCTCTCTGCCCCTCCTCCGCTCATGCTCTGTCTCTCTCAAAAATAAATAAAAACATTAAAAAAAAAATCTTCCCGTTTCTTGAACATACCTGGACTATTGTTAAGTCACTCTGCCTCAAGACCAATCTTAATACATTAACTCATTAAAAGGAGAGGAAGTAGAATGGAAAAGAGACAGATCTAACTCCTAGTCCATGGCCCCGTTCTAAACATCCCCTTCAAAACCTTTCTCTCATAGTAGGAAAAAGCAGGCCAAACCTCTCTCCCTTCCTCCCCCACATGAAGACCCCAACTCTGGCGCTTGGTGCTCCCCTTTGCCAGCCCAGCCCCCTCCTTGCTCTGGGCCCTGTGCCTGCCTCTCACCCTCCTGCACCATAAGAACACCTTGGTGTTGGATCCATTTTTTTCCCGTGGGGCAATTTGACCTCTCTTGGCTATCTACCTCCTCCTTTCCACCCATCACCCCACTCAGCCTGCTGAGGCCCTCAAGCCAGCCAATAAGCCTAAGGCCCTTTTGGGAAGTCTACCCTTTTTAGAAAGCTGGGGAGGGGCCGACTGTAGATTCTTGACATTTTAATTTTCAGATCACATGGAGGGCCACCCCTCTGGTAGAGGGAAGCTGGGCAATGGGGAGAGAAGAGGAAGAAATAGGAAGCTCACATAGGCTCTAAGATCATCACCCACTCCCGGGCAAGCAATAACCATATTTGCTGGCCAAGCGTTCCCAGCGTAAGCACGTTTTTTGGTTCATAATGATTCACCCAGGAGGTCTCAGTCCCAGGCACCTAGAAGTCACAAACCTCAGCAGACACCTCTATTCTGAAATCACATGGAAGAATACAAGACGTAGCCATCCAAAGGACTTTTTTTCCAAAATACCAATCTAACTGCTCTTTCCTCAATAGCATCTTCCAGGATGAGGACATTAGCAATCATTTTTCATTTTTTAACATTTGGAACAAACGAGAAGGAAGCTCAGATTTATTTCTTTAGTATTTACACCTTCCTTCCCTACATGCTACTCTGGATATTTACATAGAGTGCCCAAGTTAGAGACATTTTCCCGACATTGATTAATCTATAATTCTTTGAAGTAAGGAAGCATTATTATCTCCACTTTACAGATGTGGAAACTAAGACACAGAGGTTAATGATGCCCAGAGGTCAAACATGCAGTCAATTGCAAAAGTGGGTTTTAAACAGAAGCTCCCGTTTCTGCTCCTTAGGCTTAATTCGAGTTTGTTCTTAGCTCATCTGCCCTATTCACATCATAGCTGTCTCCTATGTCTGGCCGGCTCTAATTTTGCCTTACAGCCCTTAAAATGCCTCTCAAAAGACCAAGGCTTTCCTTGCTTCTGTCAGCATTTAGCCTCTTCGAATGTATGCCTTTGCTCATAAATAAATGACAATTCCTTTCTGGAGTGTTCTGCAATGGTTTTGCATTGCTAAATAGTACTATTATTTTCTTAATTGTTTACAATAAATATAAGCCCTGTAGTTCTGTCTAAACCTAGAAGCTCACATTCTGCCTCATTTTGGGGAGTTGCCCTACCATTACTTTAGTGAGAATCTATCCAAACCAAGCCAGGAATATAAAGATGCATAAAAGATTACCCTCTGCCCTTAAGTTGTTCACCAAGTACAGAGGGAGACAAATGTAAAAGTTAATCATTACAACATTATAACAAAGTCATGTGGCAGACACAGAGACAGGTGTTAGGGTACACTGAGTCATGGCAAGGAATTCAGGCTATGAGGGCGGAGAAGCCTCCCAGAAGGAGATGATGCTTATAGCAAGTCTTGAAAGACAAGTTGGAGTTAACCATGGGTGCTAGAGGAAGAGGGGGAGGTTCCTGGAAAGCATCATCACTATCATGGCGTCAAGATAAAGCTTGCAAATAATTCAACATACTGGAGTATGGCCACATCTAGGAATGTGTGTAGATATGGAAATAGGTCAGCTGACGATTTCATGAGATGGATTTAGCCCCAGTTTTGCTAAGCTAAGCCCCATCCCCTTATGCAGGGCTGTATCCTCCCAATGGAAGGATACCTTGTTTTCATATAAAGACATGTTCCACTTTCTAAGCCCTCCTGCATCTGCTAGGCTGCACATGCCTGGGGAAATGGGGGAGGGGCAACTATTTTTTGGGGGGGTCCTACAAAAAAGCCATGTAGACAAGCAGCAGCCCAACTAGGGAGCTACCCTGAATGTTACGGTGAGGAGTTTGAATGGCATCCTATAGGCAACAGGAAGTTTAAAGGGTTTTATTCAGAGAAGTAACATAATAGAGTTTTTGTACTGGAAAGGTCACTCTGATGGCAGCTTCAAGGACAGCCAGGATTAAATAGAAGCAGTTAGGAAGTGGTTGTACCAATATCCCATGCGATAAAGGATGAGGGCCTGGGTGAGGGCAGGGGTGAGGGCAGAGGCAAGGGGGTGGATCTGAGAACCTGAAAGAAGAGGTTTGGGTGATTGGTTAGATATGGAGAGAAATGATGGAAAGAAAGGAGTGAGACATGACTCCCGGATTTCTGGCTTGGGGATATGCCTGCTATTTACCAAGACGGAGAATATGGGAGAAAGGAAAGGCTTAAGAGAAAAACAAACAAGTAAGGGGAGTTGAAGAACTCCATTTTAGATGTGGTAAGTTTTCAGTGCTTACGGGGAATCCTGGCAGAAATGTTCAGTGAGCAATTGGAAAACAGTTCTAGATCTCTAGAGAGAAGTCTGGGGTTTTTTTGTTGGTTTTTAGTGTTTATTTTTTAGAGAGACTGAGGTTTTATTTTTAGAGAGACTGAAGCAGACTCTGTGCTGACAACAGAAAGCCTGATGCGGGGTTCGAACTCACAAACCGTAAGATCATGATCTGAGCCGAAGTCGGATATTTAACTGACTGAGCCACCCAGGCGCTCTGAGAAATCTGTCCTAAAATACATCAGAGACATCAGCACTTAGACAGTAGGGGCAGCCATCGGTCCAGGGGCCACTGCATACGAAAACAGATAGAAGATGAGCAAAGGGCCAAGAATGGAGTGCTGAGTGGTGTCAAAGGAATAGTGAGAGGATTATGAACTGTAGCAGGATTGTCGCACAGAGAGACGGGACACCAAGGCTCTTCTTTCCAGGAAGCAGCTTTTTTCATGCTGGCATGGGCTCTGGGCTAAGACCCCAAAAAGGCTGAGCCCCAAGCACAGCGGGATATAGCCTTTAATGCAAGTTCTACTTCTCTGTCTCCCATATATGGTGACACATACAGTCTGATTGGATACAGTCCAAGTTACAGAGCTGTGTCAGAGTTATACATAGGTGTATGGTAGTTCATTGGGCCACGTCGCCTTCCTTTGTTCTGAGGAGCCCTCCACCACGTTCCTTAAGGAGGGGCTCTACCACAGAACCCCTGACAGAAACTGGAAAAGGAAGAGGCCAGAAGGGTCAAGGGACGCGTGTCACAGCAATCAGGGAAGAAAATGGTTTCAAGAAGGCCAGAAGCATCAACATTACCAAATGCTGCACAAAAGTTAGGTAAAGACTCAAGTGCCAAACAGTTCTGGCAAAAACAATGACAGCAAGTGATGGCTATCCTTTCCAGAAACTGACCTGAAGGAAATGACAAAAGAAAGGCTGCATTCCAGGGAACAGCCTTATATTGGACGCTGATCGGTGTGGTCTTCCTTCGAAAACCTGTAATTCCTTCACCATTCATATCAAATGGGTACTGAACAAGCGGACTTGAGGCAGTCTTACCCTTGTGGAATCTACCCTGTCCCCTTCTTCCTGTGCGCGTCACATGGATTTACCCTACAGCCTGGGCTCTGGAACAAACACTGCAGTCATACAAGACACGGCGTGCACGAAGATCAGACAGACTGGATGCTGATCAAGGAAGTATCAAGGACTTCCTGCGCTTGTACTGCCATTTCTCCCCAGAGAGATCCGTTGACTTTGTTTGGCATGGCCCGACAATCCACAGTGGTTCTTGTGTGGTAGTCTTTACCTTTTTCCGAGAGAAAGTAATGGACAGACAATGGAGGCTTTATTCCATACAGAAAGAGTGAGCTTGTTCCCAAACTGCAGGAGTCTGGAGTTGAGTCAGATGGAATCATCATCCCTGGTTAACCACTATAGCTACATACCAATGTAACAAACACTGTCGTTTAACCACTCAATATCCATTCTCCTTTTTCTCTTTGATCGCAGAGCCCGAAACTTCAGCACAGTGCTGCCCAGAATACAATATTGTATTTCTCAACCTCCCTCGCAGCTAGATCCAGCACCATGACAAAACTCTGGCTGGTGAGATCCGAGCAAGGTTGACAACTGCGAGGCAACCTTATATTCTACAACAGCATCTTTCTGTTTCAGTCTTTCCTCTTTATTCTAGACTGTAACTCAGCATAGTAACTGGAGGTCCAGCAGCTATACTGGATCATGAAATGACCTTAAAGAGGGAAGGCATGGACTAGGTTAAAGGAGAACTTAGTTCTTTGAGAACCATACCATGCCAGCCATGGACTATCTGAACATCTTTTAGATGAAACTGAATCATCTATCTTGTTTAAACCATGTTATTGGGTAGGGAGAGCGAGCCTCTTGTGCTACTGAATTCAACTCCTAACTGATGAACTGGCTGGTCATCACTAAAGAAAGTTCCCTAGCTCTTTCCTCAAGACCATCTCTTTGGACCTGCACTGCTCCTTGCACATTCCAGCACAAGGATGGGAAAGCACAAGAAATAATACGTAAGAAAAGCTAGAAGTTTTAATATTGTAGGGGGATGGAATAAGGTCCTTTAAACCTTTAGCCAACAGTTGACAAGTGAGGATTCCAGGTAACTCCGTGTATCCAGACACAGAAAGAATCCCACTGGTAAGGCAGAGTACTTCACAGTCAAAAAGAAAACCAATCCTGGCTGCACAGATCATACGTGGAAATTCTATACACCATTTGTTGCAAGGTGGTGTCTTCTGTGAAACCACTTACCTCAGAAGCATCATCTGAATTGTTCTTCAATATCAAACATGGTCACAGCTCAGAGAAAAAGTCAAAAGGCCTCAATAGTCAACAACTCAGAGAACAAATCAAGAGCCTCCCCAAATGAACTTTCACTATCAGATTTATGTGTGAAGGTTTATGGCAATACCGTTGCCTGGTATAGATGGAATTGGGGAAACTTCTTCGGAAGCTGGACTAGTAACGAGAACCCAAAGTGACATTACTAAGCAGTCACCAGTTATCTGGAGACATGGCACACCCCCCAGCTGGGTGCTTTGAACTCTGCCTAATGTGAGCAACTGGAAACCTGAGAACAACTGCAAAGAAAACATCAACTCATCACAAGAAGGGAATCACAGTTACCATTTGCATATGCCAGGCACGATGGTCAATTCTTGACTGCCATTCTCTGTTGCAACCTCATGACCCAATAACGGTAGGTGCTATTGTTATCTCTGTCTTACAGTTTAAGAAGCTGAGATTTAGAGAAGTCAGGGGACTCATTCAGAGTCTTGTAACTATTAAGTGGTGGAACCAGGATAATAACCCGGGTCTCCCAAAGCTTGATTTTTGTTTAACCATTTTATTATGGGCTGTTTTCTCCCCCTTGGTGTGGAAGAGGCTTCGGAGAAGGAAATTGTTCCTGAAGGCCATAGCACCTATTTTTTTTTTCTTTTAAATACATTGTGAAACAGAGATTTTAAGACCAAACTTAAAAAGTTACTGGAAAACAAACAAGTTTTTTTGAGATGCCTGGGTGGCTCAGGCAGTTAAGCATCTGACTTCAGCTCAGGTCATGATCTCGCTGTCCGTGACTTCTAGGCCCGCATTGGGCTCTGTGCTGACAGCTCAGAGCCTGGAGCCTGCTTCAGATTCTGTGTCTGCCTCTCTCTCTCTGCCCCTCCCCTGCTCACACTCTCTCTTTTTCTCTCTCACAAATAAATAAACACTAAGAAGTTTTTTTAAAAAAACTCTCTTGGAGTGCCTGGGTGGCTCAGTGGGTTAAGCATCCAACTTCAGCTCAGATAGTGATCTCATGGCTCTGTGCTGACAGCTCAGAGCCTGGAGCCTGCTTCAGATTCTGTGTCTCCCCCTCTCTCTGTCCCTCCCCTGCTCATGCTCTGTGTCTCTCTGTCTCTCAATAATAAATAAATAAATAAATAAATAAATAAATAAATAAAGTTTTTTTAAAAATTAAAAAACTTTCTTGATAATGATGTTTGATTCACCAGAAACAAAAAAAAAGAAGTTGACATTTGTTTTCCCCCATAACACAATCTAAACTTTTATAAAGCCAAAAATTTCAAAATTACAAACTCACATCTATAATTATGCTGGAAGATTTAAACATACCTCTCTCAGAAATTAGTAGAACAAGGAGGAAGAAAAAAATAATTTGAACATGATGTATAAATTTGACCTAATGTGCATATATGGAACACAGCATTCAGTAATATTGAACCTTTCAAATTCACCATAGAATACTTATAAAGCTGACCAAATGCTGGATTTTAGCAAGCCTCAACAATGTCTAAGGATTAAAATGTTCAGTATGTTGTCTCATCATAATGAAATGAGGCAAGAAATAAGTAACAAAAAATAACTAGAAAACTACCATACGTTTAGAAATTACGAAAAACTCATGAAGAAGGCATCATAATGGAAACAAAACTGATCAATAATCAAAATACTATATATCAAAACCCGTAGGATTCAGCTAACAATTACTTACAGGGAAATATATAACCCTATAAACGTGTATTCGAAAGGAAAAATAATTGAAAATGAATGTTAAGCATCCATATCAAGAAGCTAAGGAAACCATCAACAAAGTGAAAAGGCAACCTACTGAATAGGAGAAAATGTTTGCAACTCATATATCTGATAAGGGGTTAATATCCAAAATATATAAAGAACTCATAGAACTCAGTACCAAAAATAATAATAATCCAATTTAAATGAGCAGAGGATCTGAATGGACATTTTCCCAATCTTCCCAAAGAAGACATACAGTTGGCCAACACATATGTGAAAATGTGTTCAACATCACTAATTGACAGGGAAATACAAAATCAAATCACGATGAGACATCACCTCACACCTCTTAGAATGCCTATTATAAAAAAGACAAGAGATAGCAAGCCCTGGAAAGGATGTGAAGAAAATAGAACACTTGTGCATGGTTGGTGGGAATGTAAATGGGTGCAGCCACTATAGAAAACACTATGGTGGCTCCTCAAAAAATTAAAAATATGATCCAGCAATTCCACTTCTGAGAACTTATCCAAAGAAAACAAAAACATTAACTCAATAAGATATCTGCACCCCCGTGTTCATTGCAGCATTATTTACAATAGCCAAGATATGAAAACAATAAGATATATATATCTGTCTGTCAACAGATGAATGAATAAAATATGGGTACACATACAGTGGAATATTATTCAGCCTTAAAAGAGAAGATCCTGCCATTTGCTACAACATGGATGAAATTTGAGGGCATTATGCCAAGTGAAGTAAGTCAGAGAAAAACAAATACCATATGATCTAACTTATAGGTGGAATCTTTAAAACACAGAGGTCATAGAAATACAGAACAGAGATTGGTGACTGCCAGAGACTGGGGGAGAAGTGGGGGCCTGGGGGGGGGGGGGGACAGCTGAACGTGATTAAAAGGCACAAACTTTCAGCTGTAAGATAAAGAAATTCTGAGGAGGTAAGGTACAGCATGGCGACCATAGTGAACAAATACTACATCGTATATTTGAAAGTTGTTAAGTGAGTAGATCTTAAAAGAGAGAAAAAAATTTCAAATATGTGAAGTGATGAATGTTAACTAAGTTTATTGTGGTTATCATTTATATATATATAATTTATATATATATCATTATATCATATATATCATTATATATATATCATATATATCATTTATATATATATATCATTTATATATATATAAATGATATATATATATAAATGTATACACACACACACACACACACACACACACACACACCACACACACACATATCAAATAATTAGGTTGTATACCTCAACCTAATACAATGTTACATGTCAATTCTGTCTCCATAAAATGGGATGCAGGTGGGGGGGGGGGCGGATATTCTAAATAAATCACCACAGAACAATACCCAGTATTGAGCTAAGACTCAGGAAACAGACTTCTGTAATAGTTCTCCTGTTCTGTGATCAGCTATAGGTCACTTCACCTCACTGGAATACAATGGTCTTAACTCCAAAGTGAGATGAATGTGGACAAGACAACTCCTAAAGTCCACAGAGGAAAAGTTCTCTTATCTCACCTCCACCTAGCAGACCACCTGGAATGCTGATACCTCACATTCCCGATGGCTGATCCCCGGGGCATGCTGTTTCCTTACCAGGCTGGATGCTGTGAGGTGATGGATGACAACTTCCTTTCTGAGAGTCAGTAGAGTTTAATCAAGCTCATTGTGCTTATTACAGAAACAATGTTTTTTATTTCATTTTATATAAATATTCAAAGAGGGTGATGAAAAGAAAGAAAATGGTCGTTTCTAGGAGAATGACCTATATAAAGGTGATTTCACAAAGGAGAGTCACTATAAATTTTGATGTTGAGGACTATAAAACATTAAGGCGAAAAAGTAAAATTCTAGATGGATTCTGCCCTCAAATTATATCAGAGACCTCTTGAAATATGTACCTCTCTTGAAATAAACTAAAATTTGGACAATGATGATATGTTTTGGATGTCTTTTGGGTAAGAAAAATTATGCAGGACTATAATTGGTAGACTTGTACTAAATAAAAAAAAATTGGGGTGCCTGAATGGCTCAGTAGGTTAAGCATCGGACTTCAGCTCAGGTCATGATTTCATAGTTTGTGAGTTCAAGCACTGCGTCGGGCTCTGTGCTGACAGGTCAGAGCCTGCAGCCTGCTTCGGATTCTGCCTCCCTCACTTTCTGCCTTTCTTTCGCTCACGCTCTGTTTCTCTCAGAAATAAAAATAAACATTAAAGAAAAAGAATTAAAGAAAAAATTTAAGCCTGGAATCTATATCAAAATGTAAAAACATCTAGATTTCTACAAATTTAATACAAAACGTTATAGGTACACATGCATTGGGTTTTCTGGTTTTGTTACTGGTTTTTTGTTGTTTTTTGAATAAGTTCCATGCTTCCTCCAACTTTTTGACTCAACTATTGGTCTTGCCTTTTTATTAGATAACAAATCTTCTTCCATAGTTTGTAACTGAGACCCTCTTTATTCAAAATAAAGACAGTCATTAAGTTGTTTTGGTTAAGGCCCCAGCGTCAATCAAGTCTCCCTCCCAGCCTTGTTAAATGGCCCAAATGTGATCTCTACCACCTTTGCTTCTGTGCTTTTTATCACATAATCTGGCTTTTCAAAAGAACTGGTCAATCTGAAATAAGCAAGGCCACAAGAACAAGTATTTGAAATGCCTGGGCAATCAACAGCTTCACCCTTGGGTCCTCTCCGAACATCCCTGCCCCCATGCTAGCTCCATTGTTTCACAAAGTAACCTTTTGCTTCCACTAACAGGGCTCAGTACCATTAAGCTGGGCAGGAAATTAGTCGAAAGAGCATTATACTTCAAATGAGGAGACATAGGTCTACAACATTAAAATGACCTTTCTAAGCGACCTTTGCAAGATTATTTCAAGAAACTGTCCTGGTTTCCCCACACTACTCTTCTTGTTTCAAAACAATTGAGTCAAGTCAAATGAGATCCAAAAACGGTTTTCCATAAATTTCCTTCAGCAGTATTTAAATTTTCCTTTGGTCTTAGCACATTTTAATACAGATGAATCAACCAAATAGGTAACTGTGTTCAATGTAGAAATAAACAGACAGGGGTGGAAGATGGAAACAGAGTCAGTCATCCAAGAGAAGGCTGACTCACTCTTGTCAATGTCAAGGAGAGCCCAGACCCCAAAACACTGACTGATAGTAACTAAAATGCACAGAAGACCTGAGGAAGGCAGCAAGCTGGCAATATATTAATTTAAAGTGAGAAATAGAATTGTCACCCAGATTGCAATTATTCAGGTTGGCATAACAATCTCCTTTTCTCCCTATAGTCAGGCAAAACCAAATGGTAATCAGAAGCCACTCATTACCATGAGAAATCACTGTGAAAGACTCAGAAATATTTAAAATTTGTGTATTTTCTTCATTCCCTCTTTCTACATGAGCAGACCTTCTCTAGAACCAGAAAACTGCCTGAGGACATGCAGTCTGGAATGGGGGAGTCAGAGGAAGCTCATGTTTTAACATCAGGCTCACCATAGGGACATTCTTGTCTTTGGGACTGGAATTTCTGGAAGTCTGATTACTTGTAAATTCTCCTGTACCCAGGGACAGAGCTGGCATGGGATAAAAGAAAAGGAGTCCTCGGTGATTCGCTTTTTTCTGTGCTTCCCACAGCTGACCAAGCCCTCTGCTTTTGACACCCTGCTTCTGTAAATCTGTTAGTGCATTTATATGTGCACGTATTACCATCTTGCAAGCCTGGACACCAATCTACCTCCTCTAGGTGACTCTACACCTCTCTCCTCAACCCCATCTGCACTGCCCTTGCAAGTGTAACTCTACTGCCCTCACTTCTTAGTTCTAGGAGACGTTCTATGGCCAGGACGCCTGGGTGGCTCAGTCAGTTAAGCATCCAACTTCAGCTCAGATCATGATCTTGCCATTCGTAAGTTCAAGCCCCGCATCAGGCTCTGTGTTGAGAGTTCAGAGCCTGGAGCCTGCTTCTGATTCTGTCTCCCTCTCTCTCTGCCCCTCACCTGCTCACACTCTTCTCACTCTCAAGAATAAACATTAAAAGAAAAAAAATTAAAAGAAAAAAATAGGCTGAGAACCAGCCACCTGGACAAAGGACACAAATCTTACAAAGGACACAAATCTGTCTGAAATAAAGGCTCAAGAATGATTTCTGGTTTGATTGTGATGTTCCTCAATCTTTACTAATTGTGTCAGTTCTTCCAGATAAACAAATCTGGATGTTTTGAAATAAAATTCCTTAATTTATCAAACAAAAAGAGGGCTTTCCCATTCATCAGAAATTGCTGTTTTTGTCAACACATTTTATTCCCACCTTCAAATGAACAATGTTCAATATTCATGTGTTGAAATCATTTTAAATGACTTACATTTTTGGCCTATAGATTCATATACCACCTCACTGTAACTCAGTTTGTCTTGTTATCCCCTCCTCATCCTCAAGTTTCTTCAAATGAAACTCTATTTAAACCAAAGTAATAGTGAGCCATGTAAAATTACTGAAAAGTCACCTGGGGTCATGTTAAGATAGCAAATTAAGAATCCTGACTGATTTTTTCCCCCTGATACTAACAGAATGAGAAAAAAGTACTAAAAGGCCAAAAAAATTTCATGACAGCAACCAAATTCAGAGGGTTATAATCTAACTTAATAAACTTCAACACAAGATACTTTGCAGCAAAGAAGAGACTCAACACAAATCCATTTCTGAACAATCCCTCATCCTCTCCCCTAAGAATTTAAACACTGATTTTAACTAAGTATTAAGAATTCTCACTAATACCTACAGATCTGGAGAAAGGTAAACGAAATAGTTATTATTATCTTTTTCCTCTCCTGACAGGAAATACTTCTAGGCAAAATGTACAAAATGGAGAAAATAACAGACAGAAAAGACCTGAGCGAAAGTGCATGCTCCCGGCAACATATACTGTTGAAAAAATGTTAAACGCACCTCCAATGATGACTGGTGAACCCGGTAAAGAACACGTAACAGAATCTCAGAAGAGGGCCCAGATAATCTAACAAAGACAGCATTACCCTGAGATGAGCCTTGTCCCTTTACCCACCTCCCAATCTAAGGCAAAATAGTGCAATTTTCTATTACTAGAGAAAAGTAGAAACTCATCCTGTGGCTTAAAGAAAAACCAAACTGAATTGAGATATTGTGGGAAAAGAGTTAAAAAAATCATTCAGACTGTATCAGGACAAACAGAAAATCTAGACAAAGCTCCCAAACATGAGCAAGATGTGAAACAAGCAAACAAAAATAAGTCAAAAGAAGCTAGTATGTAAACTATGCACATAAATACAGCAAAACCAACCCCCCAAAAAGTGCATTGTACCATAGAACAACTAAGTAAGGGGCTGCTGGGCTGGCCCAGTTGACAGAACATGCAACTTTTTTTTTTTTTTTTTTTTTTTTTTTTTTTAATATTTACTTTTGAGAGAGAGACAGAGTGCAGGCAGGGAAGTGGCAGAGAGAGAGGGAGACAGAGAGTCCTAAGCAGGCTCCAGGCTCTGAGCTGTCAGCACAGAGCCTGACACGGGCCTCGAACCCACGAACTGTGAGATCATGACCTGAGCTAAAGTTGGACGCTTAACCGACTGAGCCACCCAGGCACCCTGAACAGGTAACTCCTGATCTTGGGGTTGTGAGTTCAAGTTCTACATGGATCTGAAGCTTAAAAAAATAAAATAAATAAAAGCACTGTTTTTGAGGTGCCGGGCTGGCTCAGTTGGAAGCTCATATGACTCTTGATCTTGGGGTCATGAGTTCAAGCCCCTACTTGGGTATAGAGATTACTAAAAATAATAAACCTAAAAAAAAAGAATAACTGGGGCGCCTGGGTGGCTTGGTCGGTTAAGCGTCCGACTTCGGCTCAGGTCATGATCTCACGGTCCATGAGTTCAAGCCCCGCGTCGGGCTCGGTGCTGACAGCTCAGAGCCTGGAGCCTGTTTCGGATTCTGTGTCTCCCTCTCTCTCTGCCCCTCCCCTGTTCATGCTCTGTCTCTCTCTGTCTCAAAAATAAATAAACGTTAAAAAAAAAAAAATTAAAAAAAAAAAAAGAATAACTAATAATTTTTAAAATCAAGAGTTCAAAGACAATATCATAACATATTGGGGTGAAAATGCAGACTGTAGTTAAAAAAAAAAAAACGAATTCAGAGCTGAAACAGCATTACCATAAAATCAATACAGAAAAACTAGAAAAAGCAAGTAATAGATTAAGTACTTCAGAGAATTCATTACTAACATAGGAATGACTAGATAGAAACACCAATATAAACAAAAGACAAATATAAAGAAATTATTAAAAAGCTAAGAGATATGGAAGACATAAAAAGACAATTCAACATAAGGATAATCAGGATTCCTAAAGCATGTCCCTTCTCCCCCCAGGGAAACAGCAGATGTATTCAAAGATATAATACAAGAGAATTCTCCCGCAGATCATGTTCTGGGAGTATGTGACACAGCAAGTTCAAAACTGAGACAAATCCTTGTTACATCACTTAACTTCAAGAATTAAAAATTTTTTTAAAAAGGAATTCTTCAGCATCCAGATAGCTGCATCAAAATTACCAAAAAAAGATAACTATCAGTTGGCTTCAAAGGTCAATGACAGAAACAATGGAGCAATGTCTACAGCATTCTGATGCCAAGAACCTTATTACTCAGAAATAATCAGCCAGGGGTGCCTGGGTGGTTCAGTCAGTTAAGCGTCTGACTCTTGATTTCAGCTCAGGTCATGATCCATGATCCCATGGTTTGTGAGATTGACCCCCATGTCAGGCTTTGTGCTGACAGCATGGAGACTGCTTGGGATTCTCTGTCTCTCTCTCTCTCTCTCTCTCTCTCTCTCTCTCTCTCTCTCTCTCTGCTCCTCCCATGCTCACACTTTCTCTCAAAGTAAATAAATAAACTTTTAAAAAATAAAAAATATAAATAGGTAGATAGAAAGAGAGAGAAAGAAAGAAAGAAAGAACGAACGAACCAGCCAGCACTTCATTTGGATGCGATGGGAAGATATCCTGACACAGGAAAGAACTCAAAGAACACTCAAGCCACTTTTTGGGAAAATTTTATGATCATGAAAAGCAATCATTAAGAGATTCAGCAAAATAATTAATTCAAGAATAATAAAGAAGTCATATTAAGAAGGTCAAATGGTAAACACCGAATCCATTTCAATATTGATTCAATACCACCACAGAAATCATGGGTACCAAAGATGAGGTGAATGTTGTCAACCCGGGTCATAAAAAGGTAACACATCCAAAAAAAGTGAAAGTTGTGCAAGAGATGAAGAAGATGAGCATGCTCACGTCTTCTACTTTCAAAGGTATATATTGTCTATAACGGAATCGTAATCAAAAAGCTGACTCCGTACAACTGAATGTTTGCCTTGATTATTTCAACATTAGAGGGACTTTTTAGAATATTTTATCTCTTACAGGAGAAGAAAACATTTATTCAAACTTCAATGTTTCCTTTGTTTTAACTGGATATTTTTTTTCTATTAAACTCAGTAAACTTGTACACACACGCACGTGCACATATGTATACACCCACACACACACACATTATATATACACACCTATATACACACACACATTATACATGTATACACACACACATATACCTTTACAAACACACCCATTATACATGTACCTATATATATACATTATAAATATATACTCATATTTATATATAAGGATTCCATTTTTTTAAGTTTTTTTAAAACATTTGGAAATTTTCAAGCAATCCCCAAAGTAAACTCCTATATAGCCATCATCTAACGTCACAGTTATTAACAATTTACCTGTTTTCCCTGAGAGACACACACGCCCCGGCTGTTTGCCTACTCTCAAAAATAGTAACACCTGGAGAATAGAATTCGAGGTAATCTAACTTTCATTTTTATGTTTTCTGCCTTGTTGAATTCTTTACAATAAACCTGTATTTTTTAAATAAAAATCATATCCTTTCTTTTTCCTAACTGCCTTTCTCCAGCTTTCCAAAATAACTGGAAGCAAATAGGCCAAAAATTCACCAACAGTGAATGATTTTGAGTGGTGAAAATGAGGATAATTGTCCTCTCCTTTATTTTTTTATATTTCAAAAACAATAGTGAGATTATTTCGGAGACCAGCGAGAAGCTATACAACACACCCTAACTGATTTCCATAGACATTACCGTTCCCCTCAAAGGTCCTTTTCATTTTCAATACTAACCCTCAGGGTTCAAGTACCTTCCCTCGGTTTTAAACCGGGTGCATTTGTACTGCCTTATTTAAGCTTTATAACAATGCTCAAAGGTCCATATTCTTGTTGTGCCAACTTCATAGATGAGGAAAGTCAGTATAGAGAAATCAAGTACATTGTCCGAGGTCAATGCTTCAAACTCAGCTGGGAGAAAGGAACTCCAGAGATCCAGATTCACTCCTGCCCCCTTTCTCCTTGCCAGAGAAAAGGCCTAAGGCTTGCTTCCTCCTGAAATGGGCTTATCAGAACTCTTTTCCATAAGGCCAGGCCCCACAGAGGAGTTTTCTCACCAGACGCTAAAAAGTTATTTTCTCCCAAGATGACATTCCTCTTAGGGTAATCTCAGTGTCCATGGCAATCTCTGGTCACGTATTATGTTCTTTAATGACTAGAGATGTTGCTTATTGGACTGAAAAAAATTCAATAAGTTCAATGGCCTCTTGGCCATGTATTATAGCTAAGAAAATACTAACTCTCCTTTATTATATTTTAGGCTCACAATCCAAGAGTAAAGCATTAAAACTCCTTTTCTAAAACCATCGTGTATCTCACAGGATGAAAGACTCCTGCCTTCTGACAAATGCGACATCATTGTCCCTATTTCATAAATGAAGTGTTAAGATACAAAGGTTAAGTAATTTGCCCAAGGCAGAGAAAGGCAGAAAAAGTGAGGAACAGACAGAAGAGCGATAGTCTTGAGGTTTATTATCCAACAAAGAAAATCACTTTCATACTTTGGGAATAAAACTCTCCCCGGGACAAACTCCAAAATCTCCTACTTTGTGTTCTGAGAGCTGCAGAGCAGAGACATTCTGAGCACATGCTTTGGAGTCTGACTTCAGTTTTAATCTCAGCTGTCTCACTTTTCTAGTTTAGTTACTTCTCAAAGCCTCAGTTTCCGCCTTTGTAAACTGGGGAAAGGAAAGGTATTAGCTCAGCAGGTTGTTGTGGGCACCAAGTGACATCAAACATGTAAAGCAGTTCACAAGTCCCTAGCACATAGTAAGTTCTCAATAAATGCTAATACAGTAGACGTCAAAGTAGTAGGATATTCAATACCTCCTTCAATCCTGATTTTCTGCTACAGTCATGACTTATTCATAGAACACTGATACATTTGACACGTTAGGCTGCCTCTATATAAGCATCAGGCTACTTAGATGATGAGATCCACAAATTTAAATAGATAGAAGGGGTACTACCTTCACTGCGGTTTTGATCTGTTTTTTTTTTTTTTTTTAATTAATCTCTGTACCCAATGTGGGGCTTGAACTTCCAATTCCGAGACCCAGAGTAGCATGCTATACAAACTGAGCCAGCCAGGTGCCCCACCCCTGTTTTGATTTGGATTTTACCCAAGAGAGTACTTTCTCAAGGCCTACAGAACATACCTACACATATCACATTAGTCTTCTGAAGTTTCTTCGGGCAGTAGAGGATGCCATTCAAAAACCTTTCTTCTGTATCAATTAATGGGACCCAAGAAAATCTCAGAACACAGGAGACTTGAGCTTGAAGCCTCCCCATTCGTCCCTTCTCACAGCACAGCTTCCCAGCCAGTGGACTGGGAATGCCTTTTGTTCATCCTTGGGGCTGATGGCCACCAGTCCAGAATGTCAGTTCTCCCCAGGATACTTACTGTCAATGTTACCACTATCTACTAGTACTTAGATGTGTCAAGGGAGGAGAAGCAGTATAGATTTCAGTACTACCTGCCCAAGGTCTAAGAACTATCAAGCATGAATTACAATCCTACTTGCTAGCCCTTCAGTAAAAGTTCCTGGCCTACCAGCCGCCCCAGTCATGGAGTGCGTGCCTCTCCAACTCAATAATCTATCAAAACATATTTGCTACTGCTTTCCTTAAGAAAAAAATTTTTCATGTTTATTTTTGAGAGATAGAGTGGGGGAGGGGCAGAAAACAAGGGGAACAGAAGATCCCAAGTGGGCTCTGTGCAGACAGCAGAGAGCCGGATGTGGGGCTCAAACTCACCAACTGCGAGATCATGACCTGAGCCAAAGTCAGACACTTAGCCGACTGAGCCACCCAGGCACCCCAATATTTGCTACCTTTCAAGATTGTGGTGGTAACCAGCGAATGGGGCTCTTAATTAGACACACAGTATCCTTTGGCTTCTCCCTCTAAGCATTACTTCAATATTTAACTGGGACTCCAGCTTATTTGCCGGCCCAAAGCTCTACTCAGATCAAATGCACGCCTGCAACACAACTGGCAGAGACAGCCAGAAGCCACAAACATTTCAAAAACACACCTTAATGAAACACCGCTTCTCCATCAGATCCGTCACATTTGAATGGAAAAACAAAATACTTTGTCGCTTCTAATAAGTACAGGGAGCCTGACAGGGTAATGACTTTTTTCTCCCCCAGCACTAATCTCAAATATAGTAACGTCTAAATATGATTTTTTTTTTTATCTTTAGACATTCTGTTCTTGAGCAAAACCTGAATTCTTGGACTTACACTTTTAGTTCCTTTCAGTCACTGACTCAGAAATAAAGATGAGTGGGATATGCTGAATGAGCCAGACTCCTGCATGAAATGGTTTATGACAGATGACGATATATGATGAGAATACAAAACCCTGATGATAATAGGTTTATTTATCGATTGCGAATAAAATTCATGAAGTGTGAAGCTGAAAAGTGCACTGGAGGGAATTGGGCAGGGAGGCCATCAGGAAAAGTATGCACAACACGGGAACAGAGCTAAGAGCTGCCTGATGGAGGCCAGGGCGGCCGTGGAGAAGGCGACAGAGGTGGAATCTGGACTCCTTGAGCAGAAGACACGGTCCTCTTTCTGCCTCCACCTCCTGGCCACATTAGGCCTGTTGGGTAACTGGGGGGTGGAGTGGCAAGGCACAGAAATCCAGAAGGCTGGGGTGCCAGAACCACCTCTGCCACCCACCAGCTACGTGACCTTGGGCAAGAGTTTGAATCCCTACTGGCTGGGGGTAGGGGGGAATCCCTTCATTTTCTTTCTCTAGTAGAAGAAGAGGTTTTATTCATGGAACAAATACCCCTCGTGCGCAGTGCTGAGCCTGGTAACCCCAAGATGAGGAAATCGAGGCTGCCGTGTTTACCGTCAAGCCTGGCACCGTAAACACCTACCGTACAGCCTAGTCCAATGTGATGAAATATGCAGCCGACCCAGCACGGGGTCTTGGCATTCCCGTTCCCAACGTTCTTCATGAATCTAAACTCTAGTTGAAACTACAGAATGACATTTTCCAAGTACTCAAAGATGCTCACAACCAAAATGGGCTAAAAAGCAGCACAATACGAGAGGCTTTTTAACTCCCAGGCAATGTCTAGAAAGACCAGAAGCAAAGGACTGCAAACCTGAGAAGTCATTTGCATATCGCTGGATGATTTACATAGTGGAGGGAGCCAGGAAACCCAGCAGTGTCTTCCCGTGAATTCTCACCCGCCAAACCACCGCTGAGACAGCTCAAAAGCCTACAAAGGGGTTTTGCCCAATGTACATGGGAATTTGCATACTATAATCTTACAAAATGAGACCAAAAGAAAAGCCATCTCTTTGTTTTATTTGTCTTCTTGCAGCCCCTAGAAGCAAGCTCACGGGAAGCCCTTAATGACAGAGCTTCCTAAGAGGTGGTTTCCAGAGAGTCATGGCAGGTAGTGATTGGAGAGAAACACTGGTGCCAATTTAGGCCACTAACAATAAAGTCTTGAAGCAGATTTCATCCTGAAGACTCGCTGAGATTTCATTTGAAAGGCACAGGATCTGTATTTGTTTTCTATTGCCACCTTGCAAATTGCCACTAATTTAGCAGTTTCAACGAACAGATTTCTCATCTCACAGTCTCCATGTATGAGGAGAATATGGGTCCTCTCTCCAGGGTCTCACCAGGCTGAAATCAAGGTGTCAGCCAAGGCTGTGATCTTGTTTGGAGTGTGAGGTCCTCCACCAAAAATCTGGTTTTTGCCAGAAGTCAGTATCTTGCAGTCGTAGGACTGAGGGTCTCAGCTCCTACACAGGTTTTGGCCGAGTGACCCTCTCTGGAATATGGCCGTCTGCTTTTTCAAAGCCAGCAGCACAGTCTCTCTGACCTGTAGACCCTCTTTTCAGGGATTATTCATTCTTTTAAGGGCCACTTAGGATGGCTCCTTTTTGATTAAAGTCAACTGATCAGGGACTTTCATTTACCTGTCAAATCCCTTCACCTTTGCCATATAAACGGACATAATTGTGGTAGTTACAGGCCATCACCTTTGCCATATTCTGTTGATTATAAGCAAGCTTCCAGTTCTGCACACTCTCAAGAAAGGATTATACTTGAATGTGGTTACTGGGGTCATCTTGGAACTCTGCCTACCCCAGGATCTCTCTTTGTATCCCTTTGTGTGGTTTGGCTGCTTACGTTAATTGCACTGTACAGAATTTTCTGCTCTTGCTGGAGAGAAATCTTCCAGGAACAAGTCTCTCCCCCATCCGTACTGCACGCAGATTTTATCACGACCGGTCTCAAATTTGGGAACAGGAGGTGACAGGAAGTTCTTACTCCTCTACCCTGGCAATTTATTCCTTCTACTGCGCTCTCCCTCTCTCAGGAACAACAGCAGGTGCAATATAGAAACCTCACAATCAACTCAAAATCCCCAGAGATTACACGAAATTACCGTGGAGAAGATAACCTCACACAGAGAGATTTTTCCATTGAAAGCACCCCGAGCAGAAAAACTTTTTGCCTGAGGAGAAATCACAGAGGAGGCTCAGCCTCCAAAACATTGCAAATGCCGCACCAGCCATCAAATTGATACCTCTTGTTTCAAAGAAAAATCAACTGCTTATCTCCTCCCCTCTGTGGCTTTACCAAGCCACCTGCAGCAGGAATCAGCAAGCTTCTTGACCTTACCCCACACTGTAGCAATGAAGGGCTCAACTGCTCGCCATTCTCTTTTCAGCGGGAAAGAGGTTTGCGGTTAACGTGAGCCACAGCATTTTCACACACACACAAATTTGTTTCTGCGCTCATTCCTGGCACTTTTCCATGCACCTGCCCCTCTACTGCCCCTCCACCGCCCCTTCTTCCCGGTTCTTCCGGCTCTTTTTCGGCATCCCTCCTGCCTTGCTGGATGGTATTCAGCCATCACTTCAACCCATCCCCCAGGCTTTCTGCCATGCCTCCCTGGGCCTGCCTCCAACACTCTCCTTAGTCCATGATATATTGATTTTCTAAAAGGAGAAGCCCTTTGCGCTAATGAATAAATGGTGCCAAATCACCCAGCAAGATTGAAAGAGAATACTCTTTACAGAGAAAAGAAGAAGGGGAGAAAAGGAAGGGGAAGGAAGAAACGCATTGGGACCACTGATAGACATCAGACAAAGCAACTAAGCTTCTATAATGTAAAAGTAAATCTTCAAACCAAGACTGACTCGGCCTTTGGGTGGGGAGAAATCTCGACCTAACACAGACAACTAAAAGGAGGTATTGATTGCACTACAAAGACCACACTGTTGAAGGAGCAGTTTCAGCAGGTTCCAGAGTGCCATTGCTGGCACAACATCAACGTCTCCCCAGACTATCATCGAATAAAGTAGCTGTCCTTGGGCATCGCCCAGTTTTTAAGAATGTGGGTCAGATGGGCCTGAGTTTGAATCCTGTTCTGTTACTCACTGACGGTGAGATCCTTACCAAGGCACTCATCTACTGTAAGCTTCAGCTTCTCTCATAAAATGTAAGCAGTATACCCATGTCATGGCTACTGTTGTGAGGCTCCTGTTAGATATACGCTCTGTGATATTAGCACAATGCCTGGCATGTCATAAATGCTCGATAAATATCGCTGCTGCTGTAATTCACACTCTCTGGATTGGGAAGCAAGCCACCCCCAGCGTAACGTTACCCTCTCCCTCACTTAAATGTTGTGACCAGAGTGGCTTTTTGATTTTGCTTTAATTTATGGGAGAGAAGAGGATTTTTCCCCCAAATTAAGGTTTTCTCAGACTCAAACATTAAAATAGTCACTTGAGTTGGAAGCTGTGTAAAGGTTGCTCTGATTGAGGCATCTGCCTCTGATTGGGGTCTCAGAAGTGGTTTTCTTTGGGGACCCAGTTCTGAAGAAAAATGCTGGCAACCCAAGCTGAGAGGGAAGCCTGGGAGGGAACGGGGTGGGGCTTCTGTGTTTGTATAACCGAAACCCTAAGAAGGTCCAAAGGAACAGGAACATTGCAGGAACAGCCTTCCCAGAGCTACAGCGAGCCAGAGCAACCCCACGAGCGCATTTGGAAGCCCTAACAACATTGGGCCCAGGAGAGTGTAAGAGGACAGGAGGGGCCATTTCTAAGAACTCAATAAATAAGTAAGTAACCTTAAAAAAATGTTCTGACTGTAAACACACGCTGTTGATTTGTAAAGATTTCAAGCATACAGTCAGCAAGGGAGATGCTAATTATCTTTTTTGTAATAATCCCCTCAACCATAAACCAAGCCCAAGCCCTTTAGAAAAGGCTCCTGCATTAAATCAGACCCCATTCCCCATTAACACACATACTAGCCCTTTTTACCAAGTATCCGGCTTCAGGCCACGAGCTTTGTTTTCCAGCAAAGGTCAAAAGCCGTCAGATATAGAGAGCAAAGGTAAGGCCCAAATTAAATTCTATCCACGGCTTGACTCCTATTAAGCAGAACTTCTGTAATAGAAGTTCTCATCATTTAGTGTGCCTAAGAAATGACCTAAGATGCTTGGTGTCAGGACCCACACATTTGGTTTTTATTCATTCAACAAAGATTTATGGAACGGCTTATGTGTCGGGCAGTGGGGATACAAACAAGCTCTCTGCCCTCACAAAAGCTTATTGTCCAGTGGAGATCTGGACAAAAAACATACCATTACAATAGTGCTTCACTGCTAAACTGTTGTCATAGAGACAGCTCTCACTTATTCTTAGAAGATCTTCCCAGAAGTCAGGGACTTAAGCCAAAGAAAGAGGAGAACCAGTGTTTATTGGACAACCACGTGGTGCCAGGCCATTAAGTACATTTGCCCATTTAATCCTGAGGCAGGTGACCGTTCTCCCCATGTCACAGGAGAAGAAATTAACAGTTTAGCAGGTGGGTTCCTGCACTGGGCCTGAAGCCCAGGTCTTTCTGCCTCCAAAGCCTGTGTTCATATCCACAGGCACAAGCCCTCAGCGGTAACGATTTCACGCAAGGCTCCATGGCCATGAGATGGCACTGCAGTTTGGGTCAGCTAGATTTTTCAGTTGGTCAGGACATTACTGTAGGAGATGGAGAGGGCAACTACTGAACGACAAGGGCACAGAAGTTCATGCAAGAGGATATACGCTGGACAGAGAGACCGTGAAGTCAAGGAAACTCCTGCACCACGGCCCTGCGGGGGCAGGGTTCGAGTGGATACCCCTCAGGTCGTGGGAGAACTTGGCCACAAGAGGGCAGAGTGTGCATTGAACAATCACAACAAAAAAATCCCAACAGCCCTTTGTGAGAAAGAAATCTAATGCTGCACGCTTCGTTAACTGTTCCAGTGCTGATAAATATTTGCTGTCCTCTTGTTCCGACAGGGAGCAGATAAGGGATTTTTATGCTAGAACATGGCACCTGGTTATAGCAACTCAGAATGTGTAGGAAGAGGCTTTCCTCTGATTTCCAATACCGGAAATGAGGCTTCACTCATTTCCAATATTGTAAAGCTGCATGAAGTTCAATTAGCCCTAGGACTTGAAGAGTAAAGCCTTCTTTGCTTACTACAAATTTTCCCACCAGCATGAAGTACATTAGTGCAGGTTAAAAAGAAAAAAGTTAGTGGGATGCCTGGGTGGCTGAGTCCAGTAAGCGTCTGACTCTTGATTTCAGCTCAGGTCATGATCTCACAGTTCCTGAGTTCAAGCCCCGTATCAGACTCTGCACTGACAATGTGGAGCCTGCTTGGGATTCTCTCTCTCCCTCTCTCTCTCTCTCTCTCTCTCTCTCTGACCCTCCCCTGCTCACTCGCTTTCTCTCTCTCAAAAAAAAAGATAAGTAAACTAAAAAAAAAAAAAAAAGAAAGAAAACATCGTTCCCTAATGTCAATGGAATAGTAATAGCCAAGAAGTAGCCATAGTATTAACAGTAACACGAGTTTCAAAATCAGCTTAAGTTTCAAGCCCTGGTTCTATTACTTACCAACTGTGACTTTGGTCAAGTCACATAACCTCTATGAACCTCAGATCCCTCATCTATAAATCAAAACCAGGAGGTTTCCTGTGGGGATGAAGTGAGTCACTGACCATAAATACTTAGCATAGTTGACAGCTGTTATGGTAGCTGCTATGTTATGGAAATTGTTATTGTTAAGATGATAGTGATGGCTGTATGTTAATGCCACTGAAAAAGTAAAGCTTTCTGAGGGACACTTTGCCTTCCTACCTCTCCGTCACCGAGGCCCTGCACTATACCCTTTATCCCTTCTTTCTTTCCTGTCGTAAATGCAGAGGCTTCTCTCCTCAGAGGTGAGGCCATCCTGTGGCCTGCAGCCTGGAGGGCACATCCACCTTCTCAGGAATCCGATGCCTTTCGTCATCACTCCTCACACCTGACTTGTGCATCTTCATTCCTCTTCCCTGGCCCCTTCCATTCCCATATTGAAACATGCTCTAGTCTCTTTTTCCTTAATAATAAATTTAAGTCAACAAAACCAAACCTCCCCCATACTCCCATGTGTCCCTTTAGTTCCACTATCTCTCTCCCCTTTGCAGAATTTCTCAATGGAGCTTTCTACAAGCCCAAATCCCTGTTTCCTTGCCATCCACTTCTCAGTCCACTCCAACAGGATTTACCCAGCCCTCTCTCACCAGTGACGCTGACGAGATGGTACCACCCCCAGTGAGTGCTCCTCCATTCCCTTCACCTTCTGGAAACACGGCTGGCCTTCAGCCTCAGCAATACCAAACTATTCCCCGGTGTTCCTGGCTGACTCTGCTTTGTCAGCCTCTAGATGTTGGAATCTTCCAAGTTCTATCTCAGCCTCTCTTGTCATATTACTCCCTTCTCAGGTGCTCTTGTCTCTTCCCAAGGCTCCAGTGGCCATCTGCACATCACCATGCCTCAGTTTTAGGCCCACATCCATCTCTACCTGGATGTCTCATGTTTGTCAAGCTCAGTATATCGCAAACTGAACCACTTCTCCCCTTTCTGATTCCCCACCAGCACCACCACCTGCCACCCACACAGCTGAACCTGTTTCAACCATCTCTTGTTCCAAACTCTGTACCCCACGCAGCCAGGTATTTAAGTCAGAAACTCGGCAAGCACTCGTCTCTCACATCCAATCGTGATTCCTGTCCATTTCACCTCCCATATTTTTTTCAAGTGTCTTCCCCTTTTTCTCCACTGCCCTCATTAATCTAAGCCACCTTCTTCTAAACCCCTCTGCACTCTAGTCTTCACACTTGAGCCAGAGAAACAGTTTTAAATGCCAATTTGACCAGTCATTTTTCTACATTTGAAATATTGTGTTGACTCTAGTTCTCTGAGTCAAGTCCAGAAGATTCTAAACTGCCCTTCTTCATCCAGCCCTTCCCGAGCTCTCCAGCCTCCTCTCACTGTACAAGTTGCTTCTCCCTCAGCCTCGAAATATCCTTCCTCCCATCTCAAGTCACACGCTTGAAAGTGGGTTAACTTGGCAAGCATCTATTGTGTGCCAGGCACTATGGGAATTTCAGAGCTGTGTCAATCACAGTCCCTGCTTCCAGGAGCTTCCAGTCACTGGAAAAGGGGAGCCCAGCTATATCCATTAGTAGAAGGTGTGATAAGTAGCATAAAATATGTATGCTCAGGAGGGTTCTAAGCAGGAAGAGTGGAGATACAAAGTATAGGGCAGCTTCAGAGATATGACCCGTGCATGCCACCCATGCGTGGGGACCATCAGTCATTCCAGGACACACATGAGATGACAAGGGTCTAGAGAAGGAGGAGTGAAAACAGAAGACATAAAAATTAGATCAAGCTGACCAAGGGAAAAATGATAACAAGAAAGACGTATGTGCAGTGTTGAGTCCTGTGGAGACCCAGAAAACAGAGGCACCTACACTTGCCAACGAGGGGCCACTGTGGATCTCTGAGAAAGTGAAGTGGTTTTCTAGAAGCCACATCACAAAGGGAAAAGCAGCTGATGTGAAGTGAAGACTGGCTATACTATTCTACATCAAGAAGGTTGGTAACAAAGGAAAAAAGCATGATAGGAAGAAGACTGAGGGTTTAATATTATTCATCATTGCTAGGACAAGGCAGGCAAACTCCAAAGCAGTATTATGTCAACGTATTATGCTGTCTCAGGCCACCGATGGTCGGTGGGAATCCCAGGAAAGGAAGGAATAAAAGAGAGGCCTGGTGCCATCCTCAGTTCACATAGAGAACCCCTGGCCAGCTCCTGGGAGTGGCCCGGGAGGGCCACCAGGAAGCAGGGACAGCAAGTCCCACTCTCAGCACCAGCTGTAAAAAGTGCAGAACAACAGAAGCTGGTTGTAAAACTTAAGCAGATCAGACACTATAAAATACTTTGTAATGCACCATTGAGGCGACCAAATAAGAGGCCTGAATAAATTTATATTCCAATTGCTAAACATTACAGTCAATTTAAAAACCCACAAAAGTTTTGCTGAACAACTGTATAAATTAGAATGGATCTGTCGCATTGTACAGTACCTAATAGACTGGGACATAAAACAATCGGCACTAACTCCCTCTCACCTGTTAAATCATCTTGAAATAGATCTGCTAGCGCAACTCTGTGTTTTTTCCTTTCGAGATACACCACGAGGTAATTCTCATGTTAATGTGGAGTTTATTTATTTACTATTTATTTGCATTTTTCCCTCAAGACAGAAAGACTCAAAGCCGTCAAGGCCAGGAATTTATCATACCTGAACCTGTCTTCCTCCCTGGGAAGCTCTCCACCTGACTTTTGGGGTCTTTCTCTTCCACTGAGCCTTAGTGAGATTAGGAGCTGGCAGCTATTTTATGAAAATTGAAACATGTATACAAACATGTTCACATACTAATGCGTGCACGCGCGTGCACGCACACACACGCGCGCGCGCACACACAGGCGCTACAACTTCAAGAATAAGAAGCACACACAGGCGATACAACTTCAAGAATAAGAAACTAGGCCAAGAACCAAAGAAAGAAAATTCTAGATCTGTTCCTTTCGTAGACATGCTGTGAGAACTTAGGCACACTCCCTTTCCCACCATTCCTTGATTCCCATTCCGCATCATTTGATTGACAACAATTGCAAAACCTGCAGAAAAGCAGTAGAGAGGTAAGAAGGAATGCTCTTTCCCTCAGGTATGTATTCAAGTTTAAAAGCCAGGAGCTAAAGAGGAGAACCAAGTACGGTGCTTATGTAACTCTCACAACAACCCTGTGAGATAGATAGGATGATAAGCCCCATCTTTCAGACACGGTAACTGATCCAGAGAAGGCAAATAATTAGATCTATAGCACACAGCTAATATGTGACAATTCTGGGGATCGAACTCAGATTTCCCCGAGCATACCATAGAGAAGACAGCTGTAGTGTGGGCAACTCAGAAGTAGATATGAGATGCGGTCCCTCCTCCTCAAATATATTAGAAGAAGAAGGTCCTGAAACAGGGAGAAGCTGAAGGTGGGTTACTTACCTGTTTTCTCGCACTAAATATCATAAACTCTGAAAAGAAGGTTCATCTTCCCCCTACCGGAAGCTACTCAAGATTCTTGCATCCAGGTAAGGCAGGATTATTGGACGGATGGAGCCTTAAATTCTAAAGTACAGCTAAGGATAGAAAAGAAGTTCAGCTGAGCCTTACAGGGTCCCATCCTTTCTATCAACTGAAAAACTCCTTTTGGGCTCCTTTGTTCAAATTCCCACCCACCTCCCCCACCCCACCCCCCAAAAGAAAGAGATGGATCCAGTTCATCTTTAAGCCTGACCACAAAGCCAGCTTATGAAGTAAGTGCTCTTGGGCCACAAACTATTGCTGGGCCAATGAGAAGGAAGGTGGAGGAGGGAGGGAGGGACTCTCATGAGTCACATTAGACACAGCTGGCTGGGCAGCAGGGGCTATGGGTGAGCTATAGGTTTCCCCCAGAAATGGGAAGAGAATGCGGGACGATGGGCTGAAATGGACAGGTGACATAGCTAATTGAGAGGTGAAATATCTTGCTGAGATGTTTCAATTACCTTCCTTAAGGTATGGATGAAGAATCCAGGACCCAGGTTGCTCAAAGGACTTGTTCAAGGTTACCCAACTTTGCTGTGGCTGAACTAGGACTACAATTTGAACCCTCCTATCTCTTAGTCTACGGCTCCATCATCCAGAAGTCGGTGAACTACCCAAGAGAGCAAAGAAAAGAAAGGTCTCAGGAGACTACTCAGAAAAGCATAATCATGTCAGGGTAAAAGCTAAAGGTGTCCATGACGAATCTGGCCAACTCCCTCCAGACTCAGTTCTAAGTTAAAAACCTGAAGGGAATGGTGGGAGGGTGGGAAACAGAATGGGGCAGGGCCTAAATTTGTGCCCTGGTGTAGGGGTAACTGGATCTTCACTCTGTCAGATCTAAAACAACTGTAGACATGAGTTCCTGGATTTATAAATCCAGTAGTTTGCTGATACCATTTTTTTAAAAACCATTTCCATCAAGCCTTTGAGGTACCATTAATAAAGAATGATGGTTGGAACTTAATCTCCTTTGTGCCACTTGGGGGCAACACCTACATGTTTGATTTATTGAGACTTCTCACCTCTGCCTTCTGAAAGCCGAGCAAAGATGCAAATCTAATGGCCATCTTCTTTAAATGACTGCAGCAAATCCCCAAACTGCCTGACTACTGAGAGCTCTGGACATGCTTACTTATCTGTTTATTTAAAGTCAAATTGCATCCTGGTTGTCTCAGGACAGGATGAGGCAAATGTCAGCAATGAAGACTGGCTTGTAGGTACTTGGTGAACTCTCCCATGGGGGATGACAGAGGATTCTTCGCACAGACAGACCGCAGCTTCCAAGAGGGTCTCCAGAGTCAGAAGACAATTCAGTCCAGAACAGCCACCAGCAACAGGAAGGTCCAATTTTGTGTTACAGTAGGGTCGGTAGGCCACAATCTGGAAATCCCAGGAAGCGGCAGGTGGTCCTCACTGAGAAGATGAATAGAGTAGCGAGGCAGCAGCTACATGGAGACGTACAGAACAGAACTCCAAGTGGGTCATGCAACTCAGAAGAACAAGGCAGGGCCTCCAAGCATAAAGAGTCTGGGAGGCTCAGGTCAAAGGGACAAGTCCAGGGTCCACCTGAAGCTGTCCTTTTCTACCTGTAGGGCTAGTTCCAGCCCTGGGCCCCTTCCAAGCAGCCTCAAACTTCTCTCCTGACCTCCAAATCCTTATATGCCTACAGACTTCTCACCTGAATGTCCCACAGACACCTCAACTCTGCAAATGAAACCCCTCGTCCTCTCAAGACAAACTTCTGTTTTTTAGTCTGTTATGTCAGAGAGTAACACCACCGTCTACCCCAACAGGCAAATGAGACTCCTCAAAATAGTCCTGACTCTGTCCTGTCCCTTACCATGTATGCCCAATGAGTCCCAGACAAAGGACTTGCAACCTGTTCCTTCCTCTACTGCCTCAGGTCAGGCCTTCATCGTCTCTCACAACATCTCTCTTCCTAACTGGTCTCCCTTCTGATAATCCCCTTCCAAACCAGGCTCCATAGTGCCACCAGAATTAACTCTCTGAAACTCCAATCTGATTAGGTGACCTCTCCTACTTCATAAACTTCAAAACAACAAAACATAAACCACAGAGGATGAATTTGAAGGTCCTTGTGCTCTTGCTTATACTATTTTCCATCTGTCATCCCGGCAGACTTCTGTGCATTCTTCAACACTCAGGTCAAACGGCATCTGTTCCATGAGGTTGTCTCCAATTCCTTCCCTCCACTGGTCTCCTTGCCTAAGTAATTCCATCCTCCTTCTAGGCCCTTTGTACTTTCTCTGCCGGGTTCTACCCTAACATTCACAACATGGTTTTATAGTTACACACTAACCACTCATCTCCTCCATGAAACAGAAAGCACATTGGAGGTGGGCACTCGTCTTATGTAAGCAGCAGCTAATACATAGTAGGTGTTCAGTAAATGTTGAGTTGCTTCAGACAAGAACTCAGTTATTGTAAGTAACAGAAGAGGTGAGTGGATGTTGAGTACTCAGCTAGAATTCCTTCCGTGCCTTGAACATAGTATTGGAAATGGCCCTAAGGAGCAAGTATTCAGGTCAATTAGATGTAGTTTTGCTTGCCCTTCTCAGAGAATTGTCCTTAGTCTATAGGCCCAGATGAAATAAGAGGTTAGAGGCCAAGTTTGTGTCACGTGACCCTAGGCCTTTTGGCAGTAGATGATTGAATGGATGGTTGACCATGTGTTCTAGAGACCAACTCCCCCAAATCACAAGAATGTTTACTATCAAGGCCAGCTTTGGCTTTATATCAAAACAAAGCTACAGGCAAGAAAGGACAGAGCTCAAAATAAGAATAATGCAACGAAAATGATACAGTAACTACTCACATTTCTAAAACTTTCTATCTGCCACGTGCTATGCTAAATGATTTTAACCATGATTTAAATCCACCCTACCCTGAATCTGTGAAATAGCTGTCCCAAGATGTCCTCTCCATTCTCCCTGCCCCCTGTATTTTAATTTAAGTCAGACCTGGTTTTTATTGCTTGCAGCAAAGAGCCCTAAGTAGTACATTTACTACCTGTATTTTTTAGATGGGGCAAAGAAGGCAATAGAACTTTCTGAGTTCTTACAGGTAGAAATACAGAGAACTAAGATTGAGATCTAGTCCCTCCACCTCCAGAACCTGAGCGATGCATGCTTTGTTCTCATTTTTGGTTCCAGGCCCATTTAGGCCTTTCTGTATTTTATTTCTAGAACATCTGTAGCCTTCATTGGAGAGAGTTTACAAGCTAGATCTCTGTTGTTACATTCAAAATGAAATAAAGGAAGGCTGACAAGAAGGAGGAACCAGATCACAGATTATAAAAACAAGAACTCAGGTGACTTTAAAACAGAAGGTCATGAGAGCAGATAGTCACGTAGCAGCTGCAGGGAGAAGAAAGCAACCAGAGCTGGGAAGCAAGCACAACCTCATGCTCTCCACCTTCACCCTTCACCCTGGGGGTCAAGTCTGCACAACTGCCCTGGCTCCAGGACAGCAGACCTAATCAACCTGGAAAGGGAAATTACAACTTATCCCTGTGTCCTCAATGGGGCGGAGATTTGCATGGCCAAGGAGCTAAGTGGAGAGGAGAGGAGAGGAGAAGCTGAGTTGGTTCATTTTCAACATCCCAAACTTCCTGGGCTGCGTCACGATGCTTTAACCTCAAATCAACCACCAAGATTCTTAGTTTTTACCTTCAATCCCTCCTTGGCCACCGATCTGGGTTTCCTTTATTCCTAGCATGAATTGCCTCAGAATCTCCACAGAAAGGGAAGCACTGTGGCGGGTTTAGCTCTTGCTGCAGGACTGCGCTCCTGTTTGCTCTGTTGGTGGCTAACAGAGGATCCTGGGGGCAACCCTTGGGAGGCCTCCGAGCAAGGATATGCTTTGGGGCAATTGAGCAAGTCACCCCTAGAGGGCCCCACTGAGCCTCCTTTCTGGCCCTGGAGCAAAACTGGCAGGAAGTGGGCCCTGGGACTTCATCCATCCAGGCGCGAACGTTATAGTAAGAAGTGGGAGAGGCTGAGCAGTTAGTCTGGAGATTTTTGTAAAACACAAACCTTGGAGGCAGAGACACACCTTCTCGGTCTTTCTCCACTTGTTTGAACGAGGTTGAAAACTGAACCCAGGCCGTCTGATTCCTAAGCCTAAATTCTTTTTTTTTTTTTTAAGTTTATTTATTTTGTGTGTATGTGTATGTGTGTGTGTGAGAGAGAGAGAGAGTGCAAACAGGGAAGGGGCAGAGAGAGAGAGAGGGAGAATCCCAGGCAGGCTCCACACTGTCAGCACAGAGCCCATGTGGGGCTCGAACCCACAAACCATGAGATCATGACCTGAGCTGAAATCAGGAGTCAGGCTGAGCCACCCAGGTGCCCCCTAAACCTAAATTCTAAGCCATCAAACCACACAAGGTTGCGTTTACTTAACAATCTAGACCTATTGTGTTGTTACATACACATGGAGCTATACCAAGCATTAAGGCACTGCCTGATGGTGGTGGGGAGCTGGCGGTGGGGAGAAGGAAAGAAATGAAATGGGCCATTATCATCTTAAGACTAACATGCAGGAGCACATAAAAGTTAGGGCACATAATCCTGTCTTGGGGTCAGGGACGCTCCCTGTCAAGGGGCTGCAGGCAGGTGAGAATGGGGCACTGGCACCTGTGAGGAAGAGGGGACAGCAGAGTTGCAGGGAAGAGAGCACTCTGGGCCATCTATTCAGGATCCACAAGCAGCTGTAGGGGGCTGGAGTGAAGAGGGAAGAGAGCGCTGCGAGCTCCAAGGCTGGGGGTGGGGGGGAGGGGGGGGATGGGAGCCAGAGCATGAGGGTTTGGGGCAGGGAGGACCACTGAAGAATGTTTAATAGAGTACCTTCAACAGATTTGTGCCTGAACGTAGCTTCTGTGAGACGAATGGACTGGAGGAAGATGAAAGGGGGATGCAGAAAAACCAATCAGGAGGCTACTGTCATCATCTAGTGAGAGATGAAGGAGTGAGGACTCTTCCCAGTTTCATATCCTCAATGCCTAGGTCACCAGGTCACTTAAATGCTAGATGAGCAGACACAGTGTATGAATAGATTGAACGAGGAATCCCCGAGGAAAGGAAGGAGAAAAGGAATAAACACCAAAGCAACCATCAGGGGTCAAGAGGAAAAGGGAGGGGACGGTGAATCTAAAAACTGATTAGTAATAGTAATAAATTTGATAAGGTTTAGGAAAATAGGTCTTTTTCACAAAGTTTAGAAACTAGTAGCACCAAGCATGAATGGGATAAAGAGACATGATAATTGATAGTGTTGAAGTGGCACAGTTGTGTAACAAGAAAATATTTCTCTCACATATTTCCTGAAAATGTGTCAGTAAGAACAAAGCTGGATCACTGGCAATGATGGAAATAGACTTTTTTTTTTTTTAATAGTTATCAGAGCTGAGACTAGCTGGCCTGTGTGCCTGAGGCACATTACCCGCCCCCTTAAGCTTCATTTGCCTATCAAATGCTGGCTCCCTTAAGGACTCATCTAGAATGTCTCAGCTCTGCAGGCTTTTGTTTGGAGTATTTCTGAAGCTACTTTCTAAAGGCCAATAATGTATTCATTCCACTCATGTTCAGAAACTTTGAAAGTGGTGGACTAAGTCATAAGAAAGTTTCAGAAATAACACTTTGGGGGTGGGAAGAGATAGAGAAGTAAGGATGGGAAGTGTGAAGGAGATCCCAGGGGCACTGAGTAAGAAAGGGACCACCGCAAAGACATTTCATCTGGGATGGAGAAAGAGCACAAGATCCAGGTAATGGGCTCTAGGCACAGAGAATTTAAGGGTCAGTCTTGCTCCCTCATTTTTACTGAGCCCAAAAATCTCAACTTGTTATTCCTTCATGTAAAACTCTTCAAAGGGACTCCAGTGCCTCAGGGATCAGGTATAAAAGCTTTAACCTGGATGAAACCCCTGGTGCTTTCTTTGCCCACCCTGCCCCCCATGATCGGCTTCTTACTTCCATTGCCTTATCCAATGGTGAAACCAAAGCCAAGCCACTCTTGCTTTGGTGGGGAGGGAGGTGGCTTTGGGGACTGGACTAGTTTTGGATTACCATGTAGTTAATTACCACCATTTAGCAGCTTCAAACACCAGACATTTATCGTCTCACAATTTCTGTGCATCAGGAGTAGCCTGAGCACAGCTTAGCTGGATCCTCTGCTTAGGATCTCCCAAGACTATATTCAAAGATGTCAGCCAAGATGAGGTCTCTTGTGGAGGCTCGCCTGGGGAAGTACACACTTCTTCATGCTCATGGTTGTTGTAAGTATTCAGTTCCTTGTGGCCATAGGATCCTTGCTAGTTTGCTTATTCAAAGCCAGTGACAGACACCCCAGCAAGATGGATGCTACAATTTTATATAATCACGTAAACATGATCATACACTTTCTATTGCCTTTGCCATATTCCATTGGTCAAAATCAAGTCACATGTGCTGCCCATGCTAAAGAGGAAGGGATTATACAAGGGAGTTAATCTTAGGAGGTGGGCATCACAGGGCCAGTTTGTGTCTGTCTACCCACAGGGCCTATGGTCTGCAGCCTACCTGCCACAATAAAGCTCTGCAAACTCTTCCCATAGCAGAGAAGTCTTCCCACATACTTGTGTTCAGTGCAGTCTTCCTCTCTCATGATGTTTGTAGATGCTCTGGTAACGGTTTTGCCCATCTCAAGCCTTGAATATAAGCATACTTCAGAATGTAAGTGGTCTCCAAGATTTAATCTTTATATGTTAGATACCCCTACTTATGAAGCTATACTCTAGTTAACGTTTCCTTGATCACAAATAAACTTGTGTCAAGGGGCAACTTTTGCAAACACAATAATCCCCCCTTATCCTCAGTCAACGATAGTCCAGAAGCAGATGAACTGCCTCCTGACATATCACCAGAAGGTCAAGAGTAGCCTAACGCTAAGTCACAAAGCCTACACCATTCACCTCCCTTCTTTCATCATGTAGGAATTTCATCACCTCACAAGAAGCGTCAATACATTGAAAGGAGGTATTTTGAGGTAGAGATCACATTCACATTACTTTTATTACAGATTGTTATTATTCCATATTATTATTATTGTTAGTTTAACTTATAGATTAGGCACAATAAAAGACTATCATAGGTATGCGTGTGCAGGAAAATACATACCATATTTAGGGTTTGGTACTATCTATGGTTTCTGGCATTCACTAAGGGTCTTGTAATTAAACCCCCATGGACAAGGGGAGAGCTGCTCTACTACCTAGAAGGCTCTACACTATATAGGAAGGGAGACAGTTCATGGAGATACCACTGATTTGGTCAAATTGTAGGTCAATTGGCGAGGGGAAGCGCAAAGGTAGGACTTTTACTCTAGTTTGCAAGCTTATTTACACTTTCTTTGGGGATATAACCCTTTCAACTATCACCTAACTTCCTAGTGCGGAGACACATAATGAAAGCCCTTGCATTATGAGGGTTAACAAGGAGGAATGAGAGCTAGGTCTACACAAATTCTCTTGAGCTATCTCATGTGCAAAAATCGGTGGGGAGAAAACTCCTTGACTTGACCTTCCATGTTTGGTGTTTCATACATTCAGTATTCTACCCAAATGCTTCATTTGTTGTTTCCTTCCAGGCATGTGCCCAATCAAACATCTATTACATCTATCAGTGCTAATTTGTTCAGTCCCATTGCTACCTTACAAACCAAGAGATGAATAAGGTTTGTAGGAATGTATGATGTCAACAGCGGCAAGTTGAAGTTTCTTTAATTTCCTGGGAATCAAGCAAACTGGAAACTCAAATTCACATGTGTCAAAAATATTCTTTAGTTTCAGGTAGGGCTTGGTACAAACACTTTCAGTTCTCTTCCCATCCCAGAGTCCTAGCAGAATAAAAAATTAAAGACATTTTTTTATATGTTGTTAAGGTATACAAAACAAAACAAAAAAGTCCTACTCATATGAATGTTACAACCTAGGAGAGACCTAAGACAAATAAATACTGAGCAGTCTTCACTGTTAAGTATTATGATAGGCTGAAAAATCTGCCCTCCCAAACTATCCATATTCTAGTCTCTAGAACCTGTGAATATTATCTCATATGGCAGGAAAAAAAAAAAAAAAAAAACTGCAGATGTAATTAAATGAGGATCTTAGATCAGAGATTATCCTGGTTTTTCCAAGTGAGTTTTAATGCAATTGCACATATCCTTGTGAGAGGGAGATCGGACACTGGTACACAAACAGAAGGCTACCTGACCTTCAAAGAAGCAGAGATTGGAGTAACACGGCCACAAGCCAAGCATTGTGGACAGCCAGCAGAAGCTGCAAGAGGCCAGGAATGACTTCTTCCTAGAGCCCCAGGAGGGAGCACGACCCTGCCAACACCTTGATTTCAGTCTGAAGAAACTGATTTTGGACCTCTGCACTCCAGAACGGTGAAAATAAATTTCCACTGTTTTATACCACTCAGTTTGTGATTTGTTACAGCTGCCACAGAGAAACTAATACAACTACCATGAAAAAAATTATGCAGGAAGGTTAGAGGGAAGCGGCAGCTCTTTTGGATAGGACAGCCAGGGAGAGTCTGGGGACGGGAGAGCCCGCGGCTAATGCTAAGACGACCAAGCAGTACAGTTTCTTGGGCAAGAGGAGGTCATGGCTCTCCTGATAAGCACCACCTTAGTGGAAAGGTGACCCCCGTTTGGAGTGAGTTCAGGAAAGAATGGGAGGTGATGAACTGAGGACAGAAACACAACACTTTTGAATAGTTTTGCTGTGGGGCTACTGGTTGGCTTAGTCCGTAAAGCTTTTGACTCCAGCTGAGGTCATGATCTCACGGTTGGTGAGTTCGAGCCCCACATCAGGCTCTCTGCTGTGAGCATAGAGCCTGCTTCGGATCCTCTGTCCTCTTCTTTCTCCACCCTTCCCCAGCTCCTTCTCGGTCTCAAAATTTTAAAAATTTAAAAATTAAAAGAAAAAAGAAACCTTTAAAAAATATATGGTTTTGCTGTAAAAGGAAGGGAAAAAAGGGACAGTAACTATAAGGAAGCATGGGGCCAAAGGCCCATTTACATACCATGTTTTATACAGTGATCCTAAAAGAAAGATCCACTTAAACTGACATTTATCAGAGGTTCTATGATTTGCTCACAGTCATATAGCAGGAAAATGAGCAAACCCTACAAAGAATTATTTTTGAATTGAACCCTTAGTTACAAAATTCTGTAACAGAAGGTAAAAATGGCTTAGACGTGGATAAAGGGGAGGTGCACCTGGGCAGACCAGCGTGTCCCCTGAGCCACCACACTCAACATAGAGCTTCCCGGCACCAGCTCTGCTGCTCCAAGTCCCAGTGGAAACCTGGGACGATCCAAACGTGTTCAGTGAATCCAGGTCCAAGGAATGAATGGAAAAAAATCAGACTTTTCATCCTCGTGTATTACATGAGCAACTCCAAAGATTCTTAGAGAACACTGTTGTCAACAATAAAAGGAAAATATTTTGATTATGAATGTTAACGGACTAGGCAGAATACACAAGCGGGAGATCTGTAGCATATGTTCTACCGTCAAAGAAGAGTGAAGGTTCTCTGAGGACCACCAGGAAAGCTAGACTGAAGAGAAATGTAAGAATAATAACTTGACACAGTCAGTCCCAAGCAGCCAGTAGGTGTTTTGATCACACGGTGCGTGAATTCAGCTGGGTTTGCCAGCGTTCTGCGGTCAACTTAAAAATGCTCCAGGAAGGGGTTGCTCCTTGGGGCTCTTGCAGTCCCTGCTTCCCAGAGACATTGGGAGGATTAAATGAGATAAGTATGTATCAACCTCTGGCCATCACACACGTAGGATCCCCCTCCCCTTGCTCTTCATCAGCCAAGAGCCACAGGCTCTCAGATCTCTCTGTGACCTCGTTTCCACCCACTCTTCGTCCTGCTGATTACGCTTTAGCCACACTGACTTTCTTTCTTTCCCTTGAACACACCCTGATTTTTCGCACCTGAGGGCTTCTGCTCCAGTTGCAAAGTTCTTCCTCCAGATCTTGGCATGAGGGATTCTCTCTCGTCATTCAGGTCTGAACTCAAAAATCTCCCAAGGACACATTCCACAACCACAGTATGAAACCCCCTCCCAGGAGTTCATCCTAAAGCACAGCACCGATTTCATTTTCTTCCTAACACTCATTTTCTGGGATGACCTTATGGATCTATGTCCTGTCTCTCCCTGCTGATGGCAAAGACCTAGTCGGTCCTATTTCTTGCTTCTCACCCAGCACCTGGAACAGTACCTGGCACAGAGTAGTGGCAGTCAATCCACATCTGATGGAGTGAATCATTATCTACAAATGGAGTATGTACACACAGCTACTTTATATACAGAAAATTTCTGTATGTGTATGTAGATCTATAAATAGGAGAGAGAGAGAGAATGAAAATGAATTGGGGAGAACAGAGGAAGCATCAAATCAGATGGCAATGGTTTAAACCCAGCTTTGCAACTCAAGCTGTGTGATTGTAGGTAAGATACCTAGGCTGTCTATCTTGTTTCCCTGGCTGTCAAGGCAAAGTGATCATGATCTCCCTGAGATCATGAGCATCAAAGGAAGTTCTCCAAGTCGAGCACGTAATATAATGCTCAATACACTATAGTAAGCTCTTAGTAACTGTTCACATGTATTTCCTGTCAAAATTGTTATCAGATGGCACCTACCATAATACCCCACCTACTCGTAGAAAGCTATCATGACTACTCTAGCAAAATCTTTAAAAGTCGACCTATTCCAGGATACTCGGTAGCAAAGATGAACGGTCGTCAGGGCCCAGAAGTTTATCAAAGTTAAAGGTTATACCTAGTCTCATGCCAAAGATTATTTGGAATTATTTCTAATCTGGATTACAAAAGGAGGAGTAAAAAAAGACACATTCAAAATATCGTGAAAACTTCCCCTGGAGAGCTATTTAATAGAAAAGTATCAGTGAACCCCAAGTTCCGGTGGCCTAACTGCCCACTTGGCTCTACCGTTCAGCGAGTTGCACAAAGTCAAGACTCTTTGTACAGCAGGGCTGTGGGTCAAGTCCCAGCCACTGATTTTCCCAAGTCAGAGAAAATACAAGTTACCAAGAAAGGAGATCCAACAGCCATTTTAGGAGAACTGAAACTAATTTCCAGTCCTCGGGACCTGGGCACCCAGGTGCAGACCAGACATGAAGAAAACACCCTGCTGGAAATGAATCAGAGGGCTAGGATATGTGGAGCTTCTCACAAATACAAAAGCCAGACAGAGCCTTGCCACTGAAGTGTTTACATGGAGCCAAACACAAACCTCTAAAGACAGATGAGTCTAAGTCTGTGAAGCTGCTTTCTCTACCTATTAAGTGTCTTTTGAAGTCTGGCTTTGAAATTAGGAAAACCTGCAGGAAATGGAAAATTTCAGCAGCAGCTCATGTCCTTATAGACATGTGGATTCCCTCCGTGCTGTGGTTCCTGCCCAGCGCTCTATCAGATAGAAGGTGCCTCACGAACATCTCATGGAATCTTGGGGCCTCAGAAGGAGCCAAGGCCTGGCAAAATGGTATGACTTGCTTAAGGCAGAACCATAGCTACAAATCGGCTTCCTGTTTCTCGATGCAGCGTGAAGTTCACTTTAGTAACTAGCCATTAGGATGTGAACCATTCATGATCCACTGCACTAGGGGATGAAACAAAAAAAACCATCCAGTTCTTTGGCCTAAGTTTCTTGGCGTGTCTACACCGTCATTTGTAACAGGATAACTCAGCCCAAACTCAGGTATGAAAACGCAGCACAAAATTCTATTTTCTTTAAATCCTTCTGAATCCTACTTAGCTGTTCTTCAGGCTCAATAAGTATCGGGGTTTCCTCCCCCTTATTCCCACCACATGGTTGCACCAAGTTCTTGGGAGTTTTATACACCACCAAAGCTTTCCCAATGCCCCTCTACTAATTACTCCACACTGGTTATCACCAAAGCAGGAGCTTGTCTGCCAAGACTAAAAACCCTCATGCCTGGGACCCAGGCTCCCTAAGCTGTGCATCTCCCTGGGGCAATTGCCACAAAGCACTGCTCCTGGCCTTGCTCTTCACCCATCTACCTGCCAACTGTCTACTGTCTCCTGGCCTCTGGGACACCTCACCTCCCCAGCAGTCCCTCTTCTCCCCTCACCTCTGGGGTCCCCGGCATCATCTTTTCAAGAGGCGTAGCATGTTAAGAAAACGAGAGGCAGAGGCATGGACTTCAAGCGGCTTCTGCTTTTTGGTCTTGCAAAAATCCCTCAGGCAGAAAATACTAGGGGGTGTATCTACCTAATTAAAATTCAGGAGAGGAAAAAAATATTCAGCAAACAAAATCTAAGTGAGCATCTCAAAACATTACTCTGCTTCACCATCATAGGCCATGCTGATGCTGGCTCCCTGGTGTTAGCGTATTAAAAAAATGTTTTTGTTTTTTTTTTTAAGTTATGGGAAAGAGCTTTAGCTTTAGACACCCAAGACGGCTCGGCTTAAAGTATGCATGCTTTGACCGTGTGCGCACACACACGATTTTAGAATATTTGTATATGTACAAAACCTTGGAAGATCTGTCTCATGGCTCTTTAGAACAGTTTCCAAAATAATGGCAGTATAAAATTACGTTGAAAATACTGTCTATTAGAATAAACTCTGCACTGTAACTTTAAGTCTCACTCAGGGGCAGTTAGTTGCGCTCGTCAGGAATATGCATCCCAGTTGCTGTCGGCTGAACGTTTCATCAAAAATGTCTATCCCCAAAGTAGCTACTACAAGCTTTTCAGTTATTCCTTTCTCGTCAATATCAGACATTTTGCTAACACAACGGATGTTCAAACTGGGTTCTCGTTAGCGAACATAATAGTATGTGCAGTGGCTAAACTATTTTAGAGACATTTCCAACCCTTAAAATGAACAGTGTTTAAGAATCTGGAACCGTGCTGTCCAATATGGTAGGCACATGTGGCTATTGAGCAACTGAAATGTAGGTAGTTCCAATGTTAACATAATATTTTGGATACACTTAGTTATATAAAATTTATTATTCACATCATATTTTTTTAAGTATGGTTCGCATTATATTTCCATTGGATGCCACTGGTCTTCAGGGTCATTTATTTCAAAGATGGTGTGCGCAGTTTGATCCTTAATTGATACTGGGTGCTGCCAGAGGTTTAGTAGATTCTAGGCCCCCCAGTAAAACTGACATAATTGGCTCAATCCTGATGCTGGACTAGGGATTCATTTAATTTAGGTATCAAGCGCCATTATAGGTACTGAGGCAGATAGAACAGAGCAAAATAATCAAAATATCAACTTTTGACACAGATGATAGATGAGGCGCTTTTGTTTCAATTTACTAAGAAGCGACCATCTGACACAATTTGATCAGAAAACTTGCTTTCATTTTAACCTGTTGGTCAACTTGCAGAGGAATAACTAAATCTCTCCTGTTCCAGAACACTGCCATTAGACTGGAGATTCTGGCCCTGGGCCCAGCTCTTTGCAGGGTCCTCGTCTGGACTCTTCCAAAGACCCCGCACCCACACACACATACACAAGGCAGCCATACGGGCCAGAGCCCTGCAGCCTGGTGGGTAGTGCCACTGTAAGCTGATGGGAGCAGTGATGTAATGTAGGGGCCAGAAAACGGAGGTGACCAAGCTAGATTACAGCCTGGTACAGACCATTGCCCTGGTGACTGATCGGCATGGCCGCAGAATTGTAAGTGGGCTGTGTCTTTTTACACTAAGCCAAACTATTCTCAGTGGGCTGGGTCTTGAAGGCCATATATCAGTCTTCCCCATCGTACTAAAATAAAGGTGCAGCAATTCCAGGAAATTGTATTTATATTACATATATTAGCTAGAAGATTTATAGTCATCTTTAGTGATACATAAATTATATTTATAATGCACATCTATTCTGTATCCTGTGGAAGATTCTTATAGTAATGACCTCCAATGAATCACACCTCCTAGTGTTCATACTCTTGCCAGTCCCTTCCCACCTCGACTCTGGCCTTGGCCGTGTGACTTGATTTGGTCAACGTAACATAAGCAAATGTGACACAAGCAGGGGGTAGGTAAAGTTCGTGCACTCTTCAGTTTGTTGTCTTGCAACCCCAAGGCCACCATGCTGTGAAGTAGCCCAGATTTTTGGGAAAAAAGACATAGATTGTCTCAAGTGCCTACCTCCCAGCTCACCCACCAGCTGAATGCAGCTGCATGAGTGTTAAACATTGTTGTTTAAACGTTTAAGGCCACTGGGTTTGGGGGGGTGTTGTTATGCATCAACAGAAATCGGACACAATCCCCAAATTAGGTAAAGATACGTTCCCACACTCAGGGGCTTCTCTGTACCCCGATAACCCTGGCATAGCATAGGTTAGTTTAAGCATTTGTCAACAAAAATATTGTTTATGAAAATCTCTATTTTAATATAAAATGGGTTGATAATCTACTTTATGTAAAGATTTTCCTCTGTTAAGATTAAAAATGTGATTCTAAGTGTAAAGCATTCGATTTGTAGACTAGTTCTTATTATTACTGGATGAGGTAGCCATGACCTGAGTTTAGAGCCTATGTGAATTGATACACCAATATATGAAATTTGTCAAATCCTAATTACTTTTAAAATTTGGTTACTTCTAAGAGACAAAAATCCTTACTTCATGAAAATCTAAAACTCATTTAAGTCAACTTAATATTTTAGCATAAAACAGAAGATCTACATTTTAGTTAGGGAAGCAAGGCCTCCATGCACAAAACTGTAAGAAACCCTTAAGAGAGTATGAATAAATGCAAAATTAATGCACACAGTCAGTAAGTACTCAGAGTTTAGAAAAAGAAAACATTCATCTGGAATGGAATCTCATAGAAAAGTCTTAGAGAAAAGAAGCTCCCAGTTAAATACGGCAAACTGAACACATTCATTCCTTTCTGATATTGCCTCAAATGGCACAAAATAATAAGGACAAAGAAAAGGTAACAGCAACAAAAGTTTTGAACAAATAGTATCTGACTTAGCAGACTAGATAGTTAAAATGTGACCTGGAAATGAAAGGAACTCAGAAGCAAGCCAATTCTCTTTGTAGGACCACTGCCCTCAAAAATATACTCAGCAAAGTGGAGGCACGAAGTATCTCTCAAAGTGCAGTGTAGCATACAGAGGTGAAGGCAGGAATGCTTCGCAAGCTGAATGTTAACTGCAGCAGCCTGACCCCACCCTCAGTACTGACCACATGCGACTGTCCCTCCCTAATCCTGTAAGGTCTGAAGCACTGAACTCAGGTACACTAAGCACAGCTGAGGTAAGAGGTGGCATTATGACAACAAGTATATTACATGAAAATCTTCTGTCAAATCAGATACCTCAAGTTCCCTTTTTCCACATCTCTAAGATCACTAGCAGCTAAATGCGTATTTTAAAGGCAAGAGATTAACCGTATCCTCCAGGAAAAAATGGCCACTCAATAGAAAAGACCTAAGAAAAAGAGTACAACCTGCAAATAAAGCTTCTGACAGATCTGAAGGACTTTACTCTTAGATAGGAAGAGAAAGCCCAAGAAACAGCAGATACTTCAGAATGGCTTCTATCTAAAAGAAAGATAGTGACTCAATCAAGCAAGAAGAGACTGGGAAGAACAAGAGACCATGCAAGGAGCTATGGGGTTGGGGGGGTGGGGAATCTATAGTTGTATAGTTACAATCCTCAGACAACCTCAGAAAACATTTCACATTCATTGAACTATTAAAAGATGCTATTAAAAAAATCCAGAACCCTCAAAGAAAATGAAAATTACGTGATAGGAGAAATTTATAAGTCCAACAGGAGCTTTGGAAGCCAAAGTGGACACAATGTCCCAGCAAACAGAACAAAATTAAATGAGATGAAAAGTGAGAAAAGTAGAACTTGAAATTAGTGTCAGAAGTCAGTCATCCACATAAAAGGTATGGAAAAGGGGAGGCAATGATGAAAGGAATACTAAAATGTTCAATAAAGAAGGAGTTTTCAAACAGTAAATGTACACCAAGTTCCAACAGAATGGATGAAAAAAGATACAATGTGAGATTTTAGAAAAACTTTGGACAAAATCACCTTGAAAAGCTTCTAGGGATGGAAGGGAAAGATCAAAACAGACAATTAGAAATTAAAATGGCAGCTATTTAACATGCAAGTGAAAATAACAGGGAGTGATGCCTTTAAAATTCTGCGGAAGGAGGACTTCCAGCCTCAAATACCCAGATCAAAAATAAATTAATTAACAAACAAACAAACAAACAAATTCGGAGGGCTGAATACAACTTTTTTCAGACAAGTGAGTTCTTCAAAAGTCAACCTAACCTCCCTTGTAATTTTTCTCAGGAAGTTTCTAGAGTCTGTGCTTCTGCAAAACAAGGGAGCAAGCCAAAAAAGAAGTGTAGAATCCAGGAAGCAAAGGATCCCGCTCAGGGGAGAAGCACAGGGAATCCTCAGGTCAGAGGTAGAAGGAGATTGAGCATCCAAGGCTGTTCTCTGTGCCGCGGTCCCCAAGAGCAACCAGTCCAGGTCAGAGTCAAAGCACCACACCTTTCAGAAAGTCTGTCTCTAAGACAATAATGATCACTTCAGTATGTTCAGACACTTTGAGAGCAGAGTTATCCTTCTGGAGGATTGTTTAGAGGTTCATAGAAAAATAAAAGTAGCATATTAACCTTAAGGGAAAGCAGTTATACAAGCGTGAAAATGCAATCACAGAATACTGCACAGCTTGTCTCAAAAAACATTTCCATAGGCTTAATAATTAAAACATTGAACATTAGGCTAATCAAAAGGCATGGTATAAATTTATTCAGAGGATGGGAGAAGGGGTATAATGGTGACAGTTGGTAGTGGGGAAGGAGCAGGATATAAATCTTCAGGGTTTTTTTTAAATTTTTTAATGTTTATTTATTTTTGAGAGAGACAGTAAGAGAGTGCAGGGGAGGAGCAGAGAGAAAGGGAGACACAGAATCCAAAGCAGACTCCAGGCTCTGTACTGTCAGCACAGAACCCAATGTGGGGTTTGAACTCATGAACCCTGAGATCATGGCCTGAGCCCCAGTCGTATGCTCAACCAACTAAGCCCCTAAATCTTCAGTTTTTAAAGTACGAAGGCAACAATATTCCAAACTTAAACCAAATAGGAAATGGCAGTATAAACATGCCATCTGGAAATATGAAAGTCAATATCCAAAGGAACAGCTTTAAAAGTCAAAAGAAAAAATGATTACCTGTTGTAATTGTGAATGGGGAAGGAGGATTCTTTGACCAAAAGCCACATCTATATAATCAATTAAATATAGTTCTGTTTTAAAACAAAAAACAAAAAACCTAAGGGAAGCTGAGCAAGCTAGGATCTGAAGAGGGGGAAGGAAGACAGTTCTGCTCAACCCTGCTATGTTTCAAGTAACATGATGGACCACAGAGCTTACAACCCAGTGGGAGAGATGTAGCCCAGCTAGGAATGATGCTTTTGAAAAACCACAGAGAGATCCATTGTTTATAGCCTTAACAACATAGTTGTATTTCAGAAGGCTGATAAGGGGAAGGGGGGAGGGGGGTGCGGAAATCAAGCAACTCTGAAAGAAAGAACAGCATGAGAAAAGAAATGGCTTAGCAATGCACATGGCAATTAGCCAGACCCTGAGGATTTCAGCCTGGCTGGAGGACTATGGAGTTGGGGGCTAACATTACACAGGGGGAGCCAGATTCTGCTTTGAGGAGTTTGCCAGCTCCAGGCCTTTCAGCCAACATCCAATCTGTGGCTCCTGTGGATGTTGCTATCTTGGAGCCATGCACTAACCAGAAACTTAATCATGAAGCCTCTGACTATTACAGACACCCCATCTGAACTTCCAACACCCTTACTTTTTTCTGTGGTCTCTCTGCCCCCCAAATCTGGGATTAAGTCTAAGACCACCAAAAGACGGTAAGACCATCCAGCAGGATGAATTCTAGAGCCCTAGCAAGTTTAGATAATTGTATCATATTAATGTCAATTTTCTGGTTTTGATCATTGTACTATGGCTATATATGAGAATTCCTGGTTTTTAGAAAATACACACTGAAGTGTTTAGAAATAAAAGGGAAACATGGTGCTAGCCTTAATCAATTCAGAAAAAAATATGTGCATGTTTGTGTATATATATATATACACATTTCTACACACACACGCACGCACACACACACACACACACACACACACACACATCTATCTGTGTATACAGAAAAGGATATAGCAAATGTAGTAGAATGTTAACATATGGGGGATCTGGGAAAAAGATATCCAGAATTTTTTTGTTTTCTTCCAACTTTTCCGTAAGTTTTAAATGATGTAAAAATTATATTAAGAGGAAACAATCCTTCAATATCACAACAAACGTATATAGTAGTGATTCCCAAGGTCCTTCCTAAAAGAGGCATGTAATCATTTAGTCAGATAACCATTATTGGGAAGAAGTCAAGGACCCAGATCTTTAAAGGGCTGCTGTGCACAGGGTCCCTAATACCCAGAAAACTAAAGCACCTTTCTGATCTCCTGTTACAGCAGAGATATTTGGCATTAGGTAATAAATGGATTTCAGACCCAATCCTACTTATGTCACAATGGGTCTACTGAATCCATAGACCTACCTAGTGGTGATTACTGCCATTCTTAAATATGTAAATGGAATAGACATACTAATCCATGAAGCTCTCACAATAGACATTGATTCGTTCCTTAAACAGTAGAGTAAAAGAATTGTAATCAGAAAGGTCAAATGAGAGCCCCTGAAGGTATCCCTAGCTTTAGAAAAACTAATAAATTAAAAACCAAGATTGCTTCCCAGAGAAAATTAGATTAGGGCCACTCTTAGACTTAAATGACGCAGTGGTGATGATCCACATTCCCATTTTTATTCTAGTGTACCAGTATGCCCTCTAAAAAACCCTGATGAATTATGGTGGATAGCAGCACACTACCACAAATCTAACCAAGCAGTAGCCCCAATTGCAGTCATTATGCCAGATGTGGTCAGCTTTTCCAAGTAAGATTAACACAGCCTACAGAACGTGGCATGCAGGTATTGATCTGGCTAATGCGTTCTTTCTCATACCTATCAAGAGGAAAGGTCAGAATCTCATTGTATTCCCATATGATGGACAACAATGTATATTCATAGTCTTGTCCTAGATTATTAATTCTCCTGCTTTCACATCATATCCCCAAAGCAACCTAAAATATCTGGACATTCTGTAGGACATCACATTGATCTGCCATATTGATGACATCATGTTAACCATTCTTGATGAGCTACAAGTATCAAGGATTCTTGATGTCTTTGTAAGATATATGAGGTTTATGGGGTGAGATGTAAATCCTACCAACATTCAGAGTCTTGTTACCTCCAAAGTTCTGAGGTCTAATGCTCCAGAGCATTCTAGGATTCCACCCCCAAAGTAAAGGACAATATATTATATCTTGTGTCTCCTACATACAATGCCTGATAGCCCATTGGATTTTTGTGGGCAGTATGATCCATACTTGAGAACACTGCTCTGACTCTTTTATCAAATGATTCTGAAGGCTTACAGTTTTGACTGGGGCCCAGAGTAGATCCAGACTACAATACAAGAACTCTGACACTTGGGTCACACTTTTGGGCAAATTTAATGTATTAGAGGTAGACAAAATGATCTTGTGGAGTCTAGGCAATCTCCAAGTAGAGAACACAGCACAGATCATTAGCATTCTATATGTACAAGGAGCAGAGGGAATCACGTACTATTTGAAAAATAGCTCCTGGCATGCTCGAGATGGAGCATCTCATCAGAGGACATCGAGTGACCATGTACCATGAATGCCCATCATGGCCCACATAGTCTCAGAAGCAATCCACCATACAATTAAAGTGGGACATCTGGGATCAGTCTCAAAGCAGGCCCAAAGGTCACAAAGAATCTGCAAAAATAGCCCAGATTTCCGTGACACCTACCAGTCATGAACAGATGTTTTCCCTTGGCTTATACCTAAGGACCTTATGGTGGCAGTTCCCTATGATCAGCTAACAAACAAAACAAGGAAAACATGACTTTGGTTCTTGGGCTCAGACCCTTCAGGGATGAGAGTCTGGGTCATCCCATCAAACAAGACATCTAAACCAGCAAAAGTGATAGCTGAGGGTATGAACAATCTAGAACAAATGATTAAAAAAGAGAGATGATGAGTATTAGTTGTGACTTCAGGACTAGCTGACCAACGGAGCTATACTATTTAGTGGTCCTAGAAACTGTGACCAACCAGAATGCTGGAGAATCTTCATTTTAGTGAAATGAATTAATGTGAGAAGCAGTGAATCTGAATAGGGTGGGCTGTAGTTGATGCTGTCAGTGTCCCACACAAATCATTTTTACGGGGTTGTATACCCATTCTCTCAGCTGCTGTGAGTATGGCCTGATAATAGCTCATAGGCATGCCATTTATGCAAACTTGTCCTCAGCCCATCTCAGAAGGAGTGAGGAGTTGGGAATTGTATCCTATCAAATTGGCAAGGAATAACAGGGTGTTGGGTACAAAAGACAATGCCATTTACCCTCCAGACCTTCCCTCTCCCACCCCAGTGAGGGGTTACACTTTATCTGAAAGTATATTTCTTCCTCTGCCTCTTTCCCTTCCTTATCCCATGGGCCTCCTTTGCTCTTTCCTTTTTATGAAATATGTGCACCTAAATCCTTGTTTCATGATCTGTTTCTAGGATAGCCAACCTCACACATCTGTGATACTGATATGACTCTTATTTGAAAATCTGTGGACTGACGGAAATTTTGCTACCAATTTTTACTAAGCTATACGTTACTTAAGAAGCTAGCTGTTAAAATAATGTTCCTTCAGGATCTCTCCCAGTGCTAATGCATATTTTTAATGAGCTTAAAAAAAAGAACAAAGGTAGGGTTGAGCTCAAACAGCATACCAGGATGTTTATGAAAGTCATATTCGGTGTTATATGTTTGTGAGGTAATGGTGAAGAAGGGATTGGAGAACAGGAGGGGAAAGGTCTCCTGCTCCCCTAGATCATCGGCTGTGCTCTCCGTCACTCCTGCCTGGAAGCTCCAGTGAGTGTGTTTATCTCCTTTTTTCCAGTGTTTCTAACACTATGACAAAAGCATCATTTTAGAGAGACTAATTTGGCAGTGGACCAGAATGGATTGGAGCTGGCTAGGCAACCCATAGAGAACCTGTTACAGAGAGAAGAGTGTAGATGTAAAATGGCAGAGGCCTATGTTTTCATAGTGGCCACAGAAATGGAAAGGAAGGAGTAGAAATTAGATTTATTTTAACCCAAGTGTCCTCAGCCCCAACCACCCTGTGGACTCAACATTGAGGCAACATTAATACCCCAGATTCCCTGGATCATTACCCCCACCTGCTGGTGTCAACCTCATCTTCCCCATTCATTCGTGGTCTACCCAAAGGGAGCCTTGTACTGCTCATGTCCTTCTGCCTCAGCCTCCCCCTGGATGCTGGCTGGAAGACAGTGAAGACTATCTGTCTCCCAACCCCAATTTGTTCTTTTCATGAAGACTTACAGCATAATGAGCACTGACCAAGAGTTTCTTTAGATAATATTGATTCATATCCCACCATCATGTATCATTGAGTATTTCATATGGATATACATTGCCTAATCAATTAGATGGTACATTTCTTCGGGGAAAATACTTTTTCTGTATAATCAATGGTGTGTTGTGTGTATGATGGTATAAGGCACACTGTTCACACACAAACTAGACGATACTGTGGTGGAGCCCTTCCCTAAAGAATAGGTGAAAACCTCACAAGGGAAGGCAACCTGTATGTATGTGCATGTGACCTTCCTCATGACTCTGTAACATAGACTACCCATTCAGACTGGATGTTACCATATGTGGGAGACAAAGTAGCAAAAATTGTACAAAAGGCCACCACCCCCCACCCCACCCCACACGGTGCTCGGGGCTCAGCCTTTTCGGTCTTAGCCCCCTGAGCCCATGCCGGCACAAATAAAGCTGATTTCTGGAAAGAAAAGCCTTGGTGTCCCTATACTATGTGTGTGCGACTCACGGCTACAGTACAAGTGAGTAACCTGGACAAGGTTTCCAAGCCACTGCCTAAAGAGAAGAAAAACTTTCATTCTATATATGATAGTAGAAATGACTGTAAGTGAAAGGACCATCTATTAATGTGATATGATTATGTTATTAATCGGGGCTGTAGTACACTAGCACCTAAGACCTTTGAGAGATTTAAACTAGAAATTAAAAATGGCTGAGACAGGTGGTCAAAGAAATAGAATGGCTCTTGGGCCTGTAGGAAGGGATTACACACAGTCAGTAGGTACTTACAACTCAACATGCCACTAGTCCATCAAGAGAAGGGCAGCCACAGCAAAGAGAAAAGGAAGAGTGGCAGAGGCCAATATTGGCAGTACCTCCTCCCAAGCCCTCTGACACCAGGGAAAGGTACCCCCAATCATGTTTAAAACAAAACAAAACGCAGTTTGCTACATGCACACACGAGCCCTACGAGGGAAGCTAATGGAAATACACTATTTTGCTCAATGGCTGCTTGGCTCAGGTGGGGACACCACTTTACTAAACGGCAACAATACTTTAGATCTGATCACTGTAACACTGTGATCTATAGTAAGAAATGTGTGTGTTCGCCCTTCTTCCTGTTCCTGGCACTGAGCTCCCCAAACCCTTGGAATTTCCTGTGATGAGAGCAATAAAGGTAGCTTGTGTTACATTAATGAAGCAACTCAGGAAAAGCACCTATGGAAGGGGGCTGGTGGCCAGTGGAGCCAACAAGCAGTTAAGAGTTAGAATTTTCACTCCCACTGCATCACCACCCCCTCCATCTCCTAGAAGGGGAGAGGCTGAAGATTGACCAATGGCAGAAGATTTAATCAACTATGCCTGAGTAATGAAGCCTCCATGAGAACCCAAAAGGAGAGGATTTGGAGAGGATTTGCCCTATACATCTCTCCCATCAGGCTGTTCCTGAGTTATACCCTCTTATAATAAACTGGCGATTTAATAAGTAAAATGATTCTCTGAATTCTAGGAGCTGTTCCAGCCAATCAATCAAACCCAAGGAAGCGATTGTTGCAACTCCTAACTCAACTGTTCAGAAGCCCAAGTGACAACATGGATTCATTGGTGACTGAAGTTGGGGCTTAGTGGGGACAGTCTTGTAGGACTGAGCCCTCAATCTGTGGGATCTGACACTATCTCCAGGTAGTGTCAGAATTGAGTGCAATTCTAAGACACCCAACTGGTGTCAGAGAATAGCTCGGTGGTGTGTTAAGAAAACACAAACACATTAGAATTGGTGTCAGAATCATAGCTGGCAATCAGAGATTGAACCAGAATGAGAATCGTAATGACTCAGTTATGCAACTGCTATTACGCAACTGCTTTCTGAAAGCTAATTCGGCCGGGTACTTCGCTTCCCCAAAGGTATATACAGAACCAAATGAAATCAAACATGCTCATTAGGAGCTACAAACGCAGTTTGTGAGGAGTTCCTTGAAATTCATAGCATAGTGTAATGGGAAATTAAGACCAAGGATAAAAATGGAGTAGTATTTAATTTTGTCTTGAATAGCTAAGATTTTGGCAGGTAAAAAGACAGGCGAGTCAAGATTTTTCCCCCTGTACTATAATTGTTTTTCAGATATACTCTAGTTCCGAGGTAAAAAGACAAACCCATCGCCACGATTGGATCAACAGTTCAAAAACAAAACACAAATCCAGCTGACAGTGGACCAAGGAGGTCATCCTTGTGCAAAAAAACCCCAAACCAAAACAAAACAAAACAAAACACAATGCCCACGTAGGAATAAAAGTTCAGAGCTATGAAAGAAAAAGTCTGCCAGTAAAATCAACTCCTTTTCCTGGTTCAATACCAAACCCTGCACTGAGCAACCTTGAAAGTCCTTCGATTCAAGGGGAAGGCATTCAAGGCAGGAGGTTCGGCACGGGTAGTTAAATGCAGAGGTTGTGCTTCCTTGATTTTGTAGCCTTAGAAAACAGGGCCCTTCCATTACTGCTAATAATGGAGGCCGAGAAGCAGACAAGAATGCTTTGCTTTTGAAGCTAAATCCCCGCAGGAGAGCTGCTTTGCTCTGTGTAGGTAGAAAGAGACAAAGAGTTGCAAGAAAACAGTCATATCCTCAGCACTTTTATCTCCTTGCTGCCTAGCTACTTTCACAGGTTAGAGTGTGGAGAGGGAAATTCTTACAGAAGCCCGAGAATAAGCAGGCGCCTCTCTCTCCTGAGCTTCAGGAACACAACCTGCGCAGAGGCACCCCATGAGACAGCGGGCTGCCCTTGACCAATAAGGTTTGGGAAAATGTTCTTACCTCTTCTTGTCTCTTCACGTAGAATCTTTTTTTCCATTGGTTCTTCGGGCTTCCTCCTCAGGCTCCAAGAGGAAGAGAAAGATTGCTGTATTATTTCAAGCCAAAGATATAGTATGGTTTAAAAATAAGCAAGGGCGAGAAGCTTAATAGCGTCCGTTTCCACCACCTTCTCACTTCAGTATCTCAACGTGGTAATGCCCGTTTCTGCTGATGACAAGTCAGTGAGTGCTTGCTCAGTCCATCATGGGCTCCTCTGGCTCCTGAAAACAGCTTTCAAATCTTAAGCCTGAATTTGACTTTCAGGTATTCTGAGAGAACAGTAAGGAAAGGGAAGAAAAGGGATACCTGAATAGGAAAATATTTCCCTGAGCAGAGGGGAGAAAAATCCACTAACTACAGAGCAGTATTTAAAAGAGACACAGACGGGGTGCCTGGGTGGGTGGCTCAGTTGGTTAAGCGCCAACTTTGGCTCAGGTCATGATATCACAGTTTGTGGGTTCGAGCCCCACATCGAGTTCTGTGCTGACAGTGCAGAGCCTGGAGCTGTTTCAGATCCTGCGTCTCCCTCTCTCTCTGCCCCTCCCCTGCGCATGCTCTGTCTCTCTCTCTCAAAAACAAATAAGCATTAAAAATAAATACATAAAAATTTTAAAAAAGAAATAAAAGAGAGAGAAACAGAGACAGACCGAAACCCAAACTACATATATCTAGAGATTTTGTGGAGAATTTGATTTTCAGATCTAGTAGACTAAAAAGTTTAAAAACTTAACATGAACAAAGAGGATTTAATAGAGATATGTATGTATACTACTTTGTATTCTGAAAACAGACATCCTCAAATACTTCTGGAACAAAATTTGTTTGGATAGTAGATTACTGAAAGCCTTTTAAGACGTCTAATATGCAATAAAACCGGAAATAAGCAAAAACAAAATATGCACTTAACAACCACGAGAAAATTTTAACAAAATTCTTGGTTAAGAACAAAAAAATAAGCCCTAAAGTTACAGACTGTTCAGAAATAATAAAACTATTAACTATTACCATTTAATTGTTACTTGTGTGTCACTTTTTCTTAACACTACTTTATACTTAATCCTCATCACTCTATGAGGTAGATGCCTTTATCTCCATGTTTCAGGTGAGGAAACAGACACACAGAGCTCAAATAGCTTGCCCCAGGTCACAGAGGTATTTAGTGGCAGACTCAGAATTTGAACCCAGACATCCTAGTTCTAAGGCCCACATCTCTAACCACTAGACTGTAAAATTTCATAAAACCCCACAGGAACGGCCCAAGTCAAAGAGGAAAATTCATGGCCTCAATAGCTTTTTATTTTTTAAAAAACAGATTGCATAACACAAGATTCCAGTATGATGGCACTCTTAGCAAATGAGCCTATTTCCTCCTTCTGCACTAAATGCATAGGGAAAGAAAGAACCAAAACCAAAGTAGAAATGGTGTTGCCCTGAAGATTGACCTGGTCTGAGTTACTGTGTTGAGGTGAGACCCACAGACCTGTGAACATTACATAGACTCAAGCTAAGGACTGAGAAGAATTGTGACTTGGACTAACAATGCCATCAACATTACAGGATCTATACATACGGAGTCAGAATTGTTTCTGTGTATACAAAGTCAAAATTGAGTTCTGTGATGACAATTGTAATGACTGTGATTACAGTAACTTGCTAAATTGCTATAAATGGGGACCTTTCAGGATGAAGTGGTTGGGAGCCCAGGCTGTGGCATCAGACCTTGGCTTGAGGCTATGGCTTGGCCACCTGCTAGTTTGAGGACCTTGGTAAAGTTACTGAACCTCATTTTCCTCTTATATAAAGTGGGAAAAACAATAGCTACCACCACCCCATCTCCTGAAGTTGTTGTAAGAACTAATTATAAAGCACTCAGTAAGGTACCTGGCACAGAATAGCTTCATTCTCTCACTTTATATACGTTCTAGACACACGCAGCACTGGAAAATAAAGTGCTACCAGCAGACCAAAAATTCAAGAATATCCACCCTCCAAAAGTCAGAGTAGACAAATAAATTGTCAAAGGAAACCGTAAGACTTCAGAGCCTCTGTAATAACAGGCTAGGGTATTTGGACAAGCCCTCTTGATAACAAAACAAACAAACACAAACCTAAAATCTCTTGGCAAAATGTTAAAAACAAACAAACAAACAAACAAAAAAAAAAAACAAAATAAACCCCACACTTTTCTTAAAAGAGGTGCTAACAACACAGTTAGAAATAACCAGAACAAAGGGAACTCCAGAGATAAATGAACACAGAAGCCACTTTTGTCCTGAGGAAAGCTTTGCTCTCATTAGACTTGAACTTGCATTGTTAAAGAATTTGGGTCACCAAAGGGCCCTATGTCAAAGCTAAGACTCACACAAAATGGAATGTCTAATGGGAGACTGTCACCTCAATAAGCTAGGACCCAAACAGAAGGAAGAACCAGAGGAATCCAAGCCTTCTGTGAGATCTTATAACCGAGATAGACCCAGAACTCAAGGCTTGAAGTAGGATTAGAGTGGGCCTGGACTACAATCACCCTCAGGTGCCAAGCAAAAGCCAACTCAAATGCTCTCTGGAAGACTGTAGCTTTGGTCTAGTTCTCCACCGGTTCCTAGAGATAGTTCCGAGTACAATAGTCTGGAATTGATGATGAGGATGTATGCTAAAAACAAGTTATCTTCAGGGAGAAAAGCAGAATCAGTATGTTGAAGATCATGATCAACCTAAAATTCAGACTGAAAATATTTCTAGAACCAAGGTGAAATAAAGACATTTTCAGAAAACAAAAAGCTTATCACCCAAACAAAGGAAAATCTAACAAATGCCCATTGGGTAGCAGCAAATACGATCCAAAATTGATGATTAGAGAAGTGAAAAGGATTTGTGAAGTCATGTAAAAAAACCTTGAACACATAAACTAGGTCTCGTGGGTTCTAACTATAGAAAGGTCATTACTTTTCTGAAAGGAGGGTACAGTTACCAATTAACTTTAGACTTGTTATGTTGATACCACAACTTGATAGGTTGTGATTTTTAGGATAAGATGTAAAAGGAATAGAAAAAGTGTATAATGCCTAAACTAGTAGAGGAAAAATGGAATTTAAAAAAAATTAACAGACGCAGGAAACAGTTCCACAACACAGGAGAACAATGCACAAAGTAAAGTTAGATTTAAGCCAGATGAAAAAGTGATCACACTTTATTTAATTGAAACGTACAGAAGAACGAGGAAAATCTCTATAAGCTTAAAAATATATATCCTGAAAATCGGGGTGCCTGAGTGGCTCAGTTGGCTGAGCATCCAACTTTGGCTTAGGTCATGCTCTCACAGCTTGTGAATTCAAGCCCCACCTCAGGCTCTGTGCTGAGAGCTCAGAGCCTGGAGCCTGCTTTGGATTCTGTGTCTCCCTCTCTCTCTGCCCCTCCCCCACTTGTGCCATGTCTCTCTCTGTCCCTCAAAAATAAACATTAAAAAAATTATATATATATATGTATATATACACATATACATATATACATATATGTGTACACACACACACACACACACATATATATAATCACCTTATACATGAAAAAAAGCAAGAGGCAAAAAAATTACCTATCACCTTTTGTGGAAGAAAGAAAGAATAGAAATGAGCATGCTTATTTTTGAAAAATAAAGCATAAATGAGAAATAAAATCAGTGTCCTATGGGGTACAGGGGGTTGGTATCTATGAAGTAGAAGGGATAGAGAAAGGAACGAGACTTGTAAGTATACCTTTTCATATAGTTTTGACTTTTGAACCATGTTAATATTTTATGCATTCAAAAAATAAATTTAAACATGAATGGGGAAAACATGAAAGTTGAATGCAAATAGAAACAAAAGAACCCAACCATCTATCACATTGGCCATATTCATAATTATACACCTAATTACACAGAAGGAAAAATAATAATCCAAGCAATTTCTGAGCACAGTACTCTGACGATACACCCTCAATGGAATACAGTTTAGTCTAAGGGCAAAAAGAAAGCTGCAAAGAAATTTTTTAAGTGACTTAGTTTGTTGTTGATGAAGCCATTATGAAATATTCTGAATGAATCACAGGACTGAACAAATATATTGTTGGGAACCCAGGTTCTCATTGTGGGAGAAGACAGGTACAAGTATCAAAGGTGGACAGAAGAAAAAAAAAGTCCTGTAGTATTAGGATAGAATTAGAAACCTCATTAGTATAGGGTCACCTGGGTGGCTTAGTAAGTTAAACGTCCAACTCTTGATTTCGGCTCAGGTCAGGATCTCGAGGTTTGTGAGATGGATCCCCCATCGGGCTCCATGTTGACAGCATGGAGCCTGCTTGGGATTCCTTCTCTCCCTCTCTCTGTGCCCCTCCCAACTTCATTCATTCTCTCTCTCTCTCTCTCTCTCTCAAATAAATAAATAAAACGTTAAAAAAAAAAAAAAGAAACTGCTTTAGTATAACTTGAGATTTCTTAGCTTTCCACAGAAGGAGCTGGAAGCAACCTCATCTCTGTACCCAAAGTGCCTCTAGCATCCAGACCTCGGTTGAACATTATGACATCTTGGAGAAAAGAAGGATTTCAGGGCTGAGACAGGGTAAGTTAAAAGAGAAGCTCTGAAGATCTTGACCAGAGAGTAAAGAAGTGTTCTCACACCTGGTGGGTAATGTCACAGAATGGGCCCCCCTGATACTGGGAGCTTGAAAGAGCTCAAGATGGCCAGACCATGGGTAATTTAACTTCAAAATGAGTAATGACAGGAATTGATCACAATACTGAATCAACAACTCATCCACAAATCCACCCTGATCCTGAACCCTTTTTTTTTGGGGGGGGGGGGGAGGACAGAGAGACAGGATGCATATGCACATGGGGGTGGGGCAGGGGAAGAGGGAGAGAATCTCAAGCAGACTCACCCAGGGTGGATCCCCACATGGGGCTCCAGCTCATGACCTCAGCTAAAATCAAGAATCGGGTGCTTTACCAACTGGGCCACCCAGGCACCTCCTAAAACTTTATTTTAAAAGGGATGGGACAAGAGAAGAGAGAAAGGGAAAGCTTTTCTTTAGAATGCCAACAACCAGGTGGAGAAGAAAATATAGAAATTGAAAACCATTGTTTTGCAACAGTCAAAATCACCAACGGAAGATGAAATATGGGGTAAGAGACTGCTGGGGACCACAATGTAGAGAAACCCGACAGACACCTACCTTAACCAAGGGATCAGACATATTATAACGGGATAAACTATACTATTCGCCCCTAACACACTCACTGATGAGAACACAGCATCATCTGTGTAGTATTCCTGCCAGAACTATTTACCCAGACCTAAAGAGGGAAGGAGTCAGACAAATACAAAGAGAACAATATCCTGCAAAACCACCACGCTGGATTCTCGAAAAAAGAGATCAACAACAGACAGACACACAGACACCGAGATGGAAAAACAAAACAAAAAAGTCTGGGTCTCTCTTCTATATTAGTGAAAACTAAATGGAGTTCAAGACCCTTCGTTGGATCCTGAGTGGAGGAAAATTTTTAAAAGACCTCGTTGGGACAATTGAGGATATCTAAATATGAACTATTAGATGATAATGTTGTATCAGTGTTAAAAGTCCAAAGTGGATCATTATATTGTGGTAGGAGAAGGTCCATGGTTCTTCAGAAATAAAGGCTCAGCTCTCATCAAGTTTAAAAAATACTTAAGTGTATGTATTTATGAATTTGCATACACACAAATTCATACACACAAATTCATTTGCATACACACAAATTCATACTCAGAATTTAGCAGAGTACCAATGATTGGTGAATCTAATTGGTAGTTTTCCTTGCAAATTTTCTGTAGATTTGAAATTTTTCAAAATCAAACGTTGGGGAAAAGTTAACTGAAATATACATTTAAAGCACATATGATTATATTAGATGTAAACAAGGAAAATATCCAACTATATGCAGTATATAAGAGAGCCATATTCAACATGAAGATTATTTTTAATGTTTATTTATTTTTTTTGAGAGAAAGATTCAGAGCGTGAGTGGTGGAGGGGGCAGAGAGAGAGGGAGACACAGAATCCAAAGCAGGCTTCAGGCTCTGAGCTGTCAGCCCCGAGCCCTACGTGGGGCTCGAACTCACGGACTGCGAGACCATGACTTGAGCTGAAGTCAGACGCTCAACCGACCAAGCACACAGGCACCCCTGAAATTGAAGATTTTTTAAAAAGGTAGTTCTGGTGGCTCTATAAACACCAGACAAGATAAATTGTAAGCAAAAAGCATTACCAGAAAAATTAATCTCAATGATTTTTCAAAAAGTTCAATTCACAAATATATTTAAAAATTCCAAAACTGTATGTCCAATAAAATGGCCTCAATATATAAAGCCACAGCAACACAGTACAAGGAGAAATAGAAAAATCTACATTCTTAACGAGAGGTCTTAACCTAAATCTCAGTTGTTGATGGACCAAGCAGCCAAAGCAGAGCTCAAATGAGTGGAAATACCCCCATACGCAAGAATCTAAAGTTTAGCATCCATAAACACCTTCTGTAATACTAGGAGATATTCTCTCGCTAAAGAAAAAAATAAATCCAGAAAGAAGACCTCGAATATAGAAAGCAAGGGTAATCAAAGCAATTAAAAAAACAAAAAAGCTCTAAAACTTCTTCTTTACAGAAAAAAAATAACCCTAGAACTATTGTCTTTATATATATATAATTTTATATATATATGTATATATGTGTGTGTATGTATGTATGTATATATATACATATATATGTGTGTGTGTGTGTGTATACACACACACACACACACACACACATATATATATATATTTGAGGGGGGGAGGGGCAGAGAGAGAGGGAGACAGAATCTGAAGCAAGCCTCAGGCTCTGAGCTATCAGCACAGAACCTAACACGGGGCTCAAAGTCATGATTGGTGAGATTATGACCTGGGCCAAAGTAGAAAGCTTAACCAACTGAGCCACCCAGGTGCCCCCGAGATTATCTTAATAGGAGAAGTGGATGAAATTGAGAAGGAACTAAAAGCATGGAGACATGGTTATTTTGTACAATAGGAAGCTATAGATTCTGATTAAGTCTGGAAGATAGAAAAATATTTAGATGCATATCAAAAATGTAAGATTAACTACTAGAAAAATACAGTGTATTTTTCCTAAATGACCTGAGTAAAAAAAAAAAAAAAAAAAAAAAAAACAGGAACAGGAACAAAAGCAAACAAATAAGAAGTTAATCAAAGACAGGAAAAGTAACAAATCAAGAAAATAAGAAGCATGGTAAAATATGGTATGTCAATCCAAACATGTCTGTGACTCCAACAGATGGCTTGTAGGAGGAGAAACAAAGCTAGGAGCTATTTACAAGAGATACCCCTAAAATAAAATGGCACCACAAAGTTGAAAATAAGGAGATGAAAAAAATACATACCAGAAAAATACCAAGAGGAGCACAATAATAATGTCAGACAATACAGTTTGAGGCAGACATCACTAACAGAAGACAAAGAGGTGTATTTTTATTTTTAAAACATTATAATCCACAAAGATCGTAATAGTCACACACAGATGTGCATTATCCCCAGAATTTCAAAATACAGAATGCAAAAAAGCCTCATAAAAATATAAAAAAGGAAAATTTATAACCACGGTAGGTCTAACACCCTTAGAATCCATTCCTATGCAACTTCTCCAAGTTTCTCCTGATTAGCAAAATCTTACTATTTGTTTAGTGTCTAGGTTACTTTTTCTCAGGTCTCAGTATATCTCCATCCCTAGAGCATGCTAAGAATTGACCCTAGTGATACAGCGAATGGTAACAAGGATGGCTGTGGTGGGTCTTAAGGAGAAGTACATCCCATTTCAAGACATCTGCCCTGGTTGAGGTGAGCACGTAGGTTTCAAGCAAAGGAAGGCACCTCTCTTCAGATTTTGGCAGACAAGATACTTCCACTGATGAGGGAAGCTTGGGGTGACTTGGGCTTCAAGATCGTTAGTTTTCTCAGTCTAGCCAGACATTTCTATTCCAAGTTTTGGGATCCCATTCTTTCCTATTAATGCCCTAAACTTTAATGAAAGAAACTTGCCACACTGTGAAGTTAGCACTCACAACTCTACAGTCCACACAATTAAATTTTGTACCTGATTTTTAGCAGTATCAGCCCCGTGACTACAAGAAGTAATCATTCTTGCAGGGCTATAACAGAAGGTCTCTGACTTCCTATAGTCACATGGTGATTTGGGCTGAGAGCTAACGAGCCTGAACTTGTCCTTTCCTCTCTGTAAATATTCTAGTATATTCAGGGCAATCCACCTCCACAGTTCTGTTCTTTAGTCCTCATTACTGCTCTAACAGTCAAGTCCAGCACTTGCTTGAGATCTCAAGGCATTTGCATCCAGTGACATTGCATCACAATTAACCACAAGTGATAGCTTGATTAATTGGGATTCCATGGCATGCCAGATATTACCAGCATCCCATTTTCCATTAGCAAGGAGCAGAGCACTGCACTTAAGCCTAGACAAATCCCCAAATGCCATTGGGGTGTGTGTGTGTGTGTGTGTGTGTGTGTGTGTGTTTGCATGTGGTATTTATCTTCTGGGACCACTTCCAGTGCCAATTCTATCACTCAGGGTCCAGGCAAGAGACAGAAACTACATAGGAATTTGATCAGGGAAGATTAATACAAGGAGTTATCTACAAGAATATATACTAATAGAGGGAGAGCAGCCAACGAAGGAACAAGCTTGGAAGGGCAGCTCCTTCCCCATAGTGGGATTCAGATCTCCTAGAGGACAAGTCTCCAGCCTACTAGATAGTGGAGAAGTACTCCAGATGCCTAGGGCCAGACCTGGTCCAAAGTGGGTGAGCTGAGGCGGGTCCACCTTGAGGCCTCCTGCTGGGTGCCCGCAAGCAAATCAGCCAGGCTGGGCACTGGCAACACAACTTGCTGGAGGGTAAGCGCCACTCTGTGTCCTACATATTCCACTGACAACCAAACGGGAGTTCACTTCAAACAGGAAGGTGCCCCTGCTTCCTGCCATGTCCCTCCAGCACCCTCTACTGGCAAAGGCTGGCATTGCGCCGGACGGCAAAGGAAAAAGGTTTACAGTGTGGCTCCGCTATCAAGACAGTGAAGGGCCCATTTGGAGCTGAGGGGCAGTAAATTGGTAACTAACGTATTCACTCGCTATTGCACCCCCTTTTCCTTCACCCAGCCCATTAGCTGTCTGGGGCTCTTTACCTGGCTCAGTACCCTAAACCCTTATTCCCAATGGGGTTAGCCCTGGGTAATACTGCCTAGGGAGTGCCACTTGAGCACTTTGCTAACCTTGATTATGGACACAGTAGTCCCAGGACAGGACGGAACCCAAGGGAAGCCCTAGACATCTGCCATCCATATTTCTCTACATCCTCCTTGGGCAAGGAAACGTTCCCTTGATAGTTTCACCAGTCACTCCGGTCTTACACGTGGGTTGTGTTGGTTTTCATTTTTGTCCATTTGCCTGGTAGTGACTCCTGCAGCTCTGAGTGTCCAGGTGGCTCTGTCAATATCCACACTCAATAGACATATCACCGTGCCTCCTGGAGGAAGCATTTGTCCTTTGGGCACTAAAACCTCTAAGCTAGCCAAGCCCAGATTCACAGCGACAGGAAACACTTCGTAAGTGAGTTATGCTATAATCATTAGAGGGAATGGAGACAAGGTTCCAGAGGAGAAAGCTGAAGCACATAGAGGTTAGATACCTCACAGAGGTTGCACGGTTATAAACAGCTCATCTGGAATTCAAAATCATGCCTGACTCCAAAGTCCACGTTGTTTCCAATCTACCGTGTGGCCTCCCGACTATCTGCCAGGCAGCTGTGAAGTATTAATGATAAACACAACATCGGGCCCCAAACCTCCAGTGCTGGCTCAGCCTCTAAGAGAATCGCCTCCATCTCACAGACACACAACGCCTTGAGCTGTGCTTACCTGCTTCCAGCTCTCCCTGCCTGTCTGTGCTGTGCATCACCCAAAACCCAGCATCGTTCACCCAAGAATGTTGAAACCAAGGGTCCTACCTTTGTGGCTAGAGTTTTCTTCCCTTATGTCAGAGCTGCTGCACTTTTTCCAAGCTCGAAAACATTACAGCAGCACTAGCTCATGGGTCCAGACCTTCGGCAGTTGTCCTACCACACTTTTTACCCTGCGGGCGGGGGACAGGTAGTCTGGCTCAAGGGCGGCCATAGTAGTTTTGCGGCGGGGCGGGGTGGGGGGGAAACACAACTGACCATGAGTGGTGGAAATTTTAAGCTGCTGAGGGAGGAACAGCTGACCTTTAAGAACGCCTCCAAGCATGAGCGTGGCTGTTAGGAAAAGGAGCAGCAGCTGCAAAGGAACGAAGGCGCCCTTACAGGTGATTAACCACCACGAATGCCTCTCCTTCGAGATGGTGGGCGTGGCTGCCCCAGCCTCCAGATATGTGTTTTATGATGATCTCTCCCTTCATGGCACCCTAATGGGAACACGTGCCTCAGATTTGGGGAAAATATTAACTAAAACCTACATTAATACAGAGTCTAATAGAGTCCTTTTTTTCTTCTTTTCTTAAAGAAGCAGCTGGCCATAACCTAATAGGGAAAGAAATGATCATGATGTAGCTGTTCTCCTTGCAGATGAAACCTCATAATAATATAACTTTCGTGCATATAGGTCACCCCCAAGACCAGGCTCCACTGTGGGTTTTAGAAACATGATCTAATTTGTGTAGCTCTAAGTGCTCAGTCAGGGTCAGGCATTATTCATCCACGTATCCCATTTTACTACTGAGTCAGGTGAGGGATGAGGTAGAGCCCACCTTGGGAAATGGTGTGAAATGAGGAAAAGTATCTTCAGCTCTGGACCAGCAGGGCACCACCCTCCACCCCCCTACCCTCCTTCCTCCAAGTTCCTGGAGCCTGGCCTCCCTCTGCTCTGCTCTCCACTAACCGAAACCTATTTCCTGTGTCTCATGCTCTCAGACCTCAGATGTCAAGCAGTGAATCTGATTCACAAATCAGTGCTCGTGTGAAGAGACAAACAGGCAGTGTACCATCATTTAAGTAGATTTTTAGTAAAATCTAGCTTTCACCTCTTAAGGGACAAGTAACAGCAATCACTGTGCTTCTGCTTTTTAAAAAGACGAAAAGAGTGAGTGTGACCCTGTGTGATTTGAAAGGGCCTGCACTGCCCACATCCCCTTTCTGAAGAAACAGCCTTATAGGGAACTATGTGATTCTACCCCATGCCCTCCATCCACAGCACTGGCAAATGCCTGACCAAAGGGTGGTCAGTCTAGACTTCTGGTCTGGCCCCAAAAGATGAACTTTGCAACTCGCGTTTTTTTCTTCGGAATTGGAAAACTGAAAGCAGCTGGAATGGCACATAGCCAGGGTATCATGGTCCAGAAGAGACTTTCCAGCCAAGAGAAGGGGGAGCAGGAGAGATACGGTGAGGGCTGTGGCTGCCTTGAGAGTTTCCTTAGTCCCTGGCTACTTTCTAGGCTTCCAGAGCTAGTCCAATGAGACTTCCACTCCTCTTAGCCTGTCCTTGGATGTCCATGACACTTGCGCTTGAATTTCAACACCAATGAGACTGCTACCTAGAGGGTGAACAATTGTCCACCAGTTAACAGCAGAATATAGAGCAAAATCCTGGCCTCCAAACCCGAACTGATGTATCTGTCCCCAAAAGTAGGGGTGCTCCTGAAAACACCCAACAGTTGTACGGCAGAGGCCCCACTCATCAGAATGGTCTGCCCTGTCAGATACCAGCGCATGTGTCCCGGCCTCTAGCTTCAGTCAGGATGGTCGTGGCAGTTGGAAGAAAGCCATCAGAAATGCCTTCACACCCCTCCCTCGCTGAGATGACGCTGCAAGAGCTTACCATAAGTTATCATCACATGTTTCCCACCCAGACTTGGTGCCTCCGGCCTCCCTGCGATTCCCATGGTGCCTGAAAGGGGTGGGGTGGGCCCTTCTGAAAGGGAAAGTCACCCTGGTCTGGCACACGTTCCAAATCCTTAGGTGGAACCAATCCTTGGTTGGTCTGTATCCACACGAGTTAGAATGAGTCAGGGTGTGGCCATCAGAGCTGGGAGAAAATCTCTCTGAAGCTCTTGGGGGAGATTTTATAGGTCCCTGTGGAGAAAGACACACAGCATTGGCGGCCATGGTAAAAACCACAGGCATGCTGCCTCTGTATACAGGCAGAGGACCACTCACTCCTTCACACAACTCCCGTTGAGCCCGTGGGCACTACCAGTCCTGCCCACTTTTACACAGACTCAGATGGAATTTGTAAAACATAGGTACCCCGTGCATATTTTTAAGCTAATATCTAAATTTTTCATTTTGAGTTTAAACAAACAGTGTCACAATGCAAATATTGACATTAAAAAAAAAAAAAACCTGTTCCATTATTCTCTTAAATGTAAAAATAGAAATGGCTAGTGAGATAGAATATGACTTGAGGGTGAGACAGGAGGGTGAGAAATCCTCTTTAAGCAGCTGTATCCAGTATACCATCAGTATCCAGGCAAAGCTGTAGGGCCAGAATGCTCTAAGCAGAGGAAACAAGTGCAAAGGCCCTGAGGCGGGAACAGACCTGACTTATTTGAAGAACAGGAGAACGTTAGTGTTGCAGAAACACAGAAAACAAAGAGTAGTAAGACACAGGCCGTAAGAGAGAGGGGTAGGCAGGGGCTGGATCGTGCAGAACTCTGGAGGCCATTTGTGTTTACTTCTTTTTGCCCCTCCACACTCTCCACCCCTATGTCCCTGCCTGGGCCACAGGAGCCTGACCCGTGCCTCCGTCAGTAGGCTTTGTTGACTGCTGACTTCCAGATGCGCTTAGCCAAGGGTGTGCTCCAGCAGGTCTGAAGAGGAAAAAGCAGGTTTGGGGGGCTTATTCCCCTGGCCCCCTTCTTGCAGAGTCTCACGAGCCAGCTGGGTTCCTCCAGTGAAGATCCCAGCCCCTGTCAGGGAGCCTCTCTACCCTGCCTCTGGTTCCGGTCACCACTTTCTTTCCCCGCCTCCCCACACCCCTTCATGCCTGGGGTGATCCCACTTGCTGTTATAGCAAGGGAAACTCTTCTGGTTTCCCTAACACCCTCTCCACCTTGGTAAAAAGTGCCTCCATTCAACTCTTCTCCAATTATCCTAACTTGTGTGGGTCATCTATTTCCTCCCGGGACCCCGCTTGGCACACCATGATAAAGTGCTTACATTTTATTAGCAGTATTCTTAAATCCTTTGGTAATCGTCTTCCATCCTGTGAAATTATAAAGTCGTATCACAGATCTTTTTTATTCTGGCTTTCATTTCCAGTGCTTCTATGGCGTTACAGGAAATGCAGTGACTCTATACGTGATGCATGACAGGGCTACGCGACACTTGAGAGACAACTGGTCCATTGAGAACAAAATACAGTTGGAGGCCATGAAGTTCAAGTCTTGAGCGGCATTCCCATGCACAACCCTCTCTGGGGAATGCAGCCACAGTAACTGCAAAGTCCATTCCCCTCTCCAGGTTAAAAACTTCCTCTTCACCCTCGTGTTGTTATGTGGAAGACTTCAGCCATAACCATATTTAGTCCTATTTGGGGAGGGGTGGGGAGTGGCGGGCCAAAAGCTAAAAAGAAAAATAAAGTCTGTGTATATGCTTCCATAGCTGAGATCGGTTTACTCCTAGCATACTTGCTTGGGAAAGCCTCCATCAGAGGCCGCGTGACCAATAAACCAGGACGAAAACCTTTCCTTTCAACCGGGTGGACCCTGCCTGCTTTCATTCATCTCAATCCAAGGACCATCATGTCAAGTCATGGCTTCGTTACACCGTGGGACCCAAAAGTGGCTGCAAGGCCACTGCGGACGGAAGACGGTCCACGCTAATCACGGCAAGTCACAGCTGTCTTTTTTTTGTTTGTTTGTTTAAAGCGTGTTTCCTTCATCAAGATAACATAAATGTACTGACAAAGGGAAACGTACAGACAGCCCAGAGAGGAAGCAGAAGGTAAGAGTGGATGGCCCAGTTAAAAACAGGAACATGTGCAGAGGAGACAGTTTCCCTCCCCTTGCAGGCTGAGCCAGGTCCCCAGCACCCTGAGCGGCTGCTCCAGGACGGAAAACCCCCGGTGCCGTATATTGTAACCAGACGTTCGGCTCACACCTTCTGAGAACACCAGGGAAGGCCAAGAAGCGTGGGGGCTCCTGAAAATAAGAAGCGAAGAAGAAAGGATGTAGGGGTTGGTTAAAAATAAAACTTATCAGATGAGATTTAAGTCCGCAGAATGTTATCTCTCTTCGCAGGAGGGCTGGGGTGGGGGGGAAGGTGGGAAATAGGCACGTCAAGGAGAACGCAGGCCACAGGATGAATAAGCATAAAAATAGGAGGAAATGACCAAGCAAAGGAGCCAACCCTGCTGGGGGAGGGCCTTTCTAGGACAGGCGAGGCGATAGCCCTCAAGGGCTGCATGAGAAACCAGCCAATGCACTGTTTCTCCTGCAGGGATCTTTTTTTTTTTCCCCTCTGTACCTTTTCCAAATCGGTTATTCTTTGTCGCCTCCCAGGTGCATTTATTATACTTTCAGAAAAAAATAAAGGTCTGTGGAAGAGGTTCTTGGGGAATTCCTACTTCCCGGCATTTTTACGGCAGGTAACCTTGTCCCCAGTGAATTTTTCAAAATCCAGACTGTGGGCAAGTACTTAAGCCCTCGCCCCGCTGGGAACAGCTGCCCGCCTCCCTACCCCCACCCACCTACGGCTCATCTGAGATCTGGCAGGAATTTGGGCTATTCCCAAAGCTGCCTTCCCAACAGGCCTACCACACCCAGACCCTGTTCTCTTTTAACTTCCATTTCCCTGGAAGTTCACGAATGATAGATAAAATGCTTCTTCCACTTCTCAATCCCAAGTCACCTTCCTCCTGTACATCCGCCAGGCATCTGTCATGAGGGATATGCTGTTCTCCCTCAAAGAACAGGCACAAAACAATGTCTACTTGTTAAATTAATGTTTAATGACCCAGTGTTGATCTGCTCCTAAAATGATGAATTTCATTCCGCAACTGCTCTTAAATCTGCAAGGCAAAACTGTGGCAATAAAACACAACAGCCGTTCTGAGATGTTGCTCTAGTTTTAAAAAAAGACCCACAAAATCATCTTCATACATTTTCTGAAAAAAAATCTCAGCACTCAGGAGCACGAGCAGCAACCACTTCCAAAAAAGCTGACTTTTCTAAGGGCTAAGTTTATCAAAGGTCAAACAAACAGGATTCAAGAAAGAAATCTGGTGCTTTTTCAGCGCGCACAGCATTTAAGTAAGCAAAAGAGCTGGGTTAAGGAAATTAAAATGACATCCTTTTAGAGGCCACCTTAAAAAGATTCGGCAGAGACTGTCCAAGGGCCTTTGAGAATTAAAAATGTTTATAAATTTCCACTCAATGTCACTCAGAGGTGATGAAAGCATTCCTAAGATGACAGAGCCTTGCTCAGTCTCTTCCCTTAGTCTCTATTTCTCAGATGGAGAATTGTCAGGAACAGAACTACACTGACATCTCAGCTCTACCTCAACCCCAGAGTGGGAAGCTAGGTGTGTGAAAAAGAAAACTCGGCTTTCCTCCCCCAGAGTGCATCAAAACAGGGACAGGAGGGTAGCAGTTTACACGCTGCCCAAATGTCACGATGATGCACTGTGGCCCGCTGGGAAGCCTCCACATGGCAACCCAGGAAATCCATTCTGTTTTCCCTCCCAGTGGCCCACCCTGCATAACTCTGCTATGTGGGTGATGGCACGCCCATCCTGCCCACGCCCAGCATGAGCCCGAGGGGCCAACATTGGACATATACCCAAAGTTCCTCCATGATCCTGAGAGGCAGACAGGAAAGAACCCATTACAAAGTCAAGGGAGAATTCAACTATGAAGTTGGCGATTTCTGTTCATGTGGTTTACACTGAGTAACTGACATTCCTTTGGGAGGCTGGGCACTAGACCCCTGTGGATAACCAAATACGTAAATATGCAAGCAGCTAGCATTGGAAGCTCCCCTTCTCCCTACTCCACTCATTCCTCTCTTGTTTTACCATCTCCTCTGCGGGAAGGAGACACCAAAGACAACAAATACTGAGGAGCTGGAAGTCCCAAGTCAAACCCAACCACATTGTGCTACTCCATTACCCTGTGACCTTGGACAAGCCACCTAACTGTAATGAGAACATTTTCTCACGTGTAGAGAAGAGCTGTATCCCACTGGCTGCAAAGAAGAAACACGTGAGAGCGTGTAGCACAGGCCTGGCATATAGGTATTCTCTGAGTATGTAGTCATTTTACCGATTGTTCTGTGTCAAGACTCGTTAACCTCTGACCGTGGCCTTGTAAATAAATGTAAAGGAGAGAGGCCATGGTAAATGCAGCCTCTCAAAGGACCTAACCTATCAACATGAAGGATCAGCAATATAGTAAAAAATCACTTTCGGAGAGGAGTGGAGTGGGTCTGAAAGTTGATTGGTTCTTTAATATAAGGCAGCACATACGATCCAACAGAGCTCCACGATACCCGGCTTCATTTTGAGAACTATTTACTCTGTTTTGGCAAGTCTCTAACCACTTTGTTAACCAGTAGTATTCTCTTCATGTCATTCAAAGGATTTAAGACTGAAGCTAAGTCGATCTGGGATGATTTTTATTTAAAATAACTTGACCAAGAACATCCTTTGGGCCAGTCCTCATAGTTAATCAAATAGAAAAGCACCTGACATGTCCAAACTCCTATTTCATACAAACTGCTGACCCAGCATGGCATTTCCCATCATGGCTTTCTAAAACACAGGAAATTTCAGGACTGAATGACAGAAAGAAAGTAGGATGACCCAACCTCTAAAAAACCGGAGTTATTTGAAGAAGAAAAACAAAATCATGTCTGAGTGGATAATTCATGATTCGGACAGCCTAGCATTTAATTGGTATTAACTACTCTACTAAAGATCTATTTAATGCACTTAGGTAAGACTTTTTATTTCCATGAAGTCGGATCTTTGGTTCAAAATTTAATCTCCTGCCAAGGGCTCTGTACTATATAGGTGACGTAACACTGAGGTAGGCTCTTAACATTTCATTGCCAGGAATATAAAGGAAATTGATCAAATTATTTGCCAAATAATGTTTCTTCAGCAGGGTTAAGTCTTCCCCTAAGTGGGCTGTCAAAGACAGGAGCAAAAAGCAGACCCTATTAAAGTTTTATTTTCCAGGTTAAATCTTCCAGGGCTCAAATTCAACCATGAAAAAAATCAGTGCATTAAAAATTGATTTCATTTATAGTTTATTAGTTTATAGGACCTTTGTCTGAAGGAAATAAGCAAGGCCTAAGGGGTCAGATCTCCTGGCAAGTCAAAATATTGACTAAAATGAAAGATACAAGACATACTATTGGAATGACAGGATATTCCTTCAGAATCTTGTCACTAGCATCCTCATGACATTAGCAACCATGGAAAACAGTTACAATTTTATAGAATATAAAATTCCTAGTAGATGACGTTCTTTCTTTTCTCCTACTGATGTATTTCACCAAAAGTGTTGAAGGATGCATCCTGTCCTATCTGAAGTTATTCTTTTTTTTTAATTTTTTTTTAACGTTTATTTATTTTTGAGACAGAGAGAGACAGAGCATGAATGGGGGAGGGGCAGAGAGAGAGGGAGACACAGAATCGGAAACAGGCTCCAGGCTCTGAGCCATCAGCCCAGAGCCCAACGCGGGGCTCGAACTCACGGACCGCGAGATCGTGACCTGAGTCAAACTCGGACGCTTAACCGACTGAGCCACCCAGGCGCCCCTGAAGTTATTCTTATGTTACTCCCATAGTCCCAGGCTATTAAAGGGCAGAATTCTTCTTTGTTCAATTTTCAGATTCAGAGTGTTCAACGACCTATTCCAACAGGTAAACAAATATAGAATGACACTATGACCAAAGCTTTCTAAAACTCTTAGCCTCGATTTGTAGGTCAACGAGAGAAAGATATGCACAAAAAAACTCTAGCAAGCCCTTTCTGCCAAAAGTGGAGGAAATGAATCAAACCATTAAGACACTAAAGTAGGAGACCAAGTTTATTCAACAAGTATTTACTGAGCCCTTAATGTGCCAGGCACTATTTTAGGTTCTGAGAATACATTCCATTGATTAAAAACATACAAAAATCCCTGTCTTCATTGTGCTTACACTCTAGAGAAAAGATATAAGACAGTAAACATAATAAATAAGTAAATTACATAGTAAGTTAGAAGATGATAAGTACTATGAAAAAAAAATAGAGCAGTTGTGAGAATGAAGACAAGCCTTATCTGGAAATTTTCCAAAACCAGAAACGGAAAAAAAAAAATAAGCTTCTTTCTTGGAAAGTGTATATATCTGTAAATGACAAAAGAAGATATTTCTGGCTCTTTAATGTTGAAGAGATTTGCAAGCAAGAAATGAAAGGGATTTTAAAATATGAAAATGGAATTGAAAACCAGGAAGAGTAACTTTCGTAAAATAGGTGCACAATACAGGGTTCTTGAGACGGTGGAATCTGTGGCTCTACTGTAGTGGAATCTTCCACATTTCTAGCAAATTCCATGATTCTGGACATACTGCCAACCACAGTGGATCTGAAGAGTCAATTCTGTTGAAGAAAGGCTACTAGGAACAGAAAATGTGGACAAACTCAAATAGCTTTTCAGGATTTTTTTGTTTTATTTCCATTTCAATTTTAAAATACAATGCCCCGTTTTTTGTTATTTTCTCATTCTGTTAAAGAAGAAGGGTGAGCTCATTAAAAAGGAAAACTGAAACATGGGAAGGCCTACATTTCTAACACCATTGCCATTCTCAAATTGTTCACGATGCATACTTGAGGATTATTGTGTATCGGCAGACGCACGTCTTTTGATACCGTTTTTAGAGGTTGTGGTCTCCGAACTACCTTCCAGGTAGGTTCTTTTCCCCTTTGATTTAAATTCAAAATCCACTTCAACAAAGTAACCCGAACAATTTATGCCTGGTTTTTGCCTCTGGGGAATTAGGTCCTCCAAGTAAGAAGTGAAAATAAAAAATAAATGGTGTATCATCTTTGATCAGAAAGTCCTAATGTCAGAAAAATGGGGCAGAGGCAGAAAAGTCCAGGTTGCAGGACCAGGAAAAAAAGAATGTCCACCCACAGGATACTTACAAATTGATGACTATGACAGCAGCCCTTTCTAGAGGTAATAATGTCATTAGATTGTGATAATTCTCCAGAAACCCCAAAAGCCCTGGATTAAGAACATCTGGAAATTGTTCCGATGACACAAATTTCTGCTTCCTGCTGTTAAGGCTTCAATGACGCCTCTCTGTGGCATCTGTCACCGTTGCTTTTTCTTGGCAAACCTCCTCCTTTCAAATCAGGAAGTGTACATAAAGTGCAAGTAAGATTCACTCCCTTGCCCATGCTTCCATGATCTTGTTTTGATAGCTAGTATTACCAAATCTATCAGTTAAACCGCTGGCCAGCTAGGTCGTCTGCAGGCATTTCTGGCGTTAGCAAATGAGTTCATCTTGCAAGGAGAGTGTCTGAAGGTGGATGCCATCTCGGCAAGAAAACACAAAGTACCATACGTCAGACAGGGATGTGAATGATGCAAGCAGGAGGGGGATTTCTTGTCACTGAGTCACCGAAGAGGCCTTCTTTGGATCTCAACTCTTAAAGAGAATTCGGGAACCATTACTAAAATGAATGAGGCCAGTGGATTTCAGAGCACAGTCAGTCTTCGGTGAGGGCAGATTCAGTTTTCCCTGCGTTGGGGACAGGAAAGAAAATAAAGAGGGGAAGGAGCCAAATCTGATGAGTTTAATGTCCCAAGTGTCATCAAAATAGCTTCCAGTGAAAACTTCCCATCTTATAATACAAAGTTGAACACAGTGCCCCATGACAGCACTTAGCAAAATGTGTTTTCTTTGGTTTTTGATAGAACTACAGTCCAAATGGGTCATGGGTTAGGCAATGTTACATATATCTTTATTTTAATCTTAGATTAGCTTGTCTTGATTAATATGCCAATGACCACTGTGACTCTTCAAGAGAGGAATATAGTATGTAATACATTTAAGGGGCCAGAAATTTACCTTTCGAAAACCAACTTGGCCAGACTAGCAGGATGTACGACAGATTTTGCGAAATGCTGGCCTACAACTGGAGGCAGGACAGGAATGGTGCTAAGTCATATTCGGTTTGTATTACATGAGCCCAGTGTCTGTAGACAGAGTCACAGTCCCACACCAATAGAATAAATCAACCATTCTAACTGGCCTCCACGGGATCCCCTATGAAATGTGCCAAAATCAGGGGCCAAATTGAATGTTATGTTTGATGGGTGAACATTAACGAAAAAAGTTAACTATTTCCCATGTATTATAACCTGTCACACAATCAGTGGACATTCATGGGAGATGAATGCCCTTTGCTTTTTTTCTGATTTTTTCCAGCAGAGCCCAGGCCAGGGGTTCAGGATTAAGCCCATCAAGATGTCATTACATCTGAAGCTAAGCCAAGGCTGAGACAGAACAGAGTACAGCTGACCCTTGAACAATATGGGTTCAAGGTTTGTTGAACCCATACACAGATTTGTTTCAACAAATACAGCACCGTACTGTAAATGCATTTTCTCTTCCTTAGGATTTTTCTTTTCTTTTTTTTTTTTAATTTAATTTTTTAATTTATTTTTGAGAGAGAGAGAGACAGAGCACAAGCAGGGGAGGGGCAGAGAGAGAGGGAGACACAGAATCAGAAGCAGCCTCTAGGCTCGGAGCTGTCAGCACAGAGCCCGACACGGGGCTCAAACTCACGAAGGGCGAGCTCATGACCTGAACTGAAGTCAGAGGCTCAACCGACTGAGCCACCCACCGGGCGCCCCCCTTGGATTTTTCTTATTGGCATTTTCTTTCCCCTAGCTTTTCCTTTGTTGTAAGAATACAGCACATAAATACATAGAGCATACAAAATATGTGTTGACTTCATGTTTAATGCTTCCTGTCAACAGTAGGCAATTAGTAGCTAAGTTCTGGAGAGTCAGAAGTTATATGCAGATTTTCAACTGCAGGGGGGTCAGCACCCCTAACACCCGCCCCCACCCCCATCCCCGCCCCGTTGTTCAAGGGTCAACTGTATATTAGAATATATACAAAAAATCGTAAATAAAAGTCAAAGACTGACTTGATGAAAAGTCACAGAAAATTTTCGCACACGTACTGGTTAAATTCCTGAATTTCTTTTTGGCTTCTGCCCTTTCTTCAGCATCAAAGTACCATACAGTCATAGCGTATCTGTGAAAGATAAGCAGATATAATAAGAAAAGAAGCTTAAGAACACTACCAAAAAATTAAAATGCTATGAATCTCACATCAGAGTCCTTTATAAAGCCAGCATTTAAAGTTGTCCCTATTATTAGAAGTCCATCCCAATTTTAATTTAAAATAAACTTCTCTGGTTTCAATTCTATTTAAATGTAATAAAGCACGTGAGGAATTCCAAGTATGCACCAGGCATTATCCTGAGCAATGGGAATTCAAATGATCATGAGAATACATCTGCCCCTTTCTCAAGGAGCGCAGGCTTTCACAGGGGAGGCAGGCCACTTCACAAATAATGTATCGGGTCAAGATGATCTACACAGAAAAGGACTAGAAGGGTGTCATTCTGCTAAAGACTGGGAGACCCAAGATGTTGGAGACAGCGCAAAGAGGAGGTGACAGTTGAGTAAACCTTTGGAGAGCAATTTATTTAAATGACAGAACACTTAAAGCTCTTGGCTGGCTTTCTCTAGTTTTGGATACTAAGGCAAAGATACAAGGGAATAATGATGCCCTCAAGCTTTCTACTGTGTTCCCATTAATTTGCTTTATCCCATCTATGGGTTAGACTGTAACAGGAGTCATTTCATTCACGAGTTTTCAAAAAGTTTCACTTTATAATTACTATTAGCTACTGGAATTTCTAGAATAGCATTCGAAATTTTTTCAGGTGCTTCCCATCAACGTCTAATGTTTCTCCTGTGACTTTGGTCATCTAGGGATTGGGGAATGACGAGGGAATTCTGGCAGAAATGACAGGGTCCAATTATCATACCCCATTAAACAAGCCACAAGCAGGCTCTGGTGGTAGAATTAGTTACCTGCTCACCTAGGGCACATTCCAATTTGACATTTAATATGCAACTCTGTGTGAGGCTCAGATCGGTGATTTCTGGAGGGGAACAGCTATAAATCTTAAATACTTTACACATGTGATTCTAATTTAATTAGGCTTGTTAGGGTTCAGTCATTACCCTACCCAAGTTCTCTCCCCCTGCCCCCAACTGCGACTCCCCGTGCAAACTGCACCCCCACAGCACTCCAGCTGCACCTGGTTAACAGCTCTGGCCACAAGACAAAGGTAATAAGAGGCAGAATCCGAAGTTAGGGTTATGTCAAGAGTTTCTAGATTAATACTAAACAATACAAGTTTATTTACTTATTTATTTATTTTTGAATTTTTTTTTCCATGTTTGTTTTGAAAGAGAAAAGAGAGCACAAGCCGGGGAGGGGCAGAGACAGAGGAGAACAGAGGATCTGAAGCAGGCTCTGTGCTGACAGCAGAGAGCCCAAGGTGGGGTGCGAACCTGCAAACCGTGAGACCTGAGCCTAAGTCAGACGCTTAACCGACTGAGCCACCCAGGCGCCCCCTAAATGATACAAGTTCAGTTATTCAGTTACTCTGAAAATCTCACACTTGATCTAAAGATGGGGCTTTTAAAAATCCAATTATTGGGACAGGATGGGTATAGTGGGCCCACACCAATTTTCAGCAAAGGAAAGGGTAAAAAGGAAAAGAAGTAGGAACAAATTCCTCTTTCTTCTTCAAGGTTCCTTCTCTGTTTGCGATTGGCAACGTGTAAATTCACCCCGAGTTAACCATGAGAATTTCTGATATGGGATAGCCAGCATTCTCCAGGGACAGTTCAATGTTAAATTTGTTTAAGGTAGAAGTGGCAAAGAAAGAAGAGAAAAGCACTGTGGGAAATCTGGAATCCACAATGCTCACCTAATGGAAAACAATTTGTTAACAGTTCAAATTGACATTAGGTTTTGTAAAGAACCTAAGGAATCTAGTTTCCCCTTTAACTGTTATTGCCTCCAAAGAAGTATGCTGTCAGCTTTGGGGTGTGCTTGGTCCCTCAAATGCACAGGACACAAGTTTAGGGAATTCTGTGGGAACCGAGCTGTACAAAAAGCTTCTAAGGAGGAATCATGGCCTTGGCTGTTACCTGGTCGCATAGGAAGGCTGGACTTCGTGTGGGTTCCTGCGGTCTGACCAGAAGAACAAGAGTCTGTCAAAAATGGGCTCCACATCCGCTATGAATGATTTCCCTTCTGGAAATATCCGCAGGACCCCACCGTGTAGCTGAAGGCCACAAAGGAGATGGATTATTTCCTAGCCTCACACATAATTAACTAACAATGGTATTTCAGCCTCATCTAGAAACAATGCCATCTTCCAACCTCCACTCCTGGTGTATATTACTCCCCAGATTCTCTTCAACCTTACACCATGTACTAAATTTTACTTCAGACTTATCTGGTCATGCCTCTTGCACCACCTCATACCAAATGAAGCCTTCCTACCCCCATCACAAAATCCACAGATACAAAGTGGGAGTGCGGTTAGGTCCAATCACACAAAATTGCCAACATTTGACAGGTTTTGACCTACAAAAACCCACCAGCAATTTCATACGGTTCAAGTTAATATTACGAACTTCCTAGGAGAGTCATCACACAGAACATCTCATTCAGTTAGAATTTATAGTTTTCGGGGCGCCTGGGTGGCTCAGTCGGTTGAGCGTCCGACTTCGGCTCAGGTCATGATCTCACAGTCTGTGAGTTCGAGCCCCTCATCGGGCTGTGTTGACAGCTCGGAGCCTGGAGCCTGCTTCGGATTCTGTGTCTCCCTCTCTCTCTGCCCCTCCCCCACTCAAGCTCTGTCTCTCTCTGTCAAAAATAAATAAACATTAAAAAAAATTAAAAAAAAAAAGAATTTATAGTTTTCTTTTGAAATCCTCCAACTCCTAGGTGATCTCATCAGTTGGAACTTCCATGCTCTTTTTTCTGAACGCAGACTGCCTCATCTGCACCTTGTATTAAATGTATCGCTCTCTTCCTCGGACTACTTTTTAAAAATATGTACACCCAAATCTCCTGTTAGGATAACCATATCAAAGTAGAATTCAGGTCTCACACATCAATGTCTCCGCACAGCACAATGCCTGGCATTAACAGGCACTCAAATATTTGTTGAATGATTTCATACTTTGTGATTTATTATCACTGACATGATCACTCTCTTGCCTGTAACACTACCTTTCACGATTTTAAAAGACAACTAAGGGACATATTCCAGTCATGTTACCAAATAGGGAGAAGAGATGAGCCTTGTCTCTTCTGATTCACTGGTTTCCCAGGTTTTGTTTTCCTGAAGCCAGATAAAATATCTTTGCTTTAGGACAACCAATATCTGCCCTAATGAACAGGAAACGGAGATGCAGAAGGTTCAAAAGCCAAATGAGCTTGAAAAGTTCTCTGACTTCTCAGACTCCTAAATCATCCTTAGCTTTCAGAAAGCATACAAATTCCAGACAAATGTTTGTAAGCGTGGAACCAGCTTTCATATCTCTATCTATCTATATGTTCAAAAAAAAAAAAAAAAATAAGCCAGAAAGCCTTTGGCATTCACAAACCAAGGACAGCCATGGCAAGCGGCCACCAACGAAACATATCACCCCAAGAGGACTGTGTGGGAAACCTCGCTTGGGGCCGGTTTTATATCCTACAGTTAGTTCTATTTTTGTGGAATTCTCTCAATGTTGCTGCTGGAAGGGAAAAGTATATATCTTACTGTGTGCACTGAAAATCCTATCAGCTCTGGAGTAGACGAAAAAAAAGAACTGATCCCCATTCTTAAAATACTAAATTACCTTCTCTTTATCAACCACCCTTCCCATAACCTAGTAATGACCCTCCCCTACGCCCTTTCCCATCAAATTAATTTGATATCTGTTATTTTCATCTCATCAACTTAAGTACGAATACCACAGTAGGAGAAAAAAGGGAAATGGTGATGTAGAAAAGATTCATTCATGGGAATTATGAATTCCAAACCCTTCTCTAAGTCATCTGAATTAGCTTCCTATAGTTTCTAACCCCACACTCTACTCCCTTTAGTCCAAAGTACCTTGGCGTCCCAATTCTTGTTCAGATAGTAGATACAGGTGATGCAGCGACCGTCACCGTTGGGGTTGTCTACGTGTCGAACATAACCCGTTCCATTTCCTGGGTAGCAAGCCACCATTGCCTATGGAGAAATCCCAAGAAAGCTGGTTAACAAAGCTGAGACAATCCACTCCTATTGGGGAACAGCTGAGTAACAGAAGTCTCCTTGGGTGCTATGTGACATTTACAGGCGGCTGCTGGCTCCTTAACTGCATGCACAGTACGTACATTTAGACTCTTCATCATATAAGATTAACAGCCAAGTCATACCTTAGGCTCAGCCCAAGTGGAAAGTGGTTCAGCCATATTCCCACAGTTCTAGAACGTTTCAGACAGTAATCCAGCTACATCATCAGGATGCCCTGCTTTTCTCCAATCTTTCTTTTGGCAAAACAGGTTCTGGGCTCCCACCCTAGACCCACAAAGTCAGAATCGCTAGGTAATGGAGTTTAGGGATTATGCCTGGTGTAATAAGTGCTCCTGAATCACCAAATCACCCGCTGTCTTAGAACAATGGTGATGGTTGCATTGACAAAGAGACAGGAACCAACCACAAAGGGTGAAAAGATCAGGCTTGCTCAATAAAATGCTTAGGACAGAAAGAACAGGAAAGGAAGGGTCAATCAGAAGGAAGCTATGCCCCAATTTGTTAGGACAGGCAGTGTGATCAGGTGCAATTCACAAAAAAGCCACAGACACGTCTTAGTGTGTTTCTCAATACTCTCCTACGGTCTTCTCTCCTACTGATAATTATCACATCAGATGATATCCTGAAGTTTTCTTCCTTTGTCCAAGCACTACCTGTATCAGCCAGGTGGAGGGATAAAGTAGAAAGCCATGCAGACAAATCCTACTGAAAATTACTATTAAAGAATTACTATTACTAGGGTACCAAACCTCTAATTGTCCATGGGAAAATAATAGCAAGAAGTAGAAAAAAAATGTGCAAAGTGCAAAAGCTAGTTCTTTCCACAGGACACTGCCTTATTTCTAAAATACTTTCATAGGGATGGAAACAGATAAATAAGTAAAACAGTTTCATAGGGATGAGATATATGCAGGGAAGATATGGGAACTGACAACATAAAATGAAGAAAGGGATATTTTTCCTGTTTTGTTGGCCAATGCATCTTAGTGCCCAGAACAGTGCCTGACACATGGAAGGTGTCTGTTTAAAATTTGATAAGGGGTGTGTGTGTGTGTGTGTGTGCGCACAGTGCATGGGCGGCTCAGTCAGTTAAGCATCCTACTTCAGCTCAGGTCATGATCTCACAGTTTGTGGGTTCGAGCCCTACATCAGGCTCTGTGCTCAGAGCTCAGAGCCTGGAGCCTGCTTCAGATTCTGTGTCTCCCTCTCTTTCTCTGCCCCTCCCCTACTCGTTCTCTCTCTCTCTCTCTCTCTCTCTCAAAAGTGAATATTTTAAAAATTTAAAAATTAAAGGGGTGCCTGGGTGGCTCAGTCGGTTAAGCGTCCGACTTCAGCTCAGGTCACGATCTCGCGGTCCGTGAGTTCGAGCCCCGCATCGGGCTCTGGGCTGATGGCTCAGAGCCTGGAGCCTGCTTCGGATTCTGTGTCTCCCTCTCTCTCTGCCCCTCCCCCCGTTCATGCTCTGTCTCAAAAATAAATTAAAAAAAAAACGTTAAAAAAAAAAGTAAAAAAAAATTTAAAAATTAAAAAATAATAAAATTTGATAAGTGAATTAGCAAGTGGCTCTCTCCTCTGAAGAGTAAGTTTACATTCTACCTAGATCAATAGAGATTTCTGTCATTTTATTTTTTTTAAAGTTTATTTATTTTCAGAGACAGAGAGAGAGAGAGAGAGAGAGAGAGAGAGAGAGAGAATCCAAGCAGGCTCCATGCTCAGAGCACAGAGCCCGATGTAGGACTCGGTCCCATGAACCGTGAAATCATGACCTGAGCCTAAATCAAGAGTTGGATGCTTAACTGACAGCCACCCAGGCGTCCTGAGATTTTTGTCATTTTAAAAACCTATCTCCAAACATACATGTAGTGATCCAGTTGGTATTTTTCCTCATAAAGGGCAGGGTTGTTTCACTGGTAAAATGATCAGTCACGTAGAGAGGCCCAAACTAATGCACTAGTGGCTCGAAGGATCAGCTTCAGCGCTGTGGGGCCAAGTCACTCCCAGCTGTAGCACAAAAACATGAACGAAGCGTGTAGCTTCAAAGGCTTCACGCACACTACATACTAGAACAACGATAAGGCTGAAGAGTAACTCAGCTTTGCAATGATCTTAACGCTTAAATCACCGTCCCCCGCGTGCAGCTATCAATCCCCACATCCTGCCTCTGAACATCTAACATGTCAACGCAATGTCATCTTGGAGCTGAAGTTAGGCTGTTAGCCCTAACCTCGTTCAGAAAGTGGAATTCTGAGGTTCCTGCAATCAAGATTTAACAAATGTGGTACCATCAGGCAAAGGATGGCTTGGAGAAAGCTAACTGGCAGCAGGCAGAAATGATGGGCCTGGCTGGGAAGAAGAGATAAATGAAGTCCCCTATAATGACTAGGGAATTACTCATCCCTGGAAGCAGCTATTAGGATTATAAGAGCCACCACTGAGCCAATAATGAAAGTCACTTAAGCCACAAACAATTATAGGCCAGATTCCCCACCATCTCAGCCTCTCCCCACTGTGAAGTCTTGAAAGGAAGAAGCGCTCCATCAATGCTATATAATCTTATATTCTTAAACAGCTCTACTCTAAGGAAAAGGTCAGTGGTCTGGATGCCTGCCATCTGGTTCACTCAGCAACTAATTGTGTGATCCCAGGCTCAGTGTCTTTTCTATAAAGAGGGGCTTGGGTTGGAGGGCCTCTGAAGGTCTAAGACTCTATCTAAGCAGCAACCCCAGAAGGAGCCACAGGGTTCTTCAGGGCATAATGAAGCACTCATCTGCCTCAGAATTCAGTTTGTATTAAATACTGGAAAAAAATAGACACAAACGCACAGAAGTACATCCTTTACGAATTGCTGCATCTATAAAACATATACACCCAAAAAGAGCTAGCACATCCCAGGGACTTGGGACACCAGGCATAATCCCTACACAAAACCCCTCAGTGGCAGAAAAGTATCTGATTGCTTAAGGAAGGGGAATGGAGGACATTTTTCTGGCCAGGGTGAATCTTCACCCTCTCTCCTGGTTTCTGAAGTCACAGCATCAAGTTTGAAACAATGGAAGGAAATTATTGTGGGCCTCAGTGGGCCTGTCGAAACTACATAGGCCAATTTTATCAGTGTTTTCTGGACAAGAGCCATTGGAGATAGGTCTTGGCTTGGGCACATTCCCAACTATTTGCTGGTCTCTGATACAGTCTAGAACCAGGAGGCTAAGGATATGCTGAGAAGCAAGGCTCACTTCAACAACTAGTCGTGCATTTCTGTGCCAATTTGTGCACGGGGCAGAAACAAACCCCGGAAACTGACCGGTTCAACTGCATTGCTATCTAAACCTCATCAAGCCTGGGAAGGGATTTATAATGTATAAAGGAGGAGAATGCTTCCGAACAGTGAAGAACAGGGCCAGAGTACTTGAATTATTGTGTGACCAACATGCCAAGCAATAACACGGACACTGATCAGGAGGATGACTCATTTATTGTGGACCTTTTATTTGCCAACACTTCCTGACTGGATTAATATTTGAAATTTATAGAAGTTTAATAACATATTAGTGCGGTCCACAATAGCATGTACAATATAGCCCTAGAGTTGTATTCTTGGATGTGTAAATAAACCCACATGTCCCCTTATGCACTTACCATTCCTTCCTCTGACCCCACTGTGCCCCCCCCCAGCCCCCAACCACTCCAGGAGGCCTTTCCAGAGCTCTGTAGCAAAAGGAAATGAGCAGAGGGGTGAACCCCACCCAAGCTGGCTCTAGACCAGAGATAAGTGCTCTAGGCCATCTAGGCGGCCATGTTCAGGCAGGAACTGTGTATGCATTCTTTGAAGATGCACACAGATACACAGAACTTTAATAGCCAAATCCAAGTAACAAAATCTGTTCCCCGAATGCCACGGGCAGAAAAGAGAACAGTGGTTCTCTTGGGAGTTATCGTTGAGCTGGCTTCATAAAAAGCCATATCTCATCAATCCAAAAGGCAAGGTTGAAAACTGAAAGTCAAAGATTTCCATTCTGATGCCTACACAGAACACTCTTGACTGAAATCAGCCACAGCTTGATTGTACGTATAAACCATTTTCAAAAAGTGCCATCATCAACACCCACTGTCCACTCAGCAATGATGATCATTTTAGACCCACAGGTGGGAAGGGGGTACGTCTGCCCCATCTAGCCTCCAGTAAGACTCATCACTTTTCTAATAACAACCAACGGCCTAGATTTTCATGGAAACATATTTCACATTGCTCATGACTTTGAAGTCCGATTCACCAGTCTGACTTGATCTTAAGTAATAAAGGGGCCTTTTATGTAATTTTAACTTCACAAATTAAAATATTAATCAGCTCATTTTATTTGTAAAATTTGCAATAGATGTGAATCCGTTTTTTAAAAAAATTGGCAAGAATAGCATGAATTCAAAGCTACCTGGCTGAGTGACCTTTATATTGGTATTTTGGTCCACTGCTAGACCCCCCCTAACTAGCAGGCAGAAATACCAGTCAGTCTTTGTAAGGATTTGTTTTGAATTATGAATGGTCTTAAGCACAGCATACTTTGAATAAAATGCCACCTAAGTACAGGATAACCTGTGCTTAACCTCTTCATGCCTCAGTTTTCTCATCTGTCAAATTGGCTTATGAGGATTAAAGGAGTTAATCCATGTAAAATGCTAGCACAAGGCCTGGCATACACTAAACGCTGCTTCTTTAGCTATTTTTAATTCTTTTAATGTTTATTTATTTTTGAGAGAGAGAGAGAGAGAGAGAGACAGAGACAGAGCATGAGCAGGAGAGGGGCAGAGAGAGGCGGAGACACAGAATCTGAAGCAGGTTCCAGGCTCTGAGCTGTCAGCACAGAGCCTGATGCAGGGCTCGAACCCACGAACCATGAGATCATGACCTGAGCAGAAGTCAGATGCTTAAACGACTGAGTCACCCAGGCTCCCCTTTAGCTATTTTTAAAGTTGATGGCGTGCACAGTTGTCTTCCCCTCAACTGGGGCTTCTGAGTATCTACCTCTTCTTCAGGGATCCAATTCTACTTAAGCGTTTTGTAGCTTCAAATCCAGGACTGGCTAACTCAAATAGCTTCTGGCGCTTCCAAGTAACATAAATGATTGAAGCCAATCAGGCATATATGTGTCAGAACTCCGGAGCGTGTGCTATGCTGCCTACAGCCAGGGAATCTGCTGTCCTTTGCAATGAAGGCTCCCTCTTCCAAATCTTCAGATTTTCAGAGGGATGCAAGCAACTGAACCAGATTTGCACATAAACTCTCCTGAATAGCTTTTATCCCAATTGTAAAATCGGGGCCACAAAAAACTACATCAGGCTGTACTATGAGGTCACTGTCTGCGGTCTCCTAAGAGGTCAAGCTGCTCGGGGCACCTGGGTGGCTCAGCTGGTTGAGCATCCAACTTTTGACCTTGGCTCAGGTTATGATCTCACGGTACAACATGGAGAACTCAATGTGTAAAGACTTGAGAAGAAATACACGAGACCATGCACCTTCTTCAGCTTGGAAAAACAGCCAAGCAGCTCACCACAGTAGAGAACACAATAGCTCAAACCTTCTGGCTAGAAATGGGCCCAGTTTATAGTTGGGTGACAACAACCGAGGCAATAAACTTGCCCATTTTTCTAGTCAGCTATGGGTAGAGGAGTTGAAGGCTATACCTACTCCCAGGGTTATTTTTCTGGGTGGTTTGTGGTCAGCACATATTTTAACATACACATGTGATGAGGACACAGAGCAGAGGAGCCCCGTGTCTGTTCATTTTATGTCCTGTATTGACTAACACACCCTCTGAGAAAGGGGACCCATCTGGTAATTTGGGGGGTGGCGAGGGGATTGTTAACCACTGCAACAAAGGCACTAGCCCTAAAACTGGACTCCTATTTAAACTGAACTCCTCCTTTAAAGCAAGGCCACCTGGGTGGCTCCGTCGGTTAAGCGTCTGACTCTTGATTTCAGTTCAGGTCATGATCTCACGGTCCTGAGACTGAGTCCGGCATCAGGTTCTGCACTGACAGTGTGGAGCCTGCTTGGGATTCTCTCTCCTTCTCTCTCTGCCTGTCCCCCAGCTCAAGCAGACTCATGTACCCCCTCTCTCTCTCTCAGAAATAAATAAACTTTAAAAAGAAAAGCAAAAATTTAAAAAAAAAGTCTTCAAACTGCTCTAGGTATACCATAAGGAAGGCTAGAGAGAAAAACTGGAAGAGGCATGATCTTTGCAAGTTTTGTTCCAAAAGAAAGAAAGAAAGAAGGAAATAAAGAAAAACTAAGGATAAATTAAGCCAAAATGTCATTTTCCATTTGGCTCTGACAAGGACTAGAGGAGAGAACCACAAAAATCCTTTTCAAGGGCAAGTCACTTAAATCCGGAGGAAGAAAGCAAACTGGGATTACTGCTTTAGACTTTCTCAGTCTTCCTGGTTCAGGGGTAAGTAATCTTTAAGGGTACCTTGTAGGACCCACTCTCGTCACTTAATTTCCCACTGTGCACTATTCATAAAACATCTTGACAAGATAAAGGCAACCATGCAAAGCTTTCTCCAAGAGTTTCCAACAAATGACACTCTGAAAAGTTCACACTATTGGCCAGTCCCATCCTGTATCTGAAACTGAACAAAAACTCTCCAGGTGATGATGAGTAGCTCATAAACTTAAAAAGTGCTTTAGAATCTTTATACATTCATTCCAACTTCATCCAGATTGACCTAAAGAAATGAGTTGTAGATAATGGAGATACTTTAGAGAAAAAAGTAGGAAACTCTGTGCAAACTGTCACTAGTTATCTCGGTATCTTGCCTGTTATCTATCCCATTGGTTAAGAGCAAACCTAGCTACCTCCTTCCTCCTAGTGCCTCTAGTTAAAGAGCGATGTAACAAAACGAGGGGAAAATAGGAAATATGTTTTTGGTGGGCAATAACGTGAGCTGTGGCCAAGCTACCATGTTCCCCTTCCCAAAGTTGTCCGAGCAGACAAATCAGAAGAAGCAAAACACCAGACAGTCCAGACAAATACATCTGTAAGGCAAGTAAGCCTTTCAACAAACCTCAAGTTATTCATTAAAATGTTTCTCGTTATTTGACTTGTACACGGAGAACCACTTCTGCCTTCCTCATTTGTTCTAAACCCACACTAAAAATGCCTCTACCTGAACCTATGTACCCAGAACACTGCTACACAAAACCCCCCCTTCAGTTTAGAGCAATAATCATCACGCCCCTCGTGCATTAATTTTTTTGAAATGTGACAGCTTCAGTAATTCTGAAAATGAAAAGTAAGAAGGTATAGCTAACTCTTGGTTGCTCTGGTGATGTGGATCTACCCAGCCCTTCAGGTCAGGTGAGAGCATCATGCCTGTAAAGTCTGAAATTTACCATCTTCACTTGAAAACCCAGGCAGACCTTTCCATCAGTGTCCTTGTTCTGCTCTACGAGGAATTCGGTTCTAGTTTGGGGATCATTCAAACTATCAACAACTACCCAGACTTTAGAACCTTCGATTTAGTTCTCCTGGCTCAGCGATGACAGTTTTACCGGATGGCAAAACCCCTTGAGATTCTTACGTTAAAGAGTTAGGCTCCCACCCCGACCCCAGAAATATGCACACGTATACACACACACAAGTCTATATAAAATCACAGGGGATTCACAGCCTTGTAAAGTCTAACTGCACTAGATCAAGATTCTATTACAGGGAATCCTGCACTTCGTGCATGAACTTGAGTGAATCATCTTCCCCAGAGAAGCTATTGAAACTCTGCAAGGCCAAGAATTTAAGAAACTATTGTCATTCCTTTCTGAATTGTGGTTAATTCCTCTCCTTGGAGAGGATTCAGCCAGAGCTCTGCAATTAAGCACAGTAAACAGGCCGGGGAACATCGACATATCAATACAGGCTGTTTGGGTTTGGAAAGGCGGCCCTTCCCCCCCCGGAGGCCTGGCTCTGGGCCAGCAGGGTGACGGCTGAGTGACAGGGCTACGTGCGCTGCGTGAGGGTGGCAGCCAGCCCACACCCGAGCACACCGCAGGGCAGACTGCGGAGGGAACCGGCACAGGACAGCCCTCCCCCAGCACTACTCCAGTCACCAGAGAAATGTTTTGAATAAGGGCTTCCTTGCACTTATGAAATTGGCAAAAGTCAGCCAGACCCAGGGTGAAGGACATTAAGAAGGGCGTTTAACCATATCCTTTCCTATACCTTTCCCCATATTGTAACAGCTGCCATTTCCCCGAGGACCTATGTAGCCAGGTGGCACTTTGGGGTGGTGCTTTACACATACCATCCCATTTAGTTTCCTGATTACGGGGAAGGTAAGCAGCAGCTGTCTGTCCTGAGTCACGCTGCTCACAAGTTCTCAGTAGAAGTCATTAACCCTGAAAGTTATCAGGTGAACCTACCAGTTATCTTTGTTGTCTAGAAAAACAAATTCATGAGTGATCCCTGAGGCGATCTGGGGGTAGAGACTCACAATATTTAACTTCTTTTGATGTGAGAAATAGCCTTATCAGAAAAACAAAACTTTACCTGCAGCTCTCTAAAGTCTCTGAAAACATCTGTGGTTGCAGGATTGTCAGAAAATTAAATGCGGCTGTCCTTAAAGTCTTATCTGTAATGAATCCTAACATATTTCAGGGAATCTATGATAACTCAAATGTAGCTGGTAAGACAAGATTTTATAAATGGGTAATATACAAAAAAAAAAAAAAAAAGTTACCAGTCAAAACACATCATGAAAAATGCCTTGGAACAATATTGTTAAGCCAAGAAAAACCGGGAAAACACTTCACCTGCAATTCCCACTGGATTTTCAGAGTATTGACTAGGAACACTGCAAATATGCTGGAAAAAATAAAGTCAAAGAACTTTCTAGGAAACCAGATCTTATATTTGCGTGTGCATTTCAGCACCTAGGAAGATATATCTGCTCAATGAAAGAAATGACACACGGCAAATCAGTTAGAATTAGAACGCACAAAATTCAGTAGACACATCTGTTTACCGAGCAAACATTTGTATAGTGCTTACAACGTGCCTGGCACTGTTGTATGAGCTCCACGAATAATCTCTCGTTCAATATTCATAATAACCCATAAGGCAGGAACCATCATTACCTCCGTTTTACAGATGAGGAAACTGAGGCACGAGGAGGTTAGGTAACTTTCCTTTTTGAACCCAGTTAGTCTGGCCGCAGAGCATGAGGCCATCATCACCAAGTCATGCTTTATCTGCACAGCTTACTTAATGTCCAACATTAACCAGTTCATCCATTTTTGAGGGAACAGAGATCTTCAGTTCTACCTGAGGCATTTGAAGGCCTTCTCACCCTTGCCTATAACTCTTTCCACAATCATAGAAAATTGTAAAATGCAAAAAAAGAAAAAAATCACCAACTATGAAAAAGCAGCATGCTTGGCACGGAGTCTGGGAACCAAGGCTCCAAGGTGGTGGAGGGTGGGCCGCGGTTAACAAAAAGCACAGAGCCGAGGAAACGGACTCTGAATCTTGCCTCAAAGTACCAGCGGTCCACATGGTCTCTGCTTCAGTTACTCCCACTGGAGGACAAATTCACTCCCATTCTAAACACTTAGCAGCCCTGGCAGGGCCCACATCTACTTAGGATGCAACTGCTCAACAACTAGCCCAAGTCATCCCAGGCTGCTCTTTCCAGGCCCAGGTTCTACGGGAGGAAATCAGCCTCTCAGGACCTTTCCTTGTTAGCTCAGGTCAGCACCAGTCAAGGTTTTCAGACTTGTTCCAAAGTCAGAAGATAAATGACCAATTAAGCAAAAATTTTAGGGGGAGCCTGGGTGGCTCAGTCAGTTAAACGTCCAACTTGGGCTCAAGTCATGATCTCATGGTTCGTGAGTTCAAGCCCCGTGTCGGGCTCTGTGCTGACAGCTCAGACCCCGGAGCCTGCTTCAGATTCTGTGTCTCCCTCTCACTCTGCGCCCCCTTCCCCCACGCTCGCGCTCTCTCTCTCAAAAATAAGTAAACATTAAAAAAAAATTTTTTTTAAGAAAAAATGTTAGGGGTTCCCGGGTGGCTCAGTTGGTTGAACATCAACTCGATTTTAGCTCAGGTCATGATCCCAGGGCCGTGACAGACAGGCTCTGTGCTGAGCCCCACATCAGGCTCTGTGCTAGGCATGGAGCCTACTTAAGACTCTCTCTCTCACTCTCTCTCTCTCTCTCTGTCTCTCTCTCTCTCCCCCCCCACCCTCACTTGCATGAGCTCTCTTTCTCAAAAATGCAAATAAAAAATTAAAAATATCTTTATATAAATTTTAACGTAAATATAAAAATGTATTTGTAAAAGGAGCAGCACCTGGTAAACTCAGAGGAATCCCAGGGATGAGATGAATTTTCCTTCCTCATGGCCAAAGCCTGTTTAGGAGACAAACCCACTGCTCCCATGTGAACTGGAACTCACTGAATACAGAACTTCTTAAAATCATGTTAATTAGAATACACTGGACACAGACCTGAGGCTTAGAGGAGGGGTAAGATCTAGAAGGAGGAACTTAGAGGAGTAGAAAGTAAAAGGCTCCTCTGAGAATAAAGTATAAACTATTTTAGGAGCGGCAAGGGGACTAGAAATAAAGGAGTGCCTGGCTCTGAATTCGGGGGACAGGGGTCATTAATTTAATTCTCCCCATGTTCTCCTGATATATATACAAGCCCCATTTTACAAACATAGAAACCGAATCAGAAACCAAAAGTAACTCATGGAACATTATAGAACTAAGCGTGACCTTTCCACCACTAAACACTGCTTCTAAAATATCAGGAAACATTTGTTAACTGAAAACAGGTGCTCTTATTTCCAGAGCGCCCGCTTCCACTCCACGATAAAGCAGCAAGGGTGAGCCTCGGATGACTCCCGTGACTTACCAAACGCAGGCTCGAACTTTGAACGGGGAAATCGAAGGCCTCCAAGGCAAGCAATCAGAAGAGGCAAAGAGCTGCTAGTCCCCAACCTCCTCCCGGTGGCACCTTTGATTCCCATCAAGCTGGATTCAGTTGTCCGTGTTCCCCTCCCCCGCCCCCTTCCGCACCCCCAAAGGGCTCCTCACTGCAGCCTTCCCAGGTCTCCCACGGGACAAGGGCCAGGGACCACCTCAGACTTCTGTGTGGTGTCCACGGGGAGCACGAAATCAAGGCAATCTGTGCTTCCAGTCTGTGCTCATCCCAGATCACTAGTATTCTTCCCCCTTCCTCCTGGTGCCTTCAGCTCCCACTTCTCGCAAGACTGCTGGACACAGGAGGGAAAGCAACACCCTGCAGTTCATTCCCAAAGACTCTTCTTTCCGCCTCCGTTCACCGCGAACAGGAGGGAATCAGTTCCCAATTTCGCTCCAATTCTGGCTCTAGAAAATTTAAGGTAACTGATACAAATAATACAAAAACACTGTGTGAACATGTTAATAACATGTGGTGGCTTTTTCTCAAAAATTTCCCGAATAAACTACACATGCTTGTATGTTTTAGTTCTAGCAATGAATTAGCTCACATCTGATCAAATGACTGAACTTTGATTTTCTTACTAAGAAAGTATAAGAAGATATAGCACCACCCCTATTTGGCCTCCTCTTATTTTACTCAGTGCTTCTCCAACTTTAGCACGTGTGAGAAGCACCTGGAAGACTCGTGAGTTTCTGACTCACTAGGTTCGGGGGGAAGGCCCCAAAACTCATATTTATGTAGCAGATTTCCAGGTAATCCTGATGCGGCCGGTCCAACAAGCACACTTCGAGAACCATGGCTGTTCTGTGGCAAAACCAAGAGATTTTGTGCAACACCTCGCCCTGGATGATAAAAGGTAAAGCGTGAGGAGGCGACTGTCACTAGTGAATCTGGGGAGGGTGGTCTTTGGTGGAAGGGGCGGTGCATAGAGCAGGAAGTGAGAGAATTCCTCAGGCAGTTTCTGGCACAGGCTTTGCAGTGTGATTCCTAAAGCTGGCAGGAAACATTCCAATTGTAACTCTGTAGCATTGTTGAGGATTACTGTCATGTCAGCGCTGGAGTGTGACTGCTGGTAGGAGTCTCTTCGGGAATCAAATAAGAGGCACTGAGAGCACCTATTTGCCCTCTCAGATGGAAATTTAGTCTCAATTTTCATTTAACTCCCTATCATCTTGGAGGTAGTTAAATATTGTATCCATGTTCTAGAGGAGGAAAGTAAGGTTCCGAAAACTGATTGGCCCAAGATCACAAAACCAGCCAAGGTTTTCAGACTTGTTTCAAAGTCAGAAGATAAATGACCAATTAAGAAAAAAAATTAGGGGCGCCTGGGTGGCTCAGGCAGTTGAGTGTCTGACTCTTGATTTCGGCTCAGGTCACTGAAATAAAATGTAAAGTACCCATCCTAGGGTCTAGTGGTAGCTCCCAATTAAATTAAATTAAAATATAAAAATAAAAAATCCATCTCGTTCATGAAGAAGTGGAAACTGAGGTCCCGAGACACCACTTGCCAGAGCCAGGATCAGAAGCCAGGGCTCGAACCTCACGGTCCTGGGTGTTCTTGCTTCTCTGAGGCAGACCCATACGGTATGAGCTGCCAGGATCTGGGTATGACCTGGAGACCTTACCCCCTGGGGCCAAGAAAAAAATTTCAGAACTGAGAAAAAAAAAAAAAAAAACAACCTTATAAAGCCAAAGTCCTTTCTTTGAGATGCTCCTTTGGAGCACATTAACGTAATAAAATATTTAAACACTTGGACATGAAATTAGGGGCCACACTGCAAAATCTTTTTTTTTTTTCACCTAACAAAATATTCATAGCTTTTTTGACACCCTGACAGCCTTTGAAATCAAAGTTCCTTTTGAAGATGAAATTAAGTCAAACACCTATGAACTGTAAGAGACTATATATATATATATATATATATATATATATATATATATATATATATATATATATATATCAAGTTTACCAGTGTCTGCCGTTGAGGAATTTATAAGTAAATGGACGGCAGGGTAAGCAAGTAAGTAGGTAAATAAATACATTCATGTATGCGTGCATGTAGTGGGGAGGCTTGGCCTGAGCTACCCACAGAGTTCTAGGCTGCAGAAGGGAAGACTTCATGGAAAAGGCACCTAAGATGCATTCTGAAGAGCACAAGACAATAGGGAGGCTCAGTGGGCCTGGCAAATCAGCTTCTAGTATTTCAGGGACTGGGACGGAAGGTAGTGGGTCAGCAGGAGATTAAGCAGATGGGGTCAGATGAGGTCACATGGAGGGCCTTAAATGACAGGGTAAGAAGTTCACAGCACGTACAGTGGACAATGGGGTGAGAGCATGGTTGTTGTTTTTTTTTTTAACGCATGGAGACTACACGATTAGTGTTGAGTTTTACACTACTTACATTCTGGCAAAATCACATTAAAATGGATCACACGGAGAACGAGAAACAAAGGCAGGTGATCTATGGTTAAAATCAGTCTCTTGAAAATAATTCCCTCCTCAGGGATTTCTACTATGAAAGCAAAAAAAATTTTAAGAGAGAAAAAAAAAAAGACAAACCTTAAGGTTCCACAGCGAACCTAAAACAAAACAAAGACAAAAAGCCAAAACAGTACAAAATAGGCCAAATTTTGACCAATAATACTTACTGCATGTTCCTGCCTGTGTTGAATATTTTGTTTTAAAATTAAAAAAAAAAAAATTTTTTTAATGTTTATTTTTGAGACACACACACACACACACACACACACACACACACAAGTGTGAGCAGGGGCAGGAGGGGAGGGGCAGAGAGAGAGGGAGACACAGAATCCGAAGCAGGCTCCAGGCTCTGAGCTGTCAGCACAAAGCCCGATGCGGGGCTCGAACTCACGGACCGTGAGATCATGACCTGAGCCGAAGTCGGATGCTTAACCGACTGCACCACAGAGGCAGCACCGCCAATGTTTTGTGTTTTAAAAAGATTCTATTTAGGGGTGCCTGGCTGGCTGGCTCCGTCCACAGAGCATGTGACTCTTGGTCTCGGGGTTGAGTGTGAGCCCCCAAAATAGGTGTAAAGATGTAAAAACAAAATCTTAGAAAAAAATAAAATAAATAAAATAAAAGGTTTTGTTTATCCACTCCCATCATTCAAATTAACCTGCAAAACAGTATGAGGCAGAACGAAGCCATCCCAAACACACACAGACACACAAAAGACTCACTGTCAATTCTGTGTGGGGCATGAAACTCTGAGTAATAGTCCCTCAGGTTTAACTAGAACGATGAGGTAGAAATAGGAGGGAACGTCGAGGGAGGGGCCCAGGCAAAATCTATGTTCGATGTGTTGCGTCCCGAGAACACAGAGCACACTCCAAGAGATGCTCAGTCTGTTTCAAACAGCCATGTCCTTACTACTCCCAAACAATGCTCAGAAGAGTAGTACCCTGAATACTTCAAAACAACTTCACGTCCCCCCTCGTAGAACCAAAAAGAGATGTCATTGACAGCTGGAATTGAGTTTTTCATTTTGTTTTCTTCCCAGTGAAGAACTAATCGGGACGACTATCCTATTCTTTGAGTCTTTGTATCTTGGAACTGTTTTTACATGGGAATAGTATTTTGGCCCCATTTTGGAAGGAAAAATAATATCTACTAGGAAACAGGCACTTGTATTCCAGAACTTGAGAAACAGTGATCACTATTATCTCCCCTACAGAATAAAAAGCTGGCTTGGCCTAATAAGGAGGTATATATAATCACATGACACTGATCATGAGGGACGCTCAGTAAGTAGGTACCGAATGAGGGAATCCAGTACAAGATCTGAAAGCCTGCATTATACGACTATAAACCCACATGTCTGGAAGGCTGGGATTGAGTTGGGGGAGGGAGTGAAAAATATAACCCTCAATCACTACCGGCACACCAAAACCAAGAATAGGAATGTAACCCACAAATCATTATCAAAAGAAGACACAAAATTAAGGCAAGTCCCATGTTGGTTTAAGATTGAAATAATCGCTGGAAACGGGGTATAAATTGTACGTATAATGAACCAAGCTAACTAATCTTGCTTGGTAAACAGACACATGGCTCTGAATCAGAGCCAAATCAACGGCTCCTGGCAATCTGCCAAAACCGAATTCCTTAGTCTGGCAACATAAAATGATCTGTCTGTCGCATTTACAATTCCAGTGCCTCTGGATTCCACTACCCGCTGGGCACCCCTGGCAGTTGCCCAGCAGAAAACATCTGAGCTATCATTACAGTCAGAACGGCAGCATTTGACAAACACTAGAGAAAAATGACACCCATTTCTTAGAGCAATATTAGTTAACAACTACAAAGTGATACTACAAAGGAATTAGCAAATCTGTTGCTGTAATAATTAACAAAGAATTAATAACCTCCTCTATAGTGCTAACCTGTAAGCTGCTCCTTGGTGCTCAGTAGACTTGGGTCAATATGTCACTTACTGTACCCAAGACCACAAAGGTGATTCAGAAGCAGAGGTCTTGCCAAACTGAGCAAACGTGGCCCACAGGCAAGGTCCTCCAAGTTTTATCCTGGAGTGCACGATGCTGGAAATGCACGATGCTTCTCAGATGTGCTCTGCTCATTATGGGTTAACTCCACCCCACTTTGAAGCTTCAGCGGAGAAATCTTCCATACATGGTGTGTTTTCAGAATGCAGTTGTAATATGCAAGACTGCGTGCTATTTACAAATTTGAAATGTTTCTAGCCAGAGTCAGGATACAGGGAGGAATTTACAAATTTGGCTTGAGCTGAGCAAGGTCAGAAAGGGAAATCATTCATGACACCCAAAAGTCAAATGCACATAATTCCACCTAAGGGTGGATGCACATAATTCCACTTAAGGATGTATATTAACTTAAAGTCGTAATTATATTTAAAATCCCCAAATCATGTGCTGGTGCAGGTGAATTAACCTAACGACTCTGTCTCTTGGTCTACCTGACTCATGGAGCAAGCCTAACCAGGAGAGCCCCTCTCTAAGGCACCTTTGCTCAGGCCCAAGACACGCCCCAATCCCTCCTTCCAGGGCTTGTATAAGGCTTCATCTTTCCAAATATAAAAACACCTTACCTGCGGAACGACTGACAGACCACACAGGTGTGATTTCTCATACCTCGTTAGCTCAAAAACCTGTATTATTAAAGTTCTGTGTATTTGGGGCCACTTACTTTAAGTGTATTTTGGTCACTTCTCATTTTAAGTAAATAGAGAAGTTGCTGAAAGCCCAAAGAAGAGAAACAAAAATGACAAATCACTGGATGAGTGGACTATTTAACCAGAAAAAGAGAAAGCAAAGTTAGTGACAACTATCTCGCCCCACTCTCGGGGCACCTGGGTGGCTCAGTCGGTTAAGTGTCCAACTTCGGCTCAGGTCATGATCTCATGGTTTGTGGGTTCGAGCCCCACGTCGGGCTCTGTGCTGACAGCTCAGAGCCTGGAGCCTGCTTCGGATTCTGTGTCTCCCTCTTTCTCTGACCCTCCCCAACTAGCGCTCTGTCTCTGTCCCTCAAAAAATAAAAACATTAAAAAAAAAAACACAAAACTATCTCACCTCACTTTCTATTTTCAGCATACTTCTTCAGGTAGTTCTGTAATCACTTTCTACCTCCCTGTGTCAATCCATGCACAGGTCTACCTCAGCACAAGGCATTTAATGATTTGTGAATAAATAAACTGATACCCGCTGATTTGCCACTTCACCGCAAAGCAGGTAAGGTTGTGGTGGAGGGGCCAGTGGCCCAAAATTGAGCAAAAGAAATTATAAGGTAAACACACACACATGCACCCCTATTGTCTTTTCTTTGCTCCTAAGTGTCATTCAACACAATGGACCAGGAACATGATAAAAATTCACCCAATGGGGAAACCTGCTTCACTGTCAACTGAGGCTGTATTTTATAAATTATTTCCTTGAATTAATACCCTGCCTCCAGGAGCTAAGCTATTTTTAAATACAAAACCTTTTATAGAAATTCCTCACATCCTTACAAGAAGATATTCCAGTGCTTCAAACTCCATGCCTCCTCCCCCCTAAAGTACCTTATTCACAGGCAGACTTTTAAGATCTTACTTACAGAGACACCACGCATCGTGTCTGGTCCTCAAACACCATATTCTGAGAACGGGACCTTTCATGGGCCCTGATAACCACTGTTTCACATGATTCTACATGCCCCACTACCACCCTCAAGCCAGGCTGTTAGGTCCCCAGGGCCAAGGTGAAACCATCAAACTTTACTCCAGAGAATGAAAACAGGGATTCCAGAATGTTAGTCAAGCCTCTGTTGATCTCAGACTGAGGCTGAGGTGGCCTCCAAGATGGCTGTGGGGCCGCCATCTTGGGCCATATGCATAGAGAAGCAGCCAAAGCGAGATGGTAAGTAGATTGGGGAAGAAATCCAGAGCGGAGCAAAGACAAAGGCCATAAAGCTCCAGAGAAAAAAACTAATACACCAGCTGGCCTTAGGACTTTCTGGTTCCAAGTTCGTGACTCTGGTCTCCTGTGAACCGTCATGGTGTTTCCTACGCTAGGGTCCTGAGACATATCCTGATTTGTGAAGTATTTTATCCCCTTTTTATTTAAAACAGCTTTCAGGGGCGCCTGGGTGGCGCAGTCGGTTAAGCGTCCGACTTCAGCCAGGTCACGATCTCGCGGTCCGTGAGTTCGAGCCCCGCGTCGGGCTCTGGGCTGATGGCTCAGAGCCTGGAGCCTGTTTCCGATTCTGTGTCTCCCTCTCTCTCTGCCCCTCCCCCGTTCATGCTCTGTCTCTCTCTGTCCCAAAAATAAATAAACGTTGAAAAAAAAAAAAAAAAAAAAAACAGCTTTCAACCATGATAATAAGCCCCCTTGAGGAAAAGACATTCCTGATATCACGAGAAGGGTGGGCCACAACTGCTACTGCTCAGCAGCAGACGAACAAACCCACCACCTTGCAACATGTTTTCTTTTATTCGTAACTTATTGCTGAATTACCATTTGTCTGGACGGGCTCGGGACTGATCTATCTGTTCACAGTACAACTTCCTCCCATGACCCCACCGTCCAGAACTACTCCAGTCAGGGATCCTAATGACCAACCTTGTTAACAAATACATGAGCACAGCACTCCACGCTTTCTTCTTCAGTCTTTGGGTTTTGTCTTTTTGCTGTTTTCAGCTTGCAAATTAATCAGGTGTGAACTAGGGAATCCTACCGTTCACAAGCACATGGGCATAGAAGCTCCATGAGGCAGCGTCTATGCCTGTTTACCTCTGTGTCCCCACCCCCTGCAAAGTACCCCACACAGAGTGTACGCGGGCCAAAAAAGCAGAAGCATTATAGTCAAGAACACAAACTCTGTAAGATCCAGGTAAGAATTCTCAATCTTAAAAAAAAAAAAAAAAAAGAAAGAAAAGGAAAGAATTCTAAATCTTCCGGTTACAGCTTCGTAACATTTATGGGGGCACGGAATTCTAAGAATTTTATGTACATTATCTTGTTTAATGCTCCTTCCCCCCGAAAAGCTTTAAGGTATTATTATCCCCCATTTCACACTTGGCGAAAACTAAGCAACTTACCTAAGGCCACAAAGTTACTGAGCTCAAGCCTAAACCCCTAACACCTATAATAAATGGTTTCTCCTGGCTCCCTTTGCGACCTTGGGGAAATGATTTAATCACTCAGTGTGCTGAAGATTGTGGTTCCGAAGACTAAGTCAGATAGACAGTGTTTATAAAGTGCTGAGCACAGTGCCAGACAGGGCAAACTGCTCAATAAAAAGTAGTTCTTATTCTTAAAGTTACTAACTAGTGAGTCTGCAGTGAGATGCTTCAAGCAGGAGAACATTTGGTTCCATAAGTTACACGTTCTCTGGAAAACAGCCATTTTCAAGATCTAGGCAGCCAAAGCAAAAGGAGCAAATTATGACCAATATTTATCTTGGATATGGTCTAAATTCTCCGAAAGGGAGTAATAGATAAGAAATCTCGATAGCCTGAAAGCAATGACCATGCTTGAAGTTAGGGGGCGCCATGCTGCTGCACATTTTAGGAAACCCGCTTCCCCAGAGGGTCTCCAGCACCCTTGGATTTTTCTCCAACAAACTGGAGGAAGATAAACTCTGACTGGTGGCAACTTTTTTGGCAGGGAGGGGGAACCTTTTAGTATTTCTTTCCATACTCTTCCACAATTCCAATTTTAGGTCCAATATATATACCTCTATTTTACTCCCAATGCCTTTGTTTTTGCTTCATTGAGATAAAGGGCATTCTTGCATTATTCAATGACCTTTAAAAGTCCAGGGGAAAAAAAGTATTTAATTAGGATGAATGGGTTAACAGACAAGCCCCAAGAAATATCTAAAAGAAATTGGTGTAAAATAAATGTATAAATTGGCAATTGTTGAAAATGGGTCCTAGGAGCATAATTCATTATACTAACCTCTCCACATTATATACATGTTTGAAATTTTCCTTAATAAAAAGTTACAAATAAATGTTGAAAATAACTGTATAAACTGTGCCTTTTAAAAATTTAGTTTCTACTGAAAACCTGCTTGGAGGATGCAGCAGGAAACTGGGTCTGTATCGCTAATCTGGGAAATGGCACAGAGTAAGGCACTCGGTTGAGGGAAGAGAAGAAAGTTAAACTAACTTGAAACTAATATAAATCATGTATTAATGGACTGTTTTTCTACCATGCCTTAACAATGGACATCAAACAAGAGACCCGAGGCCACAAAGCTAAGGAGAATTCCTTATACAGGCAAATCAAACTTTTTTATTTTTTGACTCTTAATAAAATTTGCTCAAGCCTGGTTTACATTGGGCTCCAGTTGACCAGGGAGTATCCCAGTCTAGAGGTGATTTTTCTAAAGGACAGGAATGAAGAGTTTTGTGCCACGACAACCAAAGAAAAGCTGGAAATCTAGGTATGGACAAAAGATGAATTTCTCCTTTCAATTCACAGTCACCTTCTGAAAGGGTTAACTGAGGAGTTACTTGTTCTACCCAGAAGATAATCTATAACTAAAGAATCTTATCTAGAGATCTTTCTTTTTCCTTATCCAGATGTACACAGTGTTTTTCATTCAGTTTGCCTGAAATCTAGCCTAAAACCCAACCACTGTCCTTCAAATCAAAGCCAAATACAAATACTTAACTCTGAAATATGTTAGTGATGTCTTTCTACCAATTAATTCTGACCTCCCTCAGAACACAGTATGTTCCTAGAATGCTGGAGGTAAAACTCTTAGCACCTGAGTTTAAATGAAACTTTAAAACTGATAAGAAGCCATCTGCTCTTCCAGATTAAAGCAACAAGCACTTCTGTGACACTGAGGCTAGCCCTTCCCCCCTCCCCATTCCCAGCCCGGTAAGCAAGGTCAGTCACTGCAAAAACAAAGCTAACCAAGACAAACAGCTTTCTAACACACACCCAAACGACAGACGAAGAGTAAAGAAACACTTGAACGTCAATCTTCTTTACAGTCCAGGTAACTCTGGATTTTCCCCAAATCAAAATAAAATTTAGAAAGCAGCATTTTCTCCTAACATCTACTTTATTTACGTCCGATTAACAACTGTGGGTTCACACATTCTATTCATGTCCTCCTGGCTTGACAGACATACAGCAATCTGCTGCTCCCCTACTCTGTTTCCCCCACTCCAACCCCTTCGTTTCTACACATTTCCAGTCTTCACCACTTGCCCTATATTAGCAGTGTCCCCGACACCTATGAGACAAATGTGACAATAAGGGTATGTTTCATCAAAAGGTTAACCTTAAACTGAGATTATACTGCATATATTGTTAAAGAATGGTGCACCTTCCTTCCCGTGCTAGCATGCTTTGCCTCTCTGTGTTACAGTGAAGTTTTCCACAGTTCTGAGTGCCCCTTGACCAGTCCGCAAATTCAAGTGCAAGTCACTCAGAACTGCCACCGGAAAATGGCCGCATTATCATTTGTAGAAAAGACTGAGTAGATGGGACTACCCCAAAGTTATGTACATGGACCAATATCATGGTGCTACACGTTCCCTATTTCTGCCAATCTACCTGCAAATGTTTCCAAGATAAATTACCACCCAGGGAGTCACTTTGGGTGGTGTGAACAAAAACATGGTTTCTTTCCAGAGGTACTTGACTACCTCTCCCCATCTCTTAATTAGTTCTGAGTGGATTTCTCCATCGATTGATAGTTGGGAAAGGGAAGGTGGTGGTGTAGGGCTCAGGACCAAGAGACTTTTCCCAGCCAAGGAGATGATCCAATAGTGTCCTGGGTGCAATTAGCCAAGGGCAGCACTCAAAAGTGAAGAGGAGCTTTCCTCTTTCCCAGGTCAGACTTTTATCACACCTGCCAAACTCCACAAACGAAAGGCTACATTGCAAAATCACAACCGGCTCCAGAATTCTTTAAGAGAGCTTTGGCAGGAATACCCTCTGAACGGGGTGAAGTACAGTATCAGGTGACTTTAGAGTGGACATAGAATATCAATAACTCACACCTGTCTCAGATCATACACAATGCTCCTAATATCCTGACCCCCATCTGGACCTTTGAGAACCCCCATGTATTAAAATCAGACCAAAATCCCACAGCTTATCCGGTTTGTACGACCCACCAGACCCATTATTTCAGTGAACAGCAGGTCATCGGAATTATACACCTGAGTCCTCAGCATAGATTTTTCGCTCCGAGGAGGTGTGGGGGAGGGGGAACCAGACCGACTTCTCGCTTCTTGGTTAAAAACTAAAGTTCACTTGCAGCCTCGCGAAGGCAACAGACAACGGGCTCCGAATGTCCCGGGTCCCCGCGGGCTACAGCGGTGGCGGGGAGCCCGCGCGCGTCCTACCTTGGACCTTTCCTTGACGTAGTATTTGCCCAGCCGGCTCCCGCAGTACAGGACAAGCCTGTCAATGAGGGACAGGAGGAAGCTGATGGCCTCGCAGCCCTCCTCATTGCCCCCGATCCACGTGATTTGGTCTCCCCGCAGGTGCCGCTTGGAGACGCCGGCGCGGGGCCCCGCCAACTGGCCGTCCCGTAGGGCCCCGTTGCAGTGCAGCTGCTTGACGCGCTCCAGGACGCAGTCGCCCACCACTTCGCCCAGGAAGTTGTCCAGGTAACAGAAGCCGACCTCGTGCAGACAGGGCACGATGTACTCCAGGGCGATCTTCTCCAGATCCAGCCTCATGATGTGTCCCAGGGGCATCTCGCCCGCAGAGCCGAGCTCGGGGATCCCCAGCGTGCACTGAGACCCGGAGCGACCTACGCGCGCGCGCAGCCGAGGCTCGGGGAGCGTGGCTCGGGGTTCAGCTACCTGCGGCGGCCACGGTCCCCGAGCCACCGCCGCGCCAGGCAGAGGGGAAAGTTGCTCGAAACTCTGGAGGAGAGATCCCTTCAGAAACCAGCGGGAGTTGCGCGGGGTTCCACGACCCAGCGCCGGACTGGCCCAGCGAAGAGTCGGAGGGCCCCTTTTGGAGATGCGGAGCCACCCCCGGTGCGGCCGCGGCCCCAGGCGGGGAGAGGCTGAGGTCCAGCCCCCAAGCCGGCCGACTAGGCGCGTCACCGGCCCCGCCCAGGCCCCGCCCCGGGACCGCCTCTGGGACAGCCCTTCCCCGGGCCAGTCACCCACTCCCCGTCTACCACTGCCCGGCGCCAGCCTCACTTGTTTGTGACTCAGGGAGGGGCTGGAGAACACAGGGAATTTTTAGAATGCTATCGATTTGCATATGTTTTGCATAAAATCCCATAACAAACTTAGATCCCAACTCTTAAAATGTAAATGAAATTAGCACAGTTTACTGCCACGTTCTGGGCTAGTCACCCCTTGAACAGAACAACAAACCCACGAACAAATATGTATATTAAACAGTGACCTCCTTACAGCTTTACTGGTGCCTTTCCTTATTCCCCTTTCCTCTGCTGTTTGACCGACGACGTCAGGAGGCTCCAGCCACTGAGAGACTGGGAGAAATCCAGTTTTAACTAAAATTAACAAACATTTCCCTAACCCCTACTATGTGCAAAGCCCTGTGCTCTCTCAACGGGGAGGGGGGCGGGGAGGAGTGGATGTGCACAATGAAAAAATGCTGGGTATTATCTGATTGAACCCTGAAAATGCTGTGTTTTGCTTTGCTGGATGTTTCCATCAACTTCTCTTTAAAGCTTCTTACTGAAATAGGATGCTCTGAAAGCCTGCCTTCAGAATCAATCACATGCTCATGTAACAGCCCTATAGGTAAATCCCCTCAAAAATAGACTAAATTTTAGGTTTCCAATCTCACTTTTTCTACAAGAATCTACACCTACACAGGAGGGACGGACACCACCTGGAAGACTTTTTAGTTACCCAAAGGTAAGCTGACTGCTTTACGGATTTTTCATTCTGTTTCCTGCCAAACACCAGAGATCAGAATCAGGGGAAAGAGATCCATAAATTGCATGCAAAGTCATTTCCATATTTTAAATTTTACATTGGATTGCATTCAGGTTCTTCATTTAAGTTGAACAAAAGAATGTACAGGCTTTACAGGTATTGTGTACTTTGTACACAATCCTCTGCATCTTTTTTGTACACCCCTCTCCTCTCTGCATGCTAGAGGTAAGATATGCAAGGGAGCAACAGAGGGAAATCCAGGCCAAGAACAAAGAGTAGGATAGGAAAAGACACCGCTGCTACATGGTGGAAAGAAGCAGACAGAGCGCCTGGTGGCCTAAGAACCTGAGGAATGTTCAGGAGGAGCAGTCCATAAGAAACCGTGGTAAAACTTCTGTTTTACTGAGAGGAGGTTCCCTGCCAGGATAGTGACTGTTGGCACTGTCAGCATGACCTTTCAACAGGAGCTGCACCAACTGGGGTAAAGGCTTGATTTGGCCAGCCTCAAGGAGCTGTTGTGCAAATTTCCACAGCAGCTCCATAATGACAGGAGCCCATCATCCTGGGACCCCCCCGCCCCTAGCACCTAATAGGTGCCTAATAACAGTGACTGGGAATCTGGTGTGCAACCCTTAGCCATGGCAACCTCCACGAGGGTCCAGGGCACGTCTGGACTTGTCTGAAAGGCTGCAGGAGGGGTCTATTGGCTTGAGGACCTGGGGGAACCTGCCCAAAGAAAAGTCACTGTAATGGGAATGCAAGCTGGTGCAGGCACTCTGGAAAACAGTATGGAGGTTCCTCAAAAAACTAAAAATAGAACTACCCTACAACCCAGCTATTGCACTACTAGGCATTTATCCAAGGGATACAGGCGTGCTGTTTCGAAGGGACACATGCACCCCCATGTTTATAGCAGCACTATCCACAATAGCCAAAGTGTGGAAAGAGCCCAAGTGTCCATCGATGGATGAATGGATAAAGATGTGGTATATATATATTTATATACAATGGAGTATTACTCGGCAATCAAAAAAAAATGAAATCTTGACATTTCCAACTACGTGGATGGAACTGGAGGGTATTATGCTAAATGAAATTAGTCAGCATAAGACAAATTTCATATGACTTCACTCATATGAGGACTTTAAGAGACAAAACAGATAAACATAAGGGAACGGAAACAAAAATAATATAAAAACAGGGAGGGGGACAAGACAGAAGAGACTCATAAATATGGAGAACAGAAGGTTACTGGAGGGGTTGTGGGTGGGGATGGGATAAACGGGTAAGGGGCACTAAGGAATCTACTCCTGAAATCATTGTTGTACTATATGCTAACTAATTTGGATGTAAATTTAAAAAAATAAAAAATAAAATAAAATAAAGTCACTGTAAGAGTGTCAGGCAGATCTGCTGGGTCCAGAACAAAAACCTCTGAGGCCAGTGAAGGAGACGGGCATTCTGCAGGGTATCTGTCTCTTGGCTTTGTCTCCCCATCCAGCCATCGTAAATGTTCAAATCCTGGGAGCAGGAAACCTAAAGTCAAAGCTGAAGGACTGTTCATTTGTGGCAAGGAGTGAAATGGAGATGCGATACCAAAAGGGAGGAAAGCCCTTCTCCCACTTCTGCTTAAACCCCCACTTAGCCAGGAACTGCTTTGGCCCATTCAGTGATCTCCTCCGGGGGCGTTACAGATAATGGGGAAACCAGGAGAAGTGTGGCCAGAGATGACTTGAATATGGGCCCTATTAGGCAGTGGCTTGTAGTGTTTGCAGGTTTGGTGTGTTGTTGACCTTAGGGGTAGATATCCCTGAACAAAAAAATGAAAGAAAGAAAAAGGAAAAATGACAGATAACCCTTGGTAGTTGGCTGAAATTTTTCTAGCTAAGGGTTCTTTGACGTTTATTTATTTTTGAGACAGGGAGAGACAGAGCATGAACAGGGGAGGGTCAGAGAGAGAGGGAGACACAGAATCCGAAGCAGGCTCCAGGCAGTCAGCACAGAGCCCAACGCGGGGCTCGAACTCATGGACCGCGAGATCATGGCCTGAGCCGAAGTCGGACGCTTAACCGACTGAGCCACCCAGGAGCCCCTAGCTAAGGGTTCTTTGTAGATACACCTGATGCTCATAGGAATAATTAGGAGGGAATTTATAGAGGACTAGAAATCTGTAGTAGCAGATGGAGGAAGTGGCAGTCAGCAAAATACCGAAAATCGCATACCCATCTCCCGGAATGAACATGTTGACTCAGGACTTGAAATCGCAGGCCTGGGTAAATTTGGCTTATCAGTCAAATAATGTTTCAATAATTTTAGAGTCTAGTTGTAACTAGAGCAATCGTCTATAAACAGGTTATAGTGACTGATAGTCTTAAACTGTTCCAGATGATTCGGTTGCAAAATGTGGGCAGTTTAAAAGGATATTATCCCTTGCCACCCTCCCTGCTCGGCAAGGGCACCTATTAATCAATCAAGCGCCTCCTGATCAACTTGGGGCTGCCAGCACTGCGCTTGGCAAAAGAACCCGAGATACTGTGACTGGCAAAAAGCACAGTGTGTGATTACACAGAGGGGCGCAGACAGGCCGGAGCCGCGTGTGGGCTCAGAGTCCGAGCGTCAGCGTGGCAAACTCCAAACCAATTGTTAAAGCATATTTGTTTTAGTTATTTACCCATTAATTTGTGGCATTATAATAATATTAAAATATTTTCATATTACTAACCAAAACAAATGAATTTCCCTGTCATTTAACTACAATCCTATCGTCTTCCGGGGCACATCCGCAGTACAGATGCATCCATTTTCAAGCAAGTGCCAGAGTCAGGGAGAAAGGAGGACGTTGGATTTCTTTGCCTTAGAATTTGAACTCAAAGGGATCCCAGATGAGAGAAGCAAGGCCCAAAGGGGCTGGACATCAATCAGCCCCTAAGGAGTCTCTAGTGGTGGCAGGGGAAGCCTGGAGCACCTCTGTCTCCTCTAGAATAAAGAGAGCACTCACTCTCATCCTGGGCTGTATTTGGGGGCTTTTTTCTAATGAGGTAAAATTGACCAAACATATTACTCTTTTAAAGTGAACAGTGCAGTGGCATTTAGTACAGTCATATGTTGTGCAAACCACCACCTCTCTCTAGCGCCAAAACATTTTCACCACTCCAAATGAAAACCCTGTACTCGCTAAGCAGTTACTCCCCAGTTCCCACCCACCCCCAGCCCCTGACGACCACCAATCTGTTTTCAATCTGGATATTCCCCATAAGTGGAATCATAGAAGATGTGATCTTTTGTGACTGACTTCTTTCCCTTGGCATGTTTTCCAGGTTCATCCACGTTATGCTGTGTTATCAGTACTTTATGCCTTTCTATGGCTGAATAATATTCCAACGTATGGATATACCCCATGTGTTTACCCGCTCATAAGTTCATGGACATTTGGGTTGTCTCCACTGTGGGGTTATTTTGAGTAATGCTGTTAGAAGCATATATATGTAAGTATTTGGGTGCCTGCTTTTAATTCTTTTGGGTATATACACGTAGGACTGGAATTGCTGGGTCATGTGGCAATCCTATGACTTTTTGAGGAAACACCAAACTGGTTTCTACAGCAGGGGCACCATTTTACATTCCCACCAATAATACGGGAGAGTCCCATCACACCCTTTTTTAATTTCTGACAGAGACTGGCAACATTTCTCTTGCCCCTTCAGTGTCCCGCTATGCCTGAGGTTCCCTCTCCCCTAGCTGCTACAAATATTCTCTTTTGTGTTTTTGCCATGCCATATCGAGAGGTTGATCATTACATGGGAATGACTTTAATGTGGGCAAGGGCTGTGCTATTTGTTGATTTATCAAACAGTTTTGCAACATTTACCACATTCCAGGCACTGTGTTCAAGTGTTAACATTACTTCTATTAATTCTGATGACATCGCCGAGCAACAGCTACTCATATATTTCTGCATCATGAGGATGACGAAAATGAGACACAGAGAGGCTAAGGAACTTGTCCCAGTCACGCAGTAAGAGATGATAACAACACTGGACAAAATCAGAGAGATTCCAATGGAGTAAGATCGGGGAAACACTCATCTTGAGCCACTTGCTTGGCATAGTAATGTTTTTGCCCTTAAGTACTCTCTTTTGTTAGAACTCTTAATTATAACACTCTCACCTGCAATGACAGTTTTAATTATTGGTTCCCTTACTGATAGTTGGTGCAGAAAGGAGATAAAGCAAAACTTAGCATAAATTAGTCGCCTACATTACGAGTAATCTTCCAAACTACAAATTAGGAGTTGCTCCTTGCTCCATTCCAATTATGACCCAGTGTTTCCAGAAATCCCACATAAATCCAGTGACAGTCTGTTGCTGGCAGTTGAGTAGTCCTTGGTGAGAAGCCTCACCTCAGTCCATCGGGTTGCCGGGCTCACCCCTCAGGATACAGGAATTGCATTTAATTAAAATGGAGCTGGGAAACAAGAGGAGAGTGCCTGAAGGGAACTTATGTTCCAGCTCACTGCTATGAATCGGGTTTAGAGAAAGATGCATATGATTATGTCCCATTCCCTGTGAGTCAAGCCAACCTACTCCTTTCCAGGTCTAGAGGGATGGCAATGAAAGTGACTTTCTATATGGGTTCTTAATTGTTCTAACATATGGACAAGCTTAAGCCTCTCTCACTTGTTCTTTGATAATTCAGGCCGTGGGCAGATTCTGGGAAGTGAGAAATATCAGGAATCTTCATTAATGTTTTCCAGTTCAACTCTTGTTTAAGCTGAAAATGTTTTAAAAGCATTTGCTCTGGCTAAAAGCATGATACTGATCATAAAAATACAGCAGGGTCAAGTTTCTATTAACATGGAGTACTTTAAAGAATGTTTTATGCTTCATTTTATAAAATCTTTTCCAAAAGTGTTCTCATTCATTAGAATTTCACATCTTCATGTATCGTATTTTTTAAAAATGTTTTATTTGAGAATAGTAGATTTACAGGAAAGTCGTGAAGATTTATACAGAGTCCTCATGTGCCCTATGTCCAGCTTCCACTACTAATATCTAATTTAGTACAGATATGGGCATATTGTCACCATTTGTGAACCAATATTGATATATTATTTTTAACAAAAGTCTTTATTGTGTTCAGATTTCCTGTGTTTTTACCTAATGACCTTTTTCTTTTCCAGGATCCTGCTGAAACTGCACCGTGGTTGAAATAAGGTCACAGTGTTTTCAGGAAAGTGTAGACCAAAACAGTCTTTCCAGCCCTTGAGCTCCTACAGAAACTTGAGCTCTTACAGAACATGCCTTCTTCCCGTCCTATTCCCAGTCCACTGTGGTGGCTGAGGCTTGCTGGCACCATTGGGAGACCATCTCTGTAAAACCAGGGGTCTCTGGGGTTCAGGTCACTAATCCTCCCCCTCTCCCCGCTCTTCCAGGCTGACTATGAAAGGAAGGGGTGCTACAGGCTCCAGTGACTTGGGGCTCACTGTTCTCGCAGACCTTGATTTTGTTCACATATTTACGTCCTCCCTAGCTCCACAGAAGGAGCCTGACTGCTCTAAGGCTGTGTGCCACAAACCTTAGCATCCATCAGAATCACCTGCCAAGCTGGCTAAAGCAGAGGTTACTGAGCCCCACTCCCAGGACCGATCAGGTCTGGGTGGGGCCCAATAATTTACATCTCTGACAGGTTCCCAGGGGCTGTTTCTGCTGGTCTAGGTCACACTTTGAGATCCACTTTTCTAAGCCAATCAGTTCATGACATTACCCTGGTAACGGTCAGTCCAGGGGGTGGGCAGGTGACCTAAACCAGCCTTATCCAGTGGTTCTCCGCCCTGGTTGTACATTAGACTCGCTCGGCAGCTCCTAAAAACTACCTCCAGCTGGGAAACTAATATTTCCAGCAGTAAGGCCCAGGCATCCAGCAGCTTAAAAATTAAAATAGCAAGTAAATACATACTACATCATAATCACCATCACCATCAGAAATGAATAATAAATTAATAAAGATCAATTAATTAATCATAATGAAATAACAGCAACAAATAAATAATTAATAAAGCACTCCTGGTGATGTTAACGTGTAGCAGCATTTGCACTGAAAAGAATTTATATTGGAGGGAGATGTCTCTCTGTTTTTCTCTATGCTAAACGTGCGGCCTCGGTGGCCTCTGGCAGTCATCTAGTCACCACGAAGACAGCCAGCCTCAGGATGGAGCCAACACGGAGGAAGGTGGAACAGAGTGTTGAAAGAACTTGGGACCTTGGTGACGTCACTGAGCGGCTTATCTTACCGTTCCGGGAGTCTGTCCTACCTCTGGACTTCTAGTTATGTGAGAATGTGAGATAACGCAGTCTCTCGTTTTAAAAACCAGTTCAAGTCACGGTTTTCAGCTACTCGTCTTCAGAAACGTTCGAACAGGTAACCCCAGAGAAATGGTCATCCTGCACCCGTAATAAAGAGCCTCTACTCTTGAAGGACACGTCAGCTCTGTGGCACCCCTTTTGTGCACCCCAGGGCACCAGCTTCCTTGTCAGAAATCTGACTCACGGAGACCAGACAGATGAGGCAAGCACAGTTTTGGTAGAGTGTGGGGCTAAGCACCTCTCCCTCCCCAGACCACGCGTTTCCAGTTCTGCCCTGAGTCCTGGTTTCTTCTCCCCAGCAGGGAGAGAAAGACCTGGCATTCTACCTTCTGTTCAAAATAATTAGTTTTCTCTATCTACCTAAGCAAATAATCTCATTAATAGTCAAGTTGGAGGTTACAACTGTATTCTTCGTGAACTGTTTTCTTAAATTGCAAATTTGCTTTCAGGCAATAATTCCTTTTTTTATGTACTTATAATAGGAAAATGTTAGTAAAACATAAATATTCAACACTGGGAGCTAGTTGGAACAAAGGAAATGTCCAGCAAATGTTTATGGCATATAGTTAGTACAATAGGTTACAAAACCGAAGGTAGGGTAAGAGTCCCTTTTTGAGAGACAAAAAGAGAGAGATTGAGACCAAGATGTTATTAGTAATTATTTCTGAGTAAGTGGGAATATGAAAGGTTTTTTTTTTTTTATGTTCTATTGTTTGTCTTAATTGCTAATGTTTTTCCAATGGTCACATATTGTTTTTGTAAAAATAAATCCGTATTTGTAAAGGATATGGGATTATTTTTTCTACATGAAACAAATCTTTCATTCTTCCATGTGTTGGTCGTTGGCCGGTTGGTGCCAAGTACCGTTCCCGCCATTTTGTGCGGTGCTCTGTCGGAGGTGACTGGAATCCTGTGAATTGCACTTCCCAGACTCTCTTGCCAGCTGGCAAAGTTAGATGCTGCCAGTGGGAAGCATTGGTGGGAAACTGGATGAAATGATGGGGAGACACCCTCCCCTTTGTTAAAAGCTTCTGGCAGTGGCTGTGGCAGTGACCAGCGGCTAGGGGCTCCGATAGCCTTCGGCAGCTCCAGCAACAGCATCAGCGGTTGGGGCAGTGGCCGGTCCAACGGCACCAGCGGCTTCCCACAGTGTCAGGTGCCATCACCGCCTCCCTCTTTTCCCTCCGGCATTAGGAATGGTCCTGACTTCCTGCAGATGCTTACTTAACTCCAGGTTACCACACCTTCCCTTTGTGTTCCTCTAAATCTTTCCAACACTTGTGACTGATTCCTTAAGTTGAATTCCCTCTGTTTGAAATACCTAGAATGATTTCTGTTCTCCCAATTAGAGACTGACTGATATGCTTAGCGCTCTCAGTTCCTGCATCAAATTCACCAATAACTCCTCTACTGCCAAACTGTAACTCTGTCCTCTCCTCCCTATCTCCATTGCCACGGCCCGTCTGGCCCACCTCTGTTTCCCATGTGCATTACGAAGCCTTCTCTCAGGTCTCCTCCCTTCTTTTCGACTTGCCTTAGACATAAATAAGGTGGCATCATTCTCCTTTGGGAAACCCCTGTTTTTAAAGTCCAAACTCATTAACATGGCCTACAAAGCCCCGGGGACCAGGCTGTCATCATGCCTTGTCTTCTTCGCTCACTGTGAATCAGCCACACCACTTTTCTTTCAGTTCTTGAAACAAGCTAAGCTCTCCTACCTCAGCGTTAGTGCATATATGGTATCTTCACCTTGGACTACATTTTTCCCTACCCTACATAAAGCTAGCTTCTTCTGATCATTTCCTACATTTTATTTCTTCACAAAGACCTTTATTATCACCCTAACAAAAGTAAGTTCTGCCCATCTCAGCTCCTTGTTTATTTCCTTCATAGTAACTATCAACACTTGACTTGTTTGTTTGTTTTGTTTTTGGTTTTGGTCTGTTTTACATTCTTTTCTCTCAGAAGTCTGAAGGCAGGGACATGTTCACTGTGGTATTTTCCGATGCCCAGCACAGTGCCTGACACAAATCAGATGCTTGCTATACACTGAATGAATGTGCTTCATATTTAACTGTGTTTCTAAATTCATGTGTAGAACTCAAGGAAATCTGATTTTCTCGATAATTTTTTCATTGTTGGATGTTTACATTATGTTTCTGTAGAGAATAAGCCAAAAGTTAATTAAAATCTAAGAAGTGGAAGGAAAAAAGTAAACATTTTGGGAAAAGAGACCAAATTGACAAAAGATAAATAAAGAGCTGAAAAATCTTCCCATGATGTAGTTGCAAAATGTTCTACCAAAACTGATTTGGTACAAGTTCTTCAGCTGACAGATTTGCTTTTGCCTAAATTGATTTAAGTCCATTAGCTAAAGCTGATCCAGTTATCCAACCTGGGTTCCAAGTCACTTTTAAGGCTCTACGAAGGTCAAGCAGAGAATTTCACTGAGGATCCGATCTCATTCTTGAAACACGTTTACTCTTGCATTCTTATATCCTTCAGGTAGGCATTCATTCATTGAGTCTGTCAGTCAGTCAACAAATATTTTCTTGCATGTTTTCCCTCTGCCACACACTATACTAGGTGCAGGATACAGAGGTACAAGACAGATGGGATTCCTGGGCTTCGGAGGCCTACCGACAAAAGGGAGACAATCAACGAGGAAGCACATAAAAAGCACAATTTCAAAAAAAAGGAAAAAAAATAGTCTAGGAGCTCCTGGCTGGCTCAGTTGGTTCAGCGTCCAACTTCGGCTCAGGTCATGATCTCACAGTTCGTGGGTTCAAGTCCCGCGTCGGGCTCTGTGCTGACAACTCAGAGCCTGGAGCCTGCTTTGGATTCTGTGTCTCCCTCTCTCTCTCTGCCCCTCCCCCACTTGTGCTCACTTAAAAAAACAAACAAAAAAAAAACCAAAACACAACAATTTCAGGTAGTGATTAAGTGCAATGGGAAAATGTAACAGCAGAATGTGATGGGTGGCAGAGGCGCACCTTCAAGTCACTGGTCGAAGAAACCTTCCCTAAGAACACCCCATGAGCAGGGCCACACTGAGACTTGAACACGTCAAAATTAGGATGTCTCTCTCCTTCCCACTCTCCAGGTCATGAAAACTTTAAAAAGCCAACCAATCGGGGCGCCTGGGTGGCGCAGTCGGTTAAGCATCCGACTTCAGCCAGGTCACGATCTCGCGGTCCGTGAGTTCGAGCCCCGCGTTGGGCTCTGGGCTGATGGCTCGGAGCCTGGAGCCTGTTTCCGATTCTGTGTCTCCCTCTCTCTCTGCCCCTCGCCCATTCATGCTCTGTCTCTCTCTGTCCCAAAAATAAATAAATGTTGAAAAAAAATAAAATAAAAAGCCAACCAAGTCTTAAAATAAGTGGAAAGAGTGTCAACAAAGCCCCGATCTCTCTACCCCCCACCCTCAATACAACTACTTGAATACTTTTGGGGAAATATCTAAAATCAAATTCATTCCAAAATATTTTCTCATTTTTAGGGATTTTTTTTTTTTTCTGAGTCTCCGAGCATACTTTTAATCTGTTTAGTGAGTTAGCTACCACTTAGAGCCATCTATGCAAAAATCTTAGGAAAAAGTATCCCAGAAAGAAGGGAGAGTGAACACAGAGACTCTCAGAACTTGGTGTATACAGCCTGTGGGCCAAATACGGTTTTACTGAAACGCGGCGTACCCGTTCTTGGTGGAAGCGTCTACCTCCACATTTGCATGACAGCTTTTTTCCCTTAGGCAATCTGGTTTTTTTCACCCTAGCACAGCCCATCACTGCACAGTAGATATCAGGTCAGACAACACCCAAAATACTGAGTCGCCCACTACAGAAAACTTTTGCCGATCCACAGATTTTTTTTTTTAATTTACGAAATAAGATCGAGAGCTGGTAGAGACTTTTCGGTTGCGGAGGGAGCACGATTGCATCCTCCCTTTTTATTATTTGTGTCAAATGTTTATTTATTTTGAGAGAGAGAGCATGCACTAGCAGGGGCAGGGCAGAGAGAAAGGAAGAGGACCCCAAGCAGGCTCCAAGCTGGCGGCGCAGAGCCCAATGTGGGGCTCGAACCCAAAACCCGTGAGATTATGACCTGAGCTGAAAACAAGAGTGGGATGCTCAACCGACCGAGCCCCCCGGGCGCCCCTCACTTTCCCTCTTTAAAAGAGGACTATGGCAGCTGTGCAGAGAATGTGGGGGGGAGGCTGGATATAGCAGAGACCCGGTAGAGGCTTTGACAGCGGTTGTGGTGAGTCTGGGAAGCTCGGACTTGTGTGGGAACAGTAGGTATCAAGTGTGCCGAAAAGCCAATCCTTCCATAGCTTCCCACAACAACATGGGCTTATTTTTCTCTTGAAAGAGCTTGAGGTGTCCTCGCCAGTGTCTAGCTCTTATCAGTAGGAAAAGGCACCTTTTGAGACATCTATTTGATTAATCATCTTACTTGAGAAGCCTTTGATGTTCTTCTGCCCGTTTCGGGCCTTCACAGGAACCTCTGGAACTCTGGTATCCCATTTAGCTCCCAGATGCCTTGGAAGTCCCCCAGGGCCTCTGCCAGCTGAGCCATAAGAAACACACTGTAGATGTTGGTGTCACTCTCCAGCTTCTCCTGGTGGCAAGCTGGTGGGAACCCTGGGAGCTTAATGGCAGGGTTCTGGTGCGGTGACCCCCTCTCTGGTCCTTATCACAGGGCATGGAGTCTTCTGGGGTTCTGCCGATGTGCCTGCCTGCCTGGGCTTCACGGCTCAAGAGCTGAGACTTTATCCAAAGCAGGCCTGCCTCTCTTTAGTGTGATCCACAGCGGTGTGGCCTCTTTGAGAGCCCCGACTCTGCTGCACCTCTGGCGGCCGCCTGGGTCCTCTCTGGTGTCTGCCTTCTTCTGAGTTGGCTCCTACTGGCAAGGGAAGGAGAGTGGGCTGTGTTTGACAAAACTTCCTGGACTGTCCCAGAGTGGCTGGTTACTGCCCTACCTCACGTGTTCATTCTCAACACAACCGTAGTCAAGGTTCAATTCAATTTTTAAAAACTAAATTGCTTTCCTCAAATTATTTTGTGGATTTGCGTTGAGATCTTCAGCTGGGTACTGCCTGAAGATGCCTTTCTCTTCTACGTCTGAAGGCAAAGCAGATGAACACAGAGCCTGGGACGTACCCCCCAAAATAATATTAATAACCAAAAAAGGAAATCTTTATAGAGTATTTTTAGCCAATTTTATTCATTCAAAGAAAGGAAGGGAGGGAGGGGGAAAAATTTAGGAAAGTAAATGGAATCATGTCTGACCAAATATGGTAGAGCTACTTCTGAGTGTCCCTCCATTTTTCAAAGTTCTATGCCTCACTTACTTTTTAAAAAAAAATGATTAAAAAAAAAATCCAAGTAACTTCACTTCTTGATTTATGACACTGTAATCTTTCCTGCCAGCCCCATTTACTCCCCACCCTCCTCAAAATTCTCCAAACCTCCCCAGCAGCAGTGTGCTTTATCTGATAACTGGCAAAAAGAGACAGAAAGGGAATACCCAAGGGCCCCTGCGTAGCTCAGTTGGTTAGGCGGCTGACTTGGGGTCAGGCCACGATCTCTGGTTCGTGGGTTCGATCCCCGCATCAGGCTCCGTGCTGACAGCTCGGAGCCTGGAGCCTGCTTCAGAATCCGTGACTCCCCCTCTCTCTCTGCCCCCTTCCCAGCTCATGCTCTGTCTCTCTCAAAAAATAAACCTTAAAAAAAAAAAAATTTAAAAAAAAAAAAGAAAGGGAATACCCAGGTGATTTTAAAAAGAACTGTTTAGAGGCTGCTGGCTTCCAAGAAGATTGAGTGGCTTAGAGAATGATCTGGGAACTTCAGTTCTTGCCACCCTTTTGATAAACACGCGGTGAACAGTAGTGGTGTTTCATTCAAATTAGAAATGGAAAAAGCCAGAGAGAGGAAACAACTCTGGTCTGGCTTCTTGGGGCACCTCAGGGGCCTAGAGAACTAGGCTGACCAAGGCAGGGAGGTGCCATGAAATCGAGCTACCTGGGCTTTAACTGCAAGGTTAGTCTTTATCTGAGAGTGAGTGTGGTTTCAGAGCCTTATAGGAGAAGCGCAGGTGGCCGGGCAGGATTGGGGACCTGTGGGTTGAACACACAGCAGTGGTGCATTTGCAAAGGAGGAAGCATATCAGAATCACCGGTGAAACTTTTTCAACCTCGCCATTTTGATCCAACCGTGTCCACCATGGCCCCCACTCCCACGCCCATACCCTCCTCTTCCTCGTCACTGTAGAATGAACCTCTGTTACTCACAGGAGGGTGTTTGTCAACCAACTGTGTTGGGACCAGGAGCACATCCAGATTTTGTGGGGCCTGAAGCTGATACAATTTTAGAGGCTATCCTTAAAAAAAAAAAAAAAAAAGCAGATATAAAATGCCTGTAAGCTAATATAAAATACACCCAAAGCACTCCAGTGCCACAGATCTGCCTCATTCTTTTTAATAACTGCATACTATTTTATTGTAAGGATGCACTATAATTTATTTATCCATCCCCCTATTGATAGATCCATATATTGTTTCCAGCCTCTTATTATTATATAAAGCGTTGCCAGGAGTACATTTGTACATACATCAATTCCCACATTTGAGAACATATCTGTAGGGCAAATTTCTAGAAGCAAAAATCACTGGGTGAAAGAAGCATTTGTGTATTTGTAATGTTGATAAATACTATGAAATTACCTTTATAAAAGCTGTTCCAGTTTACAATGTTACCAGCAGCATACGAGGGTACCTGTTTCTCATAGCCTTGCTGGTGCAATACTATTATTTATTTATCTTTGCCAATGTGATAGATGAAACTATCTCTTGCTCTCTCTCTTTTTTTTTTTTTGAGTAATTTTTCATGTGTTTGAGCAGCATATGTGGGCTGTTTTTTATTTGAATTGTTCCTATCTTTTGCCTGTTTTCTTTTTTTTTTTTACAGTAGACCAATAACCTAATTGGCCTTTTTCTTTTATTCAATTTTTTTAATGCTTATTCATTTGGGGGGTGGGGAGGGGGGGAGAGAGACAGAGCGCAAGTGGGGGAAGGGCAGAGAGAGGGAGATACAGAATCTGAAGCAGGCTCCAGGCTCCGAGCTGTCAGCACAGAGCCCAACATGTGGCTCAAACTCAGGAACCATGAGGCCATGACCCGAGCTGAAGTCAGATGCTCAGCCGACGGAGCCACCCCCAACTGGTCTTTTTCTTACTGAATTGTAGAAATGCTCTCTATTTTAGGGAAATTATCACTGTAACATGTAATATGCAAATATTTTTCCCAGTTTTTTTATTGGTCTTTTGATTCACATAGGACATATAGGAGCTGTGCCATCAGATTTTTTTTTTTTTTTTTTAAATACCACCAAATTAAGCCTTCTAAGAGTGTGCTATTTTAGCTACGGCAGTGCGGGCAGGCTCCTCTCAAAAGGTGGCACTGGAGCTGACACCTAAAAGACCTCATGTGCATCTATTTGTGCAGGTGTTTCATGCAAAGAGCAGGAGACAGGAGCCCTTGTCAGGAGGCTCTCAGGAAGGAATGTGCTTAGTGTGTTAGAGGAACTGAAAAGAGCCACAGCAAACATGATATACAAGAAGTGCAAGAGCTAGACAGGACCGAAATCACAAAGGTTTCGAAGGCCACAGAAAGAAGTGTGGGTTAGCTTTAAGGCCCCAGAGGGGAACCAAAATCAATGGGGTAAAAAACCATAGGAAGCAATTTTAGATTCTACGTATAATTAGACGAACATTCTAACAGTTATCACTGTCCGGCATGGACTGGGCTCCAGGGGTATTCATCAGTGAGCTGCTGGCCTTGGAATTTTTCAGGCAGAAGTATAACACAGCTGGGAGGAGATGCTAGGGGAAACTGAAGCATTCGACGGGAGTTCAACTCGGTGACATTTCTACCTTTACCAAGAATACCAAGATTCGGACGTTTTCTGTGGTATATCGTATATACACCCACTTTCTCTTCTTTTGTGGTTTCTCCCTCTTTTTCTGTTTTTAAGTCTTTCTTCCTTCCAACCTTCCTTCTTTCCTTCCTTTCCTTTATCCTCTCCCACTTGATAGTACTGCCAACGGTTCATTCTTGGCTCCACTGACAGCATTAAAGGACATGATGTAGTGTTTACATGGAAATAACTTTCTATTTCCAGTGATACCCGTTTATAGAGATGCCATGCACGTACCTGGCACCGGAACCCTCTTTGACCCAGGAGTCCCTGAGGGCAGGAACCACATCTTTTCCCTCCTGTGTTGTATTCTGGTGCAGGGACATGGATATACTATATGCTCAAAAAACAGATGATGTTAATATGCATTCACAGGCCGTGTCTGCAAAGTGGCTAATTGCAAATAATATGGTATCCTCTGAGCAGGTCAGATCTAGGAACGGTGAGGGCAAACACTGGTCTGAGGGTCAGAGTAGGAGAAGGATTTGAGAGTCTTCCCTATAGATGAGGCACAATTACAGATGGGATCACTAGGTCAGAATGCAGTGGAGAAGGTATAGAGGGGCAAGAAAACAAAGCCTATCCATAGGATTTCTAGCAAAGGGATGCGTGTAAAACTTTAGGCAGGCAATATCATGTGATCCTAGATTTGGAGAAAGGCTGGGGTAGGACTGGAAACTGAGAGCCTGCTCTCAGAACCTGGCCAGAACTGCAGCAGTGCAGTAGGGGGGTCAGGGAGGAAGGACAGAGAGCAGGCTGCACAGAGTCGGTGCCTTTGCTACGACAGACACTGCTAAGTGCTTTACATCTTTAATTTCAGAACAATTCTCCAAGTTACTAATTAATATCCTAGTTTTACAATTGTGGAAACTGAGGCGAAGAAGAGCCAAGCGATTTCCCCCAGGTGACACAGCTGTAAGCAACAGTGCTGAGGTTTACGCCCAGTCTACCTCCAAGGCCTCACACACTCAATCAGAGAAGAAGTGAAGTTCCCCTGCTGTCACAAACACTCGCCGGGCAGGCCGAGCACAGACGGGGAGGTCTCCAGTGAGTGTGGGATGTGTCTGGAGCCAGGTGAGATGGGCCAGCAGATATGCTCTGCTCTTGGCAGAAGAGGGAAAAGAGAACTGTAGTTACAAGCTTTCTCGGCTTCTCTCCCCAGCCAAGTCAACGTCATGTTTGTTCTAGGGCCATCTTTTATCCAAATAATATCTTAGTGTTTCCTCAAAGGAAGACGCACCAAAGTTTGGAAGCACCAACCTCTTTCCAATTTCTTATTTCCCTGGGGCCACATTCTCTTGACACATCTCCCTTCCACACATAGCAACCACACTAATTTGGAATTGGGATCCTACACAAAGAGGGAAAACACCCAGTAGGAAAATAAATCCTAACATGCTTTTTTTTTTTTTTTTACCCACCATAGATTGAGCTGGAGATGAGAGGGGTTCTGCTTCAAACACATTGCAGTACAATTAAATACAAAAGCAAAGAACCCTAAATGTTATGATTTGCTTACTGTTTACATGACAAAATTAATTGAATACAAGAACAAAGGCAAACATTTGCAAATGGGGAAGAGGGGTAAGCGGCCAAAAATATACCAGGAAGCAGGAGTTGATTTTCTGCTTTTTAAAAAAACTGATGAATCCATTCCACATGATTTCTTACCTACCGCATATTTTTCTTATCAATGGGTACATAAATAAAGTACCCATTGATACATCCAGAAAGCTGTTATTATGGAACAAATTCAAGCAAAAAAGAAAAAAAAATTACAGAACACAGAGAATATTCCTCATGCAAATCCTGAATTAGAAAATGCCAAAAACCAGTGGAAAATGAGAGTGTCGGCTGAAGCAGGACTTGGGACTAGGCCCTCAGAGATGTTTCTGCTCCCTAAGACTTCACATTTCAGCCTCTGCCTCACTCCCCGTTGGCTACTGGGGCCCTGGTTCTGCCACTCATTTGGTGAGTGTGTGAGGCTTGGAGAAGCCACTTCTGCTCACTAAGTGTCAGGATTCTCACCTATCAAGTAAGGGGCATGGGAGTGACAGATTCTCCAGATACCACCTCCCCTGGTTCACCGCAAACTGTACATCCCAGCACCTGGTCCCATTCATTTTCTGATCTAAGCCATTGCTGCTGGAGGTGTTAACACTGGGGATTCTGTGGGGGGACGAGATGCACCTGGTCCCTCGGTGCTTTTCTTGGAGTAAGACACACTGTGCATGTAGCATCCCCCACCCCCAGCACTTTCTCCTTACGGGGCAGGCAGAACTGCTGGTTCTGTAATGTGATCACATAACTCAGGGATCATAAAGTTAGCTATCTTGTGCACCAAAACACTATGGCTCCATTTTACTCAAAATCTAGTCCGGCCTGTTCATAAGCAAATCATCTCACATATAAAATTACTTAGAGGGGTTCCTGGGTGGCTCGGTCAGTTGAGCGTCTTGACTCTTGATTTCAGCTCAGATCATGGGATCCAGCCCTGCGTCAGGCTCTGAGCTGAGCATGGAACCTACTTGGGTTTCTCTCTCTCTCTCCCTCTGCTCCTTTCCCCTACTCTCTCTCTCTCTCTTTCTCAAAAAATAAATAAATAAAAATTAAAATTACCTAGAATTTAGTTCATTAAACTAAACTATGTTTTTGGCTTATAATTATTTTTATTTGTTCTTTAACATGAATGGTAGTAATAGACAGTACACTGTTCACCAAACCTCTGTTTGCATATCTTTGGTAACACATTTTCATTTGATGAACGTTGATACTGGGTTAGGAAACATGTAATCTCATAAGAGCAAGTTTCCTCAAGACAAACCACTCTTGAAAACAAGTGAGAAGTTTTTGTCTTTAATTCCTGTTTTAGACATGTTATAAACATGCAAATTTATTTCCCAGTTGATTCAATCTGCCACCTCTAAATCTTTAGGGAGAATTACAGAAATGGAGATAAAATCTTGGTAATTTATTCAATTTTATCACTTCTACTGATCCCATAAAAAGACTCCATCTGTCAAATTATCTTTTCTTTAAAAAAACCCAAAAAACCTTTTATAATTTTCTTTATATGGGAATGCTGAAAACGAGTAGTTTAAGTATCTGTGTCATGAAAACTATTGACGTTCCAATAAAATCTGTTCTTTCTAAATTATCTGTTCCTTAGCCTCTTTTGAGAGGAAACTTCAGCTTCTATCATTTGTTTATAATTTGCTCATGCAGCTTGGGATTTATTGCTTTGGGTGAATATATTATGGCATGTTTGGGAAGTGGAGAATAAAATATTCTTATGTTAACATATTCTGTGATTTGGATTCCAATCCATAATCAGTACATCTTTCTTTTTAAAATTTCTGCTGCCTTGGTTTTATTGAAAGCACAAATAGTAAGCATAAAAAGATGAGAAACCTAGCTGAATTCCATCTTTTATCATATATTTTAAACCTTGTTTCTGTAATCCTAGGCTGCGTGAATGCCAATGCACCTGAGCCTCTGGGCTCCGTTAGAGAAATACCCCACCACCACCATCATGAGGTTTCTGGTGTCTAATTCTAATCGGGCCCTCATTGTACTAATCTTTGGTTAGCTCTCTCAGTCTCTCAGTGACGATTCCAGAGCCTCACTTTTCTCTTGAAAGACCCACCTAGGATTGTGAGATAAAATACATAATGCCCAGTTCAATTTGAATTGCAGATAGGCAATGAATAATTTTTAGTGTAAGTATGTCCCTTGCCATATTTAATATGTCCTATATTTTGATTTGCTGGAATCTGGCAACCCCATCCGTAACGTCTTTCTCTCGCAGCCACCTTTGTCTCATGGTGAAATCTGAACTTGGGGGCCCAGGTGACTCCCTTAAGCATGTGACTCTGGATCTTGGCTCAGGTCGCGATTTCACTGTTCCTCTCTCTCTGCCCCTCCCCCACTCATGTGCATGCGCACACTCTCTCTCTCAAAATAAATTTAAAAACTAAGTAAAATCGGAAGCCATTACCACAAACTCCCTCAACTTCCTGCCATCTCCTCTTCAGATTCTCCAACCTTAAGACATACACTCACCTGTCTCTCTCCCACCCCGGTGAGTAGCCTGTTCAAGACCAGCCTCCACACTGAGCTCTTGACAACTCCTGTGCGAGGTGTCCTCACACAAAGTCCAGAGCCAGAGCTGTACTGAAATATAAATGCCCCCACAGAGCTCAGCGCTGGATGCATGTGTTTAGTGGAGAAGCAGGTTTGAAATGTATGGAGCCAGAAGCCAGTCTATGGAAAACTCTTCCAAATTTTACAGCTCAAAGAGGAAAAGAAGCCTGACGGTTTTCCCAGATTTGACAATAATCTTAAATATTTGCATGACATATCATCAGTAATGGTTGTGAGGCTCAAAGAAACCGTTCTAAACTATCAATTTTTAAAAGTTTAAACAACTATGCTAGAGGAAAGAGAAAATTACCTTTCTATTTACTTTACAAGAAGTGATATTGCAAAATCATTACCATATGAATCGTTGATTAAAACTATGAAGTCACGGGGCGCCTGGGTGGCGCAGTCGGTTAAGCGTCCGACTTCAGCCAGGTCACGATCTCGCGGTCCGTGAGTTCGAGCCCCGCGTCAGGCTCTGGGCTGATGGCTCGGAGCCTGGAGCCTGTTTCCGATTCTGTGTCTCCCTCTCTCTCTGCCCCTCCCCCGTTCATGCTCTGTCTCTCTCTGTCCCAAAAATAAAAATAAAAACGTTGAAAAAAAAACTATGAAGTCACAAATTTAGGGGAGAAGTATTTTAGAGGTACTTTGTGGAGTTAATTTTTTTTTAAACATCTTATTTATTTTTGAAAGACAGAGACAGCATATGTGGGGGAGGAGCAAAGAGAGAGAAAGAGGGAGACACAGAATGCAAAGCAGGCTCCGGGCTCTGAGCTGCCAGCACAGACCCTGATGTGGGGCTTGAACCCTCGAACTGTGAGATCATGTTCTGAGCCAAAGTCAGTCGCTTAACTGACTGAGCCACACAGGCGCCCCTTAATGGAGTTCATTTTTTAAAACTATGTGAATTTCTAGATTTTGTGATACTGTGGCATTTGTCAACATTAAAAAATTTGTAATTATTGTCATTTCTCTTTTCATACTAGATAAATGTATTTTTTTAAGATTTTATTTTTAAGTAATCTCTACACCCAACGTGGGGCTCAAACCCACATCCCCAAGATCAAGAGTAGTACTCTCCACCTAAGCCAGCCAGGTGCCCCTAAATAAATACTTCTGTGTATTATTTTATATTTATAATTTTGTATTTTCTTTTCTTAAAATGGCCTCCACTATTGTGTGAACTTCAAGGTCCCATTCAAACCTGGATTCATCCCTGTGTGGAGAAATACCAGAACAAAAAGCACAACTGAGTCATTACTGATCAAGGTGGAAAATTTATAAAACCCACACCAGGTGGAAAGGGAAGCAGACAAAGGATCTAGAAAATCCCTTGAGGGAAACAAGCAGTGAACTTGTTAAATTCCAGAAATGAAAAGCAAATGCCTTTGGCAGCTCTTGACACATTCCTGGAGTTCTCTTCACTGACAAGTCAGGTTTAGTTTGGGAGAAATGGTTCCCTTTCCTTTGTTCAGCTTTCAAGTCATATTCTTCAGGATTCTGTGCTTGTCCTTCCCTCCTTACTCCACACAATTAAAAATTAACTAAACCATTTCATCTATTCCCATGTTTATAATCAACTCCTACAATCTAATGGTGTTTGACTATCTCTGGGGCTCACCTCTCTCTCAAGCTTCATGCTCAGAGGGACCCCTTCAGAGCATTTTTCCCAACTCACAGTGACCACTCCAGCCGCTGCCTCCCCCGCAGCCATCTTGTGGGATGTGCTCTGGCCTCCGGGCCACAGCTAGTTGAGGAACGGGGAGTCATCTGATCCCCGTTCTATAGATCCTTTTTCTATAGATTTGGAATTGGGAGGCAGAGGGCAAAAATCAGCTGACTTTCCTTCTTGAGAGAGCTGGACATGTAAAGGATAAGTGAGGTTGAGTTGTGGGGCAACAGACTCAGGAGAGGCCGGTGCACAGGCAAAGACAAGGAGCCGGTTGGTAGTGCTGACTCCCAGCCAAAGCAGCCACCCAACTTTCCAGGTCTTTGTGTCAGAACCTCCCCAAGACTCCATTGACACGACACCTCGGTATTCCCATAACATATTTCTCATTTTAGCTTAAGTTAGCCTGAACTGATTTCTGGTACTTGGAACCGGAAAGGTACATCTAACTAATATAGTCACCAGGTCATACACAAACTCAGATTAATCAACCCCGAAACATTAACAGAAAAAATTCTCTTTGCAGAGGAAATCCTGCCATTAGATTTGAGGGCATCTGAGAATTTTTTTCTAGATAGAATTTTTTGGAGCTCACTTCAATTTAATTACAGAAAACTTTACTGTTAAATATCATGAGCTTCATTACAGTCATTTGGATCATAGTCCAGCTGTTTCTTTATGGACATATAACTTCATGTAAATTGGATTTCCCTGTAGGAGATTGAGATTATTCCAACTTTTCCTGGAGTGACAGAATGAGTTGCAAATTGATAAAAATTATCCTTATGAGGTTTACCAATAATAATTACAGGAAATATTTTCTAACATGGTATATTACATTGGAGCATATGCAAATAAAGCCTTTTTTAAAATTTTTAAAGAGCTGCCTTTACCTAATGATGCAACAACATAGTATTGTTTTGATAACATTTTCATTTTCTAAAATGGCTTTACAACAGCATCTTAAAGAATTCAAGAAAGTGAAGAAAATTAGACTCCCATAAGCGTAAAATGTGTGGTAGAGTGGTTAATTTCAAGTTTTCAGGCAAGGGAAACTTTAGAAACTCTCTTCATAAGAGCTATGTGCTAGAGCCCTTATTGCTGCATGATCTAAAAACTGGAAACAACCTAAATGTCCAACAATAGGGTGTTGGTTAAGTATGCCGCAGAAATCCAGGTAGCTATTAAAAATGATGTGGGCTGGGGCACCTGGGTGGCTCAGTCGGTTGGGCGTCCGACTTCGGCTCAGGTCATGATCTTGCGGTTCGTGAGTTTGAGCCCCGCGTCGGGCTCTGTGCTGACAGCTCAGAGCCTAGAGCCTGTTTCAGATTCTGTGTCTCCCTCTCTCACTGACCCTCCCCCGTTCATGCTCTGTCTCTCTCTGTCTCAAAAATAAATAAACGTTAAAAAAAAAATTAAAAGAAAAAATGATGTGGGCTTAGGGGCACCTGGGTGGCTCAGTTGGTTGAGCGGCCAACTTCGACTCAGGTCATGAATTCACAGTTTGTGAGTTCAAGCCCCACGTCAGAGCCCGATGCCTGCTTCGGATTCTGTGTCTCCCTCTCTCTCTGACCCCCCTATCCCCTGCTCACGCTCTGTCTCTCTCTCTCAAAAATAAACATTAAAGAAAAAAAAATTTTTAAATGATATGGGTTTATAACTGTTGATGTGGAGCTATATTCACTGGGGAAAAAACAGGTTATAAAGTGGCAGGTTTCAATCCATCTTTATAAAGTAAGTAAATAAATAATACTGTATAAATCTGGAATTTGAAATGATGTATGCCAACATGTAAATGGCAGTGCTTTTCTCTGGGTAAAGGAAATATGGGTAAATTCTTTTAATTTCTATGTTTGTATTATCTGGTTTCTTTAAAACAGTGTGCACTTATTACTTCCATCATTAGAACCAATAGTAATATTATTTTCATTTAAAAATATCTCAAGTTCAAGGGTAGAATCCAAGAGTTTTGATGTAGAAGGAACAGTAAAGTCTTCCCTAATTCAACTTCCCCAACTTTTTACTGCCAGGGCTGGAATCCCTTCTGTATGATTCTGTCAGACCCTCACCCAGACTTAATGAATGGGGAACTCACTACTTTCCAAGTATAACAAGATAATTCTGATGACAGCAGAATTCCATCTGGGATGGGAATAGAGTTCGGAGAAATGCAGAATACTGTGGGGTACTAGGGTGTGGTAAGCCCCCAAAACCATGGGGTATCCCCATGCTCAAGCGCTCTGTATGAGACAAGAATAATTTGTGTTCTCCTGATGGGGATGGAGGAGAGCTTTGCAGAGAAAGATGAGGAGAGAGGGCATATCACAAGTTGGAGAGAGGCTGGGACCATTGCAGCCATCTCTGAGAAGGGCTGGCGGGAGGTCTTTCTACCTAGTGTGCCATGAGAATGTTATTTGGCTTGTTCGGGGTTTTTCCCCCATGATGTTAACAGATCCTGTCTTCTCTGCTTTACTTCCACCCACTCTAATTTTTTAGTGAAAATTAAAGTTGTGGGTGACTTTAAACCTCGAGTGAGACGCTGCGAAACAGACACAGCACAACTGACGGCAGGTACCCAGAGTCAGCATTAACCATAAGACAAGAACTCGCCAAACTCTTGCTCACAGGTCTGGACTCTGGTACAAGCCGAGAGAGGAGGGCAAGTCCATCTTGCTTGGGTTCCACAGGCAGAGGCCCCAGTGGCGTGGGGGTTACGTGGGGCAGCCCCTCCCACTGCTTCACAACTTGGCGTCTGCCTCAGAGCAGCTCCAAATCTGCGTCTGCCTCCGTGCCTTTGGCTCTGCTCTGGAACAACTCAGTCCATTTAAGCTCTGTTCCAAATGAAAGATAAAGGAAAGATGATGCCCTTGAAATATTAAACCAAAGTAATTTTCATTCCCCATAAGTGGTACTGTCCTATGACCCCCTCACTCATTGAATCAATGGGTTTGACTACTTCAGGGAAAGGCTGAATACTTAAGTAGAACAAAGTCATTACTCAGCTTAGAGTGTCAAACTAAATTTCTTAAGTTCACAGCAAGATAATTCCAGGCTTTGTTAAGAGAAAAAAGGGTTTTGCCTGATTCAAAAAGTTTTCTTTTTCAGTGTTTAAAGAGCAAAGCTCAGGGGTCTGAGCACAGAACTTCACACGGCTTCGGTCTTCACACTGGTATGTGTGAATCTCTGGGAGTGCACGAAGATTTGCTAAGGGATGTATGGTCACTGGGAATTTTAAGGGAACTGTTTTCCAAACGGTCCACTTCTATGTGCATTATTTCCTAAAATTAACCCTCTTTTAGAATTTGTAGATTAACCTGCTTTTTCCAAGTATTCTCCTTCTTTACAAAAGAAAATGATACCTCCCATTATCCAGAATCCCAAGGGTACCACAACCTCTGGGTCACCAAATGACTGGACATTTGGAGAATGCACGCCACCAAGGAAGGGATCTCTGGGAGCAGTACCGGGTGAGCTCCCAGGAAAATACTGAGGGCCACGGGGGCCTCATTTCATTCAGGCTGCATCGTCATGCATGGCGGCTAAGTGCCTCATCTATTTATCTTTGTTTTTACATATTAGAATTCAGAAGTGATGTGGTTGTCATGAGGACTTACACTGAAACACTGACTTAAACTGAGAAATAAAATCTAGACTTGTCCTGACAGAAAGCATGGCGGATTTGGCTGACTGGATAGATAACAAAAACTGACTTTGCCGGTTAGGTTCTGTGTGGTTATTTTCCATACGTTGAATGAGCAAAACCTAAGGTTTTAACAAAAATATATTTAGAGCATACATACCACAGAAAATACATCAGAGACAACATCTTTTGTAACTATTAAATGGAGATAAAATTGTTCAGATGTCAACATAAAAATATGGAAGTTTTTCAGAATTTTTTAAGGGTCTGAGAGGAAAAAGTTTGCTAAACAGTGTACGGAGGCAGGGTAAGGTGGAAACCCATTGGGGTTAGACATGAAGTAGCAGTGAGGTGAAGGGCAAGAGGTCATCTGTCAGTGTGGGAGCTCCCTCTTCCACCCCCCACCCCCAGGCAAACCTTAAGATCCAAGAGCCCACAGGAAGTAGGAAGTACTTGGAATGAACAGATACATTTGAGAGAATCCAAAGCACAAGGACTTGTTTCTTGCCTTCCAGGACACAGTAGCTCAGGAAAACCTCAAGCATCTTAGCCCACAACCTGAAGTAACCCCGGGGCAGTGGAAATGGTGGTGAAATATCCTTAGAAAGAGAAAGCACTGAGAGACCACCAGTCCTGACTCCCTGTGGCAGTCACATGATGTGAAAGAAATTCCCACAGCCCTACAGGACCCACCGAGGGATATACAAGGTGCCTAGGAGTTAGGAATGGGCTGATCTTTAGAGGAAGGTGGCTGAACTCCCAAGGTGCAATCATACTCCCTCCCCGCTTCTCCTTTCTGGGCTCTGATATCATCCAGGAAGAAGAAAGGAGACCAGATGTTGGAGGAAACCTGAAGGAGGAGGTTTTTTGTTTTTTTAAGTTTATTTCTTTTGAGAGAGTAAGAGTGTAAGCACAAGTCAGGCAGGGGTAGAGAGAGAGGGAAAGGGAATCCCGAGCAGGCTCCACACTGTCAGCACACAGCTCGACACGGGGCTCGAACTCATGAACCATGAGATCATGACTTGAGGCGAGATTAAGAGTCAGACGCTTAACAGACTGAGTCACCCAGGTGCCCCAAGGAGGCAGTTTTACACCAGGTGTAGGACTCCTAACCTGCATCTGTGAGTCACCAAATAATTTGCACAGGTGACAGTTTTTTCATTAGAGCAATATATATATAGTTATTGAGTTTTAAAGCTTGAAGGAACTTGAGAGATCATTGGCCCTTTGCTCTCATTTGATAAATATGGAAAGTAAAGCCCTGATTGATAATATGAGTTGGCCTATGTTTGGGAGCTTGTATCAGAAGTGGTGATTCCCACTGGCTCACCTTAAGACTGAGTCTTTGGTAGTCCTTTATGGTCCCAGCCTTCCAATGTTTTTTAGAATATAAATTCTCCCCACTCAATTTAGATGCTCTGCAATGTGTTTAGAATACCTTCAGTTTGGCTGAGCTGCTGATAGCTCCAGAGTAGCCAGGAACACTGGACACTTTACACTGGTTTAACTGTTCCTGAAGAGAACAACAGTGAAACAAACTTCATAAGCATTGGTATTAGGAATCATGAAAACACTTTACAGTAGGACTGGCCAATAGAATCTTCTGCGATTTTGGAATTGTTCTATATTGGCACTGTCCGATTTTGTGGCCACTGTCTATGGAGGCTTTTGAGCACTAGAAATGTGGCTAGTACGACTGAGGAACTGAATTTTACATTTTATTCAGTTATAAATTTTAACTTATCTATGAATAATCGCATGTGGCTAGCAGATTCTGTATTGGACAGTATAGCTCTATAATATTCATAAAAATGAGGTTCCTCTTCTTTTTCATCACAGTTACAGGAAACTGGTTGAAGCCTTTAAATTTTGGCCTATATAACAATGTTTGCCTCAGATATTTTGCTTCCCAATTCTCGAGGAGACAGTATTTTTGTATTGTGCCAGAACAACCCTCATTCTCTGGAAGATCAAACATGTTTCTTTGAAGGTCAAAGTTTGAGAATATCTTAGTTACTAGACCAAGACTTATTGGTGTTATTTACTTAATTTTTTATTTACTTTTACTATGCACATGATTTTGAAAATTAAATTGTTTTAATAGGTTTAACTTCTAAATAATGTTTTTCTAATTCCCCTACATTTTCAGATGATATTGGATCTTCAGTATTACTATCTATTGCTGCATAACAAATCATCCCAAAACTTTGTGGCTTAAAATATCAACAGTCATTATCACAAGTTTCTGAGGATCTGGAACCAGGTAACAGCTTAGTTGGGTTCCTTGGCTCAGAGTCGCTCAAGAGGCTGCAATCAAGTCGTCAGACAAGACTGTAGTCATCTCGAAGCTCGACCAAGGGGCGATGTTCTCCCAAGCCCCCTCCTACAGCTGTGGGCAGGTCTCAGGTCCTGGCTGACTGTTGACCAGAAGCATCAATTCCTTGCTACGCAAGGGTGTTACTCACAACAAGGCAGCTGGCTAGTGGCCGCTCTCCATTCCTTGCCACATGGGCCTCTACACAGAGCAGATCACAACATGGCCTCTTGTTTCATCAGAGAGAAAGCAAGAAAAACCAAAGAAAGAATGGGAGCAAAAAGCCTGCTCTTTTGTAATCTATTCTCAGAAGTGACACGCCATCCCTTTGCTGTGTTTTGTTAGAAGCAAGTCATCAGGTACAGCCCACACTCCAGGTGAAGGGATTAGACAAGGGGGTGGACACCAGAAGGCAGGAATCATTGAGAATAATGTGAGGAGCTGATTTCTGCAACTACTTTAAAGAAGGCTCTTTTTCTTGCTGGTCTAGGCAGTCCTGAATCTTAGCTTCAGGGTCAGCTCTACCCAGAGTCAGAGTGTGGGTGTGTCCAATGTCACCCACCTAGATAGTGGGGGAACTAGACCTAGAATCCAAGTCTCCTAAGAACCTGATCAGTCCTCTCTTTTCTGTCATACATGTTTGGTTAGGACTCCAGCACACCCACATGGAGCCCCACAACAGCAAGCAAAAGTATTTTGACTTTAAAACACAGGCACTAAGGTGTCTAAACAGAAGAGTGCTACGACAGAAATGATTTTTAAAGAAAGACTTTAGTATGATGTAAAGCGGATTGGAGAGGGAAAGACAGGAAATTACATTAATTCCAATTTATTTACACTGAGCATATTTATGGCCTACAGTTTTGTAGTTTGTGATTGTAAAGACATCCCGTGTGTTTTCCTAAGTCCTAATAAAATGGTCTTTGAAAGACTTATTTGGGCCCCAAATTCATCAAGTAAAATGCTACATGAGAAAGTCTATGACCAAGTTTTATAATATACAATATTTCCCCATGTGCACATTGAAACAAACTCTAAAAGTTCTCTGGTGAATTTCCAGAGATGATGTTTTCTATTAACATAGGAAACTCCCGGGAGAGTCAGGACTCAAAAACCTTGAGAAGGGGCGCCTGGGTGGCGCAGTCGGTTAAGCGTCCGACTTCAGCCAGGTCACGATCTCTCGGTCCGTGAGTTCGAGCCCCGCGTCGGGCTCTGGGCTGACGGCTCAGAGCCTGGAGCCTGTTTCCGATTCTGTGTCTCCCTCTCTCTCTGCCCCTCCCCCGTTCATGCTCTGTCTCTCTCTGTCCCAAAAAAATAAATAAACGTTGAAAAAAAAATTAAAAAAAAAAAAACTTTGAGAAGATATTGTAGCCTGTAAAATGTTTTAAAGTACTGTCCTACGAAGTCTCTACCTCCAGCCATGACAATAACACACAAACTTGCATTTAAATGAGTAGGATGGTGTGGCAAAGTCTCCCACTTATCCATCAATAGTCACCCTCTCCTTCTTTTAATAGTAAACTTTCTGATGTTTAGCTGGGCACATTGCCTAGTCAAGACTACATTTCCCAGCCTCCTTTATAGTTAGGCGCAGCCATTAAGACACAGTTTTGGCCAGTGGGTATGAGTGGAAGTGATGTAACTCATTCTGGTTGTGTCTTTAACTGGGAATGGTATGTGCTCCCCTTACTCCTTCTTCCCTCCTGATTAGGTGGTACGAAGATGTGATGACAGGAGCTGGGAGTTGTCAGAGGTGAAAGCTCCCATAACAGCCTTGAACCAAATTTCCAAGACAGTTAACATTTTCTTTCTTGCCTAACTCCCTGTGATTTGGAGTCTCTGTGTTAGAGCAATTTAAACTGTAACTTAACTACTATGATAACTATCCACCTTTCCTCTATCTTGGTTTTCTACCTAAAGTAATGACAGACACCTAGACAAAAGTGATAGACAAAGGTGATAAGGAAAAGGGATGTATTGGATCATATTAAATTCTTGTTATCCTCTCCTAGTTACCTGGGAAGCTACCAGGATCATAGTGGTAGTAGCAAACTCCTAATTATTCTTGCTATTTGACTTTACTCCCCCTCTTTATTAGCAAATAATTAAAGAAGCAATAATATTATAAGCTCAGACTTGCTAATGAACCAAGGGTGCCTTTAAGTTTCCCTTTCTCAGGGTTGACTAGGGTCAGAGACTAGAGATCTATACAATTTGGTATTGATAAATGTTTAACACTGGCTCCCTAAGGAAAAACAGGCCCAAGTTGGTAGGGTTTGCCAATTTCCATGGTGTAAATACTCTCACTATGGCTGATTTCAAGCTAGGAATATGAGAAGAGATGTTCACATGTGCACCTTGCAAGGTAAAACTTGCTGGCTCCAGAACACTGGGATCCATCTATCCGTTGCCTCAGCCTGGGACTGCTCCCTGATTTCCTTACACTCTGCAGAAGGATGCTAACTTTACAGTGCTATGCACCAGGAACAGCAAAGACAATGTGGGGTGTGGCTCTGATGCCGTCAGAACTGCATCTGGGGCCTGGCCTTCATCTGATTTATGATGTTCTTGCAGTAACATTTCATCCTTTTGGTTCAAGTCAGTGTTTGGTAAACTTGACTACACACTGGAAACACTGGGGAGCTTTAAAAACTAGCAATGCCTGGGGACCAGCCTTAGAGATTCTGGTTCAATTGATCTGGGCCAGGACTGTTAAAAGCAGATATTTTAATGTGCAGCTAAGGTTGAGAACTGCTGATTTAAAGTAGTAGACCCCTTATTTACATAGACCCCTTATTTATCCCTTATTTGCTTTTGGCATAAAAAGGAAAAGTCAACCTAGGTAGCCTGGCAAAAAGGGAAGAGGTCAATGGCAAGGCCAGGACCTTTTTCTTAGTGAAAGAGAAACCTGAGCAGAAGAGGTCTGTGTTCTGTCTCCTCTGTGGGTCCTACAAAGAACCTTAAATATTATTCTTCTGAACACTTAAAATAAAAAACAAAACACTACTGAGCCTTTCTTTTTAGTTAAAAATTTAAGTAAGCATAGGAAATGCTGAAATCCTGGGAAGCTGTTATAGATCATTTAATAATCTCTCTTATGTTTTGAATTTATATAAACTGCTATCTTCATTGTGAGATCTGGTTCCATTTCTTTCCATCCACATTAGGAGTAGATGCTAAACTTCCTGGTATTTAAAAATCAGCAGACATCCAGGTTGTGTAGTTTTTGACCATTAAGTTAACCTCTGCAGTAAGCTGTGATGAGAATTTTACAAATTGATAAAATTGCTAGTTTACTAATGAATCATCTTTCATATAGCATTATTTCATACAATAATCAATACAAGTCCATGTGTAAATGCACATACAATATAAGCAAGACACTAAGGATCTGTTGGGCCCAGCACCTGGTCAGGAGATGGGCAGCATGAGACGGTGAAAGAACACAAGAGCAGGAAGCCCAGGGCTCAGCTTGGCGCTATTCATGTCTGATGCAGTTTCCTGAGTCATAAAAAGGAGCACATAGAACAGGATTACTTTGGCCTCTTCAACTTTAATATTTTGATAAGGTATCCTGAGACTGAAATCCATCAGAGTGTCGATCAACCACACAGGTTCAAAGAACCAAAGAGGTTCTTTCCCCTAGGTTTGGCAGACATTGACAAGCTCTGAGAATGCGTATCTATTTCTAGAGCTTTTCCATCCTGAGCTTATATTCTTGCTAAATCAGGTGTTGCAAATAGGTTTCATCTCCAGGTCCAGTCCAGTTGACTAGTAGTGGTCTCCCAAAGCACTCTGTTGGGCAGGATTCTGAAGCCGGGAGCAGAGTCGGTGCCATGAGTTAAGAGTGCCATGAGAAATGAAGATGGTCTTGGGTCTGAAAGGGGTAAAACAGCAGTACAGACATATCATGTGCCATCTGTGCTCCCAATCTTTTCATTTAGACCAGTGTTTTCTTCGTCTCTCATCAGGTACTTTGGAAGTGAAATGAATTTTGGGACTCTGTACTCTTGCCATCTTTGGCTCAGAAAATTTAGTCCATTATCAAAGCAGAAAGGGATCTGAAAGTATTTCAACCCAAACATTCGGCTACTTACTGAGCCTTTGACAAGCAGCTTCAATTTAGGTAAAATCTTTCTAATAACCAAACAACCAGCAGTTGATTCACTTCAACAACTAATTTATTTAAAGACAAATAAACGTTATTTAATATTATTTTGGCTAAAACAAAAAAAAAATGCTTTTTGATTCTTTGGCTCTTAAGCTAGTCCCATTAGGCACAGTCTACAAGATAACAGAAATCGTGACCTTCCCTCTCTCCCACCTCCTTAGCCTGGGTGGCAGCATTTTTCCCTTCAGGCTGTGTGACACCACAGCATGATCTGAAAAGTAATTAACTACTTTAGAAGTTAATCCAGCATATACTTTGAAGCAGAAGCAATTCCATTCCTAATAGTTGCTTGGCAGATTGATTCTTACTTCTGGCTCTCGAAACGGTATGTAGTAATTGCCCCAGAATTTAAAAATCATCTGGGGAATTCCTTCTTCCACATCTAGGGTACAAATAGCTAATGACTTTGACATGTAGTGTGTGTGTGCATGTGTGTGTGTGTGTGTGTGTGTGTTGTGGAGGAAGGGGTTCTGCTGCTTTCTAAGCAGTGCCTTGAAAATCACTAGATAATAAGAAACTTGTCTCTTCTCACTGTAAAGACCTGAACAATCCTTACTTGACTGGATTGCAAAACTGAGCTTCAAAGCTAGTAAAATGATCACATGTAGAGAGAAATCTTGACGGGGTAGGTCTTCTCAGAGTGGATGCGCTCTCACTTGGGTACTCTGGTTATAGAGTTGCCTGCTTTCCTGTTGGTTTTGGTGGTGGTGTTACTGCTTGTAGAACAGTGCTGTGACGTCTTCAGAGTAACAACTCAATCACTTTGTAAACTAACCACTCATCTCTGGATCAGAAGATCTTACTTGAACACTGTTCTCATATGCTGACTTCATTTTATGCCCATATTGATTCGATCATTAGACTATGCTCTGCACACTACCCTTCCTAAACTTGCTACATTCCCTGTGATTGGGGGAGTGGGTCAGACCCTCTTTCAATCGTTTCCATCTTCTCCAACTTTAGAGTCTCCTATAGCACTTGACACCCAAGAAAGACCTCACTGAATAGTCTGCGAATCAACTATCATGATGGTTGTGTTTAGTTTATGTTAGTTATTTATACTCTGTCCCTCTTCAAGAACTGAAGATGATTCAGATGGGATTTTCAGCTATTATCAGTTATCCATCAATCAATATAAATCCTTGCGCTGTCAGGTAGACTTCGTTTGAAATATTAAAAGTATGGGGCGCCTGGGTGGCTCAGTCGGTTAAGCGGTCGACTTCAGCTCGGGTCATGATTTCGTGGTCCGCGAGTTTGAGCCCCGCGTCAGGCTCTGTGCTGACAGCTCAGAGCCTGGAGCCTGTTTCAGATTCTGTGTCTCCCTCTCTCTGACCCTCCCCCATTCATGCTCTGTCTCTCTCTGTCTCAAAAATAAATAAACATTAAAAAAATTGTTTTTAAAGAAATATTAAAAGTAATTGAACTAATAAATTATTCCCAAACTGGAGATGAATTTCCGATTTGGGGATAATTAAAGGAATCTGTAAGAAAACAGAAAACTCAGGCCTTGCTCTCAAGTTGGTTGCAGTTTGGTTGGAGACAAGACTGATGTGCATGAGACACCATGTACAACAGGAGGCATTTGACTACAAAGTCCTAATCACACTCTGTAAGTTAGAAAGGAGCATGATCTCGGAGGATGGTTAATGAGTGAAGGCTTCAGGGGTGAGGTAAACTGAGTCAGGTATTAAAGGGGAACAAGGTTTGGAAAGGCAAAAGGAGAAGAATAGATATTCTACGTGAGGCGTTGACAGGGGTGAATGCATGGTAAGAAAAAACAGTATGGCCCGGGAGGTGGTCAGCCTGTCTGCAACAGGGGTTTGGAATACCGTGGTAATTATGTAAACTTGATGGGTAGGGGTCCAATTACAGCGGGGCTTGTGGTCAGTGCAATAGAAGATAAGGAGCCCCTGAGGGATTTTGACCCAGGGAGTGACATTATAAAATGGTGTTTTCAGATTCTATTTCTGGCAGTGATACATGGGATGAAGGAAAACTAGGAACAAGGCAGCCGAATTGACTTAGCAGTGAGGGAAAACAGGACATTCTGACTACAGTGGAGGCAATGGGGACAGAGGCAAGAGATAATTCAAAAGAAATTTCAACCAGTCTTGGTGTCTGGCTAGATGTGGGATAAGGATGGAATAGGTCAAGGGTAAATCTGAAGGTGGGTGAGCATTGGGGTAGGGGGTTCAATGACAGAACCTGGGAAGTCAGAGGAGGAATTGTCTTTGAATGTGTGGAATTTGAAATGACAGTGAGCAGGGTGAGGAGGTGACAATGTAGGAGAAAGCAATGCAACTTTGAAACCTGAGTCTAAGTCATTTAACTTCACTGACAAGGAGAATGGTACCTGACTCACGTGGCTGAAGAACTGAGGAACTCTGGTAAGAATGTCAAAGTGTTTTGTAAAGTGCTACCCAAATGTACGCCTTCAGCATTTTACTACGTGTGCATCTTCTCCCCGGCTGCATATGCTAAAGTGGACGCAACACTGAGGCTCGTGAATGTCACGCTGGTGTGTTTTGAGGTCTATCGTTTCTGGTGACAGAGAGACTGGTTGGGAGGCCTCAGCAGCGAAACAGGTAAGAGATGAGGAGGAGCATCTGGCCCGGGGCAGTGACCACACAGGTAGAACTCAGTGGACTTACATGCTTTCCAGGAAGAAGAATGGATTGGATGTGGGAACTGAGTAAGACGGAGGATTCTAGGATGACATCTGGGCTTCTGGTCTGGGCAACTGACAGCCTGTGGTTTAAATCATGAGGAAGAAAAGATTGGAGGAGGGGCAAACTTGATCAGGGAGGAATATTCTGAGTTTAGTTTGGACACTGTGGTGGGTAAAATAATGCCCCACCCGAAGGAGTCTACATCCTAATTCCCAGAACCTGTGAACATGTTACCTTTCATGGAAAAGGGACTGTGCAGATGTGATTGAAGATTTTGAGATGAGAGTATCCTAGACGGTCTGGGTGGACCCTATGTCCTTCTGAGTGAAAGAGAGAGGCAGGAAAGTGAGAGAGCAGAGGGGAGAAAGATGGGCCATTGCTGGCTTTAAAGATGGAGGGGACTGCAAGCCAAGGAATGTGGGGGGCTTCTAAAGGCTGGAAAAGATAAGAAATAGCTTCTCACCTAGCACTTCCTAAATGAAACACAGCCCTGCTGAACCTTGATTTTAGCCAAGTGAAACTCGTGTTGGACTCCTGACCTTCAGAAGTGTAAAATAATACATTCTTAATACTTAAGCCACTAAAGTTTGTGGAGATTTTTTACAGCATCGATGGGGAACTAATATAAACACATTTGAGATATGTAAGAGTCATCTAAGTAGAAACCTAGGATAGTTTTATATTGAGGTCTGGGCTGGGATTATAGATTTGCCTATAATTAGTCTTTAGCCCATGTCATTCATTCATATATATATATATATATATATATATATATATATATATGTTAACATTTCTGAAATCAGGATGTATCTTACAATTGATAATATCTTATAATTGTTGTCAGACAACAGATGTGTCATCTGTGCATGTCCAGGTGGCTGGACTAGACAAATGTAACCTCTGGACATTCCAGTCAACAAAACACAAAGACTACTTGAGAAAGGTATGTGAGTCCTGTTGTTGTCGAAAGACTTTCTGTTAATAAGTTTTGGTAAGATCATAAAGGGCCAATATTAAAATTTTCAGAATGGGTGTCAACGACTTTGAGGAAATTCTTAGAGACATTACTAATTCTTTTAAGCAATGCTGATTTATCAATATTCATGATAGAACAAGAGACAGAATTGTGATGGAAAAACAAAGATGAATTTGAGTCAAAAAGTAGCTCTGAGGACTTGGATTCTGAAAAATTGTAAATAATACATTAACCAATATACTGTGCTTACATTTCCTTTTTATACATGCACGAAAGTCTAAAAGAACTTTTTTAAAGTTATGAAATTAAAATTTTAAGTGATGAGAGAGCATCATGTCAACCTAATTAACACCATACTTCTGTATTCATAAAATAATGGTGAATCTTACTGAATGGAATCCTAAACTTGACAGTCTTTATAGCTATAGAGATGGGTGAAATGATTCAGAAAATACAGAATAATAAGAGTGGAAGATTCATGGAAAAAGTCTCAGAAATATTACCAGCAAGTAATTTGAAAAGATGTATCTAGAGCCATAAAAATATTTATACTCCTGACTCCCATTTTGGGTAATTCATCCCCAGAAAGTCATCCAAAAGAATAAAAAAATAATTAGACAATGGAAGGTTACTTCCATGAGTCCGGGATGACAGTATCAGAAGCTGGACTATGAACCTGAGTCCCAGCCCTCTGACATTGGCAAGTACACCATGCCTCATGCCAAATGGGAAACACAGTTCAGTTATTCAGAATACAGTAGTGGCTTTGGTGAATCATAACTTGTATACTGGTAACCTTTTCCCCTTTCCAAAAGGGTATATGGAGCATCTTGATTTCTCTGTGTCATCTCACCTTTATACTTACCAAGATAGAGGAGATAATTGGATCAGTTTGACCCCATCCAATATGGTGCCATGCTTTTGAGCAGAATCTCTTACAGAGCCACTTCATGGGCCTTTCTGATACCCAGCCTAAACATATCTGCCTTTTGGTCCAGGCACAGATCCCCCAGTCCACTAGTATCTACAGTGGGACAACTTTTTTTTTTTTTTTTAATGTTTATTCATTTTAGAAAGAGAGAAAGAGAGACCGAGCGTAAGTGGGAGAGGGACAGAGAGAGAGGGAGGCATAGAATCCAAAGCAGGCTCCAGGCTCTGAGCTGTCAGCACAGAGTGTGACGCAGGGCTCAGACTCATGAACTGTGAGATCATGACCTGAGCCGAAGTCAGACGCTTAACCAACTGAGCCACCCAGGTGCCCCTACAGTATGACAACTTTATGAAGAAAGAATTATCTGTGGCTACTTTCCTCAGAGGCAGGCTATGGGCACGGCAAGCCCTTAGAATTTCACGGACCATCTAGAACTACACAATTTTAGGAAGGGGGAAAGGATACACTTCGTTACAGAAAAAAGAGATAATCTAAATATCCAAAAATAGTGAAGTAGATTATTCCATTATTTTAGTATGTTCATTCACTCAATAGATTTTATTCATATTTTAGAGATGACAATTATGAATAAAAAATAATAAGTAGCAACACTGAAAAAAGAGAAATACAATACTAAACATAACTACTGGTGAAACTTCATAAAAATATATATTAATATTGAAAATGATCATAGTTGTATAGGGAATGGGATTATGAGTGAATATTTTCTCTGTAATTTGAATTTTGTGAGGCATTATTATGTTATTTTATAATCATAATAGAAGTAGGAGAAAACATGCTTTGAACAACAGTAGTTTATGAAATAAAGCCATCAATCCAACTTCATAAAAAATATATAATCTACTAAAATATGAAATAATTAATAGAAACTTTATGACAAGTGACTATTAAAGGTCTGATCTGAGTGAATGATGGTTTAAAAATGGACTCATAAAGCCCCAAAGCAGAATAACCCATTTATTTTTATCTTATTTCATTAGAAGTAAATTTGTTACCAATACAGTGGTTCTTGCAAAATCCAAAATAGATTTTTTAAATTTATTTTTAGTTTTTATTTTTTTTTAATGTTTATTTATTTTTGAGAGAGAAAGAAAGAGTACAAGAGGGCAAAGGGGAAGAGAGAGAGAGGGAGACACAGAATCCAAAGCAGGCTCCAGGCTCCAAGCTGTCAGCCCAGAGCCCAATGCAGGGCTCGAACCCACAAACCGTGAGATCATGACCTAAGCCAAAGTTGGATGCTTAATCAACTGAGCCACCCAGGAGCCCCTAGAGGCTCTCTCTTTTTTTTTAATGTTTATTTATTTTTGAGAGAGATAGAGAGAGAGAGCAAGCTGAGAAGGAGCAGAGAAAAAGGGGGACACAGAATCTGAAGCAGGCTCCAGGCTCTGAGCTGTCAGCACAGAGGCCATCATGGGGCTCAAACTCACAAACAGCAAGATCATGATCTGAGCCAAAGTTGGATTCTTATTCAACTGAGCCACCCAGACACCCCACAGAGGCTCTTTTATGAAGAGATGAGATTGTTGGAAAAAGCCCCTATCAAGGGAAGGTTAAGAAATAGTCATTTGCCAGGGATCTTGTGTTTTATACCTCACTCCTTGATCTCTAGAAAATTCCCGTATTTATCTGGAAGTATCCACCCCTCCATCCACGTACTTATAATGGGAAAAGAAAGGCCTGCTTGGGCACTATGATCTCCTCTCTTCATAGGGTCATGAATGTCTGGCAGAGGAGTGGGCACATGACTGAAGACTGGCCATTCATTTTCTTCCCTGGACATTTGAAATTGGAAGGAAAGGAGGGAAAAAGGGAGAAAGATCTCTCTCTAAGTGGCCAGACCCATCAAGTGAAAATTCTGAGAACTGTTAAAAGTCATAATTTCCATCACATAAATACAAAGACAGAGAAGGCAGTAAGAGAGGATGGAGCAGACATACAGAAAAGAAACAGAAGAGGCTGGAGAGCTTCTAAGAGCCTGGATCCAGTGCCTTCCGAGGTCCAGCTGAATCTTTGTCCTTGAGTTCTACGTATCCTAGGTGTGACTTTCAAAATATTTAACAAGGGCAGAGGGAAGAAAAGCAAGACAGGGTCAGATGGCTGCTACCCAGTCCCGAAGTCTGCTCCCCTTCCAGGCCTTATTACCTCTTCTGTTACGGGGCACAGAACCCTGAGAAATCCCCAGCAGATAAACCAATAAACCGGGGTGGCTGAGGCAGTGAGGAGGCCTTGGGTGGGGGGGGAAGGGTTGGTCTCAGAGCAACAGAAACAGAGCATTTTAGAATGTAAATAACCAGTATCACCGTATAAGTACAACCAACTGTCGATCAGCCCTGTCTGTGTCCTTATAAAAAAATGTTGCTTTTTCACCTCAGCTAGGTTGAGTGGCTTATTCACAACTGTAAATCTAAAAAACTTGTGATTTGTGCTGTATCATGCTTTGCCATCTATTTTGCTGACTGAATTTGATGGTAACTTCATCGAGCCTTAGGGGCTAGAACAAACATTGAAGTAATTTTGTTCAGTCTCCCACCCAAATTTACTTTCTATCCAAATAATTCAGCAGAAGGAAGAAAAACATCTGCACCTTTTAATTTACTCAAAGTACAAGAAATAAACCCACTAATTAATTTTGTTGTTATTATAATGTAATACATGGTCATTGCAGAAAATTTTTTAAAATCTAGATTTAAAAACCACTATCCAATCATTAATAAAAAATCTGTTAACAGATTTTGTTATTTGTATATCCTTCTTTTTATGCATCTATAGAATTCCCACTTTTTGCAAGAATAGTTTTTCATCACAACCATCCCTTACTTCATATATTATGCTCTTTCTTTCCACAAAACCCAGATTTTTAAATGTCTTGTCCTGTCTTTCATTTCTTGGTGTTTAGGCATTGGGGGGAAGGGAGGAGGACAGATCTTCAGAGTTCTTCGAGGTACAAGGTTTATGTAGCTCTTTGCTCCCTGCTCACAGTGCAGATCTCAGGAGAACAGGGTTGACCTTATTTCCAGGCAGAATTATTCATGTCACCACTTTTACTTTGGAAGCTGCTTAGCGAGTCATGTCTGACTGTATGAGAAAGGATGAATTTACACATTCAGCAGCAGGTGCACTGAAGTCAACGAAGTCCATTATTTAATCTCCAATATTAGCTCCCGAATTGCAAAATGGGAGGAAGACAAATGAGTTATGAAACCTCATATATCACTTAGCTTCCTTACTTTTATCCATTGGGAAGTAAAGTCTTTTCAACTAAGAAAAGCTGTTTGCATTTAATCATTTAGACTTATATCTAGAGTATTTTTAAGGTGATGCAAATTGTTGGTGCTAAAGAAGATCTGCCAGACCAAGTAAAGTGACCAGCCAGCGCATGGGGACAGATCACCCACGATGCAGCAGAAATGGAGAGACCTGAGAATTCAAATGGCCACAAAGGAATAGTCAGGGACACTGAAAATAAAGAGCAGCAGTTAAGCTATGTGAGGCAGGGCAGATCTGTGTTCCTAGAAGCTCAATAAAAGGAAACAAGAAAAACTATTGCCATTTTGGTCCACATGGATACCAGTGCAATGCCCAAAATTATGTACTGGTTCACCTGAACTCCACATTCATCATCATCATCATCTGTTTGGATCACGTGCTCGGTTCTGCAAACCACTTTTGAAGAGGGAGATTGGCAATTTAGAATATATCCAACAGTAAAACAAGCCAGAGGCAAAAAGGCATATAAGGAGGTTTTAAGGTAACAGATACGATTCATTTGCAGAAGACTGAAAGAGAGAATGTTACTCTCTTTATAAATTTGAAAACACCTAAATGTCTATCAAAAGGAAAACATTTAAAGATATTATGACATGTCTGTATTACAGGATGCTATACAGCCATTAAGAATCTTACATTCGGGGTGCCTGGGTGGTTCAGTTGTTTAAGCAATCAACTTCGGCTCAGGTCACGATCTCGCAGTTTGTGAGTTTAAGCCCCGCGTAGGGCTCTGTGAGGACAGCTCAGAGCCTGGAACCTGCTTCAGATTCTGTGTCTCCCTCTCTGCCCCTTCTCTGCTTACACTCTGTCTCAGTCACTCAAAAATAAATAAACACTGGGATGCCTGGGTGGCTCAGTCAGTTAAGCGGCCGACTTCAGCTCAGGTCATGATCTCACGGTTTGTGAGTTCAATCCCCCCGTCGGGCTGTGTGCCAACAGCTCAGAACCTGGAGCCTGCTCAGAGCCTGTCTCCCTCTGTCTCTGCCCCTCCCCTTCTCTCTCTGTTCCTCCCCTGCTCACTCTCTGTCTCTCTGTCTCTCTCAAAATAAATAAACATTAAAAACATTTTTTAATAAATAAGATTTTTCTTCTTTAATGTTTATGAATTTTCTACAATAAAAATATGACTTCTGTATTCATATTAAAACCAATAAATTTATATAAAAAAGAGAGAGAAAGAGGAAACAAAAGTCTGGAATGATGAGGTGGAAGGGGATGTGTGAGTATGTGTGTGTGTGTGTGTACAGAGAGAGGTTAGTGTTTTTTTTTTCCTCTTTCCATTTTTATTTTAAATTATAAAAACAATATATGACCACTTCCTGTAAATAATTCAATAATAATTTCAATCATTCAACAAATATTTACTGAGCATCATTAAGTACTTTTACTCTTCATGGTTCTAAAGCACAGAACAAGGAGCAGTGGATGGAAGTGACATGGAGACAGAAGGTGACTCAGTATGAAAAAGAAATATCAGAATTGCCAACAACAGAAGAGATTGCTATATATAGTGGAGAACTTCCATGTCATTGAAAAGTACACAATCATGTACATTACTGTGGGAAATCTTATGAGAAAATGTATGATTTTGAAGATCTCTTCTGATTCTGAGGATCTATTAATTTCTAAATTAACATTAAGGATCAGGAGATAAGTCCTCACCACTCACCTACCATACAATATTGGGCAACTCAATTCCCTTCCGATAGTCGTTTTTTTTTTTAAGTTTATTTATTTTTGAGAGAGAGAGAGAGACAGAGAATGAGTGGGGGAGGGGCAGAGAGAGGGAGACACAGAATCTGAAGCAAACTCCAGGCTCTGAGCTGTCAGCACAGAGCCCGACGCGGGGCTCGACCTCACAGACCGCGAGATCATGACCTGAGCTGGAGTCGGACGCTTAACCGACTGAGCCACCCAGGTGCCCTGATAGTCCTTTCTAAAACAGGAGAAATAAGACTGACTTGGACCAATATAAACTTGACAGATAAGATTCAGAGAATGTTTCTCAAGTACTTAGATCATATTTAGCAGATGAATGAAGACATCTGTTGTAAATGATCTACTGCAATACTCAGGCAGAACTACAGCATTCTCTATAATATAGAATCTTTAAAGAATGTCTTAAACCCAAACTAGGATGGCAAATACTTTAGAAGCCTCTGGTTCTATATGGAGCTCATTGTTCATCTGTTATTTCCACTTTCACAATATAATTATGCCACGATGTGACCTCCTTCACACTGGCATGTTCATACCACAATGATTCAGAAACCATAATTTTGGAGAGTTGGGCATTTTTAAAAAGTAGAAGAAGAAACATAATTACAAAAGCAAATTAATGCCACAATGAGCTACCTCTTCGTATGCACTAGGTTAATCAAAAAGACACAATCAGAGCAGTGAGAAATGGAGAAATTAGAAGCCTCATATAGTGCCAGTGGGAATGTAAAATGCTGTGACCACTCTGAAAAAAAATAGCTTGGCAATTCCTCAAATGTTAAACATGGAGTTACCACATGACCCAACAATTCTACTCCCAGGTATAAACCCAAGAGAAAAGGAAACTACCTTCACACAAAAACTCGTATGTGAACGTCTGTAGCAGTGTTATTCTTAGAGCTAAAAAGTAGAAATAATGTAAATACCCATCAACTGAAAAACAAAAATGTAGTAGTATTCATAAAATGGAATACCATTCAGCAACAAAAAGGAATGAAGTATTGACACATACTACAATATAGAGGAACCTTGAAACATGTTAAGCGAAAGTAGCCAGTCACAAAAGACCACAGACTGCATTGATTCCATTTATATGACATGTTCAGAATAGGCAAATCTATGGAAACAGAAAGTAGATTAATGGTTGCCTAGGACCGGGAGGCTATGGAAAGGGACCCGACAATGACTGCTAGCGGGCACAGGGTCTCTTTTTGGGGTTGTGAAATGTTCTATAATTAGTTGTGCCAATTGCACAACTCTGAATACACTACAACCCTGCACTGTATTCTTGGGGTATATTTCAACAATGCCATTTTGGAAAAAGAAAGAAAACTCTGTTTTCTACCAGTTCATTTCAGCTGCCTAAATTTCTCTGGCTGATATCAGGCCTGCTGTAATATTTCCTAGATAAATTTCAACCTTGGGAAAAATACTGCAGATGTAAAATATTAGCTCTAGGACCTCATGACCTAGTTGGACCCAGTTAAAATTACTGTAGATGAGAGTTTCATCGCATGAACAAAAATCTAACCAGATAACAAAGCAGACGTTCCAACGTTTCAAGGTGTGAAAGTGAAAAGCCAGCCCCTGATTTGGGTCAACGTCTTCTAAAGAACCAAAGAGGAGTGATTTTTAAGTCACCAGAAAGGAAAGAAGGAAAGAAATAAAAACCACAATTGAAGATGTTCACCAAAGAATGGGGGTAGTGGCTGAAAGACATCTTTTCTTTTTTTTCTTTCTTGCCTTGTCTTTCTAACTGGATTGAAGAATCCCAAGGGCAGGGCCCACGTGCCCTTCTTTTGAGTCCCTCCATGACACTTAACACAGTATCCTGCCACAGGGAATTGTAGTGGCCTAAGGCCCTATAGTGCCCAGCTTCTGCCCATCCTCCCCTCACCGCATTCCACACCTGCTCCCCACACACTGGTTCCTGCCACTTTCACATCTCAGGCTCTCGCCCACCTTAGGCCCCTGACCATGCTGGTCCTGTGACTGAATGCTCTTCCATACTCTTTTTTTTTTTTTTTTTTTTTTAAATTTAATTTTTTTTTTTCAACGTTCTTTATTTATTTTTGGGACAGAGAGAGACAGAGCATGAACGGGGGAGGGGCAGAGAGAGAGGGAGACACAGAATCAGAAACAGGCTCCAGGCTCCGAGCCATCAGCCCAGAGCCTGACGCGGGGCTCGAACTCACGGACCGCAAGATCGTGACCTGGCTGAAGTCGGATGCTTAACCGACTGCGCCACCCAGGCGCCCCATCTTCCATACTCTTTTTATGGCTCCCTTTCTTTCATTTTCAGGTCTCTGCTCAAATGTTACCTCCTCAGAGAGGCCCGCCCTCACCACCCACCATAAATTGTCAGTTCCCTTAAGAATCTGTCATCTCATCCAATTTGTTTGCTTCATAGTATTTATTTTTAACGTTTTTTTTTTAAATTCTTTATTATTGAGAGACAGAGAGACACAGAGCATGAGCAGGGGAGGGGGAGAGAGAGGGGGAGACACAGAATCCGAAGCAGGCTCCAGGCTCTGAGCTGTCAGCACAGAGCCCGACGCGGGGCTTGAACTCACAGACTGCGAGATCATGACCTGAGCCGAAGTCGGTCACTTAACTGACCGAGCCACCCAGGCGCCCCTGTTTACTTCATAGTATTAATCCCGAAAGTCTTTCAACAATATTCCACAAATATTTATTCAGTACCTAGGGTTAGGTGCTGGGGATAGAAGAGTGTAAAAAACAAGCAGTAGCTCAATTTATATATGGAGCTCATTGCATATTCTGTCTTCTCTATCATTACCTATCATATAACCTCTTTGTAAGCAGGGACTAGCTAAAAGGGAGGCAGCACAGTGTAGAGGTCAAGAGCCAAAGGTCTAGGACGAGGATAGAATCCTGGCTCTAGCACCAAACCAAATTATTTAACCACCCTGAACCTGTTTCCCCAACTGGCATAATAATAGTACCTTATTATGGGGACTATTTGGGGCTCTAGCACCAAACCAAATTATTTAACCACCCTGAACCTGTTTCCCCAACTGGCATAATAATAGTACCTTATTATGGGGACTAACCAAGTAGGATGGTTTCGTCACTTAGAAAAATACTTAGCACACAGTAAACTCTATAAAAATGTTTATTAGAGAAATGTTCTTTGACCTTTGGGCCAATACAGTTCCTGACAAATAGCTGGTTTTAGTTAAATGAATTAATAATTGTGGTGCCTGTGGTTAAACATATTTTAACTGGGCCAACACTTAAAAAAGAGAGCCAATAAGCAAGAGTAAAATGCTCCTTTTCATCTCTCAGCTCCTTGCTGGAAAAAATTCTTTAGTCTTAGAGATAGAATGTGACATCCTTGGTCAATTATTCTCTTTGGAATCTGCTAGAAATATTGTGGTTGTTTTCTACCGTAGGAGGTTCTGGGACTTTCCAGGAAGGAAGGGCTATCAGAATTCGGCTTGGTCTATAGTCTGGCACCCACTGTTGCATGAAAGAAACCATCTGCCTCCTGGTGGAGCTGCTGGAGGAATCCCAAAGATATCTCTGTACTTGTCACCTGTTTCTCCTATCTTCTTCTCATTACACATGCCCACAACTTCTAATTTTGATATTTTTATCCATTGTAAAACCAAAATAGAGTGATGAAGAGGCTAACTACTAATCACTCCCAATAACTCCTTCCAGTAAAATTCCACATGTACAAATGCAGTGTACCAGTGCCTGAATATTCTGTACGTACAAACTTCCAGGAAAGATAGAATCAAATGGAAGAATCAAAGCCATTAGGAGGGGCTGGTAAGTACTTACCAAGATCCTATTAAATTCTGGCATTTTTGAAAACGGTATGCAGAAGACCAAAAATGTAGAAAAACAAAATATTTTGTCACAGAGTTGCCTTCAAGAAGTCCACAGTCTACTTAGATCAAAATCTCCATACATCAAACTGGGAAAAACTTTATAAAGGAGTACCAATATATGGGAGGCACAATATTGGGCAACAGCCCCCCAAAATGTCCACATCCTAATTCCAAGACCTGTGACTTTGTTAGGCTACATGGCAAAGGGGAATTAAAGTTGCAAATGTAACTAAACTGTTAATCTGATGTCCTTAAAATAGGGAGATTATTCTAGATTATCCAGGTCCAATGTAATCACAAGCGTCCTTCAAAAGGAAGAGAGAGGCAGAGAACACTGGAGAAAGAGATGTGACAACGGAAGGTGCCTCAAAGAGATGCGATGTTGCTCTCTTTGCAGTGAAGGAAGGGGGCCGTGAACCAAGGAATACAGGCAGCCTCTAGAAGTTGGAAAAAGCAAGGAAACACATTCTCCCCTAGAGCTTCCGGAAGGAATGAAATCCCAGCATCTTGATTTTAGCTCCAATGAGACCTCTGTTGGAGTTCTCGCCTACAGAACTCCAACATGATAAATGTGTGCCGTGTTCAGCCACTAAAGTTTAGGGCAATTTGTTACAGCAGCTAGAAAACTAACACAACATGTAATAAAGCACCAAGTAGTATCAGAAAACAAATTAGGAAAGGGACAGAGAACAATGTTGACTAGAGTTATCAGGAAAAGTGATTTTGAGTGAGTGGGCTTTCAGATTGCTCCTAGTTTATAGGACAAATGTAAAAAACCAAAGCTGAAAAGGGATATATGTTATATCTATAAACTCATAAAGGGAGCATGGATTTGTCTGCCAAATCTCAGGTTACTAGAACCAGGAAGGACCTCCCTGAAGCTTGAAAGAGGTAGCTTTCGGATAGATGGAGGGATGGACAGACAGAAAATAGGTTGGGGCAGGGGGAGGACAGAGAGACACAGAAAGAAAGAAAAGGAAACCATTGCTTTATGCAATGTGAGACCTTTTTATCCTTAGAAGCTGAAAATACAAAAAGCTTAAAAATTTTCGGATAAATTTGGGGATGCCAGAGGTCAGGGAAAACAAGATGTTTGGGGTGAATGCTGAGCCTCTGTCATATAGAAAACTTGCTTCCCCCCAGCCTGCCTTATGAAATCCTGTCCGAGACAGACCTAGCTTCCAGTGACTTCAAGCTGACACGGTATGGCAATTTCTGTTTCTGATCTCTGATCTGGGGCTTCCTTGGAGAATAACAAAGCCGACTTAAGTGTTTCTCTCTCTCCACTCTATCACGTGTGTGTGCTTCTGATCTAAAAAACAGAACAGGAAAGGTAAGGTCCTCATGTGTTGTTTTAGGGAGGAAACTGAAACCTGGCATCGTAAGCGGCTGAGGGCATCTTTCCTAACTGCCAGGGCGTCACTCACACCATTGTCGTCTTGCTGCACAGTTACGTGATTACTTCCCTCCCACAGGAGTTCTTCTCCCCATCTCAGACAGTATTCTCTACTTCCTACTGGAGTGTCTTCCTCCGAGCTGTGGAACAGCTCTCCCCTCCTCAGGGAGCCACAAGACCATGATGGGTGAAGTGACACCTAGAAACTCTGCCAGGTCTTGCTCGTTCTTGCCTCCTCCAGAACGGAGGCCCACTTTTGCATGGATGGTGTACATGGGATCAGTCTGAATCTGTTGCAGCCCATGAGCCCTCACACCGGGACGCTGAGGGGAGGGCTGGATGGAGGTGTCACTGCAACTGCTCTCTTATGGGAGGAGACCCAAGGACCAGATGCTGAGCATTACTCTCCCTTTCAGTCTCCTGGGTTGACATGTGATAATCTGCTAACAGTCTGTACGTTCACTTAGGCCTTTAAACCAGTAAGATTGGGGAACTGGGTAGAGTAGACACCTTCTTATCTGGACTCTGACAGACTCAAAAAAAAAAAAAAAAAAAAAAAAGAGAGAGAGAGAGCTGAAGCTACCAACCCCATCCATTTGCTTTCCCGTGTAAATTGTCAGGGTGACTAGAAAATCAGCTGTAACTCATTTCAAACCCAGGCATGTACCTGTCATGCTTCATTTGAGAGAACCATGGACTTAGAAATGTTCTAGGTTCCCAGCAACTGTTCAAAAGCAGATATATATAACCCACATGTATGGGGGTGAAGCAAAACCATTTGACCATCACATTACTGTTATATAAGGCAGATGTGGCTTTTTTCACTTAAAGATGTCGCTGGACATTTCTAAAGTTTGGGGAGTAGAAAGCCTCTTTGATCAACATTGTTAGCTGTTATTCTTTCAGGAGGTAGACCTTATCAGCACCAAAGGAAAATCTTGGAGCTAATTCAGGAGGCATTTTAAATGGACTGTTTTACCAATTGAAGGCCAAAAGGGCAATAGGAAACAAATGACCATAAAATGAATTTTCTGCTGCTGGAATAAAAGAGTTCCTTAGAAATTAACATCTCTGCCCTGCTGATCCATTGATAGGGATTTCCAGTAATATTCAAAGAACTTTGCTCTTTTATCCCTGCCACACCTCTTGTTCTTTCTAGTGTTTATTTCTATTATCATCCACCAATATATGAGGCAATTTTGTGCACAAGGCCTTTCCTAAAGCTTGGCTCAGTTCTATTAACCTTTATGCGGTAATTTATAGTTAAGATCTAAATGGCACTGGGGCATGTAAATAGTGTCTGTGGGCTCTGCCATCATGAGGAAAGCACTGTGCTTAAGTGGCTTCAGCACATTTGCTCAGAACATTATGGAAGGAACCGCTGAGATCTCTGTAGGAAGTTATTTAGTGAAATTCTCCAAAAGATTAACATTGCTTTGTAATAGACTTTTTGTTGTGTGGAATCTAGTCCTTTTCAGGGAAATGTGTGGAATCCAAGGCTCTGTCTCTCTTTAACATCAATTTCTGAGATGCTCACCTATAAAGAAAAAAAATTTCGAAGCCAGGCAACTTCAGGGACTTGAAAATTTCCTTGTGATTTGTCATCAAGGATGAATGGATTTGAGAGATTTCTCTATATCTCAGGAGTAAATGCAAAGAAAGTAAAGACATCCTTTTGCCAGGTTGACACCATGGAAAAAATGTCTTTCCTTTCACCTTCTCTAATCCAAAAGCAGTCTATCTCTGACCATTCTCCAAAACTGCCCATCCAGACGCATAGGAGGTCCTAGAGTATCCAACTGGCCTAGTTAATCCATTCTTCAAAGCTCTCTCAGAAACTTGACTGGTTTCTTATGTACTTCCATCCATCCATCCATCCATCCATCCATCCATCCATCTGCTCATTAATATTCTACTGTTCACCTATGTTTGTCAGGCTCTCTGCAAAATTCTGAGATACAGCTGTGGGCAACATGAATATGGCTCTTTTCCTTGTGGAGTTGCAAGTCTCAGCTGGGAAAAGACACATTCAAAAGGTAATCCCACAAATAATTATTTCATTGCAGTTGCATAAATAAGTGCTGCAAAGGAAAAGTATGGTCCAACAAGAGAATTTAACAGGGGTTTCTGGCCTGGTCTGGGTATGGAGGTGGGAGAGGCAAAAAAAAAAAAAAAAAAAAAAGTCTTCTCTAAGGAAGTAACATTTGCGCCCATTCTTAAAGGATGAATAGGAATTCATCAGGCAAATAATGTGTGTAGAAGGGCAGGCTGGAGAGAGAAGGGAGGGAGGGCAGGCCAAGTGGGGATTAGAGAATCTAGGCAGCCAAATAAGCAAATGGGAGGGCCTTGGTGTGTGAAGGCCCTGGGTACACTGAGTGACAAGAGAGAGCAGATCAGTGTGGCTGGAGCATGACCAACAGGGGGCAGGGAGCAGAAGATCAGGCCAGATTTTACTCTTAGAAGGGCTTAGGAAGAAATAGTTGGCTCAACTTAGCTTGCTCCCAGAGCAGTCAAAATCCTGAACCTGTGGCCTTCCTGGGATTCTCAAGCTGGATGTGCCCTAAACCTGTCAGACCTACATCTCCGAGGCCAAGCTAAATGACACGGGGCCAAAGCCACAAGTGATGAACAGTCAATCAGGAGCCTAAATACCAAATGCAGGGTGTGGACCTGGGCTGACCCTTAATTCAACGAGGTCAACTGTAATTAGACATTCGGGGGACATTCAGGAAATATAAAGCAGATGGCATATTAGATGGTATAAAGAGATTATTGTTAATTAGTAAGTATAAAAATGGTATTGTGTTTGAGAAAGAAAATGCTCTTATTTTCTCATAGTATTCAAAAGTGAAATGTCATGATGTCTGTGATTTAAATTAAATTCAGCAAAATTTTCAGGAGGTATATATATATATATAGATATCTATCTATCTATCTATATATATAGATATAAACAAGCAATGCACAAGATAAAATAAAAAGTTTCCTAAAGAGATTTTTATATCATCTCAGGAAGAACACATTCCAGGATATAGAGACCAAGAGGACCAAAGACACAGAGAGCAAAGCACAAAGCGTGCTTTAAAAACAGCAAGTAATTCACTTCAGTTAGAACTTTTTGGGGCCATTAACAAGAATGCTGAGAAACAAAACCAGAAGAGAGCTGGGCCCCATCGCACAGGGCCTTGAATGCCGGACAAAAGAGTGATGGCTCTGCCCTGCAGGCACTCAAGGACCACTGAAAGTGTGTGAGCAAGGGAGAAGCATGGATGCAGGAAAAAGAGTAATCATGCCACCATGTATATGAGGCTCCAGGAGAGCCTGGAGACACATAATAAATAGTTGCTGTGCTTATACTAAGTGTCAGACATTGTGAGCATCAAAGTACCTGCCCTTGTGGAGGCTACAGTCTAAGGAAGGAATGCGATGTTAAATAACCACATGAATAAGAGTTGTGAAGGAAAAGTACAGGGTGTTGGGAGAGCTCATAAGGAACCTAACATAGACGAAGGATCAGGAAGTCATACCTGAAGAGGCGACACCTATCGGGATGTAAAGATGCTCGGGAGTGAGCCAAGTGGGGACCAGAAAGAAGGGCTTGCCAGACAGAGGAGCAGGACAAGCACAGGCTTTGTGGCGGGAGGGAAAATGGCCCTTGTGACCTCCTGAAAAAGGCCTGGGGCACAGAGCAGGAGGTGGGGGGATTGTGGCTGGAGATAAGGAAACGTGAGGCAGGGTTAAGTCACCCACCACCTTGGGCACAGCAGATTGGGCCAGGAGCCAACACCTGACCAAAAGACAGACTCCTTGAAGCTCTCCAGTCCCCATTCCAGGTGACCTGGAGTGACACCAGCTATTGACTGCCTGAACCATTAACGTATCACTCTTGGGAAGTCTGAACGTGGGAGAGAGGGAGAGAAGACCCAGAAAAAGAGAAAGGCAAACTGACAGATAATAGAACGCAGTTGAGTGAAAGCACAGAATCAGACATGTGGGCCGAGTGGCCCGTATTAAATACCTTGGCCTTTATCTTAAGAACGAATACTGGTGAGGAGTGACAAGAGCCTGACTTAGGACCATGGAAGTAGAACCAAAGAAGCAGGGGGCGTGGTTTTAAAAGCAAAAATGTCCACAAATTCTTTGACACTTCTGTCTTAATTCCCCTCATGCTGAATGTGGGCTGTACTTAGTGATTTGCTTCTAACACGTACAATATTGCAAAACCGATGGGGTGTGATTTTCAAGCTAGGGTTATAAAGAGACTGTGGCTTCCATCTTGTCTCCCCTCCACCGTCCCTCTCCCTCTCCCTCCCTCCTCTCTGTGCCTGTGGGGAGAAGCAAGCTGTCATGTAATAAGCCGACCTACAGAAAGACCTACCCAGTGAGGAACTGAGGCCTCTGGCCAACAGCCAGCAAGCAACAGAGACCTGCTAACGACAACATGGGTGATCTTTGAAGCGGATTCTCCAGCCCTGATCAAGCTTTGAGATGAATAAAGCCCCAGCAACAGCCTGCCTACAATCTCGTGAGACCAACTAAGCTGATTCTTAATCCTCAAGAACTGTGTGGAACAATAAATATGTCATTTTTAAGCTGCTAAACCTCGGCATGATTTGTTACGCAGCATTAGATAATGAATATACAGGGAGAATGGATGACACTGGTATTGCACAGCTAGAACTGCTATGCCCAACTGCTGTTGGGCATAGGTAGAAAAAAAAGAAGTAAAAAGGATTCTGAACTTTGAGTCTGGTCCACTGAGGTCCCATCTTAGAGAAGGGCAAAGAACACAAGAGGAAGAACTTCGGGGGAGAAAGTAACTTCCATTTGAACTCACTGAATTTGAGATGCTGGTGAGCTTTTCAGGTGCAAGTGTCCAGGAGAATTGGAAATCTGGGAAAGTGTTAAAGTGGTCATAGGGACAGAGGAGAACCATGGCAATGGAGGGCATTTCCATGGAAGGCAAGGACATAAGGAGAAATGAAAGGCAAACCACAAGGAACATAAACATTCACGAAACCCAAAGAGAAAGAAAAGAAGTACTGCTCAGAGAAAAGGGTGAAGAGCCCAAAGAGAGTTTTGATAAAGAGAAGGTGTTGAGTAGCACCAAAAACTGTACAAAGGGGAGTCCTATCTCTGGAAATCTCTACCTCACACTGTAAATCTGTACATTGAGTGACTTATAAATCTCCTACTTGGTGTAAGCCAACACTGTCTACATGGATGAGATCAAGATCCAAAGTCTACGATAGAGAAAACAAGACCTTGAATTGTGTTGACCCTAGCAGAGAGTTTGCCACCATGTAAAGCTCTGGCCAGGCCATCTCTATGCCATTCTATAATGTCTCTCTCAAACTGCAGTGGAGGGGATGTTTGTGACTGCCTCTAAACAACCTGCTCTTCTTACAAATGGGGATTTTTCAAATTACAAACTATGGAGGCCTACTCATTCACTTCAGGGTAAGAGTTTCCATTATAGGGATACCCAGGAGGGTTGAGGAAGCAAACTAAATGGTTTCCAGAGCTACGTGGCCCTCCTCTTGGGGAACTAGAACACTGGGAATAAAATAGCAGTTTCTCCAGCATCCTGTCACTCCTAAAGCATCTCCTGAATCCCATTCCTTTCTCTACATGCTTATTCTGCTAACTGATGGCTTTCTACACCCTCATCCATTACTAAAGTCATCTCTTGCCTCATGGCTTCTGCTTACTACCTTCTCTTTCCACATCTCTAGTTTTCCGTGTTGACACTCACTGGACTACCTCGTTTGTAATTGAGACTAATTTTCTCTTTTTCTGGGTCTCTCTCTCTCTCTCTCTCTCTCTGTCTCAAGTTCAGACTTCCCAAGACAGAGGCTTTGACTGGTTCAGTTAATAACAACCCAGTGCTACTCTCCGATACCTCATGGGGGCCTGGAGAGCCTAAAGAAGGCTATCTTCTGGTCAGGTGTTGGCTCCTAGCTCAACCAGTTGTGGTCATGGTGGTCGGAGAGATGGGCACTAAGCCTAGACAATTCCTTGTGGACCCTTTTCCCCTAAAAGGAGGCAGTGGGCCTGTGAATCTTAATGACCTTTGAAGTACAAATCTCCCAGTGAGTTAATGGCAGAAATGGTTCAAAGTTTCCCCTCCCAAGTATGGATTTGTTCCAAACGGGTTTTTATCTTTAATATTAGTCCAATTTAACAGCAACTACCTGTGGCACTAAACCTCCAAGGAGCACATGCTGGCTGCTTAGTGGTTAAAAACCTGAGGTATTGACAGAAAATACAAGCAAGGAAGCCTTTGATAAACTGAAAAGCCTAAATGATTTCACCGAACTCTGCCTAACCTTAGCCAGTTAGCTCCTGCTTTTCATTCTTATTCATTCATTCAGCAGCACTACTTCTAACCAGATAAATTTATAAAGACAGTTAATACAGAAACCCCACCTCAAGGAGCTGACATCCAAGAGAGAAAGAAGGGAGGTGTGTCTTTCTTCTCCTGTCTCTTTGGTCTCCTTCAACTTTCTCTCCCCCTTCCCCTTCACCTTGTGGAACTTCTGGAAACTTGTGCGTGTTGGAAAAGAAGGGTTGACATTCAGTTCCTTCTTTCCCCATGTGTCTTTATCACATTTGTCAAGGATTCATAGAAACCCTAACTGACTCTGGTTCTACCAACAGGTAAAAAGTAAATGTGGCTGGGAGGCAGGAGACTGAGGGAGAGAGTATGTTCGTTTTGTTTTTTTTTTATTAATATTCCTTTATATTGTTCAATTTTTTATAAGCTTTTATTTAGAAATGACTTTTAATAATACAAAAATAAGTCAAATGTTTGTTGTTAAGTTTTGTCTATAAAGAAGGAAAAGAAATGGGAAGGGATGGGCAACTATGAACAAATGGAGTTGGTAAAATTTTCCATGACCCCACTGGCAAGATTATTTTAGTTTCATTAAAAAAAAAAAAAAAAAAAAAAAAAAAAAAAAAACCATCTCAAAGGAAGCATTGTGAAGGAAGATTATACCATACTGCAAGCAACTTAAAAAATTCCTTTTGTCCTTTAGATTTGCTTGATACATGCAGATCACTTTCTTATCCTTGAAGTTCAAGTGACCACATTCCTTCTTCACTATAGAAAAGCAGCTGACGTGATAAAATAAGCAAGCATTAGATATTAGAGGTAGGCAATGGAAAATTTGGTGGTAAGGGGCCAGAAGGGCATGGTTTCTTATATGTGTGAGCTTCCTGTAATGTGGAATGCGTACGTGTGAAATCACCAGTCACTACATTTGCAATAACTTAATAACATGACTGTTCCTCCACCCGGACTCTTTCCCCCACACCGAGTTCCAGTTTCACCCTGGGCTACTCACTGTGAAGTTTTACAAAGAAAGAAGGAAGTAAACCCACTGAAGAGGCAGCAATGTGTTTCAAACTCCACATTGTTAACCTGATGAAGGTTTCTTTTATCACTTTTATTAGCAATGCTACATAGTTCAGAGTGGATGGTCCAAATCGTGTATTTAATTGTCTCCCTGCACCCTGGACCTTTCAAACATATTAATAATTATTGAAAAGACTTTTCCTCGCAGAGGCAGAGTTAACAGACAAAATGATCCCAGCCAGGGTCATCTTCATTCTGCCATAAGATTGCACCTGCTCCCTCAGGTGAACTAAAAAGGAAATAAAAAATGTGATATTTAAGCGCCCAGGTCCTTTTGTCTGACGCCAGGAAAGGAATGAGAGTTCCTGTTTCTGCACTGTTGTTCACACTAAAGGGTCTCCAAGGGCGTACCATTTAGGGGAATTAGCTCCCAGCTTCCTGAAAGCAAATAGTTCTACAGGGGAAAGGCAGCAGCTAGCCAGTGGGGCCCAGTAATCCCCAGCAGCACACCAGGGGCTAACAGAGATTACTGTGTTTGAGGAGACTGATAGGATCTAGAGAGAAACCAAAGCTTAAACCCTTGTCGGTCATTCCTCTTAAAAATTAGGAAACAGCAAAAATAGGCAAGCTGCTGCTTGAGGAGTGACTAAGGAGGAAAGGAAATTTGGGGCCTACTGTATTTTTCTAAAACAGCACTGAGAACCCAAGCTGGGCTTGGTACTGAGGAAGATAGGGGCAGAGAGGTCTGTGGAAATGACAAATTTCGTAATAATTCAGAATAATGCCATACCCTAGGACAGATTCAAAGTGGTATTTCAAATAGCTATTCAATTAGTAGAGCCTGCCAGCTGACCAAATGAAGGTAGGATCTGGCCCTCTAAGAGAAAGCAAACCATGAACATGGAAATATTTTAAAGTAGAGTATGGAACTCACTGAACTTAATATTGAACTTGGGACTACTATTACCCACCACTTTAATCTTGGCTCTGACACTGTTAAACATAAGCAGTTACTGAGAAGGCCATGTTTTGCTTTAAAAAAAAAACGTATTTTTGAAAAATCTTGAAGCTAAGATTATTAACGATTCTGAAGCAGTAACAAATGTTACGAATGGTGGCTCTACTGTTCACAATTTTAGAAAAATGTTGTTCATCTGTCCTTTAATTTTATGAGACAATTTTGAAAAACATCAATCAAAGGTCTGCTCTGAATCTCCAGGTGTGAAAACAGGGTATGATGGGAAATCCAGATGGTCAAAGTATCAGCAGAGTTTTTATATTTGTGATTGGTAGAGAGAAGGAGGCCTGTGTCTCAAGTACAACAGATGGGAAATGCCAACTTCATCACAGAAAGTATTATCCTTACTCCCACCCAACAATCTGGAAACGAGCCATTGTATTGCTCTGTTTAAAGACAGCAGTCCTTTTCCAGACGAGGGACAACTGAACAGGCCCGTTTAATTACCCTTATACAACCCCTCTTTGGGTTAAGATGTAGCCATCACTATCTCCATTAGTTAACAAAAGGAGTTACTGCCAGTCATTAAAAAATAGCAGTCTTGGTAGAGATTTTTAAATATTACATATACATTTTATAATTCGGAAAGGCAAACTGAAAAAAAAATTAAGGATCATGTGAGTGGGCGCACACCTGAGCACATCTACATTTTTAAGTAGCAGGAAAATTATACTTTGCATGCTTAAGAGATCTCATTGGCAGCTCAACCACCTCCCCTGCCCTCTTGCCTCAGGCAGGTAGAGGCACAATTATCCCTTCTGCCTAGAAGCAAAGAGGAACATTACTTAAGGTCCTGTAGCCAATTAGAGAAGGGGTAGGGGCTGGAGAAGGGAAGGGTGGGGAGAGGAAGGGAGGGAAAGGGACAAAAAGAAAGGGGAAGAGGGAGTCAGGGCAAGGGAGAGGTGAGGGGAAGGGACATAGTTTATCCAACATCAACTTCTTTTTAAGTGCCCAGCAGGTGAATTAAAAGAAAATGTAAATTTCCCTTTAAGAGTATTTGAAACGAAAGCCTTTGGAAATGGATGCTGTAAATAGAAGATTGGCTAATGCTCAAAACTATTTGTAATTTTCCCTTATTTAACTTAAAGTAATAATTTATTTGTCTCAAAACGAAACCACAACTATTTGTAAAGATGATGTTTTCTGACTCTTGATTGGAGAGAATCTGCCAGAAAACGAGTGAGGTACACACAAAGTTAACAAACCCACACATACACCAGCAGTCGGAGCAGACGTTGTTTATGCAACTAGTTTCAGCTGCTCTTCTTTCTAAAGAAAACTGCATCACTTTCAATTTAGAGGGTTTTTTTTTTTAACTCGAATCAAAAGAATGACAAAGAATTAGTAGGCTAATTAGATTTCTTAAAATCTTACAAATCGACAGAAAGATACACAACACATGAGAAAAATGTTCAAAGGACATAATTACTTTTTAAATTTTATTTATTTTGAAAGGGAGCGCCCATGTGCACAAGTAGGGGAGGGGCAGAGAGAGAGAGAGAGAAAGAGAGAGAGAGAGAGAAAGAGAGAGAGAGAGAGAGGTAGAGAGAATCCCAAGCAGGCTCCATGCAGCCAGCACAAAACCCTGTCTGGGGCTCGAACTCACGAAACTGTGAGATCATGACCTGAGCCAAGATCAAGGGTCGGATGCTTAACCGACTGAGCCACCCAGGTGCCCCTTAAATGGTCAATAATCACTCGAAAGGATGTTTAACAACATTAAGAACCTAAGGAGTGCAGGTTACAAGCATGAGATACCATTTTTCACTTGAAATATTGGGGAAAAAATTAAAATAATATGTAGTGTTGGGGAACATATATGAAAATAAGTACAATGGTATATACTGCTAGTATAAATTGATTTAGCCTTCCCGAAGGCGTGTTTTTGTGTATTTTAAAGCCTTAAAAGAATGAGCATTCCTTGATTTAGCAATTAAGTATCTAGACGTTTCTCTAAGAAATCATCACTGATATGCTTAAAATATAGCTATAACGGTACTCATTAGAGAACTACACACACACATTATCAAAAACTTGGAAACAGCCTAGATGTCCGCCAATAGATAATTGTTTAAATTCTTTATAAAGCATTTATATGACAGAACCCTATGCAGAAGCAAAAGAATATTTAATGTTCACAATACGTTAAGTGAAAAAGATTTCAACCCTACTTATTGCATTACTTCAGTTTTATATTCACACCAAAACTAACAGAAAAAAAAAAAAAGCCACGCTATCAGTGGTTATCTCTGGGAATTAAGAATATTGGTGATTTTTATTTTATTCTCATGGTCTACCCATATTTTTATAATGTTGTTACTATATTTTTTAAAACAACTGCGTCAAGATACGTCATTACTACCACTAATTACAAAAAAGGCAACAAAATCATTCTTACTAATTGAGGAAAAGCTTTGAGGGACAAACATTTCATTAATATTTTACCTCAATTACTTTAACATCAGGTTCATACCCGACATCTGTGCAGGCTTTCCATTTTATGATGCACATTTACCTTTGCACAAGGGTCTTCTAGCCAAGCGGACCTCATCGTAGATGAACAACTAATGACCTCTATCTATCACGGCACAAGTAATTAAATCTTGTTGGGATCTTTGCTCCCTCTTAATGGAAATTATACTCTGAATAAGATAGAAGAAACAGCCTTTTCTAAAGCCTTAGAAATATGTCATGTCCCTCTTTCTGACACACTGGGGGGTCTTCATAGAATTCCCAGCATGACTCCTACAAAAGAGAGACAGAATACAACAACATCCATGTTTCCCTGTTGTTGTTCTCATTACGTCAAGGATTAACAAGCTCGCAGGAGGTGCAAAACCATGGCAGCCATGGGCATGTTTGACTATGGAACTTGTACTACTCATTTCCTTTTCCATTAACTCACAAAACTACCTTTTTAAATGTGATTAAATCTGCATTCAGAGACACCTACAATGCTGGCCAGTGCCTCACTGCACAGACTTTAATGATGCCGGGAACCTTGAAAAGGGGAATTTGGGGTAGTCTGCATGCTTTGGGCTGCTGGGGGACATTTACCCTCTACGGGTGGAACACATTGCTTGCTCTCAGATGGCGGGAAGAGCCAAAGTGTTGAAAAACAAGGGTCAGTACAAGGGTTAAATGAAAGTGAAATCATGCTGACCCAGAAATGCAAATCGATGTGCCTGAGCTCTCGGGAGAACTTGTGGTGCCTGAACACTCTATTCTTTCTTCAGATTACCTAGTGTCCCGAGAGAGGCTTCGGCGATTTAGAGAAAAGAGATGAAATGTGGAGGGAAGCAGCAGGCAGCAGCGGAATCTAATTTTATTTGAGAAGCATCTCCACAATTTATAGTGGACTTCTCACAGGGAAAAAAAAAAAGAAGGCAGTTTTGAAGTTTACTTCCCTTTCTTTATATTGCTTTTACTACCTTTACTACTCCAAATTCAAAGCTCAAAATCAGAGATGATTTTAAAACTGTATCTTAACAAATCATGAAAGTATGAGCCTGCAAGCTTAGAGATTTATAATTCTCATCTGCATTTTGTTTTACAAAGATGCAAAGTGTGCCTGAAGCTCCTGGCTGCTGAGAGAAAGCGTCCTGAAATATAATTTCCAGGTAAATAACGTCATGGTTCTCATCACTAATGGAATTAGGAGGGAGAAAAGGAAGCAAGGCAGAGCAAGGAAAGAGGTGGGGGAAGAAAGGAGACATAATAAAGAAGAAATAATAACTGAGATTTAGAAGAAAAAGAACAGGGGGCGCCTGGGTGGCTTGGTCGGTTAAGCGTCTGACTTCGGCTCAGGTCATGATCTCACGGTCCATGAGTTCAAGCCCCGCGTCGGGCTCGGTGCTGACAGCTTGGAGCCTGGAGCCTGTTTCAGATTCTGTGTCTCCCTCTCTCTCTGCCCCTCCCCTGTTCATGCTCTGTCTCTCTCTGTCTCAAAAATAAATAAACGTTAAAAAAAATTAAAAAAAAAAAAAAAGAAGAAGAAAAAGAACAGAAACTAAAATCAGAGGACTCAAAGTTGGGGGGAAACATTGAACAAAGGAAGCCAAGGACAGATAGCCAAAAGCTTGCAAATGTGGGTGAAGAGCCGAATGGCTCAGGCTTGAACCCATGCTCCATACCTAATTTCTGGGTGATTTTAGGCAAGTTACTTAACCTCCCGAAGACTTGTTGAGAGAGATTAATTGTAAGAATCTATACAAAGTGCTGGTAGTAATGCTGAAGCAGGGTGAGTGTTCTATGACAAGCTCAATCATCAGCCCCTCCCAGGCCCAGAGGGAGGCATGAGCCTCCCAATCTCTACCTTCCTCTCTGTCTCCACACCTGAGGTCCTTTGATAATAAGGGCCATTTGGGGGCCTGGCCACACACCAAAGACAGAGGGTGCTGAACTTCTGAGTTCAAATCTGTTCTGTCACTTGCCAGCTGTTAGTGCATTGATTTATGCAACAAATACTTAGCAACTATTCACTACCTTCAGGTTCTCAGCTAGGGTCTAGTGAATGAAAACAGACATAGTCCCTGCCTTCATGCAGCTTACAGGCTCATGGAGAGCCAGATAGTAACAAAATAATTAAACAAGTACACAGAAAATTAACACTATAAATGAGAGGCGCACAATGCCATGAAGTATCTGTAAGTCCCTTGAAGAAGACACTATTAAGCTGAGCTCTGTCAGCAGAGTGGGCGTCAAGCCTACACTATGAAAGGGAAAGAAAGAACAATCTAGGCTGAGGGAATGGCTGGAATAGTAGAAGCCCAGAGAATGAGAAGAGACTGTAACAGTCTTCTAGGACCAAACAAGGCAGGTCACGGTAGGCCTGGTTAAGGACTTCGGTCTTTACCCTAAAAGTAAGTAGAAAAATCAGTGGAGGGATTTTCATCAAGAAAAATTACATATCATACATGAGTGTTGAGGGGACCATTCAAGCCGTGGTGTGGGGAATAGATTTGAGGAGGGCAAGGTAGACTTCTGAGGTGGCTACTGAGCTGTCCATGGAGAGCAGATGGTAGCTAGGGCTGGAATGGAAGTTGGGCAGGGTAGGGTGTCTATGGATGGGTGGACATTCCACCAGCATGACTTGGAAGTGGGACACAGAGGGAAGATTCTTCGCTGGAAGACCTGGATGCTAAAATTTTCATTCACGGAGATTTGGAGAATGCCAGATTGTGGGAGGCTTCTTCCTAGGTTTAGTTGTAGGTACGTTTTACTTATGTGACCTTGAGGAAGACTTTAACCCTCCAGGTCCTGAAATCCTTGTGAGGACTAAATGAGATTATATGCCTAAATGCCTGAAACAGAGTAGACGTCCAGTTACCCGTAGCTGTGTTATTGGGATTTTAGACAAGAAACACTGAAATGACTTGCCTCGGCCTTCCACAGAGGGCAACATTATTCACTTTCAGTCCAGATTTCACCTTTCTTGAGAGAGTATTTGATCCAAACAAATACAAGATCCTAAAGTACAATGTCCCATTTGAGCACAAAGTAAATGGGGATTCTTGGATCACACTGGGGAGAAATTCACATGTCACTTATGAGGGGATTCCTTGATCTTCCCTTTAAAAAAAGAATATTATGAGAAGTCAAGTTCTGAGACTTGTATACATGATACTTTCCCCTTTTCACTCCTTGCACAGGGAAACCTACATCTGACTGTCCAGTTTATGAACTTTTAGGATAAACACATAGCATCTATTTAACAAATATTTCTTAAGCACCTCCTTTATGTAATGAACTATGGAATACAAAGACAAATGAGACACATTCCTTGCTCTTAATGAGTTTGTGGGCTGGTAGGAGTCATACATACATACTGAAATACCACCAGAGAGTGTACAACCACAGATAGTGAGGAGCAAAACTCTCAAGTCTGGAAATAGCAGATTCTAAGTTTTATTTTTTTTTATTTTATTTTTTTTAAATATATGAAATTTATTGTCAAATTGGTTTCCATACAACACCCAGTGCTCATCCCAAAAGATGCCCTGATTCTAAGTTTTAAACTAGCAACTGGAACATAAGCACCACTTTCAAATGTGGTGCCAGCCCCATGGTCTTGGTGGTGAAGGGTCCTATTTAAATTTGGGGACTGGAAAACCATCTGGATGGATACCACGTCAACCCTGACAGAACAGAAGATAAGGATGCCCTGGGCTCTGGATATAATAGACAGAGACGGCCAAAAATCATTATTAAATTGAATTTTGGGGAAGGGAAAAGGAAGAAATGAAATGCTAAGTCTAAAGAAAGAGCATTTGCTAAAGAGAAAGATTTTCTATTAACATCAACTTAGAGAACTATTCGTACAGCTGGAGAAGTGATGGATATTATGTCATATGGTTGACACCCATGGTTTTGTCTCAGAAAAGTAACTGGAAAAGAATCCACAAAACTCTGCCCAGCCCTCAGTCTACTAACCACCTTTCAGTGTCAGCAAACTCAAGAAGCCAGCTGACCCTTCATGTTCTTGCACTTTGCAAAATTTCCTCTGAAATTTAAATTAAAACCAGTTCTTCACTAGTGAGCTTTATTTTCATCTATACAGCCATTTAAATATGCCACTTATTTTCTATCTGCCATGAGATTGGGAAACGAGGTATTATTGAACACACACCAAAGCTAATCCTAGGAATTTCCAAAATCAAAGACTATACTTAGAACATGTTTTACATCAGGGAAACTTCAGAGTAAGTTCTAGAGAGTCTACTTTCCAGATGGTCTGGTCCTCTGATAACTGAAATGATTAAGGCCTGAACATTCACTGAATTGCTTGAAATAAGAGTCTAGCCTTTAGCTAAGAGGTTCTGTCAGTTAGTCTCCTGAGTTAATCCAAAGCAAGTTATTGGTTTATACTTCTCCTTCTAGCAGGCTGGTTGCCATTAAGCAGAAAAGTAATTCTATTAATGGAAAAATCAGTGTCTAACACATTCTCTAAGACTTGACTCAAATGTCACCTCCATTACTGCCTCCCTGGTCATTATACATGGCTCTTTTGGAGTCTTTGTCACATTGAATGGAAACTGTTTGTAGTGCCCACCTGCTCTTCTACCCTGTGAACTCCTCAAGGTCAAGGACAGGGGCATAGGCAATTTTGTGACATAATACCTGATACATGGTAGGCATTGTCAAACATGGAGGAAAAGCACAGAAATACAATCGGAGAGACAAGTGGCCCAGAGCAATAACAAAATCGCACTGCTTCCACAGTCATACACAAAGAGAAAGGCAATGAAAGCCGCTGGGTTTACGGTGACATGTTAGGTAGGCTGCTGAAGGAGCTGAATGTCAACCAAGGACCTGAGCAGGAAAGCCTATGCTTTCTCCCTGCAGCCTATCCCTTCTCTTTGAAGGTGATTTTCCTTTGCAAAATTTCCCCTTGGGTCTAGCTCACCGGTCAAAGGGATGAAGCAACCCCAGAAGTTGAGTGTGTTGTCTAAGGCAGGTCCCAGGCTCCCACCCAAATAATATATATGTGGCTGGGGTTTGAGGTCCTTGCTGTTGTTTTTGTTTGTTGAGTTTTAATGGAGAGTGGAGAGAAAGGGATCTTAAAGGCAAAGGTGCCTGTGAAATGAACATCACAGGCTCTGCATGGGGCACACGTCTGAGGAGTAAACCTAGTTGCACAATCCCCTCAAGATACACCATGAAGTTGCATCACCCCGATTATGTAAGCCTTTATCAAAGCAGCAAGGAGAGGGGTTAAATTCTACAACCAAACAGGAGTTCAGATGAAAATTTTATAACTTTTTGACTTTGATGCTTTTCAAAGGAAATTTTTATCTTTGTTTTATATCCCTGGGGGTTGTTTTTAAAAATATGATTTTTTTAAAAAATTGTTTTTCAAGCTTATTTATTTATTTTGAGAGAGAGAGAGAGAGAGAGAGAGAGAGAGAGAGACAGGGAGAGAGAGGGAGCATGAGTAAGGTAGGGACAGAGAGAAAAAGAGAGAGAATTCCAAGCAGGCTCCGCACTGTCAGCACAAAGCCCAATGTGGGGCTTGAACTCATGAACCGTGAGATTATGACCTGAGCCAAAATCAAGAGTCAGATGCTTAACCAACTCAGCCACTCAGGCGCCCCTAAAAACGTGATATTTAAAGCAATCTTTTAGATTAGATATAATAAAGAATGTCAGAAATATTACACAATGTTTTAATTTCTAACTTTAGTCTTCATGTCAGTAAACTTAAATTCCTAATTCCATAAGCAGACACTTGTGAAAAACTTTTCTTCATTTGTTAATCAGGAATCACCAAATTTTTGAGCTCAAAGGGACCTCATCAGTTGACTGATCTAATATACACACCTGAACTCTCTCCTTGCTATGCAAAAGTAGGAAGACTCAAGTCAAGAACCAACCTGTTTACTGACATAAATCCAAAAAACAGGATTTGATTACATGTTACTGAGAGGTAGCATTTCCCAAAACATATTTCAAATAAAACTAGACTTTGGAGATAACATTTTTAAAGGATTCTGCGGTCAAACAAGTTTTACAAGTACAGGTTTAAAAAGGTTTTTTTTCTTTGTGTTTGATTTGAAACTATCAGGCTTCTCAGAACATTTAAGATACCCATAAGCATCAAGAATATCCAAGAAGGAAGCAAAGTATGCAATATAAAGTGCACCAAAACTCCCTTTTCCCCCTAGAAATATCCATTGTGTCATAGGATGTGTTCCCAGCTTACTGTAGTGAGCACAGCTTAGGAAAAGGAGCTATAAAGTTTTCAGCTGCAGTGAACATCTGAAGTTTGTAGTAGCTATTGGCTTCTATTCATAGAGGTGGAATATCAATTTGACCTTGAGCTTCCTAGCAGCCAGTGCGACAAGCATTAATCACATGATCAATGATCACATAAAACGTTCACGACGTTCATCAGATGAAAACAAACAGTTGTTCCAGAAGTGCCAGCTGTTCCCGGTACTTAGAACTGAATGGTATGGCCACTCGAGTGTTTTCATAAAGAGACCAGGAGGACGCTTCAGCTACATCTCCTTTAGTGCACAAAATACAGTTTTAGGGGCAATCTTATAACATCTTTTTATGGAGACCAATGGCACATTGCCACAGGGTAGTTCAGGAGAAGTAGCTTCACAAGCAGTCATACCACGTTTTACGTGATCATAGCTCTTAATTTAAGTCTAACTTAACCCAAGACTCAAATCCCATTCTCCTATCAACCAACTATGCCCGCCTCCAAAGGTGAGTCCTTTGCCTATGCTGGGTTTGAACTAGATGGTCCCTCAAGTCCAGCTTCAAAGTTCGAGAGGTCGGTAAGTTTTATTACTTTGCTTTTCACAAAAAAGTCAAACTTTCAGTCTCCTTGAATTCATCCTTGGAGGTATCTGTACCTTAAGTTGCTTACATTCATAGGGGTATGTGGAACACATCACTAAAACTTTAAGCCTTGGTAATGTGTCAGAAATTTGGAAAAACCAAAACAAAAAGGGAGAAACTGAGAATAGAAGTGGAAGAGTGCCAAAAATAATCTTAGCTGCTTGAGCATTTTGCTTTAAATCAACCTTTAGTTCTTTAGGACACTTTATTAATGATGGCAGTAATAGTCATTTGCTCTAAATAATTTGTTCTATACGAGCCTGTAGTTTCTTAGGAAATAGTAGTAGCAGCAACAGAAGCTTCAACAGCAAACACTTGGCCCTTCCAACCTACGAAGCCCTGTGTTATGTACAATTACTCTTTGAATGCTCACAATAACTCAAAGAAGTAGATACCATTCCTAACCAATTTACAAATGAAGAAACCATGACTCTGAGGGCTTGAATAACGTGCCTCAAGTGCTGTGAGTAGGAGCAGCAGGTCCAGAATTCAAGCCGGCTCTGGATCTGAGGTTTAACCAACACCCTCTACTGTTTCTGGGCCCCTGAGGTCAGAGACCGCTGACAGTCTGAGAGGTGGCCTCACTCTGGCTACATACTGCACATTAGAGCCCCCCTCCTCTCAAAATACGACGTGGTTGGAGAGAAGATATGGGACTTTCTAAGGAAAGCAGCTCCTTAAGTGCAGAGAATAATAAAGGTTTTAATGATCAATGATTATTACCCACGTAACAATTACCTGGAAAACAATCCTCCAGTTCTCTTGGAAAACTGAAGGTGGTTTCCCCTGTGATGATACACAGTCATTGACTTCTTGGGGAAAACCTGAACAAAGAGATCACCCTAAAAGTCCACAGAGTACGGATTGCAAAGGGGTGGGAAGGCAAACTCTCCCGGGGAACAAAGGAAAGTCCTGGTTCCGCTCTCAAATGTCCATCTTCTGCATAGACCCCAGGTCCCCAGGCTGGCTTCCTCCCGCTTGACATGAAATGCTACATATGGTCTTTGTTCCAATATCTCCTCTTCCTCCCCCCTCCCACATCCCAGCCCTCTCCTGTTTGGAGATGTAGGAGAGGAATGCATTTGAAGCAGTCTAGCACCACTCTAACATATAATCACATGTAATCACACATCCAGGAACAACGTCTCATACTTATAATTACCTTTCTTCAGAGGATCTCAAAGCACTTTTCAGACAGTGATTAATCACCTCTTCTTAGGTATTTTCCTCCTAAGAGCTGAAAAGAGAAACACAACAATTATATGTCTTGCCCTCTAAACTACCACCAACATTTCTTTTGAAACCACACCACATGTATGCACGTGTGGGGACTGAGGGGGCCGGGGAAGAGAGAGGGAGAGGGAGAGAGAGAGAGGTTTCAATGGTGACAAAGCAGTGGAATTCACATCCTGTCCTATGCTCACAGCGGGGGTGGGGCCCATGTCATCTGTATGCCATAAGTGTTAATAATCACGTAAAGTTTTCCTGCACATCATTAATGAAATGGAATCCATTTTCATTTGTGAAATTGCCTGCCTTTTATTCATTTATCTTCTCTAAGCCTCCCATATCCTGACTTAGCAAAACCACCCTTTTCTCATTTCCTAGCCCATTTTGTACTCTTGAAGTGCAGGGCTTCCTTCATAAAGAACTCTGCATTTCCAAATTGGGTGACATTGTTCTTAAAAGTTGGCTACATTCAAAATCAGCAAAATTTGTGTGGCCCTCGACAGTGAACTGCAAACTCATAGTAACTGTCTTAATGAATATGGATGATCTAAGAGGCTAACGTTTTTTTAATGTGTATTTATTTTTGAGAGAGAGAGACAGAGTGTGAGCAGGGGAGGGGCAGAGATACAGAGGGAGATACAGAATCCGAAGCGGGCTCCAGGCTCTGAGCTGTCAGCACAGAGCCTGATGTGGGGCTTAACCTCACAGCTGTAACCTGAGCCAAAGTCGGATGCTTAACTGACTGAGCCACCCAGGCGCCCCTAAGAGGCTTTTATGCTAACTCTTACTTAGCTTGCCCTACCTCTTTGGTTTTCTCTCCTATCTGCCAAAAAAAGACCTGGGAGAAACCTGGGAGCCACTGGTGTCTCAATATTCATTCTGTCTTCCTTCTGGGAGCCCCGCCTCCAAACCCCACATGGCCCCAGTGGCTCAGCTTGGCCTGAGCCAGCCATTTCCAGCTGGTCTCTGAGAGGAGTATATCAACAGTGACCAAAGGGGACAGCTCCAGGCTGCAGAAGCCCACACACTGTGAACAGTAATTTCCAGCCTTTCCCAGCACAGAGAGACTGCAGTTGTAGCCTACCAGTCTCAGAATGTGCCTACTGGCCGGGAGTTTCCTAGCTTTTTGGTGGAGGTTTGTCATGTCTCTCTGGGGCCCGAGGATTGGCCTCCTCAGACAACCAAGCATTTGGTTAGTGTGAGGGGTAATCCAAATTATGATTAGAAACACATTACCCAGCTCAAGACTTACGTTTGGCCAGGAACAAAACCACATGCACAAATCCCTTATCACTTTCCAGGAAGAGGCCTCTCTTCAACTGGGATTGGGAACAACAGCCTTTTCTTGAACTTTTAATCTTTTCACATATTTCTAGATCCCTCCTTGAGGCACCAGCCTAGAGGCAGCTTCCAGCCAACCCCAGAGTGTTTGAGCACACTCAGCTGCCAGGGCAGCCAGGGTGTGTGTGCAAAGCATGGTCGTGAGCAATTGGAGGATCCAGAAAGGTAGATTTCGGATTTTCCAATCACTAGGATTTGGAATCAAATACAAAGTGAAATCTTCTCTGGTACAGAATTAAAACTTTTTAAGAATATTTCATTTACCACCCTTACAAGAAAGTTGGTCGGCAATTTTTACCCACTCCCGGCTATGAGTACCCCCCCATCACTGTCTCTCTCTCTCTCTCTCTCTCTCTCCCTCCCTCCCTCCCTCCCTCTCTCTCTGTCTCTCTGACACACACACACACACACACCCATCTTGGCAGCAGCTGTAGCCAGACAGTATCTTCATCCTGGATGCCTTCTTGATTCCCAACACACAGCTGCCGAGTTGGCCCTCACTCACGCTCTCCAGCTGTTGTTTGCAGAATTAGAAGCTGGACAACTGAGGGACAAGAGGCGAAGCTGAGCTAAGTGAAGGAGGATAAGGCTAATATGCCCTTTTCTTGGAATCTCAAAGATCCAAGGACTGTGTTGCAGGGATCAGGACGAGCCATCCCGGCACCAGAGACCATCCCTCCACCTGCTCTCACCCATACAACTGGAAACCCATGCTTTTCTTTAGGTGATTGAGGAAGCGAAACAACTTGCCCTTTCAACTACTATCCCTGTGATGACAGCTCCCACATCTTCATCTTCAGCTCTGACCACATTCTTGATCTCCAGATCTGAACTTCCAGTATCATATCCAGACTCATATCTGGCCAACCCGTCACATGCAACATGATCTGTTGTGAAGATCCCCATTCTCAGCTTAGCAGACATCTCGTCTTCAGTTCCCCTACTCAGTGGTGTCCCTCCCTGACCCAGTATACATGGACTTGAAACCTTGGGTTACCTTCAAAACCATCTTCTTCTCTACTCCCCCATCATTCTACCTCTCAGATCTGCCCTCTTATTTTCATTTCTACAGAAATGATTCTCTCACCTAAATTACTGTATTACTCTGCCTCGGTTTTTGTCCTTTACCTAGGTATTTTTTCCTAAATAGCTCAAACTTTGTCCCCTTGCTTCCAAAACATCAATGGTTCTCCTTGACCTATGATGTTCCTGAACGAGCTTTTCGAGGACTGCCATAGCTTACCCACCATCTCACTTTTTTCTTCTCATCTGTCCTCGGATCCCTCCGTATCTTCCAGCCATTACAAATTACCTGTCTCCGCGGGGCATGGCAAACACACCTTGCTGTTGCTCAGGCTACTTCATCAGTATGGGGTCTCTTTCACTCCTTTCTCAATGATTAACACTGAATCTGGGATCAAATGCTGCCTCCTCACCCAGAAAACCTGTTTCTTCTTCATTCCCATGATACTTTTTTTTAGAATAGTTCACATTTCATATATACATCTTATGCCTTAGCCAGTCTATTCCCCTCATTCTTGTTTTTTTTTTTTAAGTTTCTTTATTTACTTTGAGAGAGATAGAGAGTGAGACCGTGAATGCACACAATGGGGGGGGTGGCTCAGAGAGAGAAGGAGACAGAATCCCAAGCAGGCTCTGTGCTGTCATCACAGAGCCCTACATAGGGCTTGATCCCACAAACAGTGAGATCATGACCCGAGCCAGAATCAAGAGTCCAACACTTAACCGACTGAACCACCCAGGCGCCCCTATTCCCCTCATTCTATATACGAGAATACTGAGGCACAGTATCTGCATTTACTATTTACTTGCTTGGGAAACAGTTGTGAATTGAAACCCATTCCTAGAAAGAACAGGCCAACCCAACAAGTGAAACCAAGATAGGATTCATTTGGGGGCAAACTGAAGGGGGGAAATGTATTGAAAAAGGAATATATGAGAAGGGTGCTGGGAATGGGGAAAGGCAAAGGCAGACCACCCCCTTGCTCTGGCAGTGAGGAAAAGGGAGGAGATCCACCCCACCCCACATCTCCAGTTCCCTCAGGGATCCACAGCCTTCACCTATGGAAAGAACCTGATTAAGCAATGTCCCAATGACTGTACTGTAACAGAACAAACTGAACACTGCCTTGGGGTTAAGAGTTAAGAAACCAACCCCTGAAGTGAGCTCACTGAGCCAAGTACACAGAGCCTCTTCCCAGAGATTTCCTTCAATGTAGTAACTCGACACTAAATCTTCCTTTAGTGCTGATCACGTATTTAAACTGCGGTTCTTCTACTTGAAATATTCTTAAAGAAAAAGCCCCAGGGGACTGTTGATGAGAGTAATTACAAAGAAAGCAGGCATCCCAAGCCAAAAGTTTCTTCGAAAACAGAAAACTTATCAGCCCTGCTGAAGTGACTAGAAAAGCTTGAAAAATTGAGGAATAAAATGAATTGTTATTATTTAAATTCGTTCAAATCTTGTTTGCGGAGCACCAACCCTATTCACAGAAGCCACTAGATCTACCTGTCACACATCACACAAGCTAGAGTGCAGTTATCTTCATCTTAGAAGCAAGGAAGCTGAGGCTCAGGAAGCAGGCATGTGAACTTACTTTGTCTTTTAGCTAGCTTCAATCTGTTCGAGGAGAGCCCGCGGATAGCCAATTCCATTGTGTCCTCCTCGGTGTCAAAGAATAGTGTGTGTTCAATAAATACTTGCTGAGCCTCAAAATCAAGATTTCCTGCCCTTTTGTGGAAGCCATACATTTGGTAATCTCCATCCTCCCTATCAATTGGGTGTCATCCCCCCTCGTCTTGGAGCTGTCACATGACAGTCAGAAGAACTAGCCCCTCAGACTTGCCCCTCAAAGAGCAGGAAGCTACTCAAGGAGCACCTGCAGCTGCCTCTGAACACCACGCCCTGCTGCCGGACCACGCCTCCCATGGCGCTCCCAGCCAATCAGTGAAGGCGACGGGGATTCGAAGCACGCTGTTCCATGGGGGAGAGGGGTCACTCCTCTGATGTCCAACTTTGGCTGGCCTCCCAGAACTTTCCCCAGGCTGCACCAGAATATATATGATGGTCCTCCCCACCTTCCTTTCTTCCCTTCTTCACTCTAGGATCATACTTGCCTCACAGTCTGATGACCCTCCCAACTTCCCTCCCTAATAAAATCCTGGCACGTTTAATCCTGTCTTGATGTCTGATTCTTGGAGGACTGGGGACTAACACATCCCAGTTTTTGCTCTAATAAATTGTTTATAATCCCCATTCACTTCAGAGTACTTGATGTGCACCTACTGTGTGTTACGAGACTGGTGCTGAACAACAATAGCATTATTCATGCCCTTAAGGAGCTGGTGGATTAATAATTACAAAAATTTAAAGCGGGGGGGGGGGGGGGAGCTATGATAAGATTTAATAGGGGGAACCTGACCTAATCTATAGGATTGTGAGAGAATCCCCTAAAGAAGAGTGATTTCAGATGAGATCTGAAGGATGAGGAGGAGTTAAGAGGGCAAACATGTGGAGTATTTCAGGCTGATGGAACAGAAGGTGCAAAGGCTCTGAGAGGGGAGGAAGCTCAACAAACAAAAAGGACACAAAGGCAGAGAATGCAAAGCAATGAAACTGGGGAGGAAGGCAGGGCCCATTTCAGAAGGCCTTGTGGGCCATCTTGGGAATTAGGAAGATTATTTATTTATCTACCGTGTGGTTCTTTGAAAGCAAGTACTGTGTAATGGCCCTCTTTCCTAGGTCCAGTATAATACCCGGCACAAAGTAAATGCTCACTAAATATCTGTCGGATCAAAGTAATAGAAATCAATAAGGAAATAACTTAATTTTTGCATTATTATACCAACATCAAGGATGTAGCAGATTAGCCCAAAGTATCAACCAGGGAGAAGGTTCTGTATGCTGCTGACTGATTAAACTAATGATAATAATGACGATGATCATTCTTGGGCATTGAATTAATCCTTGAAGATGTGCATGCAGAGAGACACCACAGCAGTGGGCACTATGGTGAGTAGGAACGTGCTGGGGATCAGAACGCCTGGTTCAAATACTGGCATTCCCACCTCCTACCTGAGTGGCCTTGAGCAAGTTACCTAACATCACCACGTTTCAGTGTCCTCATGTGTAAGGCAGAGCTGATCACTCTACCTCCACTGGAGCGCTGGCAGGAAGACTGTGGGAAATCACTGTGTAAAGCACCCTTAGCAAGCTGCCTGGGGCATGGCATGTGTTCAATAAATGGTACCAATTACTAGTATTCTAACATGGTTCTCTCTCTGCCAAGATAAGAAAACATTAGCAGGGAGATTTCCCAAACCAGGGTGAATTGTCGTAAACCATATGTCATCAGAACTGCGTGGGATCACTTATGATGCAAGAGGCCAGCTTTGGGGACCAGCCGAGTGGGTTGAAAACCCTCAGGCCTGGCCAAGAGACCATGCCCAGACATGCACTTTACACACTTGGATTCCAAAACCCACACTAGTGCTTAAATATAGATCTGAACATCAGACCAGACAGTGAACCACTCATATGCAGATATATGTAGTACCCTAACTTGGCGGGCAGCAGCTGGGGAAAGGACATGCTGCTTATAGGTGTTCTGTCCCGGAGGACAGAGGCCGTGCCTTTTGGCTTCGTTTCCGAACAGCAAAATGCAGCACCATGCGCAGATCTAGCTTAGCTCCTGCCTTTTGGATTTGTTTTTCTATGTTGGACATTGCAGTTAGAGCCAAGCTTAGGAGAAAATGCCTACGGAATCAAAAAGGATGAAAGGGAAAAACACCTGGCTCCCTCCCCAAGCACTGTCCCAGCTGGCTCTGGCTGCCTTGGAATGGGGCAGGGTGGCTGGGATGTAATTGCCCAGGCAGAGATATGAGGTATGCGGGCTACGTGCGCAAAAGCACACGCCGCCAGATCGGGAGGGACTCCACTTAGTGAGTGCCCATCTGATAACAACCTGAACCCTTAAGATGCCAGCTGCCAGCCAAGCTGGACGTGTCCGTACAGTGGCATCCAGAGGTCCAGGAGACACAACAAAGGGCCTGTTATTGACTCAGTCCTGTGTTAGCATGTCACCCTCATCAAAACAAGCCTTGGGCCGGGCTGGCAGAGAGGCTGTATCCAGGAATTCCAGGCTCTAGAACGGAGACTGTCCAATTCTAATGGGCACTCCGATGGGAATTTCAATGTCAGTGGTCAAACATGACCTCATTAGGATTTGGCACTTGGGTCCCTATCTCCCTCAGAGTGTTCTTTTCTACGCCTCCCATTGTTACCAGGCCCCATGAGTGCTGGCTGTCTTGGTGCCCTTTCTTTAGGGCACAGCATCCATCAAGGCCTGAAACATTCCTTCTCCCCATTTCACTAGGACATAATAATATTCACTATGGCCAACACATGTTTACTACTTACATTGACCACTTACTGCTCTAAGTGCTTGACATAAATCTTAACTCATTTGCCTATCGCAGCAACCCTGTGAGCTGTGCACAAGTATCTTCCCACTTGACAGATGAGTAAACTGAGGCACCCAGAGATTAAATAATTTGCCCAAACTCACGTAGCTAGTAAAGTGGCAGAGCCAGGAAGCAAGTCCAGGTACTTTGCATCCAGAGTCCATGGTCTTATATATCATGTTATACTTCCTCCCTATCTGACCAATTTCTTACTGATTAAAAAACTTTAAAGGCATCATATTCCTAGGGCTGTTTTTCCAGAATGAAAAATTATAGGGGCTCCTGGGTGGGTCAGTCGGTTAACCGTCTGACTTCGGCTCAGGTCATGATCTCATGGTTCGTGGGTTCAAGTCCCACATCGGGCTCTGTGCTGATATCTCACAGCCTGGAGCCTGCTTCAGATTCTGTGTCTCCCTCTCTGCCCCTCTCCCACTCATGCTCTGTCTCTTTCTCTCTCAAAAATAAATGAACATTAAAAAAAATAATAAAAAAAAAACTATAGTACAGAGCTAGGACTTCCTATTTTGGGTATAGCAGAATGGGGGAATGTTTATAAATGAAGAGAGGCTAGGAAGGAAGCTGTACTGCTTAAGAACTTGATTAATATTAATCATAATATTAATATTGAGAACTCTGGTATTTTTAGCCAAGTGAGTACTTGGGCAAAGCATCTCTCTGGGCACAAGTTCTGCCTTGGAGTTCCTTGTTTAAGAGAGAAATACTTAGCCCAGTTGGGTGCATGGTTAGGAAAAGGAGTTACTGACTGCTGGCTTGTTTATGGCACTGCCTCCCCACAGGGAGAAATCACAATCTTGCAAATCTAAGCTTCACATTTAAATTGGTAAACCATTCCCAGGAATTCATCCCAGAAGGAACTCCTTGCAGCCATGGAAAGGAAGGAAGAGAGGGAACATTACTAAGCACTTACTCAGCTAGGATTTAATGCTCACAGAAAGTGTAGGACGTAGTGGTTATTTTCCCCATCTTGTGGCCCAGAGATCTTATCTATTCATCCAACGTTAAGTCCAGAATGCAAACCCCATTCCAAAGGAGGGAAGGACTCTGTGCCAGTTCAAGCCCTACTCTTCCAGGAACCTTCCCTGAGTCCTCAAACCCACATCAGCCCCTCTTGCTTGAAACACCTGTATAACTTGTAATCTTTGCCACAATCTAATATTTTCTTACATTGTTTCATACTGGACCAGTCTTGTTAGCCAAACAGATTATACATTTTCAGGGGCAATGGATGTGGGTTGAATTTTATTTCAGGCCATCCCCGACTATTTCAGGGCAGGAAACTGGGAGAAGTAAAGACCTAGAACCACAGCCTGGTCTCCCTGATCGAGGGAGTCAGTCACTTCCGCCCCAGAAGGGGCCAGCTTGGCTTTACAAATTACTATAGCATCGTCTGGTAGCTGGTAACAGCCTTCATGTTACTCTTGTCCTTCAAAACTCTTTGCAGTTGGGTCCAGACCTTGCGAAGCATCCCTGAATGTAAGTAACTATGACCGCACTGTCACTGACTTGGATTTGGCACAGGAGAAAATGTAGCCGAGTTTTCCAGCTTGCTTCTGCTTTAGGATGCAGCCCACCATGCTGCAGGCCCCTCTTTCTGGCGTACCACCAACCAACATGAGACTAAGGTCTAATCTCAACATTTCCTGAGACCCAACACTTCGGACTAGAAATAATGCATTGCCACACAGCAGGCACACTCAGACATGTCTGCGTCATCACCAAGGCAAAGCTAACATATATTTCAGGAGAATTTACAAGGCAGAAAGCACCCTCTAATTTAACAAAAAAACAAGAGGGCTGGGTGTTTCCTTTCTTTCCCAAAGCTAAGACACAAAAGCTTTTCTCACATTAAAGAGCCGGAACCCACCCAACCTGATTCTCTCCTCTCAGTCAAGGAGCACATCATTGTCAGCAACAGTGACGGAAGGCATACTGAGTCATGTAAGAGAGGCAACGAGACAAAGGTATCATCTTCATCCTACCACCTCTCCAGGATATGGGATAGCAAAGGGGTTGTCGGTTGACTGCTTCAAAGGCCAGCAGGTCAATAGTCTATTTCATGTCCCCTGGGAAACTGAGTATCACCTCATACCATGATTAACTACAAAAACAGAGCAGGGACCAGCATAGACAGCTCTAAAATATGATGGTAAAGACTCCCCATTTTAAGATAGATAATGAAGCCATTTTACACTTAGCCCTTTTCTGATCCCACCTCTTTTCATTAAAGCTTTTCTGTCCCTCTCTGTCTTCTTTGGGGACGATTCCTCCAGTCAGTGATTCCACAAGAATATGTCAGTGTATCTGCATGTATTACAGGGCAATGATTGACAGCCTCTCTCCTCCTCCTCCTGGGTTATATAAGCATCTTAAACATAGGGAATTCTCTTGAGTGGGACTCACAATTTCAGCTCATTCCAGACTGCTGAGTGGTGAGCTCTGGTTCCCCTCAAATCCTTATTTCTCAGCTGCTTCCTCCACCTGCCCCTAAAGTCCATGATAAAGGACATTTGATAAGTCAGGAGTTCCAGGTGATAACCACAGCTTTTCCTGTCCCTCCTCTTATTGCGGTCCCCTCCAATTTTGTCTCAACTGTGGCTGTTCTTGGTGTAATGCTTCCCAGGGATGTGTGTGTAGCTTGGTCAAGGAGAAGGAACTACAGACAGAGGGAGACTCCTTGTCCTCCTCTTCCCTGGCACTGTCCACATCTCTCCCTAGCTCATCCACCACGTCTTTGGAAGAAAGCTGTCCGGAACTGCCTTCCGGAGGCCATGGAACTAGCTCAGTTGTTCTCAAATGATCTGTAGTGAAGAGCCAGTTCATTTTCTTTATAATTTCCAAACCATGATGAACTACAACTTTTGTAAAATAAAAATAAATTGCTAAAAAAGAGTTTAAAGTAAAAGGCATGCAAAATATAAGCCCAACTTTTTTTATTAGATCCAACAGTTATAAAATTATGCTAGCATGTTCCTATAAAAGTTTCTAAACACTTGCTCTCAACTTCTTACCTTGTTCCCAGACCAGCACAGGTGTGAGTAGCCCTGCTCTAACTTGAGGGCTTTGCTACTCAACCACCTAAACCCTGAACCTCTTATCTATGCAAGGTGAGAGAAGAGCCAACATCTCAGCAGGTTATTGACATCCCACATCTGTATATTCCAAGGTCTTATTCCCAATTCTTCCTTAGGTTCTAGAAATATCTCTAACATTAGAATAATGCTGACTTCCTCAGGAGATCTGTCTGCACTTCTTACTACTAATTTAGACCTTACCTAATCCTAAGGCACCTTGGAGAGCGATGAAGGAAATGTAGGAGAAGGAACAGGCAAACACTGGCAGGTCACTGTCTCAGGCCATCCTGTGTAGAACAAACCAATGGGTATTTTGAAGAGCATCTTCAAAACATGTGAAAGGTCTGAGAATGGTTATCATTGGGTCTGGGAAGTCATGGCCCACCCAGGCTTGCAGTAATGCCAGTGCCAGCTACACAAACAGTGGCTGTTTGTTCAAAAACCTGTCACTGGAGCTATGGTGGGGAGGGGGGGAGAGGGGGGCAGTCCCTAAATGGCTACAGACAGGAGAAGAGGGCAACCTTCTTTATAGCATTCTGGAGGGGCTGAGAATCACGTGGGAGGCAACAATGACCCAGTTTAAATACTTTCTTTACTTCCAGAAGAAGCAAAGAACTGTCAGTGTCCATCATAACAAAGGACTGACTGCACGTTAGGAACAAAATTGGGTATGATCCCCTTTTAGTAGGAGGAAGCTGGAAAGTGAGGTAGGAAATATAAGGTGGGGCAGAGGACTCCATTTCTTTGAAACAATTTTAAAAACACCTCTATTGGTGTACAAATGGCATCCAGTAAAATTTGCGTATTTACAATGTACAACTCGACAAGCTGTGACATACACACACACTTGTGAAGTCATTACCACAGTCATAATAATGAGTATACCCATCACATCCCAAAGTTTTCCGGTGTCCTTTTATAAAAAATCCCTGCCTCCTACTTATTCGCATCCCACCTACAAGGCAACCACTATCCATCACTAGAAATTAGTTTGCGTTTTCTAGAATTTTATAGAAGTGTAATCATACAGTATACACTGATGTTTGCTCTGATTTCTTTCACCAGCAAAATTATTTTGAGATTCATTAAGGTTGTTGTATCTACCACTTTGTTCATTCTTTTTTACTGTCTAGTGGTCTTCCATCGAGAAACAATTCTACGTCGCAAGCAAGGTTAGCCCATGACCAAGATTTTGAGGTGTTAAAGAAAATTTATGAAGATTTGGGCTTTCCCTTAAAGTGGAGCTTGCTGCTCCTATCTTGGGAAATAAACCACTTTTGCTTCAAAATTAAGGAGAATAACAAAAGAAAAATCAGGCATTTGAGATTCTTACATGATAAAAAGGATTTTGTAATATGCACGGTCTGTGGACTATGAGAAGTAAGAAGAAAGAACCTGAGACACCAGGGACCATTATTCCTATCCAAGATAATTCTCAGCCTTCTTGACTTTCAGTATTTGATTCAGTTTGTTTTTTTCCCTGGTGGTAGGAAATGTTCTGGAGAGAATGTCCTCATCACAGTTGTGGCTTTGCTTTTGGAGTCACCAAAAAGGAAGACTATTCTGCAATCACAATTAGAGTTACCCATTCATTCACCCACTGTACATTTCTTAGGTGTCTTCTGTATGCTGGGCATCATACTGGTGATATAGAGACATGCAAAAGACTTAAGAAAGACTTGGTTGCTGATTTCACAGAGTTGTACAGTGTGCAGGCTTCATGGATGATTATTTTATGACAGATTCCTTCACAACAAACAAGAGATCAGAGATGGCAAACGGGTCAACATCATGGGTGGGGTCAAGCTCTTACCATCATGGAGACTAGAAGACAGGATTGAATGTGGGGACACCTGGGTGGTTCAGTCAGTTAAGCGTCTGACTCTTGATCTCAGCTCAGGTCTTAATCTCAGGGTCATGAGTTCAAGCCCCGCAGGGGGCTCCATCCTGGGCATGAAGCCTACTTAAGAAAGAAAAAAAAATAAGGATTGAACATGGATGTGGTGGCAGAGGAAGAGTTCTGGTTCATAGACTATCAGGAAGTACAGTGTCCCACTGGCAGTGACAGAGAATTCAACCCCAGCTCCCCCATATGGGGTAGTGGGGAAGATAGGAAGATGTAGGGGATATAAGGAGCATGTTTCCTGTCCCCTCAAAATAGCCGTGGACATGAACATTGTTGTTTGCCCAACCAAAAAGGAGAGGAACCTATTTTTCTAAATAAGTAACAGTGTTCTAACAGAAGGTTTCATAAAAAAGCAGACTAGTATTTGCTCCCAATCCTTCTCCCATAGAGTTATACTAAAAGAACACAAGTGGAAAATAGTGGGATACAAAATTGAATGAGTAAGATGATGATTACAACAAATCAAATAACCAACCTATTCCTTGGAAGGGAGGGCTAGAGTGGGGAATGTCCAAAGAAAACACCAGAAAAGTTAAAAAACACTTGTTTGTGCCTTCAAATTTTCTTTAGTGAGTATTGTGCCATTGAATTTTTGAAGAACTACTTTGAAACACACTCTTCATGGAAAGTCATGGATTCTCAGCCAAGGGAAACCAAAGTCAGTAGTCTGAATATGCCTGCAGTCTGGAAAAAGGCCTGGCCATGGAGGGACTTCAGGGAATCCAGTGACAGAGGAAGGGTGAGACCTTTCAGAAGGGTCTCTCTGCCAGCTGAAGGCTCCAAGGTAGTAGAGAGTGAAGAAGGGGAGCAATTGGAAGTGGGGACTGGAGTACAACTAGAGAGCCCCACAGAGGCAGGCATGAGCATATAGACAGTGTCAGAAGGGCCAGGACCAACGAGGCCAGGACCTGAGTGGGTGACCATGAGAAAGTAACTTCATTGAGCCTCAAGATCCTTGCCTATAAAATGAAAAAGCTGAGGCACCTGGGTGGCTCTGTCAGTTGAGCGTCTGAGTCTTGGTTTCAGCTCAGGTCATGATCTCACAGTTCATGGGTTTGAGCTCCATGTCAGGTTCTGCACTGACAGCACGAAATCTGCTTGAGATTCTCTCTCTCTCTGCTCCTCTCCCTCTCTCTCTCTCTCTCTCTCACACACACACACACACACACACTCTCTCAAAATAAATAAATAAACTTTAAAAACAATGAAGAAGCAAAACCGGATAGTCTCTAACTTCCCTTCTAACTCTAAACATGTAGGAATCTGAACTGTAAGATTCATTTCAACACTTATCCATTGAAGACCCTGACTGTATATGAAGCACTGTGGGTCAACAAGCGCAACCATCCTCTTTGAGTTAGTTCACATCCATCAAAAACAATTAAACGCTTGTTACTAAGTGTACAGTGATGTATATTTTCTAGAAAAGGAGTTGAACAAAAGCAGTCACTGATTACAAAGCCTAAGACAGCCAATCCACCTCCTTTACAACGTGACAGTCCAACTGGTTAGGGACACAGAAAAAGGGATTTTCCAGGAGTCATAGAATGGAAATTGACCCATACCTCAATGGGGAGATGCCAAGGCATTAAGAACATGCCAGCTGCCCTTATGGGCACTGCTATTGGAAGAGGTGGTCCCAACATACTCCCAAAACTATCTCCACTTACCACTCTTGACCAAAGTTAGACATAAGTTGTTGTCTGTTGGTGAGGAATGTGAAAACTCACGCACAGATGGGTGGAGCAGGAAACGGAGGGAAGGTCAGAGAGAAAACAAAGGGGTTTCCTGTGATGAGTCACTGCCTTCTGGGAAACGATTTCAGAAGCCACCACAATATCCCCAGCACCTGTCCAAGGCTTGTATGCTTTACTGAAATAAAATGTGGCAAACGAAGCACCGGACCACATCTGAGAGCTGACAGGCCACATACATGGCAGAAATCTGGGAAAGAGCCAGGCCAGCCACATGTGACAATTTGCACATCGCCAGCCAGAGTCTCCAAGTGGGGAGACTGTGGGTGGGCTGAAGATACTCAGTTCGAGTTCCCCTTTTCTTTAAATTGAGCAAACTTTATGCCATTCTTTCCTCTGATAGAAGGAAAGTCACAGCTTGGATTTTCAGATAAAGATTTTTCTTCTATTTTTTCCTACTGCCCTGTGATTAAGGTCAACGCAAATCAAAGTTTCCAAGTGTAAAAAGCTTGCTGAATTTCAAAAGAAAACAAATTTGACCCTAATTCTGGGAACAGGAATTGATGGGCTCCACGTGGGATGAATTCCTTTTCTTGGTTTGAGTTGAAAACAAAACGAACATTTATTTCCTCATCCATTAAAAGGGTGAACTTTATATGCAGTAAGGTAAAAAGCATATAAGCAGTCTCAGGCCACTGCTGGATAGTATATACAATAAAACCAAGAGAGTAAACCAAGACATAAGAAGACACAGGAGTCAGAACTAGGAGATCCAAATCAGGAGAGAGGAGGGAAGTCCAAGGTAATGGTGAGGAAAATACGTAGCAGTTCTGGAGAGCCACCAGTCCTGACAGGGGAAGGGAGACAGGAGCCTCTAGAAGGCTTCTCTCTTGAGAAAAATAATAATAGATCAAGATGTGATTAACAGTTATGTGGGAGAGCTCTGTATAGAAAACAAAGCAAGTAAACCAAGCAAATTAAAACACAAATAAGTCAAGTATTAACTCCAGGGGCAAAGAATTACATAAAATAGGAAGAACAATCCCAGTACCCTATAAGGCTCAGCCTTAATGATATTTACATGCCTGTAGAAATGTGATCACTGAATGTTCATTTAATCCATATTACCAGTATTATGACCATATTTGGAGAAAGGGAGGAAAGGAAGAGTAAGAGACAAGGGGGACACAAAAGTAAGAAACCAAACCATCATACAGAGAGGAAGTCAATGCATAATATCTAAACCTGAAAAACTGACAAGCAGCAGTATAAGCTTGTTATTTAGAAAGTTTTAAGATTTAGAAGTAGTTGCCTCTGAGATGGAATCAAGTATGGGGTAGGATGGGCATGGAAAACACTTCTTGATTTAAGAGTTGTATTGTTTTGACTTTTTTATTACACACATACATTACTTTGGTCAAAAAAAATTTTTAAGAGTTTACTCTAAAGGCTCTTTTCTACCCTCTCTCTGGACCAATGCAAAAAAAAAAAAAAAAAAAAAAAAAAAAGAAAAGAAAAGAAAGAAAGAAAACAAGGATAAAAAAGTATGTTATAAAAATTATGAGTTGTATGAGACCATACTGATAATGATATATATTGTATGCATAGAAAAGAATGCAAAATGGGGGCACCTGGGTGGCTCAGTCAGTTAGGCATCTGACTCTTGGTTTTGGCTCAGGTCATGATCTCAGAATTCATGAGTTCAAGCCCAGCATTGGGCTCTGCACTGACAGTGCAGAGCCTGCTTGGGATTCTCTCTCTTCATCTCTGCCCCTCCCCCACTCGTTTTTTTTCTCTTTCTGTCTCTCAAAATAAATAAACAAAAACTTTACATTTTTTAAATTGTATTAATGTTTATTTTTAAAAGAGATAGAGAAAGAGAGACAGAACACGAGTGGGGGAGAGGCAGAGAGAGGAGACAGAATCCAAAGCAAGCTCCAGGCTCCGAAGCTATCAGCGTAGAGCCCAATGCAGGGCTCAAACTTGTGGACCGTGAGATCACGACCTGAGCCAAAATCGGACCCTTAACTGATTGAGCCACCCAGGCACCACAGTAAACAAAAAATTTAAAAAAAAAAAAAAAAGAGTAAAGATAGAAAAGAATGCAAAATGACATACACCAAGGGGTTCATAGTGATCATCTCTAAGTGGCAGAATTATAATTTTTTCTTTTCAAATTTTATTTTCTTGATCTATATTTTATTCCATATTAATATATTTAATAACATTTAACAAGGATCATATACTGCCTCCATAAAGAAGAAAAACAAATAAAGCCTTTAAAAAGAGAAGGAAAAGAAGAAGAATGGAAGAAAGGCGTAGGAGGAGTGGGTTCAGGTTCAGAAATCAGGCCCTGCCTCTTCCTAGGTTTTTTATTTTAGGCACGTTTTTGTCCTTTTGGGACTTTAGATTCGTCAGTCAGAAAATGGGGATACTGTTGCCTACGTTGTCTCCCTAGAGAGGTTACTACAATAGTTGTGCAAACCCGCCCAGTTATGAAGCATGTTATTAAACACAGTAGATGTGGTAAGGGCCATGGGAAAAACATGCAAAATGAGGGCCCCTTTGTACTTCATACAATCCTTGATGGCATCACTGCCCTTCTTCCCTAGAGATGCTCACTCACTCAGAGCTTCCTCACCCCACCTCAGGGAAATCCCTTGGCAGCTCCTCCCTGAGAGAGCTGGCTGGAGGATGAAATTCAAGAACACCTGCTTTGGGCCTCTCCCCATTTCTTTACTTTCAGGGGCAGCCTTGCTAAAACAGATCTTCTATCCCCACCCTTATTCAGAAACCTCCCATTTTCCAGGATACACCGACTGGCCCCTCATTCCCCACTAGGCCCATTCCCCAAACTGCTCCTGTTCCCGCTCCCACCTGAACCTATCCCAGCTGGATGCGCCATATTGGCATTTTGCACAGGTTCCTCAGAGGAACAAAAGGGTGTTCCTCCTAAGACCTCCACCAGGATAAGACATCTTAATCCTGAGGATATTCCCCTGAGAACTGGGTTGCTTTGAAAGGCCCAGGATTCAGGCCCAGATTCCAGAAGAGACTTCAAAGTCTACAGGGAGAAGGTGAGTATATTTAAAAACTAATTTCTATCCAAAGCCTTGGAAGTCAGGCAGTAGCCCTCCAGGTAAATTGTAAAACCTGAACCACCAACCCATGCTCTGCCTTGATGTTGACCATCAAGAGTAAAGATAGTGAAACAATTTACCCTGCATGAGATACCAAGAAATGCTCTAAATAGAATCCTGAACTAGGAGTTGTCAAAGGATCCAATCCTCAGTCTCATCTGTACCTCTGACTAGGCATGAGATCTTGGTGAGTCATTAACCTCTTAGAGTCTGTTTCCTTATCTATAAAATGAGACAGTGACCATGCTGGTTTCGTGCTTAAGCCACAATCCTCTCCTAAATGTGAGTCCACAGCTTCTATCATCTTTGGTTCCTTTGTTGTTTCCAGCGCTGCCTCTTACCCTGTGGTCTACCCTCGCATTTTGCTTTCCCTGCTGTCTTTGTATCTTTTAGCCCTTTTGCCCAGTCTCCAGGGTGCAGATCAATACGCCCTTGAGCTAAAAGGGAGCAAAGCTGCCTCTACCTCCCCAGGGCTCTCAGACATCAAGGCTCTTGGCTTCCCCCATGGGATCCTGCCTTAGCCAGCTGTCCTCTAAGGGCAGGCTACCTGGAAGTAAGAGCTACTGAACACAGGGAGGGACAAGACACCTAGGAGCTGCTACGGGACCCTTGATAGAATAATGAGATTTTTTTTTTTTTTTTTTTGGTAATCTCAAGGCCCTCTCTTTACACAGAAAAGATTTCAGAGAGCTACTTTGATTTCTCAAATTTAATCCTCAATCTGCTAAAGTTACAAACTTAAAAATCTACATCTTGGAGCACCTGGGTAGCTCAGTCAGTTAAGTGTCCAACTTTGGCTCAGGTCATGATCTCACAGTTCATGGTTTCAAGTCGTGCATCGGCCTCTGTGCTGACAGCTCAGAGCCTGGAGCCTGCTTCAGATTCTGTGTCTCCCTCTCTCTCCGCCCCTCCCTCACTTGTGCTGTCTGTCTGTCTCTCTCTCTCTCTCTCAAAAATAAACATTAAAAAAATTTTTTTTAAATCTTGATCTTCCTTAAACTTTTAAGTTCAATTTAGAGATATTATTAATCTTCAAATGTTAATCACATTTAAGAGATTTTCAAATTAATGTTTGATTCCATTTACAGATTCAGTTTATGAACCTCACTCATTTTAAACCATGTGTATGTTTTTAATATTTAATATATAAATAATACATGTTATAATTTAAATATTAAATTATTATATACTATTAAATTATAAAATATACTTAATACATGAATATTAATACGTAAGAGATAATATACTTAATCTTTTATAAGTACATCAATTGTCTAAAAAGCTCTTACAGCTGTAATAAAATAAACTTTAAAATGTGACAAACCTTACAGTCTCTCAAATATTCTAATACTGATAGTAACTTTAGAATGTCTTTTAATTTAAAACTCACAAACCTAGGGGCACCTGGGTGGCTCAGTCAGTTGAGCCTCTGACTTTGGCTCAGGTCAGGATCTTTTACTCTGTGAGTTCAAGCCCCACATCGGGCTCTGTGCTGACAGCTCAAAGCCTGGAACCTGCTTTGGATTCTGTGTCTCCTTCTCTCTCTGCCCCTCTGCCTCTCATGCTCTGTCTCTCTCTCTCAAAAATACATAAACATTAAAAAAATGTTTTTAAATAATAAAAAAATAAAAATCACAAACCTAGGTCAATTTCTTAATTACATATTTTAAATTGGTATCTAAAACTGACCATTTCTCAAATGGGCTAATTTCCCTTAAATATTGCAAATACTTAAAATTCTAAATATATACAAATTAACAAAACTAAGATGCTAAGCCAGAGTCCAGTTTTTACATTACGGTTCACCCTTGGTGGTTGGTGTATGGTCTGTGGGTTTGTACGAGTGTATAATGACATTGTAACATAAACTGTGGACCTGGAGGGATTATGATGTATCAGGGCAGATTCACCAATTTTAACAAATGTACCACTCTGCTGGGGAATGCTGATAATGATGGAGGCTATTCATGTATAGGGACAGGGCATATGTGGGAAATCTCTGTACCTACCCCTTAATTTTGCCGCTCTAAAACTGAACATAAAACTGCTCTAAAAAATTAAGTCTTAATTAAAATAAATTGCTTACCCTCTAAGAAACAATGCCAGCTTAAATAATCCTGGGTTACCCTCCCAGGAAATTTTGGGGGTGCTGTCTCAGCTGGAATTAGTTTGTTAACGACCAGAGAGACCACTGATGGTGACACCACAGATCCCGGCCTCCATTCTTCTGTCCTGTCAAAGCCTGTTTCTGAGTCGCCTTGTCTCACAGCCTACCTCCCCCAAAATTCAGGTAGCTCCTTAACGGATTCTTTTCTCTCCCAGTTTACCATGTCCTTAGTTTCAACCAGGCTATTTGCTGATCCCTTCTATCCTGAACTTTTTGTTCTCATTCTTTTTTTTTTTTAGCACCCCAGCTCTTACAGATACTTCAGTGCCACTGTAAAGAATCCCTCACTGTTGTGTCCCACTCTGCTTTCCCAGTTCCAAGTTCATGCCACTGACAGGTGGAAGAAGGTGGAGCAGCGAAGGCACATTTAAATTCCCAGATGGCTTTCACCATAGCACCCTCCTCTCTATAAAGATCAGGAACCAAGCAGAAAATGGATCATTGCCCCTGCCCTGTCTCTCCATAGTGGGACCACCTCAGCCACTTCTCATCCTTCTGACCTCAGGATTCTCTCCGCAGAGTCCTGAGCACCTACCGGAGTCCAGGCACTCCTGGGTCAGTTCACAAATGCGTTGATCAGGTTGACAAGATTTTGCTCCTCTTTCTCTCTCTCTCATACACACACACCTCTATACAACTGACCCTCTGTGGCCTGAACACAGAACTTATAATCATTCCCATTAACTCTCATGGGGCCAGGGAATTCCAAATTGAAATCCCTAAGCAGCCCACACTAATTCTATCATATCCTTCAGCTGTTGACAATGGTGCTGCCGAACCTATTTCCTTTTTTGGTTTTCTTTTATAGCGCTCTTACTTGAATACCAAATAGGTTTTTGCTCCAAGGCACACAAGTTGAATGACTAGTTTAGAAGAGACCATTTTAGAGGTTGGGGGTGGGGAGTAACTTTATAAAATAGACGTGGCAAGTCTCCCTCTTCTGACCAAGAGGGAACAGTGGTGCAGAAGTGTGGTGCAACGAAAGGGTACTGGACATGGAGTTGGACAGCTTGGTCTCCAATCCAATTTCTGCTACAAACTATGCATCTTGGGCCCAACCTGGGTGAGCCCTGGTTCCTCCACCTCTGACACCACTGACATGAATCCAGGGGCACCTGACAAGGATGTTTCCAAGATTAAATTAAAAAACATGCAACACACTCAGGGCACCTATATGGCTCAGTCAGTTGAGCTGAGCATCCAACTCTTGATTTCGGCTCAGGTCACCATCCCAGGGTTGTGGGATCGAGCCCCATGTCAGGGTCTGTGCTGAGCACAGAGCCTGCTCAAGATATTCTCTCTCTCTCTCTCTCTCTCTCTGCCCCTCTCCCCCGGTCTCTCTCTCTCTCAAATACATAAATTTTTAAAAACCCTCAAATCTTTTCTTCAGTTGCTACCAGGATCTGAAATTCTCCTGGTTTTCCTCCTGCCTCACTGGCTGGTCCACCTCAGTCTTTGCTGGTTCCTCATCTCCCAATGTCTAAAGATTCAACCCTTAGATTTCTGCTTTCCATCTCTACTTACTCCCTTGGTGATCTTATCCAGTCACACGGTTTGTAATATCCTCTGTAGGCTGATGACTTGTACATTCCTATCTCTAGCCCAGAACTCTCCCCCTGAACTCTTGACTCCTATTTCCACCTGACTACTTATCATCTCAGCTTAGGTGACAAACAGGCATCTCAAACTATACTTTCCAACCCCACTCTCCTGTGGCCTTTCCTTGTTCAGTAAATGGCAATTCCATCCTTCCAGTTGACTGGATCCAAAGTCATGTAGTCACCCATGACTCATCTTTTTCACACCTCCTATCCATTCCATCAGCAAATCCTGGAATGGAGTTCTAACTTCAAAAGATATCCTGAAACAGATGGCTTTTCACCACCTCCACTGTTACCACCCTGACACAAACCAACAGTATATCTTACCTGGATTCTTGCTAGCGTTTCCTAAGTAGTCTCCTTGGCTCTGGCCTTGCCCCTTCCACACTCCTCAGGCTATTTTCAACACAACAGACACAGGGATCCTGTTAAAACCTAAATTAGATCATGTCAGGGGCTCCTGGGTGTCTCAGTCGGTTCAGGGCCCGACTTCAGCCCAGGTCATGATCCCACGCTTCGTAGGTTCGAGCCCCGCGTCGGGCTCTGTGCTGACAGCTCAGAGCCCGGAGCCTGCTTCAGATTCTGTGTCTCCCTCTCTCTCTGCCCCTCCCCTGCTTGCACTCTGTCTCTCTGTCTCCCAAAGATAAAATAAAACATTTAAAAAATTTTTAATTAGATCATGCCATTCCTCTTCACAAAACTGTCCCAATTTCTACCTATCACATTCAGAGAAATAACTGTAATATATCACTTACTAAAATATGGGGGGATCAGACCAGTGCCTGCTTCATAGAGTTGTTGTGAGGAGTAAGAGTCACTATGTGTAAAGCACTTAGAACTAATACTCATTGGGTGTTTACCACAGAGCAAGCACTGGCCTACATACTTTATATATATTAACTCATTATGTATCAGCTCATTAATTCTCATAAGAATTCTGAAGTATGTACTATTACTATACCCACCGTACAGCTCAGGAAATCTCATTACAGAGAGGTTAAATAACTCCCCCCAGGTCACACAGCTGGTGAGGGCAGAACTGGGCCTCCACTCCAGGCAGTGGGCCTCCAAAGCCTGTGCTTTCACTACCCTGCCTTCTGTCTGTCACACAAGACGACTCAGATGCTGAGTACTATCTTTAGATATGACGCTGAATAATATCCCATCATACAGAGGGACCATTATTTGACTTAACCAATTCTCACGAAGTCCTCAGATCATTCCAGAGCTTCTCACTCAAGCTACTGAATTCATTTACTCAATAAATATTACTGAATGACAAGATACTAGGCACTGAGTACACACACAGTGAGCAACCAAAAAATGGCCACAGAACTGTTGTCAGGAAGCTTTCATTTTTTAGAAGTGCTTTTTATAATGGAAGGATCGCTAGAGGTCTGATTTGCTTAATGACTTGATTGTTCTCTGCTGAGGTGATCAGACTCAGCTTTATTCATTTGACACATCTCTTGGGCAAGGCACTTAGCTAAATTCTGTGGGAGGAACAAAAATGATTTAGAAACGGACCTTGCTCTCAGGAGGTTGTACATTAACAAGTGCCCAAGTATCTCCAGGCAGCAGGTCTTGTAGAACTTGTTTCTGGGTCTATCCTGTGCCTTTTTCATTTGCATACCCGTCATTAAACATCTAAGCTCCCCAAAGGGGTAGAACACTCATGTGGTTTCCTTCATCTCTTCCCACAGAGCCTAGAAGAGTGCTTTGAAAAAAGTAGCTTCACAAATTTATTTTCTTTACGGAGTGTCAAGTTCTAGAATGATTCCTCAAAAAACTAGTTGCCAAAAATTTGATCCCCTCATTGTTGTGCCTTTATTAAGGCCACAGGAATTTACTCCAACAATAGACAGAAGAAGAAAAGAACTAAGACTGTAAGGTACCTTTTTATAATTGTGAACATTTTAATTATTGTCTCCCTGCCTAGTTTAACCATTTAGCCACTGGGATGGAGGAACCCATCAAATGAATGCTTGCTTCAAAGTACGAAAGGTGAATCATCTCACATTCGCACACACACACAACGCATGCACGTGCGACTCTTCAGTGATTTCCCATCATTCTTGAGGAAAAAATAACCAAATCCTCAGCAAGGCCTCCAATGCACAAGGCCCCAAGGGGCCCGGCTATGCCTGCCTGTTCAGCCCGGACTCACAGGGAACCACAACGGCTCTTGCTTTCTGCACACCAACTATAGGGCATGGCTGTGGTTCTCCAAACAAGCCTGCTCCAATCTGCATGTGCAATTTCCTTTTCCTAGAAAGCATTTTTTTCTCCAACCTTCAGATTCAACTCAGTCAACACTTCCTTGGGCAAGCTTCACTAGCCCAGGGCCCCAGACTCCACCTGGCATCATACCTTCTCAGAGCATCAGTACCTACCTCTCCTTCAGGCTCCTATTCATTTGTTCAGTCAACCCAGTTGTAATTTTACTTGTATATGTGAAAATATGTCATTAATGTCTCTCTCTCCTCCACTAAACTCTATGCCTCGTGAATGCAAGAAGCATTTCTGGTTTTGCTCACCATTGTATATCCAGAGTTGAGCACAGTACTAGAAACCTTAAACAGTGATCATTCATTCAACAAATATATAATGAGCATGTGCTGTGTGCCCGGTCTTGTTCTGTGTGCTGGGGATATAACAGTGAACAAACCAAAATCCCTGCCTTTTTGGAACTTACATTCTAGTTTTGGAGGAGAGACAGTAAGCAAATAAACAAAGATGATTTCAGGGCATAAGTGGGATCAGGATATGACCACTGGGGATGGGGTGGAATACTATCTCAGACAATGACCAGGGAAGGCCTCTATCAAGAAGTAACATGTGAGCAGTCTTGAGTATTTTGACAGGGGGCTGGATTTTCAGTGCAAAAATTGGGATAGTCCCAGGCAAACCAGAATAATCGACAGATCACCCTGGCACAAAATACCGCTGAGGGCCTGGCTGCCTGCCTTCAGCCACTTACCCAGGAATACGTTTCTCTCACACCTTCTAAATCTCTTTTCCAGAAACACTTACTTTTTTGAGAAATTACTACAGCTTAGAACTTAATACTTTGTAATGTTATGAGAGGCTTCCCAGGAATCCACCCCCGACTCAGTTTAGGAATGGTCTTGTCTTTGGGATTCCCAGACAGGTCAGGCCCCTTCCTGCAGCCCTCCAGCTTTTGGAGACCCATATTTGGATTTCCATTTGGGTGAAATCCTCCCGCTAGGGAAAGCTCATTTCCTCCCTCCTTCTGGCTCACACTTCCAGCCTGGAACCTTCCTTACAATATCCCTTGGCAGACTCCTTCTGCACTCCCTCCTGGCTGGCTGTGCTTCCAACAAGTTCCACTCAATAGCAAACTACCTGTAATAAACCACAGAGTGGCAGATCCCTACCCAGTGGTATTCCCCCTCCTTTGGGCCTCAACAATTTGTGGCTGACCCCTTGGCACAGGTCCTAATTCTTCCCCATTCTAAATGGTCTAAACTACCTCTTTAATGGATTTCAAAAATGGTTCACTGGCTGACCTTGTTTTTTGTTTCATCTTCAATCAAATTCCTAAGCCATTAAGAGCTTCTCTTTTTCTGATACACTCTTTCCCAACTTCCCTCTCTCTGGCCTTCTCACCTTGCCTCTCCATCTCGTCCAACAGATCTGAGTGTCCCTAGCACTGTAGAGCCAAACCTATAGGGTTCTGGTCCCAACTCTCCTCTCACCAACTATGTGGACATTATCACCTACCTCATTGGGATGTTAGGAGGATAAAAGAGTTAATTTACATAAAGCACCTAGAACAGTAGTTCACGGTAGGCCTTCAGGTGGACATACTGAACAGATGAAATGTTGGCTCTTATTATTGATCCGGAGATCTAAGGGCCTTTGTGCCCTGCTCGGAGACTAAGTGGCGGCCTTCTATGGTTTTAGTTGGAGACAAAATACCCTTCTGCCCAGATGCCTCCCCGCCAAATTTAGAACCCCTACAACTAGTATCTGTGTTTAACAGAGCACATGGGGAAGAGGGGAAACATTGTAACAATTATCCCCTTCTTTTCCAGCAGAGTTTATCAGATGAAATGGAAAAAGAATACTAAGGACTAAAGCTGGATGGGAAGGACAGAATGTGTGGCTTGTTTGGAAGAGAAGGTGAGGCCCTATAAGGAGGAACATCATGAGGGCCCTGCGTCTGGAGAAAAACCAAAGCAGAGGGCATGCAGAACCCAAAGGGTGTGGAGAGAAGAGATACAAAGACAAAATTCATCTAGGTTGACGGAACAAAGGCCTTTTCTAAATCAACACACCTCTCCTCTCCAGTTCTGCCCCAGTCAAGACCGGGCTGCTTACTCTTACTGCAGGCATCCTGGCCAAGAGAAAAAAGCCTGGATGTCCAAGCCAGCATAAACCCAAAGAAAATTCCAATTCTGCCATTTACTTATTGACAAAGTTAATTAACCTCTCTAAACCTCCTCTGTAAAAAAACAACATAAAAACAAACAAACAAAAAACTCTCAAAGAGTCAAGTTGTGAGGATTACACGAGGTAAAGCCTGTGAAATGCTGGGTTACCACTAGCTCCTACAGGTGCTCAAATCATTTAGCTTCGTCTAACCGTTACCCCAGTGCAGGCCCTCGGTACACTCAGCTTTCTCAGCACAAACTCAGTCTATAACCTCTTGCACACTTTCATGTCTAGTTTTTGCATGTGATTTATCACATTTGATTCAATTCAACAAAGACTTTGTAGAATGCCAAGCACTAAACTGAGTGCTAGGGATGCAACAGGATCAAGTCCCTTCCCTCCTAAACTTGTAGCCTACAGGTGATTAAATATGTCGTTCCCTCAGTAATGAGCACTCCGATAAAGGAAATACAAGGGCTGTCGGAACACACAGAGCTCTCGTGTCACATAACAAGTGCATTCGTAAAATCCATGTCACTTAGACTGTGTCAAGACTCAGCCATCAAGTACATCCGCAATAGAAATCTGCACAGACATCGCAGTGGAGTTAATTTTTATGTTGAAAGTAGTTCCAAAGTTGGCACTTAATTAAAAACTACATAAACAATCGCCTTAAAAAACAACAACCATATTACCAATAAAATACAGTACACACAGTTTTTATGTATAACCATGCCTAGTTACGTGTAGGTAAATATGTAAAAATCTATAATAATAAAGAACATTTAATAAGGAAGAAATATGTAAAATATAATTCTAAACTTATTATATAGAAGAAACCATAAATTGAATTAGATTGCAAAATCAGTGTTCTTCATGTAAAAACTTTTGGTAAAAATGCATGTTTATTTATTTATTTTTTTAACCTTTATTTATTTTTGTTTTTTAATTTTTTTAACATTTATTTATTTTTGAGACAGAGAGAGACAGAGCATGAACGGGGGAGGGTCAGAGAGAGGGAGACACAGAATCCGAAGCAGGCTCCAGGCCCTGAGCTGTCAGCACAGAGCTCAACGCAGGGCTCGAACTCACGAACCACGAGATCGTGACCTGAGCCGAAGTCGGATGCCCAACCGACTGAGCCACCCAGGTGCCCCACCTTTATTTATTTTTGAGACAGAGAGAGACAGAGCATGAACGGGGGAGGGGCAGAGAGAGAGGGAGACACAGAATCTGAAGCAGGCTCCAGGCTCTGAACCATCAGCCCAGAGCCCGACGCGGGGCTTGAACTCACAGACCGCAAGATCAACCGACTGAGCCACCCAGGCGCCCCTTAATGCATGTTTATTTCTGATAAATGAAGTCCTAAGGGGCCAGGGTACAGCTGCAATACAAAGCACATTCACACCCTTCAACCACCCTGGGCTTTTCTCAAAAAATATACATAAGGGCAATTGCCTAAAGAAATCATCCTTTGATTCTTGTAGGATCTGGCTGACTTTACAAGGTAAAGAAAGAAAACTAGCCCCAAACCTTATTAGCCTTATATCCTTGGACAAGTGATAGAATCATAAACTCTCTAGGTTTTAAGAGAACTTAAAGATCACTAGCTCAACCTCTCATTTAGATGTTTCAGTTTCTCCCAAGGGATCAAACAGCCTCTACTTAGATCATTCCAGGAGCTAGAAACCACCCATTCCACCTAGGAAAACCTCCAGCAAGAGGTAATTTAAACAATTACTTCAAAGGTTTAATACATCAAAATAATGTGTTGCATCAGGATCTTCCTGGTGTTGCTTCCTTTTAAAAATATTATGAAGAGGGCACCTGGGTGGCTCAGTTGGTTGAGCATCTGGCTTTTGACTTCAGCTCTGGTCATGATCTCAGTGTTCATGAGATTGAGCCCCACATCTGGCTCTGCACTGTCAGCACAGAGCCTGTTTGGGATTCTCTCTCTCTCTCTCTCTCTCTCTCTCTCTGTCTCTGTCTCTCTCTCTCTCTCTCTGCCCCTCCCCTGCTTGAGCTTTTTCTCTCTCTCTGTCTCAAAAATAAATAAACGTTAAAAAATATTATGAAGAATTTACTCTGCAATATCCTTAGTATATAAAAGGGTCACACAAACTGAGAAATCACTAAGATCTCAATAAATAAAAAGATAAACAGATAATCACAACATTTGTATTAAAAGGTTCAGTCTAGCTCATTTAGTAGGCAAAAAAAATCACATCTTAATCCATTAAATAACAAAAGTTATGAAAATTATAATATGCAATATTAGCAAAGGAACAATGAAACACACTTAGAAACCGGTAGAAAAATTGTAGAGTGCAAAAAAAAAAAAAATTGTAGAGTGCTACAAGTTCTATGTATTTCAATTTGACAATACTTGTTTGTCAAAGAATCAAAACCAAGAGCACCTGAGGGGTTTTTTTTTTGTTTTTTGTTTTTTGTTTCGTCCTAAATCATAGCTGAGCCAACGAATCTACCAGGCAAGGGAACACACACCAATGGAGACATTTGCAGAATAGTACCCTAAAGGAAAAGTCAGGGTTTTGTTCTGTTTTCTTTTCTTTTAAGTGCTAGGAAGGAGGAGCGCCAGGAGGTTACTCTAGTTAAGCACCAAAAACTAGCACTCTGGGTAGGCAGTTGGTTTCAACAAGTGCCATTACTCACCCCTCAGAAGAGTCTTCAGGCAGGTCCTGAGATGGGGTCTGAGTTGAGGGGGGAGGTCCCTTAGAGTTCAAGGTCCTTTATTAGCCTCAGCTGCTTAGAACCAGTTGGATGAAAGATCATTTTAGTTTTAATATTTCCTAGGCAAGTTTTGCCATAAACCGGATTTTTTTCCTTGCGTCCATTCCTTCAACACTGCACATTAACCAATTCCATGCTGGACGCCAGCAATACGGCAATAAAGAAGGCCGGTCCAGTCCCTGCATTCATGGAAATCGCCACTTGGCAATGTGATCTCATCATGAAAATGTTTATGTTATTGGAGCAAAAAATGCCACTTTAGGAAATGGATGCTAAGGAGATAATAAATAAAATGGTCAAATATTTATACACAAAGATACTCATTAGAGTGTTGCTTAGTCAAAAAATGGAAACAACCTAAACTTCTAACAATGTTGAAAAAATATAATACATTCATAACTTGACCAATAAAGGTTTAAGGACATGGGAAAATGTGTATGATATAACATTAAGCAAGGTAAATAATATAACACAAATTGTGGTCCCAATTGTATTGAAATGATTTTTTTTTAATACGTAGGAAAATATACCTGAAATGCTAACATTATCGGTGTGTGTGTGATTATAAAGGTTTTTTCTTTATATTTTATTTGTTTTTACAAAATTATGTATTAATTTTATAATCTAGAAAGACTTTGGCAAGCCCCCATCCCCTCCAAAACAACAAAAAATCAAGACAAAAACAAAGTAGGCAAACTGGTGTGTGCTCTCTACAAGTGGCTTAGCTCTGTGTTTGTAGTCAAGATCCTGTAACCAAGTGTTCTGCGTCTAAAGGCAAAATTTCCATGAGAATTAACTCATTTTTGTTCCTACTGACTCTATAGAAACAGTGTTCTCCATGGTTTACCCCAGATGAGCAAACAAGAGTGACACAGATTTTTCTGAAGTGGACAATATCTCTCTCTTCTCACCCCGGATATTGTATGACCAAGGAAAAGAATCCCGCCTCTCATTTCTATGGGCCATGGTAGTTAAGGAAACTCCTTCGAATACATTCTCCTCTTGAACTTCATAGCAACTCCAAGAGCGAGGAAGCTCAATGATGTCAGTCACACTGCCCAGAGTCACTGGCAATGACCAAAGCCTCAAGATTCAGAGGTGGGCCTAGTGCTCGGGGGTCCGGCCCTTGTGCACCGCACCAGCAGGACCCTCATCCATGGCAGGCATCCAAGGACACCCTCGGTGTATTTGAGGAGGACTAGCCAGTTATTCAGCGAACACTGGTCTTACTGTAAGCTCAGCTGTGTCCATTTAAAGCCTACCAAAAAGGTAACAGCTGTGTAGACAGCGGGACAATTTCACCTATTAATATAAACTCTCCCTCCCCCAGAGCACTCCCCCTCACTCCCAGGACCCCTTTTTCCCTCTTTAACTGGTCTTCCCAGTGAACACAGGAGAACAGAAGACGATGCTAAAATAGGCTATTCCAGCAATAAAATTTATTTACCCAAGAACTAAGTACTTCTACGTCTAAGGTACAGTCAACAGTTTTCTTACCAAAGGATAAAATATCTAAACATACACTTTGATTTCCTCATCTGTCAAATGGATTGAACAGTGCCTGCCCTTCCTATCTTTCCCATGTCACGGGGTTGTTTTAGGGATCAGATGAAACAAAGAGAGTGCGAGAGCGCCCGTAGACTACTAGATGGCTCTTTGCTTAAGTAAGATGCTGTTAAGTGCAAACCCAGAGGCCGGGCCTCCGGCCTCAGTGGACTCCCCCAGGAGCAAGGAAAGGCTAAGCCCTGCGCCCATGCGAACCTAACGTGATTCTGGCGGCCCCTGCCTAGCAGAAACTGCCGGGCGCCCTCGCTGCGGATCAAAGATCACAGCCCCCGCAGCGGCCATAAAGCCGTAAAGAAGATCAAAATCGGCACCCAACGGCCAGCCCGGGGGTGAAGTCCTCTGCGGGTGCGCGGCGCGGCCCCGCGCAGCTGCCCGCGAAGAACCACAAGGGCGCGCGGGCGGCGCGGGCTTGGCCCCTCCTTCCCCCTCCCCCCCCCACCCCCGCCAGGCCCGGCCCGGCTCGGCTCGCCGCTCACGTAGCGAGAGCGTGAGTCAGCGCGCTCGGCCGCACCCCTAAGCCCGGGGAGGGTTCCCTGGAACCGCGCCGGCCAGCCGCACGTCCCGCCGCCCAGCTCCGCGGGCCGATCCGCCGAGCTGTTCTCCGCGTGGGCGGCCGAGGCGGAGCGAGGGGCCCCGGGGGTAGCCGTCGGGAAAGCCACGCGGCCGTGGGGTTCGCCTTCCCTCCGCCGAGCGCCCCCTCGGCGCTGGCCTGGCGGGAAGGAGGGGCGGCAGGGTGAAGGGAAGGACAGAGCCTTGGACGGTGGTCCTTCCCCAGCGGGAACTCGACCTTCTTGTCCCTGTGTGCTTTCCTCTGAGCCGCACACTCGCCTGCTCACGTTTGGCCCGACTCGCTTGTTCCTCCCCGCCTGGGCTGTGGGGCCCAGCTGCGGGGGCTCCTGCCGGGGTAGACTGGGGGAGGGGGCCTGGGGTGAATACATTAGGGGGGAGGGGGAAGTCCCTTATCAACCTAATCGCACAGGCAGCCGGGGTTTAGTGGAGACGGCCTGCATTTCCTCAAATCTGCACCTGTTTAGTTACAACCACCAACTTTATAAGAGGAAATTGCCTACGTGCCTGACGGCTGAAGGACAGAATTAGAAGTACTCTTGACTGAACGTGTGAACACAGCAGTGCCTCCTGTTCAGCCCTAGACCTACAGGGTTGCAAAACTGGGCCTCCTGAGGGCAGAAAAAAATCAAGTCCTCCTTTGCCCTTTGGTAAAATATTCTCTCCCAAATAGGGCAAGTTATAAAGCTTTCCTGTTGATGGATCTGTGATGTGCCTTTGTCATCTTTGAAAGCCTGTAAGCCATGGGGTAGCCACGTTATGGGGAGAGGGCAGGAGAAAGGATGCTTATGAGGGGAAAGAGCTAGATGGGGAAGAGAAAGAGGAAATGTGAATTAGGAAAGGAGCACTGAACAAAGAGTAAAATGATAAACACAGTATTATTGAGCCCCTAAGGGAGGTGAGGCATGCTTGGGCACTGGAATGCAAAATAAGCGGCCCCCCATGGTCCCTACTCTCCAGGGTACAGTTGAGAGTGAACATCAACCGGGTAGAGAGTGAAACATAAGGGAGAATTAGTGTAATGGTTCAACACCCGCACTCGGAGCCTGGCCGTCCGAGTTCCCATGCCAGCTCTGCAGCTTTCGGAGCCAACAGATGCCTTCAACGCCCTTCACCGTCCTTGTTTAAGAAATGAGAATGGTAAAAACAATACTTTTTAGGACTTTGCAGAGAACTAAATACATTAATACAAGCAAAGCACTTGAACAATGCCCTGGGTTCACTAGGCACTCGATAAATATTGTTTCCAAAAAAAAAAAAAGAAAAGAAAATGAAGGAAGGAGACACCAGCAAGGTACAGCAAGGTACACCGAGTATGTACTGCAGAACTCCAGAAGTTACATACACAGAAATGGGAATGGAACTTTCCAGGGCTCTGCAATGTGGGAGTCCTGAGTATATCTATGTTAATATTGTTCATAATAGCAAGAAACTGAAAATTTAAGCGCACTTATTTATAAAACGTACATTCATACATTGGAGTAATATGAGAGCCATTAAAAGGATTCCATCACATCTATGTGTGTCAAAATGGGTAAATCTCAAAAATATATTGACCGAAAAACAGTTGTGTTGCAAAATAATGCACGCAGCGTGATCCCACTTCTATAAAGCATGGCCACACAAAAAGTCCGTATATATAATATTTATGTGAATTTTTTAATGCTGGAAGAAAACACACCAAACTGACATGTAAGTGAGCTATGGAACGTCACACAGTAAGTGAACAGTAAAGATAGAAATGGAAGCATATCCAACTCCCATCTGTGAATGCCTGCTCTTCTCCTGAGCCTCTGCTGAGGACACTTTGGTGGATGTCACCCTCTCTAGAAGCAGCTCGATGTAACGGTCAAGAATCCAGCCTTTGTAGTCACTCAGATGGAGGCTCAGGTTTGCCAACAGCTACAATTTGGGGCAAGCTACTCAACTTCTCTGAGCCTGTTTTCTCTTTTCTGAAAGGAGGAGAACAATGGCGCTGGGGGTGGGGGGGGAGGTACAGAATGGGAGCCCTCCATCAGTTGTGGCTAGATGCGGATCAGGAAGAGAAGTCTTATTTCTTCTCTTGTGGCTGTCCTTTACCCTAGTAAAGGGTTAAATAGCTGTGTAGAAAAAGGATGAGAGCTTTTTGCCTCAGTCACGTGGGACTGAACTTGATATTGACATTCTAAGAGAGTTTTCAGGCCTAGGAACAGTTGTTTGAAGAATGCCCATCCCCCCGCTTAAAGAACCCGTTGTTTTTGTTCCTTAATAGCCAGAATTATCCACTCAAAGCCCCCATCTCCAAACAGGATGCTCTTACATTTGAAAAATCAGTCGGACACCAGTGCCTTCTGAAGGAAGCAGACAGAATTTGTGGTTAAATGAAACACACTAAGAATTCCTTCTTTCTCCCTTGGTTGCTCTCTCTCCCTGGCACCCATAAACAAAAGCGTCTAAGGGATTTTTAATTCTGCCGTGCTGAATATCTATGATTTAAACCTGATTCCCAGCTGCTCCTTTAGAACGGGTTGCACAAAATGTTGTTCAGTCCAACCAGCCCTGGGGAGGGGTAAACACGTACTGCTGGATGGTGGGACGTGCAGAACGTCAGGGGAGCATAACCAAGCAGAGTAAAGCATGTGCTGTGACTAATAAAGGGCGACCTGGGGTGTGGCTGTCATGAGAGAAGTCACCTCCCCGCAGGGCCCCAGTACCTAAGAAAGTTTGGGAAAACAGCGACTGATTCCCAGGCAGTATTTACCCAGCCAGAGTGAATGTGGCTTTAGTTATCACATTCACACTTTTTGAAGCTGCCCTCCTGTGTTTGCTCAGGAAGGGGGTGCTGCCACAGGAAGCCTAAATGATCTCTTTGGGTAAGCCCCATATCTAGGAAGCCAGCAGCCCAACCCACAGCAAGACAGAGAAGCCTCCACCCTCAGCCCTGGCCTGAGCAGAGATGCCCAAACATTTCCCCAGGCATCCCACCCCAGCACCCCTCCCTGTCTTTTGACCAGGGTTTGGCTGGGTTATGTAGGAAGCCTCCTGGCACAGGACACCATCATTGGCATAAGCAACCTTTCCTGCATGTTCCAGGACAGCTCTGGCCCCTACACCAAATGCAGTTTCTATTATTTTTCAGAGTATTCGTGGTAGGGATTGCATTTTTTTGTTTTTGTGTGTTTGCTTGTTTTTTTGTTGTTGTTTTGCTGGTATAGATGTAACACATGTAAGTTGCAAAAAGAAACCAAAGTGAAACAGAAACATATGAAGAAGAAAATACCAACCACCCCTGTTCAAATTCACGTCTCTTTAGAACCTGTGAAAGTGACCTGTGAATGGAAATTGGGTCGTTGTAATATAATCAAGAAGAAGCTATACTGGACTAGGGTGGGCCTTAAATATAATATGTCTTGTGCTTTGATAAGAATAGGGAATTTGGCCATGACACACAGGGGGAATGCCATGTGATGACAGAAGCAGAGGCTGGAGTGTTGCAGCTGCAAACCAAGGATTGTTGGCCACCACCAGAAGCTACGAGGAGAAAAGGAAAGATCTTTCCCAAGAGTCTTCAGAGAGAACACGGTCCTGCCGACCTTGATGTCAGACTTCTGGCCTCCAGGACTATGAGACAATACATTTCTGTTGTTCTAAGCCACCCAGTTTGTGGTACTCTGTTATGGCAGCCCTAGAAAACTCATACAACCCCAAAACCCATCACACCCAGAGATAAACAATATTAATATTTTAATGTATGCCCTTTGATTCTTTCTATAGTCAAATTCGTCTTATGAAATAGATGGCCAATCTGTCTGTGGGAAAATTCCAGCTATACATCTCCTAATTGACTTCAGGCATCCATTGCTTTTTCAAATGACTAAGCAGCTGGGATATTACTGCGGAATATCCCCAGACTCATCCCTCCAGAGCCTAAGGCCCTAGAAAGGTCCTGATATCACCTCCAGGTGACTGTCTAAGTCATTCTGGGAAGGACTGTGCTAGCTGATCTGACTGGCACACATAGCCAGTAGGGCCTCTGTACCAATCACACTCTCTACCCCTGTGTTCCAGGGCAGTGAGAGCTTCAACCATGAAACACTCTTTGCCCGAACTCTCCCCAGGTCCTGAGGAGAAAACTGACTACAGACCAAATTTCTTTACCTGGAAGACCAGCTGCTGTAGTTGTCAAACACCAGCCATGGGCCCAGTCACGCATACTAGAAAAGCACCCTAAGCAAAGGTTTTGGCTCCTCCTCTCCTTTTCATTACCACAAACATCTTCCCCAAATCTAAGTAAAATTCAAGTTCTGAAAGCTTTCCCTGTGTACCATTTCATAAATCCATCCTCTTTCTACAGATACCCTACCTGAGGCTTCAGATCAAGGTCAATATCAACAGTGATAAATCACGTTGATAGTATGTACCCTTGATAGGATGTGCCAAAAATTACACAATTTGCCTCTGTTAATCTTGTAACCAAGAACCAAACCCTATCTAATTGTTAGGAAAAACGTCAGACATACCCAAGGTGAGAGACATTCTACAAAACACCCAAACAGTACTCCTCAAAACTGTCAAGATCGTCAAAAACAAGGGAAGTTTGAGAAATTGTAATAGCCAAAACGAATCTAAGGAGACATGGTGATTAAATATAATGTGGCATCCTGGGTAGATCCTGGAACAGTAAAAAAAAAAAAAAAAAAAGGACATTATATAAACACTAATGTAATCTGGATCAAATATGGTCTTTAGTTAAGAATAATGGATCAATAATGGATCAATATGGCCTTATTAATTGTAATAAATATGCCACACAAATGAATATGTTAATAATAGGGGAAACTAGGTGGGGTGCTATATGGGAACTCTCTGGACTATCTTTGTAATTTTTTTCTAAGTCTAGAATCATGCTAAAAAATAAGTTTATTTTAAAAAAGAATAAAGAAAAGGAAATTTTGCGGGGCACCTGGGTGGCTCAGTCGGCTAAGCCTCTGTCTCTTGGTTTTCAGCTTAGGTCATGATCTCACGGTTTCGTGAGTTCGAGTCCCACGTCGGGCTCTGCACTGACAGTGTGGAGGCTGCTTGGGATTCTCTTTCCCTTTCTCTCTCTGCCCTTCTCCTGCTCACATGTTGTCTCTCTCTCAATATAAATAAATAAACTTGAAAAAAAAAAAAAAGGAAATTGTGTGCATAGGGCAAGGAGCTGCCTGTGGGTGAAGGTAAGGGTGAGGATGAATTATCAGGAGTATTATAATCCCTCCTGTCCTGAAAAACCAAAACACCATTAGTCCCACCCACTCCTACCTTCCAAACACCAACAAGGGTGTCTAGAATTCAAAGAATTCATGGCTTTTCCAACAAAAGGTTTTGTTTCAGAAAAGTAAAAACAAATCAACAGCATATAGGGTACTTGTTTACTACATTAAAGCTGATAATAATATGGTCCTAAATTTTTCTTACCACTTGATTTACCACTACCCACCCTGCATAAATCCCATATTTTAGTCAAACTGTTCTAGACTGGTAGTTCCCAAACTTTGTTATGCATCCAAATCATCTGGCAGGCCTACTGAACAGAGATTTCTGAGTCCCACCCCTAGAGTTGTTTAGTCATTAGGCCCAGAGTGGGGCCTGAGAATTTTCTTTTTTTTAAAAAATATTTTATTTATTTTTTGATAGAGAGCATAAGCAGGGAGGGGCAGAGAAAGAGAAGGGGACAGAGGACCTGAAGCTGGCTCTGCACCGACAGGCTGGCAGCAGCGAGCCTGACATGGGGCTCGAACTCATGAAACGAACTATGAGATCATGACCTGAACTGAAGTAGGACACTGAACTGACTGAGCCACTCAGGCGCCCCAAGAATTTTCATTTCTAACTAGTTTCTAGGTGATGTTGATGCTGCTGCTCTGGGGACTACAGTTAGAGAACTAATGGTCTAGAATTATCTTCTTTATCTACACAACATTTTTCCTTCTTATAATGGTGCCTTTGCACATTAGAGTACTATCTGGAAGGCAATCAACATATTTAGTACTAGACATGCCAATAGATTTTTAGGCTACAACGGTGAACCAAAAACAACAACAACAACAACAACAACAAAAAACAACTGAGGTTCTATCCTCCTGGAACTTACATTCTAGGAGTCAGACAGGCAATCAAGCAATCATTAAGAGAATTATAGTCTATGGATAGTGCTCTGAAGGAAATAAACAGGGTTATACAACAACTAATTAAGAGTAGGAAGTATATGAACATATCTTGGATACCTGATCACCACCCATTCTTCCCGTTTTCCATGCTTACACTTATCATGAATTTTTCAGCAACGTTGGGTGGATGGGATTGACCCCATCCATAGCTCATAAGTGGACTCTAACTGGCTTAAACCAATTAGCACAGCAATCTTCCTGGCCCCAATGGTGTGATAAATGCTGTGGTGCCCAGTTCAGATGTCCTTTGCCAGGCAGCACACATATCCCCCAGGTGCTGTATTGACTGCTAAAGGCACACACCTGCCCTTTGTCTCCAGAGAATTCATTGCCCTGGCTGATGGGATCTGCCCAACCTGGGAGCAGTCCTCAGCCAACAACTGACTGATACATAGACACAAAAAGCTACATTACCCTTGGGGTGCCTGGATGGCTCAGTGGGTTAAGTGATCGACTTCAGCTCAGGTCATGATCTCATGGTTCATGGGTCTGAGCCCCACACAGGGCTCCGTGCTAACAGTTCAGGGCCTGGAGCTTCAGGTTCTGTGTCTCCCTCTCTCTCTGCCTGCACCCCACCCCCTTTGATACTCTGTTGCTCTCTCTCAAAAATAAAGAAACACTAAAAAAAAAAAAAAAAAGCTACATTATCCTTGCATTGTGGTTTATGGTCCCTCTGTGCATCACGCCAAGGCTAGAATTGACCTGAGATTCTTAATTCTTCAGTATCTTTCCCTTCCTTATCCTGTTCCACTCTCTCCCTCACAAATATGTGAGGAAGGGAGGAAGGAAGGACTTTAATAGTCATCATACTGCACATTAGGTCTCCAAAACTTAATCACCTTATAACAAAGTTTGTATTCTGACCAGCATTTCCCCACCTCTCCCACCCTCCAGCCCCAGATAACCAGCACTCTACTCCCTGTCTCTCTGAGTCTGACTTACTTAGACTCTACATCTAAGTGAGATCATGCAGTATTTGTCTTTGTCTGGTTTATTTCATTCAGTAGAACATCCTCCAAAATCATCTATGTTGTCGCAAATGGCAAGATGTCCTTTTTTTAAAATGTAATTTTTATTTTAAAGATTTTACTTTTTTTTTAAGTAATATTTACATCTATATCAAGAGCTCATCTTTACATGAGATCAAGAGCCACATGCTCCATTGACTGAGCCAGCCAGGTGCCCCCAGATGTCCTTTTTCAAGACTGAATAATAGTCTACATCTTCTTTATCCATTCATCCACTGACAGATATGTAGACTGTTTCCATACGTTGGCTACCTGAATGACACTGCAATGAACGTGGGAGTGCAGGTACCTTTTCAAGATAGTGATTTCATTCCCTTTGGATATATACACAGAATTAGGATTGCTGGCTTATATGGTAGTTCTTCTTTTAATTTTTTGAGGAAACTCTGTACAGTTTTCCATAATGACTGTATAAATTTACACTCTCACCAACTATGTTTAAGTGTTCTCTTTTCTCCACATGCTCAACACCACTTGTTATCTTTTTACTTTTATAATAGCCATCCTAATAGGTGCAACATGATATCTCATTGTGGTTTTGATTTGTATTTCCATGATGATTAGTGATGTTGAGCATCTTTTCATGTACCTGTTGTCCATTTGTATGTCTTTTGGAAAAATGCCTGTTCAGGCCCTTTGACCAGTTTTTAGTCAGGTTATTTGTTTTGTTGTTGTTGTTGTTGTTGTTGTTGTTGTTTCCTGCTGAGTTGTTTGAATTCCTTACATATTTTGGATATTAACCTCTTAGCAGCTACATGATTTGCAAATATTTCCCCCAATTCTGTAAGTTGCCTTTTCATTTCATTGATTGTTTCCCTTGCTGTGCAGAAACTTTTTAGTTTGATGTAGTCCCACTTGTTTATTTTTGCTTTAGTTGCCTGTGCTTTTGGTGTCAAATCGAAAAAAAATCATTGCCAAAATAAATGCTAAGGGGTTTCCTCCCATGTTCTCTTCTAGGAGTTTTATACTTCTAGATCTCACATTGATGTTTTTAATCCATTTGAATTAATTTTTGTGTATGGTGTTAGAAAATGGTCCAGTTTCATTCTTTTGCATGTGTGTATTCAGTCTTCCTGACACAATTAACTGTAGAGACTATCCTCTCCCTATTGTGTATTCTTAGCACCTTTGTTGAAGATTAGTTGACTGTGTATGAGTGGGTTTATTTCTGGGCTCTTGATTCTCTTCAATTAATCTATGTATCTGTTTTTATGCCTGTACCATGCTGGATTCTTTTTAATTTTTTTAAATTGTTTTTAGTGTTTACTTATTTTTTAGAGAGAGAGAGACAGAGAGAGAACACGCAAGCAGGGGAGGGGCAGATAGAGACAGAGACACAGAATCTGAAGCAGGCACCAGGCTCAGCGCTGTCAGCACAGAGCCTGACACGAGGCTCTAACTCACAAGCCATGAGATCATGACTTGAGCCCAAGTCAGACACTTAACTAACTAAGCCACCCAGATGCCCCATACCATGCTGTTTTGATAACTATAATTTGTAACATAATTTGAACTCAGGAAGTATGATGCCTCTAGCTTTGTTTTTCTTGCCCAAGATTGCTTTAACTATTTGGATTTTTTTTTATGGCTTCATATAAATTTTATGATTGTTTCTCATATTTTTGTGAAAAAATGCCATTAAAATTTTGAGAGGAAATACATTGAATCTGTAGACCACTTGGGTTGCATGAACATTTTAACAAAATTGATACTTGCAATGCATGAAAATGGGATAACTTCCCGTTCATTGTGTCTTCTTTGATTTCTTTCATCAGTGTTTTATAGTTTTCAGTGTACAGATCCTTCACCTTCTTGGTTAAACTTATTCCTAAGTATGTTATTCTTTTTGATGTTATTATAAATGGGATTGTCTTCTTAAAGTCTTTTTAAGATAGTTTATGGTTGCTGTATAGAATGTAACTGATTTTTCTATGTTTTTATATCTTGCAGCTTTACTGAATTTATTAGTTTTAACAGTTTTTTGATGGAGTCTCTAGAGTCTTCTATATACAAGATTATGTCACCTGCAAACAGTGACAATTTTACTTCTTCCTTTCTGATTGGATGCTCTTTCTTTCTTTTTCTTTTTTTTCCTAACTGCTCTGACTAGGACTTTGAATACTATTTTAAATACAAGTGGCAAGAGTGGGCATCCTTGTCTTGTTTCTGATTTTAGAAAAAAAGCTTCCAGCTTTTCACTGTTGAATACATTAGCTGTTGGCTTGTCATATATGGCCTTTATGATGTTTAGATACATTACCTTACACCTAATACATTGACAGCTTTTATCATGGAAGGATGCTCAATTTTGTCAAATGCTTTTCCTCCATCTATTGAGATGATCGTATCATTTTTATCCTTTATGTTTAATATCACATTTATTGATTTGCATGTGTTGAACCATCCTTGCATCCCAGAGATAAATCCTACTTATCATGGTATATGATTCTTTTAATGTGCTGTTGATTTGGTTTGCTAGTATTTTGATGAGAATTTTTACATCTATGCTAATCAGGGATATTGGCCTGTAGTTTTCTTGTCATGTCTTTGTCTGTCTATCCGAGTAAAGCTGGCTTGTGAAATGTTTGGAAATATTCCCTTCTCTTCAGTTTTTTTTTTGGAGAACTTTGAAAAAGACTGGTATTAATTTTTTTTTTAATGTTTGATAGAATTCACCAGTAAGCCCCTGTGGTCTTGAGTTTTTCTTCGTTGGGAGATTTTTGATTACTGATTCACTCTCCTTACTCATTACTAATCTGTTCAGATTTTCTACTTCTTCATGATTCAGTCTTAATAGGTTGTCTATTTCTAGGAATGTATCCATTTCCTCTAGGTTATCTTATGGCTTTGTTGGTGTATAATGCTTGCAGTAATCTCTAACAATCCTTTGCATTTCTGTAGCAAAAACTGTAATGTTTCTGCTTTTTTTTTCTGATTTAAGTCTTCTCTCTCTTTTTTGTTTAGTCTAGCTAAAGATTTGTCAACTTTGTTCCTCTTTTCAAGAAAAACAACTCTTAGTTTTGTTCTTTTCTATTGTTTTCTATTGTTTTTTTCTTTTGTATTGTTTTTCTAGTCTCTATTTCATTTCTAATCGGATCTTTGTTATTTCTGCTGCTAACTTAAGGCTTAGTTTGTTCTTTTTTTCCCCCTAGTTCCCTGAAGTTATTTAAGATCTTTCTTTTTTCTTAATTTGGTGTTTATCACTATAAACTTACCTCTTAGAAATGCTTTTACTGCTTCCCTCAAGTTTTGGTATGTTGTATTTCCATTTTCCTTTATTTCAAGATTTTTTTATTTCCCATTTGATGGCTTCTTTGATACATTGGTTGTTCAGGAGTATGCTCTTTAATTTCCACATATTTGTGAATTTCCTTTATTAGTGGTTGATAGTTTCTTATGTGGTCAGAAGATACTTGACACTTTATAGGTATTTCTTATAGAGCACTTACACATGCTAAAGACTCTGCTTTTGGAAAAATGGCCTAAGATAAACGAGCACAAGACCCATATAAGGACCATCAGAGTCAAGTTGTGTTTCTCTTAGTACCCAGATGTTACATGAGTTGTTGACAGCCATTGGAAAGAAGAGAAGAATCAAGCCAACACTAAGGAAGCAGGGTGAAAAATAGAAGACAAATCTTGGTCATTTAGTTTAAACTATGGCTATGGTGTATTCTTAGGCCAGATCTATGACTGGTGATAGATAGATAGATAGATAGATAGATAGATAGATAGATAGATATGTGAGACAATAAATTACATTTTTATAATATAAGTCAATTAAGCTAGAATTACTGCAAGAAAAATTATCCCTAGTGATACACTGAGGTCATCAAAGAAGGTGACTCTAAAAAGACATTTAGAATGACATTTAAAGCATGGGAAAGAGACAATCGTGCAAAGAGGCAGAAAAAGGAAAGGAGAAAATAACTACTGCAGAGACCATTTAGTGGGAATTTAGCAACTGGAGCAACTTAGAGGAGGCCAATGTGAGCAAGGTGGAAAAAGGTAGGACACAAGATTGGGAAGATGAGCAGAGACATCATAGGTCTTATGCAGGAAAGGTGAGTGGAACTCTAGTCAGCAAACCCTTACTCAAAGAAAAGACCTTCTCTTAACATCAAAAGATTGATCAATACTTCTTACTCAATAGTCTCCAGAGGCAAGGGAAACAAAAGCAAAAATGAACTATTGGGCCCTCATCAAGATAAAAAGCTTCTGCACAGCAAAGGAAACAATCAGCAAAACTAAGAGGCAACCAACAGAATGGGAGAAGATATTTGCAAATGGCATATCAGATAAAGGGCTAGTATCCAAAATCTATGAAGACCTTATCAAGCTCAACACCCGGAAAAACAAATAATCCAGTGAAGAAATGGGCAAAAGACATGAATAGACACTTTTCCAAAAAAGACATCCAGATGGCTAACAGACACATGAAAAAATGCTCAGCACCACTCATCATCAGGGAAATACAAATCAAAACCTCCATGAGATACCTCCTCACATCTGTCAGAATGGGTAACATTAACAACTCAGGCAACAACAGATGTTGGCGAGGATGCAGAGAAAGAGGATCTCTTTTGCACTGCTAATGGGAATCAAACTGGTGCATCTGCTCTAGAAAACTGTATGGAGGTTCCTCAAAAAAGTAAAAATAGAACTACCCTACGACCCAGCAATTGCACTACTAGGTATTTATCCAAGGGATACAGGTATGCTGTTTCGAAGGGGCACATGCACCCCAATATTTATAGCAGTGCTATTGACAATAGCCAAAGTATGGTAAGAGCCCAAATGTCGATGAACGGATAAAGATGTGGTGTATATATATATATATATATATATATATATATATATATATATAATGGAGTATTACTTGGCAATCAAAAAGAGGGTGGGAGGGATGGGCTAAATGGGTAAAGGGCATTAAAGAAGACACTTTGTTGGGATGAGCATTGGGTGTTGTACATAGGGGATGAATCACTGGAACCTACTCTTGAAATCATTATTGCACTATATGCTGACTAACTTGGATGTAAATTAAAAAATAAATATTTTTTTTAAAAAAGGACTGATGAATGATTTTACATTTAGAGAGTTTAGGTGAAAATTTTATGTTGAAAGTAAATATGACTCATTTTTTATGATTCCCCATTTTAAAGTTTTCAATTAAGCAACTACCCATTGCAGATCTCATCAGTTCAGAGCATTGTTACTCTATCCTATCATATGCATGTACTATAACCTATTTAACCTTATTGATTGTTGCCAGTGTTTCATTTAATTGACAGTGCTGCAGTGAATGACCTTGTACATACACCTTTGCAGTTATTGGAGTAAACCTGTAATTTTATAAACATACAATTTCTGAATCACAAAGAAGCCACATTCCCATTTTAAATAAATGTTGCCAATTTATTTCTAAAATTATACACTAATTTATACTCCATTTACAACAAAACTTACTGGACATTTTGTCAGTTAAAAAAATACATTTTCCAATCAAATAGGCCAAAAAAATGCTTTCATTTACATTTCTTTAATTATTGAAGTGTATTTTTATTTGCATTTGTAATTTTTCTCTTATAAATACACAATTCATGTCTCTTTAAACTTCTGTTCAGTTATCTTTTTATAGACTTGTAAAATTTCTTTGGATATTATAAATATCAGCCCTTTATTTTCCATATGTGATTTAAATATTTTTCCCATTGTCATTGGTCTTTGACTTTGTTTATGGTGTGTTTTAGATTTTTATGTAGTGAAAATCACTCTTTTAAAAATGCCTTTAGGTTATTTTTTCATGCTTGGAAAAGACTTTATGGCATACCTCAGAGATAATGTAGGTTCAGTTCCAGACCACTGCAATAAAGCAAATATCACAACAAAGTGAGTCAAATGAATATTTTGGTTTTTCAGTAAAAGTTAGGTTTATACTACACTGTAGTCTACTAAGTATGCAATAGCATTATGTTTAAAAAAACAATGTACATACCTTAATTTATAAATAATTTCTTAAAAAATTAAGTACATAAGAAATACTTTCTTGGGGCACCTGGGTGGCGCAGTCGGTTAAGTGTCCGACTTCAGCCAGGTCACGATCTCGCGGTCCGTGAGTTCGAGCCCCGCGTCAGGCTCTGGGCTGATGGCTCGGAGCCTGGAGCCTGTTTCAGATTCTGTGTCTCTCTCTCTCTCTGCCCCTCCCCTGTTCATGCTCTGTCTCTCTCTGTCCCAAAAATAAATAAACGTTGAAAAAAAAATTTAAAAAAAAAAAAAAAAGAAATACTTTCTTGCTAAAAAATGCTAACCATCATCTGAGCTTTCAGTGAGTTTTAATCTTTTTGCTGGTGGAGGGTCTTTCCTCCGTGTTGGTGACTGCTGACTGCTGACTGCTGACTGCTCAGGTTGCTGAAGGATGGGGTGGCTGTGGCAATTTCTTTTTTTTTTTAATTTTCAAAAACTACTTAAAAATACGGAACGCTTCACAAATGTGCGTGTCGTCCTTACGCAGGGGCCATGCTAATCTTCTCTGTATCTTTCCAATTTTACTATATGTGCTGCCAGAGCAAGCACTGGCCGTGGCAATTTCTTAAAATAATACAGTAATGAAGTTTGTCACTTGGTTGGCCCTTCCTCGCCAACGATTTCTCCATAACATGCAATGCTGCTTGGTTGCATTTTACTCACAGAACTTCTTTCAAAATTGGAGTTCTCTCAAACCCTGCTGCTGGTTTATCAACTAAGTTCTAAATCCTTGGTTGTTGTTGTTTCCACAATCTTCACAGTATCTTCAACAGAAGATTCTACCTCAAGAAACCACTGTCTTTGCTCCTCCACAAGCAACAACTCCTCACTTGTTAACGTTGTATCACGAGATTACATCTGCAGTTACTCCTTCCACTGAAGTCTTGAACCCCTCAAAGTTATCCATGAGGGTTAGAATCGACTCTTCCAAATTCCTGTTAATGTTGATGTTTTGACCTTTTCCCATGAATCACAAATGGTGTCCAAAGTGGTAAATCCCTTCCAGAAGGTTTTACAATTTACTTTACCCGGATCCATCAGAGGAATCACTGTCTATGGCAGCTGTAGCCTGATGAAATGTATTTCTTAAATAATAAGACTTGAAAATCAAAATGACCCACAGGCTGCAAAATGGATGTTGTGTTAGCAGACATAAAACAACATTAATGTCGTACATCTCCATCAGAGCTCTTGGCTGACCAAGTAACTTGTCAATAAGCAGTAGTATTTTGAAAGGAATCTATTATTCTGAGCAGTAGGTCTCAACAATGGGCTTAAAATATTCAATAAGCCATGTTGTAAACAGATGTGCTGTCAACCAGGCTTTATTGTTATTTATAGAACATGGGCAAAAGAGATTTAGCGTAACTCTCAAGGGCCCCAGGATTTTCAGAATGGTAAATAAGCATTGGCTTCAACTTAACATCACCAACTGCATTAGCCCCTACCAAGAGAGTCAGCCTGTCCTTTAAAGCTTTAAATCCAGACACTGACTTCTCCTCTTTAGCTATGAAAGTCCTAACTGGACTCTTCTTCCAATAGAAGGCTGTTTCATCTACATTGCAAATCTATTGTTTGGTATAGCCACCTTCATTAATTATCTTAGCTATGTCTTCTGGAGAACTTGCTGCTTCATCCTGCACTTTGATGTTGTAGAGATGGCTTCTTTCCTTAAACTTCATGAAGCAACTCTTCTCACTTCAGATTTTTCCTTTGCAATATATTCACCTCTCTCAGCCTCCACAGAGTTGAAGATTTGGCTGAAGGTAATGTTGTGGCTGGTTTGATCTTCTATCTAGACCACTCAGACTTTCTCTGTATCAGCAATAAGACTGTTTTGTCTTATTATTCATGAGTTCACTGGAGTCACACTTCTAATTTCTTCCAAGAACTTTTACTTTGTACTCACAACTTGTCCCATCTGGCATAAGAGACCTAGCTTTCAGCCTATCGTGGTCTTTGACATGCCTTCCTCACTAAGCTTAATCATTTCTAGCTTTTGATTTAAAGTAAGACATGTGCGACTCTCCCCTTCACTTAAACCCTCAGAGGCCTTTGTAGGGTTATTAATTGGCCTAATTTCAATATTGTTATGTCTCAGGGAGTAGAGGCCAGAGGAGAGGGGGAGAGATGGAGGAAGGCTGGTTGCTGAAGCAGTCAGAACACACACAACATTTATTAATTTAAGTGTGCCATCGTATATGAGTGTGATCCATGGCACTCCAAAACATTTACAATAGTAACATCAAAGATCACTGATCACAAATTACTATAATAAATATAATAATGAAAAATTTGAAACATTGCGAGAATTACTGAAATGTGACACAGAGATTTAAAGTGAGCAAATGCTATTGGAAAAATGGTGCCGGTGCCCTTGCTCAAACCAGAGTGGCCACAAACCTTCAATTTTTATTTGTAAAATTTTTTAACTTAGTACTCTGCACTGACAGCAGTAAGCCTGATGCGGGGCTCAAACTCACAAACTGCGAGATCATCACCTGAGCTGAAGTCAGATGCTCAACCAGCTGAGCCACTCAGGTACCCCCAAACTTCAATTTTTAAAAAAACACAGCATCTACAAAGCACAATCCAGCAATAAAACAAGGCTGGCTGTACTTAAAATTAGAAAGCCTCTCACCTGTGTTTTCTGTAATGCATTTATGGTTTCTTTACATTTATATCCATTTAGAATTAATTTTGTGTAAGGACTGTGGTAAGGATTCAGTTTAATTCATTTTCCAGAAGACTTGCCAGTTGTCCCACAATAATTTATTAAATATTTTGTATTTTCCTTACCAATTCAAAATGAGATGATCAAATTTTATTTATTTTTATGTTTGAGTATATTTCTATGCTCACTATTCAATTTCATTAATGTATCTATTCTTACATCAGTACCAAGCTATTTTAATTATTGCACCAAAACTACTTGCCTTATACCTGCTTTTTCCTTGCCTATTCTCATTGCCAAGTTTTAATAGTTCTTTCTTTGTTTTATCCCCCTAGTGAACTTCAGTTCCCTGAGAGCAGGAACTGTTGCTTAAGCATTTTTATTAGCCTCGACAATTTGGCTGAGTATTCATTTTTCTTAGTGGCTTTCCATCTTGCTTCCCCACCCCACAGTGCCTTACACAAAGCAATCACTCAGCAAACATTTATTAAATTTTAAGTGTTAGAGTGGGAAGAGCAAGACGTTCCAAGATAAGAGACGGAAATCAAGAGAGTGAATTCATGACAGCCTAAGCAGACAGCCCCAGTGGTAGTATGGAAAACAACGGGGAAGAGAAGCAGTCCCAGCCAGGATGTCATTCTGTTCACCAGAACACCGGTGTTGTTGATGTCAATCAATCAGTCCTGGTGCTTGATCAAGTGCTCTGGTCAACAGATCTTGATGACTGAAGGAATGACTGCCTTTGTCAACCAATTCTTTAATGGACGAAGAACTGACTACCCAGAGCCTCCTGCATTTTCTGAAGAATGGCTCTCACTGTAAAGCACTGTGACTTAGACACGTGCCTCATCATCCTGAGAAGTTCTCTCCCTCTCAGAGTAGCCTCCCACAGATTGATGAATTGCCTCTGTTGAGAAGTTGTATATTTATTCCCATAATTCTGCCATAGACCGCAAAGTTTTACTGGCATCGCCCTCAGAACCTAGGGATAATCCACATGTAAGGATTTGGGGTGAAGCCACCAGCCGAGAGCCAAGCTCCCAAAACTAACACAGAATCATCATTTTCCAACATTTGCATTCACCTTAAATTCTTAAAATTTCTTATTTCCAATCACGTGGAGAGTCTGATTCAGGATGTCATCGTGGGGTTGAATATGTATGTCTAACAAGCGCACTTGATGATTACCAGTTTGGGAACCACTAACATAATGGATGAGATTAATCTAGATAGAAATGGGTTGTATAAGAGACTGAGGAAACACAGGAGTCCAATTAAGCTAATTAGGGTGTATCCTTAAAACAAGAATGTAACTAAAGAAAACCAACCTAATTATTTACACTGAGATCCATTTTTGAAAACAAAAAACCTGTGCTGATAGAAGAGTATGTGTTAGACTCAAGTCTAAAAAAGAAATCAGAAACATGTGTCAGTATTATTAAAGCAAAGGAATGAATGAATGCACAGACCAGCCAAAGCAAATTTTCAGCTCTCCTTCGCTAAGAGAATTTCAGAAAAGTTCTGGCCATGGCAGTTGTTAGAATTAAGTACACAGCTGACCAGGATGACACCTTTAAAATATAATCATCTTGGGGCACCTGGGTGGCTTAGTGGGTTAAGCATTTGACTCTTGGTTTCAGCTCAGGTCATGATCTCATGGTTCGTGGGTTTGAGCCCCACATCAGGCTCTGTGCTGATGGCATGGAGCCTGCTTGGAATTCTGTCCCCCTCTCTCACTCTCTCTTACTCTCTCTTTCAAAAATAAATAAACATTAAAAATTTTTAAAAATAAATAAAATATAAAACTCATCTGAATGCAGATATTTCAACACGGATTACCTTTGAAAAGGCCTTTTAGTTATAAGTCACATTTATGACTTTGGGCAAGCTGCTTACATGTGGGGGCCTGTTTCCTGCCTATGAAATAAGGTCAGATTGTTTCTGAGTCCAGGTAATCTGTAAATTCTCCTACAGGCCTCAAATTCTTTGGTTCTATGATGTGACCATCTCTTACCTGATGCACACACAGGGACCCCTGCTGCTATCACCAGCCTAGAATCTTGTGGCCCCACGTCTTCCAGTCCTTCCCTAAGACAAGACGTGTGGCAGCCTGAGGTTTCAGTGGGGCCAATTCCTGCAGAAGGCTCAGGCTCATCTACAGATCACCGTGTGATCTCTGAGGGGGTTTCTGGTATATGTGCCAGTGACATGCCTTGGTTTCACATCACCCCTTCCTTTCCAATAGGTATCGTCCCTTAAGTGCTGGATGAGCAATGCCTCACTTAGCAAAGACCCCGAGGTTGAAGGTGAATGTGATTTTCTACATCTTCACAGTGCCTCTGTTCACCAATAATTATCTAGGCAAAGATACTTGTCATTAACGGTCTCTAAAACAGGGGCACCTGGGTTGGTTAAGCGTCTGACTTGGGCTCAAGTCATGATCTCATGACATGGGTTCAAGCTGGATGTTGGGCTCTGTGCTGATAGTGCAGAGCTTGCTTGGGATTCTCTCTCCCTCTCTCTCTCTCTCTCTCTCTGCTCCTCCCCCATGCGTGGGCACTTTCACACTCTCTCTCTCAAAAATAAGCAAACATTAAAAAAAAAAGAGTCTCTAAAACAATGTTACTATAAAAGTGTGTCACTAAGGGACAAAAGAGAGAATTATGTCCTTTATTTTATTTTTTAGTAATCCCTACACCCAACATGGAACTTAAACACACAACCCCAAAACCATGAGTCATATGTTCCACTGACTGAGCCAGCTAGGTGCCCCTGAGAATTATGTCCTTTAAAAAAGTAGATAGAGTAGATCTATTTTTATTTTTTTGAGGAAACTCCACACTGTTTTCCAAAGTGGCTGCACCAGTTTGCAGTCCCACCAACAGTGCAAGAGGGTTCCCATTTCTCCACATCCTCTCCAGCATCTATATAGTCTCCTGATTTGTTCATTTTAGCCACTCTGACTGGCATGAGGTGGTATCTCAGTGTGGTTTATGATTTGTATTTCCCTGATAAGGAGTGACGTTGAGCATCTTTTCATGTTTCTGTTGGCCATCTGGATGTCTTCTTTAGAAAAGTGTCTATTCATGTCTTCTGCCCATTTCTTCACTGGAATATTTGTTTTTCGGGTGTGGAGTTTGGGGAGTTCTTTATAGATTTTGGATACTAGCCCTTTGTCTGATATATCATTTGCAAATATCTTTTCCCATTCTGTCAGTTGCCTTTCAGTTTTATTGATGGTTTCCTTTGCAGTGCAGAAGACTTTTATCTTCATGAGGTCCCAATAGTTCATTTTTGCTTTTAATTCCCTCGCCTTTGGAGATGTGTCAAGTAAGAAATTGCTGCGGCTGAGGTCAGAGAGGTGTTTTCCTGCTTTCTCCTCTAGAGTTTTGATGGTTTCCTGTCTCACATTCAGGTCCTTCATCCATTTTGAGTTTATTTTTGTGAATGGTGTAAGAAAGTGGTCTAGTTTCATTCTTCTGCATGTTGCTGTCCAGTTCTCCCAGCACCATTTGTTAAAGAGACTGTCTTTTTTCCATTGGACATTCTGTCCTGTTTTGTCAAAGATTAGTTGGCCATACATTCGTGGGTCCAATTCTGGAGTCTCTATTCTATTCCATTGGTCTATGTATCTGTTTTTGTGCCAGTACCATGCTGTCTTGATGATTACAGCTTTGTAGTAGAGGCTAAAGTCTGGGATTGTGATGTCTCCTGCTTTGGTCTTCTTCTTCAACATTGCTTTGGCTATTTGGGGCCTTTTGTGGTTCCATACAAATTTTAGGATTGCTTGTTCTAGCTTCAAGAAGAATGCTGGTGCAATTTTGATTGGGATTGCATTGAATGTGTGGATTGCTTTGGGTAGTATTGACATTTTAACAATATTTATTCTTCCAATCCATGAGCCTGGATGTTTTTCCATTTCTTTGTATCTTCTTCAATTTCCTTCATAAGCTTTCTATAGTTTTCAGCATACAGATCTTTTACATCTTTGGTTAGGTTTATTCCTAGGTATTTAATGATTCTTGGTGCAATTGTTAATGAGATCAGTTTCTTTATTTGTCTTTCTGTTGCTTCATTATTGGTGTATAAAAATGCAACTGATTTCTGTACATTAATTTTGTGCCATGCGACTTTGCTGAATTCATGTATCAGTTCTAGCAGACTTTTGGTGGAGTCTGTCGGGTTTTCCATGTAGAGTATCATGTCATCTGCAAAAGGTGAAAGTTTGACTTCATCTTTGCCAATGTTGATGCCTTTGATTTCCTTTTGTTGTCTGATTGCTGATGCTGGAACTTCCAACACTATTTTAAACAACAGCAGTGAGAGTGGACATCCCTGTCGTGTTCCTGATCTCAGGGAAAAAGCTCTCAGTTATTCCCCATTGAGGATGACATTAGCTGTGGGCCTTTCATAAATGGCTTTTTTGATGTTTAAGTATGTTCCTTCTATCCTGACTTTTTCAAGGGTTTTTATTAAGAAAGGATGCAGCAAATAGCACTGCTAGGAATTTACCCAAGGGATACAGGAGTGCTGATGCATAGGGGTACTTGTACCCCAATGTTTATAGCAGCACTTTCAACAGTAGCCAAATTATGGAAAGAGCCTAAATGTCCATCAAATGATGAATGGATAAAGAAGATGTGGTTTATATATACAATGGAATAGCACTTGGCAATGAGAAAGAATGAAATCTGGTCATTCGTAGCAACGTGGATGGAAATGGAGGGTATAACGCTAAGTGAAATAAGTCAGGCAGAGAAAGACAGATACCATATGTTTTCACTCTTATGTGGATCCTGAGAAACTTAACAGAAGACCACGGGGGAGGGGAAGGGGGAAAAAAAGTTACAGAGAGAGAGGGAGGCAAACTATAAGAGACTCTTAAATACCAAGAACAAACTGAGGGTTGATGGGGGTGGGAGGGAGGGGAAAGTGGGTGATGGGCATTGAGGAGGGCACCTGTTGGGAGGAGCGCTGGGTGTTGTAGGGAAACCAATATAACAAAAAATTATATTTAATATAAAAAAATAAAAATATTTTCAACAAAATAAAAAATAAAATAATAAAATAAAAAATAAAAAGTATATAGAAATAAAGATAAAGAAATGGACAATGAAAGAGATGGAGAGATCTTTCAATATTAGGGGTATCCACCTAATACCCCTAATATATGTAGAGCCCTGAAAAGCTGAAGAATAAATGACTAAAAATTGTACAAAGATATCAACATTTTACCAAAAAAAGAAATAAAAACAAATCATAAACATATAGACACTGTTCAGCTTCAAAATAATAAGAGAAATACAAAATGAGACAATGCTGCAATAGCTTTTATTTATTTTTTTCTTATCAGGTTGTCAAAATTTAAAAGCCTTGACCAAACATTCTGCTGGCAAGACATTGGGGAAATAGTCACTCTTATGAATTACTGGTGGAAATGCAAAATGATACACATTTATACAAGGGAATCTAGCAGTGTCTAACTAAACTACATGTATATCTTTTGACCCACTTTTATCACTTTGCCCTGAAACTATACCTCTACCATAATGAAAAGCCGTATTGACAAAAATAAGTAGTTGATCAAACTGCAGCACATCCATTCAGTGGAGTACTGTACAGCTATAAAAAAGAATAAGGAGGCTCTCTCTGAAATGATATGGAGTGATTTACAGAATATAGATTTAGCTTTAAAACAGTGAGGTGCAAATAATATCGATGGTATGTTACCTTTTGTGTAAGAAAATAAAAGTGATATAAGAATACAGACATTCATCTACATATTTTCACAGAATCACAGCACGAATAAAGGAGAAACTAATGAGTTTGTGTATTCAGTGGGTAAAAACAAGGTATAAAGGGATAAAGGAACACTCCACGTTCCTGGAATATCCTTTTTTATGTATCCTTTTGGCTTTTGGAAGTATATTACTTTTCTATTTACTCAAATACATAAAATTAAACCCACAAGAATGGGATGGATGAAAAATCTAAAATGGAATACAAACAGAAACAGGAGTCTCACTATATTTCAAACAAATAACCTAAGCACACCGAAGAAAAATAAATTAAGCCAAATACCTTTTGAACATAATACTTTGCTTCTATAACCTCGATCTAAAGACTAAAACAAGTTAAAAACACTGACCTCCACTTTAGTATGTACATTTTTCTCAGTGGTATGGATGCATAATTCCGAAATTATTTTCTGTGTTGTAAAATGGAGCAAATGGATAAATATTTTGAGGATGTGGGGAACCAGATTTCTCGCTTTGGGAGAAGATATACAAATATGGAGGGGGTAGGCTTTAAAGAATTCTGTGTTGTTGGATTGAAACTGGATACAGTATGAATCTGTAGTTTTTAGTGTATGTATAAATATAGAAATAGATATGCTTATTTGTGTATGTTTGTGCACAGTATGAATTTATAGCTTTAACATAGATATGAACATAGAACTAGATGTGTGTGTCTATTTCATAGGTCTGTCTGCTGAAAGGGCCTCACAGCTTTGACACTCCAGGAGCATCCAAATCTTGGTTTCTAGACAACATTCCCCACTAAAAGGAACAAGGGCTCTCTGGAGAAACAACTGATTCAAGGGCATAGGCAGAGAAAGTAAAAGATGAGTCTGGACTACCTTGTGTCAGAAAGTAAACAAGTGCCCAAATAATGAGGACATGTTAAAAGAACACAAGAACCAGCTTAACTTCGCCTCTGCTGGTCAAATCTGAGACAGTTTGAACACCAAAATTAATACTTATAGTAATGAACAATAACCCATTGAACAAAAATAAGAACCCACTAGCCCAGACTTACAATGAATGATACCAGTAAGTGTTCCCTCTAATGCCAACTGATAAATGTAGAAAAAAAATGATGGAGTTAGAAAATCAACAATTTTGCAGCTATCACAGTAATAATTGACTCAGATAAGGATCATTAATGGATGGTAGAACTAGTAGGTAAAAGCTTGATGAGAAATAGTTTATCTACAAAGTCTCAAAAAACTACTACAAAAGATTCATTAATTACAAACAGGAAAGTCGTAAATTTGCAAGAGAGAAATTGGCAGAGACACCACCACCTTAACCAAGTGATCAAAATTAACATCATCAATAATGGGTCAAACTGACACCGAGTGCCTCCTGACAGAACACACCGAGAAGGACACAGTATCACTTAGGTAGGATTCCTGCCAAAAAGGCATAACCTAAATCTAATCATGATGGACCATTAGACAAACTCATATTGAGAACTATCCTGGAAAATATATGACCTATACTCCTCAAAAAAAAAAAAAAATGTCAATGACATGAAAGGCAGAGAAAGCCAAGGAATCATTCCAGACTGTGCAAACGAAAAAGCCATGTAAGTAAATATAATACTTCATCCTATATTGGATTGTGAACCAGAAAAGCAAAATTGCTAAAAGGGACACAACTGGTGAAATTTAAATAAGATCTGCAAGTTAGATACTATGTCAATTTCTAAATTTCCTGATTTGATATTTGAACTGTACTTGTATTAACAAATATCCTTATTCTTAGGAAATATACACCGAAGTATTCAGGTGCAAAGAAGTATGATGTGTGCCACACACTCTCAAAGAGTTCAGAGAACGATAAATATTAACAACTGGTGAATCTGAGTGAAGGGAATATGGAAGGTTTTTTAAATCTATTCTTTTTTTAAAAAAATTTTTTTTTTCAACGTTTATTTATTTTTGGGACAGAGAGAGACAGAGCATAAACGGGGGAGGGGCAGAGAGAGAGGGAGACACAGAATTGGAAACAGGCTCCAGGCTCTGAGCCATCAGCCCAGAGCCCGACGCGGGGCTCGAACTCACGGACCGCGAGATCGTGACCTGGCTGAAGTCGGACGCTTAACCGACTGCGCCACCCAGGCGCCCCTAAATCTATTCTTACAACTCTTCTAAAAGCTTGAAATTATTTCCAAATGGAAAGGAGGAAGGGAAAGGAAGTGGGGGAGAACAGAGAGGGAAAAGGAAGGAGGAGAGGAAGGGAGGAGGGAAGGGGAGAAAAGGAAGGAAGGAAGGAAGGAAGGAAGGAAGGAAGGAAGGAAGGAAGGAAGGAAGGAAGGAGGGGAGGAGGGGAGGAGGGGAGGAGGGAGGGGGGAAGAGGAAGCTTCAACTGTACTTTATTAACAAAAAAAAAAAAAAAAAAAAAAAAGAATTCTAGTCTCCTATCTCAAAACCCTTTGGCCTCTGTCTCTGAGATCACCTAATGGGTGATCCCTCCCAGAAGGAAAGAGCGAGTGTCAGATGTTCAACTCATAGCCATGGCCTCAAGCTATTTGTGACTGTTTTATTACAAAAAAGAGAGCAGGAAAAATAATTTTTTAAAAAACACAACCCCAAGACCCTTCTGCATGTGTGGCCAAACTCGTTTTCTAGCTAGAAGTCTCAGGAGGCTTACATGAAGTTCCCCACAGAGCACAAACTGGGGGTTACAGAATCAGAACTAGGCTTGTAACCCTGCTCATAACTTAATAGCTACTTAACTGTCTGAACCTCAGTTTTCTCTTCTGTCAAATGAACATAATTGTGCCTACATCACACAACTGTGAAAAAGATTAAATAACATATATACATATACGATGACATGTGTTTTGTACCTAAAGTATGTTCAATGTGTCTTTTTTTCCTCTTCCTTTCCCACAAATGACAAGAATGAGCCTGACAGTATAAATATCTTTAGGATTGTGGCCAATACTCAAATATGAAAGGTAAATTTAAAAATTTTTTCAAGTTAATCAGTGGTAAGTAAATTAATTAATACCTATCAACAGGTAAACTAGCCAGAACTACGGGCTCTGCATCAGAAGAAAGAATTGGATAATGGTCTAATTTGAAACCAGATGGTCAGCTGTGAAAACAGCCCCATGTGCAGGGCACAAACAAGGAATCCCTTTGTCATCACTGTGGCTATTCAAAAGGTGCTCAGCATCTCGTTCAGTGTCCAGACAGGGCACCCTGGCATTCAGACCTTACAACTGTATCCCAGCCAAAATTCCTGTCCAAAGGCAACACCAACTTGCTTGAGATGGTAAAAGCTATCTGTCAACTCTGGAATGTTTAGAATTAAATATAGAGATGACGAAATAGACCATACTCATAGTTTGCTACTAATAGTTTGTTCATGCACTTAGGAATGATCTGTGTATATTTTATATTTGAAGTATTTGAAGTGTTTAGGAGATTTTAGGGAATTTGATAGATTTGGTCTTCGATTCTAATCTGAAATGTATCACTGAGTAGTTTATTTTAGACTTCGCTCTTCAGTTGAAAGATAAAGAGAATTATGCAAAGTTTGTAAGCAAAACTGGAATGGATATTCCAGTGGATGGATTTTAGCTTGAGATGGACCACATTCATTAACTTAATTAGCTTAATTAGAGCTGGAAAGGCTTTGGTGGGCAGGTTGGGCAGTAGAAGTGCTTTAAATAATCAGATACATTCAATTTATAAATGCAATTTAAAATGTTCAAGGGAATTTTAAAAATTGTGATGTAAATAGAACAGAATGTTTTAGGGAATTTGGTCTGTTCAGCTACTCAATCACATTAGAATCAAATACCTCCCTGGATTTATTATATTTATTTTTAAAGTAAGAATTATAATTTGAACATGAAGGCTTGAAGAAAACTAGTATTATTTTTACTTTGTAAGTTTCCTAAATTGAATATTAATTCTTAAATCTTGAGGCTTAAGTTGTATTTTATATCCACAAAAACATAGCGTACAGACACTACATAACTCATTGGACAGTGCCAATTTTAGGTTGATGACCACTAAGATTTCTACCGTATTTTGTTTCCTAGGAGAGCTGTATATAGAATTTACTCAATTTAAATATTTTTTTTATTTTTTTTAACGTTTATTTATTTTTGAGACAGAGAGAGACAGAGCATGAATGGGGGAGGGTCAGAGAGAGGGAGACACAGAATCCGAAAACAGGCTCCAGGCTCCAGGCTCTGAGCTGTCAGCACAGAGTTCAAGCGGGGGCTCGAACTCACGGACCGTGAGAGCATGACCTGAGCCGAAGTCGGCTGCTTAACCAACTGAGCCACCCAGACGCCCCCAATTTAAATATTTTAAAACCATTTTAAACGTCAGGAAATGGAAAGGAAATAGGAGGGAAAAAACTGCATGATAGGATGATAATGGTAATGATGATGACTAAAACTTATTTTGTCCCTAGTATATACCCAGCACAGCTCTAAGAGCTCCACATCTATTACCACTCACTTAACCTAAAAACCCATGAAATCTTAGAAGCAGAAGAACAAAGAACAGCACAGAAGAGTAAAAGTGTTGTATGGATTACCCCAATCTAGGATGGATGTATGGATGGATGGATGGATGGATGGAAAGAAGGAAGGAAAGAAGGAAGGAAGGAAGGAAGGAAGGAAGGAAGGAAGGAAGGAAGAAGGAACGAAGGAAGGAGAAACCAAGGAAGAAAGAAATGAAGGAAGGAAATGGAAGGAAGGAAGGAAGGAAGGAAGGAAGGAAGGAAGGAAGGAAGGAAGGAAGGAAGGAAGAAAAAAAAAGAATTCTAGGGTCCTATCTTAAAGCCCTTGGGCCTATGTATGAGGTCACCAGATGGCCCACTAATATGTGATCTCTCTTAGAGGGGAAGATCGAGTGTGAAATGTTAAAAAATTCTAGAAAAAAATCTTACGTCAAGGTTATAAAGTAGTTCAGTTACAATACGCAGCACGCTGTGATACACCTATTCAGGTATTCATTCACTCTTGCAACTAATATTAAGCTCTTACTATGTGTCAGGGCTAGACAGTAGCAAATAGCTTATAGGGAAGCAAGCCTGGAGACTGGTTAGGAGGCTGAGGTAACAATCCAAGAGGAACTGATGGTGCTTGACTAAGGGTGATGGCAAACGGAGATGTTGACGAAAGAATAGATTGAAGAGTTATTTAGAAGTTAGGATCAGTAGGACTTATTGGAAAACAGGCCATCAGGGAAAAGGTGGTATCTTTTCACAGGTCCTCAGAAAGCAAGGCCTGAGACCAGAGTTAAGGCCATAACAATATATTTGGCAGATGCAAGCCCAAGGAAGTGAGAATGAAGACAAGTACAGTGAGCAAGGACAGCCGTACCATAATGCAGTGTGCTGCCCTGACAGCCTGGCTCCTGTTTCATGACAGGATGCAAAAACAGACAGTGGGTGGGTTCTTTAGTGGGCATGTTTATTCAGCACACAAGACTCCTTAGAAGGGCTGCAAAGAACAAACAGACCCTGAAGTAACCTACCAAGGAGACAAAGGATAACCCTCACAAGTTATCTTCTATCTTCCATTTACCAAGACAAAGAACCCTAAGAAGGAGTGAGTGGAGGGGTAGAAAGTGATGAGTTAAATGTGAATATGTCTGATTGGCTTTTGTGAGGTGTCCAGATGGCAATATCCAATAGGCAGTTGAATATAAATGTTGTCTGGAGCTCAAGAGAAAGCCAGGTTCTAGAAGGCTGGGCAAGCAGTGTGTACTGGGCTATGCCACCCACAAACCCCATCTAGGGATGAAGCACTCATTCCCCCAGCTGCAGGGACTGTTGTCTGCCAGTGGCCCATGGCCAAATCCCCCTCCAAGAATTACCCTTTATCAAAGGAAGCGGCCTTGCCCAAGTCTATACACCTGTCCTGTGCATCCAATGACAGGTTGTTGTGGGGTACAAAGGCCTGTCCCCTCTGCCTCAATTCAGGTCATCTCTGAGAGGCCATGCCAGCTCTAGAGTTTCCTAGAGTTGGATGATGCCACTGTTGTACCTACATTGCCATTCCTGCCCCCTTCATCCCTCTCCCAAGGTGGTTTCTAGAACACCTGCCTCCATATACCACCCTCATACAAATCTCTGGGTCAGAGTCTCCCAGAAAACCTGACTCAAGGTCAAGCAGAACCTGAGGAAGTCAGAGTTCTAGGGGGGAAATTCTTTCAAGGAGCTGTCTGTGATGAGGAAGGAAGGTTCCTGGCAAGAAGTACTCTCAAAGGAGGATTTTTTTTTTTTAACTTGGAAACACTAAGCATTTTTATCTGCTGACGGGAAAGAGCCAGTGAGAGAGGGAAGAAGGGAAGATTCCGGGTGGACAAAAGAACCCTGGGAAGAAATGGGGTCCAAATCACAGAAGAAGGATCGCCCACTATAAGAGGGAAGACGTTCCCTATGGTGAGACTGAATAAGGAAAAGATGAGCGTGAATGTAGGTGAATTCATTTTCACTGTAGCCAAGGTTAGATCATCTGCTGAGAGGAAGAGGAACTCAGGGAAAGCCAGAAGCTTGAAGACAGTGGAGAACATTGGAAACAGGCACTGAGGCACCAGCAGGGTGAGTCGCCTGGCAGAATACTGCAGAATCGCTAAGCAGTGATGAGGGCTGGTGGAGAGTGAGGTCACCAGGAATTTAGAGTGGCGATCATCCTAGTACAAAACATGGTGTGTTATCGTTATTTACAGGCCTCCCTCAGCACATGTGCCTGACCGGCTACAGCACCCACTAAATGTTGAACGATTGAATGGACCCGCTTTAAATGAGCCCTCCAGTCAAAGGGCCTCATCTCCTCCGCCAACCTAGTTTCATCAACTAAAACCACATGACAGCTATCTTGGGTCTCTCGCTGATATTTTTAGCCTCAAGAAATGTTGAGGTGAAAAATACGCTTTTGTACAAATTTATCATAGGTTATAAAAATATATGCTTTGTAACACATATATGCACATTAAACAGTTTTCCAAAGACCACTGGGTAGGACAGGGCAGAGCTCACACTAACTCAGGTCACCTGATTCTCTTTCCATATACTGTGCTATGAGATATGCAGTGTGAAACTGCCAATGAGTTCCAGATGATTCCATAGGCCTTCAATATTTCTTTCTCTCTTTGCTTCCTTCCTTCCTTCCTTCCTCCCTTCCTTCCTCCCTCCCTCCCTTCATCTCTCCTCCCCGAGCATGGTAGACCTCTTGGAATCTTTTCTGACCTCCCTACTAAGCTGTCCCCCAGCTTCATTATGTTCAGCCCTCATTTGCACATGCTCTTGACACCTGGTGTTTGGTGGCAGAAATGGCTGATAAAATTCCACACTGATTAATTTCATGTTTAATCTAACTGATACTTCTGTAGCCTTTGCAAATAACCTTTTTGAACAAAAACTGCAACGGCTCATTCCAAAGCCGATCAAAGAGGTATGCATGACTCACAGCCACTAAATAAACATTGATGCCTGATGGCAGTAATATGGCTATTTATATTCAGAGCCTGATTTAACCAGTGGCATTCCTGTAATAAGATAATAAGCATGAGCTGTTTACTAGAAAAAAAGGAGAGTCTGTGGTGCTGGTGTTCAATAAAATCTCTTAACAGGCAAATGAGTCTCTGAAATTGGTTGGCAAATACATCCAGAATGAGATGTGCTAATTAGTTGCTGTTACTGATTTTCTAAAATAAAGAGTTTAAACTTAAATTAGCCCTGAAATTTAGTACAATAAAAATGCTGGATGTATGATATCATGTTGAAAATCTTATAGATTATGCCTAATATATGTCCAGCAATACAATTAAGAAAAAAGAACTCTGCACCTAAATCATTAGAATTTAAACAGAGACTAAGAAGAGGTTTTAAACGGAGAAAATTATAAGCACAGATATTTGAATCTCAAGTTCGAGGGTTTTTTCTACTCAGAGAGCATCTGTAGGTGATCCTCTTGGCTATACTGGCAGAGAAATCTATTACCGCGAGCACTTTAATTTTTAAATAGAAAGAGCAAAGGAATGCAAGAATTATCCTAATAGCATTTGGATACCCTTTAAAAATAGATTAACCTATTCAGAACCAAGATCACAGAGATTCTAGGTAAGCACAGAGGAGACAATTGTCCGGATTCAGAAATAAATGATGAAAGCTTCAAGCTTTGAAGCCCCCCCCCCCCCCCCCCGCCCCAACACCTTCCAGCACTGTTTTTCCTCCACTTAAGTAAGAGCAGCGGGCACATGGTGCTTTGCTTCCTTTCTCCTTCTGCTATCACTCCATGCAGCCCCTTCCACGCTGCTCAGGATGCAGCTTCAAACCTCCATTTTCACTGCCTCCTTCACTGAGCCGGAAGGGTCTGCTTCTATCGGGACTTGGAGCCTCAACGAGTGAGATGATCTCAGGAGACGACCAAAGTATTTGTTTAAATCAAACATTGCATCTAAAAAAGATATGGCCACGTAACAAGAGGATTAAGGTTGTGTTTCCACTGTTGTTGTTGTTGTTTCCCAAAAAGCCAACGTGAATTCAGGAAACTGTTGCTTGCATTTGGCAGGTTGAGATAACGTTTGTTTTCCCAGAGCTCACGGTCATTCCTTGAGAGCCAGCTAGATGGGTAGATGTGAGTGCTGCACCCCAGAGCAGTACTGGTCCTAAAGTTAGCAATGAGTTAATTCAATCATTTGGTTCCTATTTATCCATAGTTAAACAGACAAAGGTTGCTTATTTATTTGCTTTAATTAACATGTTTAGTCTTTATCGGAGTAACTATAGTTGCCAGGGGTAACTGGTTATGTACATCTTTGTTTCCGTTTTACAGTGGGGCCCCCTGGCTCAGGTAGCAGTGTTTCCAGCTATTACTGAGACCTAAAATCACGGAGGATGGTGTCAGCCAGGCTAACACATAATTGAAATCATAAACAGAATTCTGAGTCGTGAAACCGGTGGTCTTGCCTATATTTTTCAAAACTATTAAAGTTCTCTTGAAACCAACTCTGGCTAGCTTAAGACCAAAGGGAATTTACTTGAAAGGATACTCATAACCTTACAAGATGTAAGACTGAACACCCACTCCTCAGAAGTCAAAAATCACACCAGTTCCAGAGACATGAAAACAAGAGTTTCTGGGCTCATTCTTCTATTTTTGTAGCCCAGCAACCAACACCTCCTGGTTCCTTTGTTTCTTTTTTTCAGATTCTATATTCTTAAACAAGAAAATCTGGTTGGTCCAGCGTGACTCACACAAATGACCTGAATAAATCAGTTATGACTAACAGAAGAGGGGGACAGGGTCGCATGGTATAGACATGGCTTCTGTGGAAGTCCTGAGAGACAGGAGGATGGTTGTCAGGTGGGCAGCAAACCCGGTCCTCTACCAGTGCTCCTCCAAGTACCAGTCCGTAGTTTGATGTCAGCTCAAGAGGGGGATAAAGAGCATGCATCAGAATGTAAGTCAGTGCACTGCTTACTTTATCAAGAAAGTCTGGCAATTAAAAAAACAAATGTCAGCTGAACTTAAAGCGTATGCTCAGTGACATTGGATTTACATTCTGATTCATTATTTCTTACCTCCTCTTGGACCAGTAGCAAAGAGTTTACTGATAGGCAACTGCCGGCGGACCACTCCTTGAGGAGAAGTCTCTTCTCTTCAGTCCTTGTCTGACTTTATGGGATGGCACCGGAGTCATCAAGAACAGAGGCTTTGAAGTTACCTGGGTTTCAGTTCTTGCTATGCCTAGTACCTGAATGACCTGGGGTAAATAAATACACCTGGCCTCATTTTCCTAATCTGCATGGGAGATAACAATACTACCACATTAATGGGGATTCTTTCCATCATAGGCAGCAGAAATTCAAATCATTAGGTTAAACCAGATGAAATTGTTCACATCTAATCTGAAAAAAATGGCAGTTTTATATGGTTCAAACCAATGATTTAAACAAAAAGAGATTTTATTGGTTTATGAAACTACAAAGCATAATAGTGGAGTAGGTAACATACACATCTGAATCTTTATATGAATAAAGAGAAACTCTGTCTTTTCCAGCAACCAGAATCAGATCATATGGTATATGAAATTCTAACTGGCCCTACTGGTCATTCTCCCAACCCCCAGCCCAATCACTATCGAAAAAGACACAAAGTTTCATGATGGGCCGAGCTTGAGTCACACACTTGGGATTAGTTGGGGGGGATTATGATTAACAGATTGGCAGACCTGTCAGATACACCCTTTCTGTTTTTTTGGTCATAACCCTAATGCCTAGCGCATAATAAGTGTCCCCAAATTAGGTAAACAAAATGATTAGGGAAGGGGGATTGTGTAGGCTCTCCAGTCTAAAGATGAGGCAGACAAAAGCAATTGAATTCCATAATAAATGCCTACGTCATACGGTTGTTGTAAAGATTAACTATGAACGTGGTACACATGGGGCAGGCCCTGACCTTTAATGGCACTTTTATCTATAGTATAGACCAGGTCAGGGTGGGAGCCCACATCTTCCATGCAGTGACTTGTACACAGGCACCCTGGTTTCTGGGTCGAAGGAATTAGCTAATAAGTGAACTCATGAATGACAATGAGAAATCTGGATCTACTATCTTCGTTTGGAAAATGTTCCTCATCCTATTGCAATTTTGATTTTGTCTGAAGTTTTCCTATGAATAACCAGACAAGAATGATACTAACAGCAGGACAAAAGCAAACAGGCACTAAATTACAACTGGAGGCATTTTAAAGACCTACATTAAGAAAACCTCCTAGAGTCTGGAAAACAAATCTTCCTCAGGGAAACTCAAAGAAAACAGGCTGGGTTTTTTTTGTTTGTTTGTTTGTTTGTTTTTGTCATAATTCTTTCTGGTGGAAGAAAAGGGACAGGTGACTTTTCAGGACCCTAGCACGGTCACCGGAACCATTTGTCGCTCACATTCCAATCCAAGTGAGGGCAAGGGAAGGGGGATGGGAGCAGAAGATACAATCAGAATGTTTGCCTTGGCAGGGTCCACAGAGCTCCTCTAGTCTAACCCCCTATTTTACTGAAGGAGGAACTGAGGCCTGGAGGAAGGAAGGGGCTTGCCTGAGGGTCACAGCTAGGCCCCTGGTAAGGGACAGAGCTGAGAACACATTTTTTTAGTCCATGTCCAGTATTCATCCTCCACACCACACCACAGGCAGTGGTGGCACAGCGTGAACCAATAGTGCCCCATCACCCATGACAGGTGGATGTTTCCCTAAGCATATAGGGAATGCAATATCTCAGTGAGAAACTAGTGAAGATCTTCTTGCAGTAAAGGGTCAAAAGATGGGGATTAATGTGCGCTGAGGAATAACCTGGCTCTTACTTTTGGTCACAAACCCCATGTAACTATACCTTTCCACCTGCCACCTGGAGAGAATCCAAAACGTGTACAATATTTCTTTCAAAAAGTGACATGTGTCAAGCAACCTGAGCAAATAACGAATTCAGTTATATAAAATGCAAGACACATGAATCTGACAAAGGATATCTGAGCCTCTTCTGAGCAGGAAAAATGTATATTTAGGTGCCAAAATATTGATTTTGTGGGTTTAGGAGGAGGACAGGCAGGTCATTTCCAATCGGGACTAATCCAAAAGCCAAGACGCATGCTCACTTGGAGGGCAAAAGCATCAAGTTCGTGGTGGACTATCAGTTACCCACCCAATAACAGTTCTCCTCTTCCTCACTGGCAGAGCTCCCATGTTGCCAGGACTGACAAAATGCCCAGTTTAAGTTTTTTTTATGACTATGTGAGATGTAAGTAAAAGACACTGAGGCTTTCTAGAAAGCCCCCTTTGAAGAGACTAACTCAGATGGCAGGCCCTTTCTCTTCCTCTTTCTATACCTTCTAGATGCTGATCAAATGGCTGGAGCTCTAGAAACCATGCTATAAACATGGGCTCAAGAGCCACACCAGGGATTTTGGAATGGTGAGCTGCAAAGACCTTAGGTCCCCCAAAAATCTCATGGCACCACCACATCGGTCCTACACTGCCCACTTCTGGACATCTTTTTTTTTTTTTTTTTTTTTTTGAGAGAGAGAGTGAGAGCACATGTGCATGAGAGCATGGGAGGGGTGGGGGCGGGGGAGAGGGGGAGAGGGGGAGAGGGGGAGAGGGGGAGAGAGGGAGAGAGGGAGAGAGGGAGAGAGGGAGAGAGGGAGAGAGAGAGAACACATCTTAAGTAGGTTCCACATCTAGCACTGAGCCCGAGGCAGGACTCCATCTCATGACCGTCAGATCATGACCTGAGCTGAAATCAAGAGTTGGAGGCTTAACTGACTAAGCCATCTTATTCGATGAGAGGGGAATAAAGATCTGTCTTGCTTAAACCAATTTTCAGATCGTCCAAGTACAGTTCCCAACTTATACAGTCACACAGCATGATTGTGGCAAAGCAAGTTCTTTAGCCCCTCTGTGTCTGTTTCTTCCTCTTTAAAATTGACTAAGAGTACTAACCAGATTTAATGAACATTTAATACAGTGTTTTAATATTCTGTTTACTGAAGCCCTGCAAAATTTTTGGAAATAGTCCAAAGGACTGAGGGGATACATACATGGGTTTCTGAATGTCACCAATGTTCAATCGAAATAGTTCCTCTTTCATTTGATTTTTATATTCAGTTTCCAAGTAAGATTTTATCTGGATAGAGAAAAAAATAATTTAAAGGCAAAATAATTTGAAAATCACTGGCATGAAAAAACATTTAGTACTTCATATGTGAGAAGGACACTTGGGGCATATCACTGCTCCTGAGATGATACTTCTCCAAACTTGCCAATGGATCTGATGATGCCAGTTTCATGCTTCTTGAAACCAATATCCCATACTTGTAGACCAGTCTAAGGAGCAGTCTGGGGCCACCAAGCAGTACAAAATGCCCTGATCCATGCAAGAATAAAATCAGTCACCCCCAATACCTTCAAGCTGCATTCTAACTCCCTGAAGACTAATGAGCTGGAGAGCTGTGGGCAGCTGTGCTCTGAGGTGTTACATAAAGACTGGAGGAATCTAGGGAGCTGAGTCCTTAAGGAAGGTATTTTGTTACTCAGTGGCTCTTGTTACCTCCCATAGTCCAGACCTCTCTAATCCATCAGATTTAATATACTTATTTATTCAAGGGTTCGGTAGTCTTCCACATGGGAAAAAGTTCCTAACTGGTTTTTTTGTTTGTTTGTTTTTTGTTTTTGTTTTTTGTTTTTTTTTTAGGAAGGGAAAGGGAGGAAAGGGAAGGAGGAAGAAGGAAAGAAACAGGAAAAGGGGAGGAGGGAAGGAAGGGAAGGAAGGAAAGGGAGGGGAGGCAAGGGAAGGCAAGGGAAGGCAAGGGAAGGCAAGGGAAGGCAAGGGAAGGGAAGGCAAGGGAAGGCAAGGGAAGGGAAGGCAAGGGAAGGGAAGGCAAGGGAAGGGAAGGCAAGGGAAGGGAAGGCAAGGCAAGGGAAGGGAAGGGAAGGCAAGGGAAGGGAAGGCAAGGGAAGGGAAGGCAAGGGAAGGGAAGGCAAGGGAAGGGAAGGAAGGAAGGAAGGCAAGGAAGGAAGGCAAGGAAGGAAGGCAAGGAAGGAAGGCAAGGAAGGAAGGCAAGGAAGGAAGGCAAGGAAGGAAGGCAAGGAAGGAAGGCAGGAAGGAAGGCAGGAAGGAAGGCAGGAAGGAAGTCCATCTCTGGGCCTTTCACACAACTTTGACTTCTAATCAGGCTCTGTCTTGGCAGAATATCTCACCTGGGACCTGGGGAAAGAGCTAAAGTACAAAGATCTTGGGGTCTTGGAAATCAGCAACTGTCTGGTTGAGCCCCCCACCCATCCACAGAAATCACTTCAGACCCTGAATCAAAAGTGATACACACAAGGCTCACTGATTATAGAGACTCCTATTCACACCATGCCACCTCAAATAATAAGCAGCAGCTGAGGGCTGAGGACCAGAGCCTGCTCAATCAGAGTCCCTGGAGCAATCCCAGACCCTGACTCCAAATTCTCCTTCCCAACTGACTCGATTTCAACTTTGACTTGCCAGCTAAGCTATAGCTGTCCTACTCAAGTCCTTGGCTCTGTTTCTCTGAACATGATCATTGCCCATCTATTCCTCTCACTTTGTTGGAGTCATGTCCCATTACTGAGCCCCAGACCTTTCATGAGCCCTGTTTTCACTTAACCCTTGCTCACTCTGCACACCATCTCCAGCCTACATATGTGCCCACTCAGACCACTCCAGCTGCCCAAATTTAGACTCTTCTGGAAATAGTCAATCTCTTTCTTTCTTTCTTTTTTCTTTTCTTTTCTTTTTTTCTCTTTTCAAACATCTCCACACATTCAAATAGATCATTCAAATAACAGATATCCTATTTGCATTGCGTCTCACCTCTTTCTTTTCCACCCCAAGTCCACCTTTGCAAATACATCCTTCTGAGTAGGTTTTTGAATGATGCTGAGGGAAATAAAAGAGGAAAGAGGACATTAAATTTTAAGAGGAAAAATTTAGAGAGTAAGAAGAGGAGATGGAAGGTGTCTGTTTCCTATCAGATTCAGTGAGGCAGATGGAAGTGCTAAAATTTGTCTTTTGGCCCTCAGCATCTATTTCTGCCTGTTTCTATGCTCCCCTCTGCATCACAGGGGTTGGGAGGCTTAAAACCTTATTTTCCTGACTCCTTTTCTGCTAGGGTTAAAAATTTTTTTTTTTTAAATGTTTATTTAGTTTGAGAGAGAGGGAGAGACAGAGCATCAGCAGGGGAGGGGCAGAAAGAGAGGGAGACACAGAATCCAAAGCAGGCTCCAGGCTCTGAGCTGTCAGCACAGAGCCCAACGCGGGGCTTGAACTCACGAACCTCGAGATCATGACCTGAGCTGAAGTTGGACACTTAACTTACTGAGTCACCCAGATGCCCCTCTGCTAGGGTTTTAGATATGATTTATCATCTGCCATTAAAATGTACTCATGTGTCATCTGGCATGCAGAAGGGAAGTGGAGATCATTCTTTCTGGGACAGCAGTGACTGATGAGCCTGTTCCCACAAACACAAGCTTTGGCAGTGGCCAGACTCCATGTTATACTTTCTAATGACCAGACTCAAGGGTAATGAGCAGTTGTCATGCTAGCCACAGTTTCCTGACCTCTGGTTAATTGTAGAGAGTAGATGAAAGAGAGAAAGAAGTCTTACTGGATTCAGTAAAGTGGATCAAGCCACATGCCCTCGGCAGGAAGAGCTCCAGCTACTTAACCTCTCTCTTCTCCCCACCCCACCCCCAAATAACTGAGACACTATTCCTTATAAATGAACTTTAATATAGATAGTATTGGAATAACTGCTATTTGCAGGATGCAAGTCTGGTTCAATGTTCAAAAGTCAATCCATGTAGTCAACCATATTAATGAAGAGGAAATTTCATGTGCCTGTATCAATTGATGCAGAAAAAACATTTGATAAAAATTCAATACCTATTTGCAATTAAAAAAAAACTCTCAGAAAACTAGGAACAGCAGTTTGATAAAGAATGCCGACAAAAAACCTATAGCTAGTATTATTTCTAATTGTAAAAGACTGAATGTTTTTCCCCAAAGATCAGGTACAAGGTAAAGATGTCGGCAAAAATGTATGCTCTCACCACTGCTATTCCTGTGATCTAGCCAGCTTAATAAAGCAAGAAAAGAAAATAGAGGCATACAGATAAGACAAAAGAACTAAAAATGTCCCTATTTGCAGATGCCATCATGGTCTACATAGAAAATCCTAAGGAATCTTAAAAAAACATTCTTCACACTACTAAGTTCAGCAAGATCGCAGATATAAGATCAACATACAAAAATCAGTTATAACAACAGAAAAATTAATTGTGCTTCTATATTCTTACAGTGAATTTGTGGAAACAAATTAAAAATACAGTACCATTTATAACTACTCAAAAAAATATAGCAATGGAGTGATGGCTGTTCACAGGTCTCTTGGCTGCTAGAGAGTCCCATTCTGAGATAAGACACCTCTCCACCCTGACTCTAGTAAAGAGGTCAGGAAACCTTGAGTAAGAGTGGAGGTACTAATTTCGGGCAGTTAATTACATTCTTTCAGCATCCATCTCCCTGAAGTTTTCACTGGGCAAATCCTTCAGGAGGACATCCCCATTAGCTATTCATTTTTCTTTCGCACTGACTGGAGAATGAAGTGACTGTTGGCGGTGTCACACAACTCGTTGAAATTCACCCCTGGGTGAAGTGATCCTCAAATAATTACCAAATGTAGTTCAGGTAACTGAATTAGTGAATTACATTGGCTCCTTTGAGATGAAAGGCTCTTTAGGAATGTGAAATACTTTGGTTCTTTGTTATTAATAACCTGAACAATGAAAGACCCCAAAGTAGTATTCAATATGCTCCAGGAATGGGCTGACTAAAATTAGAGAATGCAATTGATTTTCATTTTCCATACTTTTCATTTTCTATCCTTTTCATTTCAGTAGTCAGGACTGAATACCACAAGTCATCAAATCCTCTCTGATGTTAATAAGGCATCAACTACAGAACTCTGAGAAGAGAAAAATTCAGCCAAAGTGTGGCAAGCAGGTGGTTCTCCTTTCTATGATTTATTACCATTTCCTCTCACTCACCCTGTTACAATACTCTGTGGGTGAAAACTTCCTACATCCTACCGGCTTTCATTTTCTTCTGCCTTAGTCTAATTTTCCAAAATTAAGGGTCTCAATTACTCTCCCACCCTTCAGGCAAACAATTGCACCCATGACTTGTGCCCAGCAAAGAAAAGTAGAATGCCCTCAGCTTAGTGCTCTGCCCTGGGTATGAAGAAGACAGAAGCATAGAGGCAAATCCCCGGCAGACAGCTTGACCTTGGGGCTGGAGGAATGGGAAGTGGTAGGGAGAGGGCTTAGGGCTGGCAAATGAAACCCCACCCTATCTGAGGTCGGTAGAGAGCTGCAAAAGGTGGAGATGCTGGACCCTACTCCTGCTAGACAGGGGTGTCCTCCATTTACTGAATTAGATCTACAGTTCCTCATTTTCAGTTTTCATTTTTATTTTTTTTTTAATTTTTTTTTTTAATGTTTACTTATTTTTGAGAGACAGAGACACAGACAGAGCCCGAGCAGGGGAGGGCAGAGGGAGAGGGAGGCAGAGAATCTGAAGCAGTCTCCAGGCCCTGACCTGTCAGCACAGAGCCTGATGGAGGGCTCAAACCCACAAGCCACAAGATCATGACCTAAACCGAAGTTGGACACCCAACCAGCCGAGCCACCCAGGCATCCCTCAGTTTTGGTTTTTAAAGCATTGAGGGCTTTTCTATTTCTCTTCCTTGCTTTCAAAATATCCTTTTTTTTTTTAAGTTTATATACTTATTTTGAGAGATACAGAGAGCATAAACAGGGGAGGTGCAGAGAGAGAGAGGGAGAGAGAGAATCCCAAGCAGGCTCCACGCTCCGTGCACAGCCCAATGTGGGGCTTGATCTCACAACCTGAGCCAGTATCAAGAGTAGGACCCTTGACTGACTGAGCCACCCACGCACCCCTCAAAATATCTTTTTAAGTGTAATTTATTCGGTTGGAATTGGAATAGGTAATACACTCACATCGTTCAGAAGTCAAAGGCATATAATTTTATACAGTGATGCCTCCCTTCCACACACATGCTCTAGCCTTCCAGTTCCTCTCCAGAGGCTTCAGTATCACTGATTTCCTACTTTTCCTTTCAGAAACATACAAGTAAACTTGCGCAAAGCACCTCCCACCATCTTCTGTTTACACAAATAGTAACTTACTATTCTGTTCCATTCCTTACTTTTACTTAGTATGTATCAGAGATCACACAAGTAACAAAGAGCTCCTCAATCCTCCCCCACGACAAGTAGTAACCCATTATATTAACATAGGACCATTTGTCTAACCATCAGTGGTTATTTCTCTCCCGTTGGTGATCATTTCCACTATTTCCAATTTTTTGATGCTACAAATAACGCTGCAATGAATAATCTTGTTCAATAAGGGATTCCCACATCGAGGAATATGTCTGTAATTTAAAAGAATTGCTACTAATAGAATTAGTACAAATAATTCATATAATTTCTGAATCAAAGATTATACATATTTGTAATTTTGATAGATAACTTCCAAAGTGCCAATCTATGTCACCTAACACAATATCCTTTACCCACGTTTGTAGTGTGCTGTTGGTCTTTTTCTTACTGGCTATGTAGGAACAAGTTGCAGATACGTTTCCCAATTTGTCCATTGACTTTTGACACCACTTATGGTTGTTTTTGCATGCATAGTTTTAAAAACATGGTTGAATTTTTCAATCTTTTATTTTATATCTGCTATAATTTATGTCATATTTTAAAAGGTTTTTTTCGGGGGTGCCTGGGTGGCTCAGTCAGTTAAGTATCTGACTTCAGCTCAGGTCATGATCTCTTGGTTTGTGAGTTCAAGCCCTGCGTCAGGCTCTGTCTTGACAGCTCAGAGCCTGGAGCCTGCTTCAGATTCTGTGTCTCCCTGTCTCTCTGCCTGTCCCCTGCTCCTGCACGCTCGCTCGCGCTCTCTCTCTCTCTCAAAAATAAATAAACATTAAAAAAATTTTAAGTTTTCTTTGGTCATAAATTACAAGAATATAGTCCATATTTCTTTTCATATTTTTGTGATTTCACATTTTTATATTTAAAATCTTTGACCCATTCAGAATTTCTTTGGTAAAGTGTGAGGTATGGTTTCAAATTTATTTATGTATTTATTATTATAGCTGGCTACCATGTTGTCCAAACAGCATTGACAAAACATCTAGTTTTCCTCAGTGATTTGAAATGAGACTTTTATTATATGTTAAATCCCCCTATGTTTAGGGCTCTACTTCTCGATATTGATTCTGTTTCATTTCTCTCTTCATGAGCCAGTGGTACCCTATTTTAATTTTTTAGAATTTAACTATAATCAGCAAGGGAAAATAAAAGCAAAAATGAACTACTGGGACCTCATCAAGGTAAAAAGCTTCTGCACAGCAAAGGAAACAATCGGCAAAACTAAAAGGCAACTAATGGAATGGGAGAAGATATTTGCAAATGACATATCAGATAAAGGGTTGGCATCTAAAATCTATAAATAACTTACCAAACCAATACCCCAAAAAACAAAAAATCCAGTGAAGAAATGGGCAGAAGACTTTTCCAAAGAAGATATCCAAATGACTAACAGACACATGAACAAATGCTCAATCAACATCACTCATCATCAGGGAAATACAAATCAAAACCATAATGAGATACGACCTCACACCCGTCAGAATGGCTAAAATTAACAACTCAGGAAACAACAGATGTTGGTGAGGATGTGAAAAAGGGCAACCCTCTTACACTGTTGGTGGGAATGCAAACTGGTGCAGCCACTCTGGAGAAAAGTGTGGTGGCTCCTCAAAAAATTAAAAATAGAACTACCCTATGACCCAGCAATTACACTACTAGGAATTTATCCAAAGGATACAAAAATGCTGATTCAAAGGGGCACATGCACCAATTTTTACAGCAGCACTATCAACAGTAGCCAAATTATGGAAAGAGCCCAAATATCCACCAGCTGACGAATGGATTAAGAAGATGTGGTGTGTATGTGTATATATATATATATATATATATATATATATATATATATACACATACACAATGGAATACTGCTCAGCAATGAAAAAGAATGAAATCTCACCATTTGCAACAACACGGATGGAACTGGAGGGTATGATGTTAAATGAAATAAGTTAGTCGGAGAAAGACAGATACCATATGATATTACTCATATGTGGAATTTGAGAAACTTAACAGATGAACATAAGGGAAGTGAAGGAAAAATAAGATAAAAACAGAGAGGGAGGCAAACCAGAAGAGACTTAAGTACAGAGAACAAACTGAGGGTTGATAGGGGTGGGTTAAATGGGTGACTGGCATTAAGGAGGGTGCTTTTTGGGATGAGCACTGGGTGTCATACATAAGAGATGAAATCACTGGTTCTACTCCTGAAGCTAAAACTACACTGTATGTTAACTTGAGAATAAAAAAAAAGAAAAAAAAACAAAACAAAGTGAACTATAATTAATTGTACTTCAATTTTTAAAGCTTTACTTATGTATCTCCCCAAAGAGACTTTCCTTTGGGTCAGTGATCCAATGGAAATGAGGTTTCTTCTCTGGGTCTTATAACTTTGTTTACTTTCCCTCAAATAGCTCAAGACCAATTTTTTCTTAATCTTCCAGAAAAAGAAATTTTGCTTCTACCATCTGAGTGGCATAGTCAAATACATGAAATAACCTTGGGCCTCTAAGGAGAAGGCCACGGGAATACCGTATTTTACTTTTCCAAATCCTAGTGCATGACAAGAACTCGGACAACATGCTCTTTTGTTTCGAAGGCCATCACTTTAAAATCAAGTTATAATTGACCAATATTTATGATATGGCAAGTTGTTTCAGTTAGGATGCTTTTGGCCTCAAGCCAGAGAAACAGATTCAAGCATCTTTAAACAATAAGGAAATGCATTCATTGCAATAATTGTAATTCTTAAGGGGCAGAGAGCTGGGTAGGCAGTTTCAGTGGCCCAGCTATGTGATTACAGATCTAGGCTCTTACCGTCTTTCTGCTCTGCCATCCTCAGGCTTCAACTCCTTCTCAAGGTGATGGCAAGATGGCTTCAATATTTCCAGACATGACAAGACCTTGAGAAAGAAGAGACAACATCTCTTTTGTTCGCTTAGGAGCAAGAAAACATTTCTCAAAAGTCTCCCGTGTCTCATTGGCCAGGATTGGGTGACATGCCCATCCCTGAATCAACCTCTGGCAACAGGAATGTGATTACCTTCAGGCCCATCAGACCCACCCTTGGCCTGGGGAAGGGTGAGTTTCGTCTAAGGCACATTGCTGCTTAGAAGAATACATCTACTGCACGAAACCTGGATTCGAGTAGTAATGGAAACAGGTCATTGGTGCTGATAATGCTTATCATGAAAAGTGCTATGTATGTAATTTACAGGTGCGATGGGGGTTCTAAAGAATGAGCAACTTCAAGGGGGAAGGGTAGAATAAACAGGGAATATTCCAGCTGAGCTTTAAAAGTCAAGCAGGTCATGGAGGAAGAACAGCCAGGCAGGAGAGACACTGTACAAAGGACAGAGAGGGCATTGGGCTGGCACACTGAGGTTCTGTCAAGCTATTGAATTTGATGAGGAGCCGCTGCTTTACCCAAGGCACACCTGAGGGGAAGCTTTGGGCTAGACGGCAACCTCAGTTTGCACCCTTTCAGAGATGTCATCAGTGGATACCATCCCTAAGAAGTTCTGGCAGCAGTTAAATTGTGGCAAGCACAAATAGCAAATCATTAATTAACCTTCTAAGGTCACAGACCGCATCTCAGAGACCACTATGTCTCTTCTCTCACTTCGCAATCAAGCTCCTTGCAAAAAGATACCCACACTAACAATCTTCTCACTTTCATTCAATCCTCAACCCCAACCCAAGGATGTTAAGGACATGCGGTTGCTCCTGCTAAGGTCACCAGTGGCCTCAATAATTGCAAGACACAAAACAGAATAAAACCAACAACATGGGGTGCCTGGATGGCTCAGTCGGTTAAGCGGCCGACTCTTGATTCCGGCTCAGGTCACGATCTACCGGTTCGTGAGATCAAATCCCACATCAGGTTCTACAATGACAGCCTGATGCCGGGAGGCTGCTTGGGATCCCTCTCTCCCTCTCTCTCTCCACCCCTCCCCTGCTCCCATGCATTTTCTCTCTCAAAATAAATAAACTTAAAAAAAAAAAAAAAAACCACCGCCAACAAAAAGACTCCTTCACATTCTACCTTGTCACCATACTGAACTATTTATAATTCACTAATTACATTGATCAACATCTTTAGGGACCAAGGCAGGGAAAATATGCTTTCTTTCTCCCACTTCTGTGTAAAATTCAAATTTAAAACTATCTTAAATCATATTTGTTCCACAAAGACTTCATTTTTTTGAAGTATCAAATTCTTTCAAAAACAAAATCAGTCTCTCTCCCTCTCAGTACCCCTGTTTGTTGCTTATTTAAGCACACAAATGGTCCACCAGTAGAGTAATCCAACAACGAACACATTTGCATCTTGTTTGTACTGGGTTGAACGGTGTTCCCCAAAAAAGTATAACCACCCAGAACCTCAGAATGTAAACTTATTTGGCCTTTGCAGATGTAATTAAGGTAAAGGTCTTCAGGTGAGATCATCCTGGATTAGGGAGAGCCCTACGTCCAACGACAAGTCCTTATAAGAGACGGAAACAGAGAATTGTAAGCCATGTAACACCATGTGAAGACAAAGGCAGAGAATGGAGCAATGTATCTACAAGCCAAGGAACACCAAGAATTACTGACAGCCACCAGAAGATAGGAGAGAAGCATGGAACAGATTCTCCCACAGAGCCTCCGGCAGAAGCCAACACTGCTGCCCCTTTTATCTCAGACTTCTGGCCTCCAGAGCTGTGAGAAAATACACTTCTGTTATTTCAAGTCATCCAGCTTGTGGTAATTTGTTACATCAAGGGCAAGGCATTCTTGCAACCCATACTCATGCTTGCAGACACCTCGTGCACGCGCACACACACACACACACACACGGCATATTGCTCACACTTGTCCAGAAAGATCAATGGCCCAATTGCCCAGGAACCAAGGCCTAAGCCCATTTCCCCACTAGCTGGGTTTCCAGAGAGCCAAAACCCCTTCCCAGTATTTAATGGGCTCACTTCCCCCCAACATTTACATACCCAGCTCACCAAGGAATGGCTAAAGGAGACTAGGTGCCTTGAGTGGGGACACAGGGTTACTGCCAGGGTCCCCATCACTACTCAGTAACTGTGAATGAGTAGACCATATGAATAAATGGGGCCGCTGGGGGGGGCCCCTGGGTGGTTTGACCAGCCTTAGGATAAAGTCAAAACATTTTGTTCTGGAGTCTCAGACGTCCACAGAAAAGGCCTGAGGCAGAGGCAAACCAGAACACGGGATCTCTCCTCCCTGGAAAGTTAACCTTCCACCCTCACCCACCCCTTTCCCAATTCTCCCCTCACCCTGTGAAAGCTCCCAGCCAGCCCAGGCAGTGACCCACCCACTCCAGCTTACTTCCCATTCGTTTCACTCAGTCATTCAACAAACATCCACAGGCACCTACTGTGTGTCAGTCACGGTGCCAGGCCCTGGAGATCCAGGGATGCCAGGCACCGCCTGCTTGCCAGACCCCGCCGGGGAGAGTGTAGGAGCCTCCCTCTGCTCCTCTCATTCCAGGCACGCTCCACACAAGGCCCTCTCTTCAGAGAACCATGGCTTCTCCATTTCTTCTTTCAGAGGCCTCCCCCTGGTGCAGGAGCAGTGGCTCAGAAAATCTGTCTTTTCAGTTGCATTATAGGATTTTTTTTTTTTTTTAAAGCAGCAGCAGCAGCAGGGGCAGCGCCTTACCTTCCAAGAAGCCTGTGGCTTAGGCTAATATTTACATGTATTTGCATTTCCTTTGTACACAAGGATGGGGAAAGGGTGGGGAAGGGAGTTTTGCCAAAGAAGGAACAGGCACCCTGAGCCAATCCTCAAAGTACTATTGCAGTTGCCAATTGAAAATCAAGAAGCAACTTGTTTAGCTAAAACTCAGGTGATTTCTATCATTCCCGCCCTGGCTCTCCTCCCCGCTGCAAACTCCTGGCTCCTCAGCTGGCCTGTGTATCTGTTCGAGTCAGGTGTGGGCGAGCTCTATTTTGTCTTGGTCTTACATGCACTGGAAATTGTCTTTCTCCCCTAATTCTTCAGGTTTTGGTCATTTTCAGAGAACTCTGTGGGCACCCTCTGGTGGCTGACTGAAAATTTTACCTGCAAAAGTTGCAGTTTAGCAGGATGTTGCAGGCTCTCTTTTTGCAGTCACGCTCTTTGGTTGGAGGTTAGAAGCTATAAGCTTATTTGCTGTTCTTTGTACTACGTCTTTCCTCACACGATACTTGAGCTGGAGGCCAGGACAGTAGCTCTGCCCGCTCCGGAGGAAAGACACTTTACAGAAAGGGCAGAGCAGGGGCGTCTGGGTGGCTCAGGTCATGATCTCTGTGGGTTCGTGAGTTTGAGCCCTGCGTCAGGCTTTGTGCTGCCAGCTCAGAGCCCGAAGCCTGCTTCGGATTCTGTGTCTCCCTCTCTCTCTGCTCCTCCCCCGCTTGCGCTCTGCCTCTCTCTCTCAAAAATAAATAAAGATTAAAAAAATTTTTTTTGGAAAGGAAAGGAAAGCAAGCAAGCAAGGGAGGGCAGAGCAAAGAAATGGCATGAATTGTGCTTTGCAGTTTTTCCAGGTCAGCCCAGGTGAGGAGGATGAGGGCAGCCTTCTTTGGGCTCTCAGAGGACTCACCTCAGAGGAAAACTCACTGTATCTCAAGGGCAGGCCAGGCTCCTGGAACGGTTCTCTTCCCAGAACTCCTGCTCCTCCACCAGTCCAAGGGGCAACCATTCCTGAGAATCTTCCTGATCTTCAGAGAAGGGCTGGGGCTGAAAGGAGGGAGGAGTAGAAGCGGGAAGAACTGTCCACCTGAGGATGACCACTCTCAGGCCTTAAAATCAGAAGATCTGACGAGCATTGCTGTTCTGTCAACACAATAAATACCACCACCTGATATTCCTTAGCTCTTTCTCCAAGGATTTCATTAGCCTCAGGTCACTTCCCAAAACCAGTTCATGTTACCTTCATTTTATAAAAAGAGGCCCCAGGAGGTTAACTACTAATGTGACTTTCTGCAGCTTGTCAGCATGGGCCAAGATGGTGTCTTCTCTCCTGCCTGCTGGTGTTCTGGAATATTTACCACTAGCTGCTGTGGGTCTCAGCCACATCCCACCCCTGAGTCTATCAAAGCAAGCCACCCAGGAACAGGCAAATCGTGATGAGGCCTTTGTAAGGCAAGATCTTAATTTAAGGAAGGGTATACTTGAGGCACAGGAGAATGGCAATATCGCAAGTGGGTTCCAGAAGCTGGAAGGACAACCAGGTTGCTCAGATTCCAGACTCCTTCGTCTTAGGCCTAAGTCACATCATTAACTGGGAAGAAAAGAAGCGTTGTCTACCAGAAACAATCCTCTTTATTGCTGCCATTTTTCATTTGCTTTCTTTCCACAACCAGGCCCCAGGGCAGAAGGGAAGCCCCGCTCCCGGTGAGCCATCAGTCACCCCACACTGGCCGTGGCAGCCCTGTTCTGCCCAGCTGGGTCTGAGAATGCCGCTGGGGGCAGTGGGAGGGGAATAATGTCTTTGGTGGACAGCCTCGAAGCTAAGATAAGACTGGGACAGAGCAGAAAACAAAGAAGTCCGTGTGACCACAAGGTCAGGGAACAGACAGCTCAACTACCCACAGAGCCACCCGCCCAGAGGCAGGGCAGTCAGGGATCTCCTGCTAAATCTGAACTGAGCTCATGGATTTCTCCCTCTAGCTAGTGCTTCCAGCAGAATGCAAATATTGTTACTGTAGGCCCCAAACACTCACGCAGGGATGGAGAAGGCATCTTGATCATCACAGCTGAGGGAGTGCTCCCTAAGTGCAGCCACCTCCCACTCTAAACCCTTCATCTAGGGGCGCCTGGGTGGCTAAGTCGATTGAGCAGCTGACTTTGGCTCAGGTCATGATCTCACAGTTCATGAGTTCGAGCCCCGCGTCAGGCTTGCTGCTGTCAGCACGGAGCCTGCTTCAGATCCTCTGTCACCCCCTCTCTCTGCCTCTTCCCTGCTTGTGCTCTATCAAAAATAAATTAACATTAAAAAAATATATTTAAACCCTTCACCTAGATGAATTCATTAGTCTCCATGACAGCCAAATAAAGGAGGTGCATGCTGTTATTACCCCCCCAGAAAAGGACACCACGACACAGAGATTCTTGCCCCACGTCATGCATATTGTCGCTGGTGGAGTCAGGATTCAAACCCAGCCGCCTGGCTCCAGAGCCTGTTCTCTTCAACCGCTTCATCCCACCGTTTCCCTACGTGTGTGTCAGGGGCTCCTTTATCCTTCACAAAAGCTGCACATCGTATGCACTGCTATCTCCATTTTACTGATGAGAAAATGGAGTCATAGAGGCGTTAAACAGGGTTACACAGGCAGCAAGGGGCAGAGTCAGAATTTGAATCTAGGCAGCTAGACTCCTGAACCCCAGCTCTAACCATCACATTCTACCACCTCCCTCTAAGCGAGGGCAATTCTCCAAAGCTTCCGCTCATTGCATTTTGCAGATTTCCTCCTAGACAGTGGCAAGCACCACCCTTGGCTTTGGGGCTGGCCCTGAAGCCCAGGGAGTAGCCCTCCTCCCCTCCTAAAGGCAGATCGGAAAAGGCTCCTCCCTGTCTGCACACTGCTCCAGGGATGGGCTCATTGCCTCATGCCTCTGACTGGCTAGGCAATATCAGTCTTGATTCTGTCCAGGTCACCCAGGGTTTACTCTGGGGCTTCCAGCCCTGGGAAAGTATCTCACTCTTCCTTACCCAGATTATTCCAATTTCCCTGGAAGCCCAAATATTTATTTTATGGGACATAAAGGCAAATTCAGCTCCTCTACTGGGTATCAGGCTCCCCAGGGCCCCCCTGAGGCAGCCACTTAGGAAATTGGGGAATGAGTAGGTCAGTCACAGTCCTGCTCCTGAGCTGAGGGGCCAGCACTCATAGGGCATTACTAGGTTTTACTTTTCTGATTAAGAAATGTCTTAAGCAAATTCTTCTCCTTTCTAATTGATCATGTATTTGGCTACCTTCCAAAATTGACACTGGCCTTCGTCTTCTAAGGTTTGTGTTCTGCTGAGTTGGGCAGTTGAGTTTTATCAAACAGGATCAACGCCGTGATATCAACTTCAAATTGCCAGGTACCCTTGCTGGATGTCTTCCATTTGTCCCTCCATATCTCCCTTCACACTTCCCCCAGGGTGCTGACCTATAAGGACAATATCAATAGGTTCCTTGTCCTCAGGCTTTCATTGGTTTCATCCAGTTGGAGGTCACTGGCAGTAAATAAGTAGGCAGGAGGAGAGAGAGGTCAGAGTGTTTATCCTGCCAGCTTACCTTGAGTTATCTGAGTGCCTCTATGGAGGCCATAACATATATTTATACTCCTGTATCCATTGGTAACAACTTACCTCAAACAGTAACTTAAAACAATAACAATCACTTATTTTATTGATGAACCTACAATTTGGATGAGGCTTAGAGAGGCAACTCAACTCTCTTCCGTGTGGAATAGGCCAGGGCAGGGTGACTGGGGCTAGAGAATCCACTTCCAAGATGCCTAGCAAGTTGGTGCTGGTTATCATCTGATCATCTGGGGGAACTTAGTCAGGGCTGCTAACAGAGACCTTTAGTTCTCCAGAAGGGCCTCTCCTTGGGGCTGTTAGACTTCCTCCCAGCAAAGTGAGTGGTCCAAGAGGAAAGTAATGGCAGCTCCCAGTCTCTTAAGGCCCGGGCCCAGAAACTGGGACAACATCACTTCCACCATGATCTTGGTCAAAGCAGTCACAGAGACCCCTCTGATTCAAGAGGAGAGAACACAGACCTCACTTTTGATGAAAGGACTATCAAAGAATTTTAGACTGTCTTTAATCCACCATGGTTTATAAGTGGTCTCTCCTACAGCTACCTTTCCAGGGTCCAATAACTGCTCTCTCCCCTTGCTCCATCAGGCCAGGAGTGGAACACCTGGCTCCTTGTTAGTGCCTGTCCCAAGGAGTGTCCGTGGTTTGATTCACCTCTACCCTGATCACACGTTTGTAATAGCCTCTTTATTAAACTCCACCTCAAAATATCCAGCTTGAGTGTACCCAGGGATGTGCCTGGACCCTGGCAATATTTCTCTGCCAAGTGCCTACTTGACCCCAACAGGAATATTCTGTGAGACCACCCTCCTCAAAACCTCTCCTCCTAACTCCAACCAACCCCCAAACTCCCCATACTCCAATAGCCTCTCAACTTTACCTATCACTTTCCTTCTGGCCCTTGGAAGACCTCAGCTCAGTCAATAAGAGCTGGCTAGCTTATCAAAATAATCCATGCTTCCATGCTTCTAGGGTGCTCATGATTCACACATACCTCACCCAGGAAAATGTTTATACTATTATACTTCCTCAAGAGTCAAATCTTAACCCAAACTCTTAAATTCTATGTTCATAAACATAGAAATTTGTGAACCTCCAAATAGGCTAATAAAGGGGTCTGTCTTTTGGTCAGGCTAGCCTTTCAGATCTCCTCAAACCACACAAAAAACTTCCAAATCTTCCTACCTGCAGCCTTCTAAAGTTTGCCTTAACCTTGATTTCCCATGCAGAGCCTGAAGATCTATTTTACTTCTTTCGGCTTTTTCCTGGTAACTCTCATGCCTCCAGTGGGGGACCTATAACTGATTAAGTCCAGAGCCATGGCAAAAGGGCATCTTGACTGCCCCCATGCCTCATCTCATTCAAAGACAAGTGTATCACCAGCAAGTGAAGAGGAACAAAGTTGGTCCTTCTATGACACTGCAAAAGATAGCATTTTCTGGATTCTTATCTGGAACTCCAGTAATTATGGTATCTGTCATTAACTTATTCAGCAGAACTGAGAAAGGCAGTACGAAACTATTTCTGAAGCACTTTCTTCACTTCTAGTACTTTCAACACTTTTCATTAATTCATTCACTGAAGAAATATTTATTTGAACACTTGCTGTATGTGATAGGCAATGTACTAAGCATTGGGAATCAATGATGAGCAAAAACAAACTGAATGGAAGATACGTCACTCAAAGAATTTCACAAATAAATGTGAAATAACAAATTATGATACCTTTTTCCTTGTATTATGAGTGTGCATAATAAGGAGACTGTCATCATCAGGGGGGTCAGGGATAAATATCCATCACTCTTAAATCCCACTGATGCTCCCATCCTCCACCAAACTCATCCCCACCCTGGGATAACCATGGAACAGCTCAAATGGAAGGGTTAGTCCCTGTTTCTTATAGCTCTGACCTGTAAGTGCTAGGGACTTCCACCTACAGCAGCCCTGTCAGCTTCCCAGTCCAACCCACCCACCCTAGGAGATATCAGGAGCCCAGGGACACCACTCCCATCAGTGGGAGGGGCCTGGAGTGGGCCTTAGTCGGAGTCTTCTTCTAAAGCAGAGTGAAATGTGTTTCATGGTGGCATGGTCAGGTCTTCTAGGAACCTACCTATTGCCATGCCAAGCTGCCCAAGGAATCTCTACCACAGAGTCCCAGCCCCATTTACCAGGATGCCTCAAAGGCAATGTTGCCGGAGATGTCGGTGGGGTATCTGGCTCAGCTCTTCATCCACATTTTTTTTTTTAAATTTTTTTTTTCAACGTTTTTATTTATTTTTGGGACAGAGAGAGACAGAGCATGAACGGGGGAGGGGCAGAGAGAGAGGGAGACACAGAATCGGAAACAGGCTCCAGGCTCTGAGCCATCAGCCCAGAGCCCGACGCGGGGCTCGAACCCACGGACCGTGAGATCGTGACCTGGCTGAAGTCGGACGCTTAACCGACTGCGCCACCCAGGCGCCCCTTCATCCACATTTTTAATGAACTGGTTTCGGGGCGCCTGGGTGGCTCAGACAGTTAAGCATCTGACGTGGCTCAAGTCCCGATCTCATGGTTTGCGAGTTCAAGCCCTGCCTCAGGCTCTGTGCTGACAGCTCAGAGCCTGGAGACTGCTTCAGCTTCTGTGTCTCCCTCTCTTTCTGCCCCTCCCCCACTCTCTCTCTCTCTCTCTCAAAAATAAACATTAAAAAATAATTTAAAGAGCTGGTTTCTACATCCTCCTGAGTCCATGTGCAACAGGATTTTACAGATCTCTTTCTACCATGTCTCTGGGTAGTACTATCCTGATACTTACTTTTAGTTGCTTCTCTTCTTATAGCTAATCATGGCAGAAGCTATACATCTAGGCAGTACCCAAGGTTCTCTGAACCTCATGTTCACTCTGTCTTCTAATGAGAGCCAAATGCCAGCAGAGAGCCCTCTAGGGACTTCTGGGCCCTCCCAATACCGCACATGTTACTAGCACAGACACCCCACCAAGCTCTGCCCTTCCCTGCTCCTCCCCGTCTGCGCATACAGAACATGTGTCTGCCTTCCAGCCGCGTCCCCATACATTCAGATGAATGTTCCCATTTGAGGATGCCAGTCTACAGAGGCAATAAACAACAACTGAGAGAAACCTAAGTCAGAACTGGATTTCAATGCCGGCTCTACCTCTTACCAGCTACGCGCATTTGAGTAGCATACCCAAACAGCCTCAGTTTCTTCACTGACAGAAAATTGAGATAATAATTTCCACCTTCTGAGAAGAAATAATGGCAACCCTAGTACAGTGCCAGGAACCCAGAGGGTACTTGACAAATGCTAGTTTCCTTTCTGTTCTGACAAAGCTGCTGTGGCCAAAGGTCCCTCAACGGAGTCTGTACTCAGCCATCTGCTCCAAAAGACTAAAGCAAAGGTGCAAATAATTTAAAACCACAGTCCCCTTTGCCGAAATGAAGCATTCTTTCCTGTTGAGGAGGACTGCATCCTGAAGGCTATGGAGGCAGAGGAGTCTGCTCCCACAGACAGCCCCCGGAAGGGGAAGTCTGAGGGCTGGGGGAGGGGAGGTGCACCAGCTCTAAGAGATTCTTTCAGTCCTGAGGGAGCAAGTGTGGCCACCGGAAAGGTTTCAAACGGAGTCAGCCCACTGCCCTAAAGGGTTGCCTTGACCCAACTCAGGCCAGCAACTCCATGCCCAGCCCACTCTAGGAGGCAATAGGAAGAATGACTACATGGGCCACATCCTCCCTCAGAAAGAGCCAGGGAGCACCTCCCAGCTGCTCTGATCAGAATAGCATCTGGGAAAATCTGATGTCACCAACAAAGCCAACGAATGGATCTAGACGACGCCTCCAAGCTGAATCGGGACTGTAAGAGCCTCCCTCGGCCTGGCTTGCAAAGAGGCCCTAAGAGGGAATCAATCTGAGCCGGGGCTCAGCGCAGCCTGCAAGCCTCCCCTCCTGAATAAATGCATGTTGTTCTGCATGCCCAGAGGACAAGACTGCCTCTCCTTGGGTGACCTTGCTGGCAGCAGTGGCTTTGTTAGTGTGTGGACTTTCATCATATTCAAAAGATTCTACATTTGAAAAGAGTTAAGCTGGAGGAAGCTGGGAAAAAAAGAGTCAGAGAAGGCCTACTGGGGTAGCATAAGCCTTCAACCGAGTTGTCACCCCGGGGCCTGAGTGGGTAGTACACAAAGAGTGCTTTTCTCTCCGACACACACTTTTCCAAAAGCAAGGGGTTACCATAATAATAGTGATAATAACCCCATTTACTGAGAGTTGACCATGTGCCCGGAACTCTACTAAGCACCACTTTGCACCACTTTACGTCTGTTGTTTAATATAATCCTCACAGCCACTCCATGAGGTATTATCTCCGTTTCACAAACAAGGAAACTGAGTCTCAGAGATGACATACCGCCAGCTCCAGGTCATAACTGCTATTAAGTGGTAAAGCCACGATTCTCAATTTGTGAAGAGTAGTGAAGAAAAGTGTGGCATCTTAGAATTAGAGTCCCTTTTGGCTAAGGGCTTTAGGTTTATACACACGGAGGATCAGAAGGATCTCGAAGGCGTCCCAGTCTTCACTCAGGCTGCTCTGTCTCCTCCCCACCAAGGGCAGGAAGAGTGAATCCCTGGGCCCTCAGTGGAACATCACCTCTTTCTTGGGAGCATTTGTCACACACTGTCAACTGTGTGTGGGAGAGGATTAAGGTCCTTCCCTTCTTATCCTATCTTCTCACTTAGGAAGGTCAGAGCCAGGGCCAGCTTCACCGGCCTATGATCTGTGAGTCACACAGCCCCTGGCTTGAAAGGGTCCCATGTTTGATCTACATCTTTGCTGTCACTGCTTTAAAATTCCTAATAAATTTTCAACAAGGGAACTTGCCTTTTCTTTTCTCTTTCTTTCTTTCTTTCTTTCTTTCTTTCTTTCTTTCTTTCTTTCTTAAATTTATTTTGAGAGAGAGAGAGACAGAAAGTGAGAGAGAGAGGGAGAGGGTGAATCCCAAGTAGGCCCTATCCTGTCAGCACAGAGCTCGACTTGGGGCTTGAACCCACGAACTGTGAGATCACGACCTGAGCCGAAACCAAGAGTTAGAGGCTTAACCGACCGAGCCACCCAGCGGCCACTCCCCCACCCCTCCAGCATCTCCATTTTGCAATGAGCCCCACAAATTGTGTAGTTGGTCCTAGACAGAGCTTTCCACTTAGAGCATGGATAGCAGCCAGTCGAACCACAGTTTGTGTCTTTTGACTTGTAGCCTCTTCTCACAAGCAGTGGGCTGCCTGGTTAGAACACCACACATAATGGAGCCCAAAGAGCATGAATAAGCTCCTTTCCAGCAAACGCAGATGATACGGTTACCTGAAACTTGGCAGGGTAGAAGTTCCTCGGTAAATGTGTTTTTTCAACAACTGAACCTTGTAGTACCTGGTACCAATGGCTAAAACTGGCCACCATCTATGCCAGGTTTTACCAGATTTCATATAAGCCACAAAGCTTGCTACTCTTTCCTCATCCTTGTTGAAGTAGGAACGTTAAGTGCACAATCATAGCAATTATCACAATTTTTCTCAGATTTCCACAGCAATACAGAGGATCATAAGGAAGAAAAGGAGCATTGTCTGCTGTCCAATTATGCAGAGCATGTAGGAACAGGAGTGTTTGTCCCGATGTCAAAAATCCTTGTGTTTATCAGAAACTGTGCTTCAAGGCATGCTTTAGTTTATGGTGTTAAGGAGCCAGATGCCTGAATAAAGAGACAGCAGGCCTTAATCATTTTCCTAGGACTATGATTACCTGAAATAGCACTTGCTTTCACCTAAAGACAAAAGTGACGATTTGGGTAGAGAATCTGTGTTTGTGAAGAATTACGTTCCTCCAAACATTGATTTCCTGGGACTTAAAAGTTCTCATAGGCAATATGAGCCCAGGTAGATGTAACGGACCAGACCAAATCAAAATTAAGCAGAGGTCCCAAGGTTTTTTGTTTTTTGTTTTTTTCTTTTTTAAAGAGAAGAGCAACTATTTTGACCTACTGTATAGGTCTATTTCCCCCTCCTTCCATAAAAACACATACAGTTTTACCTCCTTAACTCAAAGGTTAAAGATTTTCCCCCTCTAGGTTTGGTGCCTGAATAGCTGACAAAAGTGATGTTTATTCCAAGTCATCATTCATTCACTCATAAGCCCAGGTCAAAACATGTGGGTACCCTGAATAGGCTAATAGTTTAGCATTGCTTCTACCAGTATTCTTTTACTATCCGTAGTGCCTACTTAATGGGGGCTGGGAAAGTCTATTCAATATTAATGAAAAATGAAAATGTTTTTGTTTATAACCCACAGGTCAACTATCTTCCCGTGGCCTTTGAGTATTTTCAAAGCAAAACTCTACTTACAGAGGAGCATTGTTGAGCGATGTAATTTACATGGCTCAGCAGACAGTATTTTGCTTTAAGAATCCCAATACCTTGTGTGTAGGACACCAATATATGTTCCCCGAAGACGGAAAGGCTCCTCCAGGGAAAGAAAATAACCCTGCTCCTTTTTTTTTCACCTTTTGGTCATTACTATTCCCCCCACTCATCTTTTTGTCTTCAAAGAGTCTTCCACATATTCGTAGAATTAGTGGATCTTGGTTTAACCCAGCCAGTATGACTAGGAAGCAGAACAAAAGCAGAAAACACTTCCAGTGCCTTGGTGAGCAGAGACTGGCAGTCCCAGCGCAGCAGCAGAGCCTGGACTTGCCTCTCCTCTCGGGCACATCTCCTCCACCCACACCCCAACCCCACCTACACAGACACACAGACAATGTCATCAAGACAACGCACCTTCACAAAAGTGCAGATTCACCAGGGAAACCAGACTCTGACACGGTATCTTAGTGTAACTCAAAGGGGATGTTGCCCACCTGGTAGTTGCCTGAACCTCCTCCACTGGGGGCTCAAGTGCCTTGAGCCACTATGAAGTTGCTTCTGGAAACTAGCTGGGTGATCCTCTCTGATAGTTCCCCTTTATCTGGGATCCCTTCAGTAGAAGGGCCTTCTGGGATACAAGACCATGGATGCCGGAAACCAGACAGAGTGATAAAGCCCAGCTGGGACTCTTTGGACACAGGGGGAAAGCCCCCAAATGCCTGTAAAAGTGGGGGGTGAAGAGGAGAGTGATGTATGAGAAGCTAAGGGAAAACTGCCCGCTAACAGACCCACGCAAGGTAAACAGCAGAAGTTGTTAGCTATTACTCCCTCCTCCTTTCCGTTTCAGAACCCTCCTGAAGGATCTCCTGGGATGTGCAGCAAGTAATTAGTGATAGTTGCTTGTTCACATTTACTCCTTGCACAATTTCCTCTTCTAGCCATAGAGAAAGCTACTTCTTGAGCAGTTCTGACTGGGAATCAACAGTGATGATTTAAAAAATCACTAAGCATGCCTCATAAGGAAGGCACGTTATTAGAACATTTGAATATCTTCAGAATGAGACCCACAGAGTCCTCTCCCTCCTGTCATTTATATTGAATGAGTGTTACTCCAGGACTTTAAATTATCTTAATATGCCTTTCAAATCTCTTTCTTCTCTGTTTAAGCCCCCTATTGAACCACCCTTGTCTGTTATTGTTACCATCACTGCTGATGCTCTTAAACAGTACCCGCTCTCCCTAGCCTTACCTTCTAGCTGGAGGTGCAGGGAATACAGTAAAATGGCAACAACAACAAACCAAAGCAAGGTAAGGAGTGCAAGTATCCAGAGTGTTGCAGATGTAAAGTGCTGGAAGAATCAAGAGGGAAGAGAGAGCTTTAAGCAGAGGCAAGCAGGATAAGAGTGGCAAAGATTTTGAGGCCAAAGCAGATCTGCTCAAGAGAAAGTGAATTCCTCTGTCCAAACTAGACCAATCATTCAAAACGGAAGGGCTCAAGAAAATGGCGTGCAGGTAAAAACTTGGAATTGTACATTTTTCCAGCTACCAACATGATATCATTGAACACAGAGTTGGAAAGATATGCACAAAATTGGCTTTCCTCAGGTAGGTGCAAGTTGGCTCAAGAACACCACTGGGGCAAGACCTCTGAGACCTATAACTTAAGTTTAGCTCAGTTTCATTTAGCCCCTAGACAGAACTTTTCAAGACTGAAATAGGCTGACACAGAAAATAAGTCAGCTACATCAATAACTGATGTGCTGACTCCATATGTACAATAATGGGGAACTTGGCCTATTTTCAGCATTGCAATTCCCTGAATGCTGTTTGCAACTCTGTGGCCCACCCCTAGTCTTAATATTCCCTTTCATAAAGGAAATGGAATCTTACCAGGCTCTGTTCAGCCTTTTAGGCTAAAGAGAATGTGCACCAGACCAACCTACAAGGTTACCACCATTGTGGATCCCCCTGACAGCACCCCCCAACTTTTCTCCAGATCTGCCTGGAAGCACAGGTGGTTATCTACTGACTATATCCATCCATGGTTCAAAAATGGTGATCTTGAGGCTCTGGCCTGGAAACTGTACTAATAGTACTCATAGAACTCCTAGAAGTACACACCTCAAGACTCTCTGAACTCAAAACTTCTTTTGTTTTCCACAGAGCAATTGGAAACACGAAAAAATAACATTTAGGGCTCCTGGGCAGGCTTCTTATAGGAAGCTGTACTTCCCCTGGGGGTCCTTCAAGCATTACCCCAGTTCTCCTTTAATAGCCACTCTAGGAAAAGGACACTACTACATGGGCCAGGCCATATCAACACTTCAGGACCAACATCAAATAGGGTAGTGGGAGGGGGTTGGATTGGGGTAAAAGGGAGACTGTGGGGAAGAGGGGTTCAGTGTCTAGTCTATGAGTTCTATATGAAGGATTTTTCTTCTATCCCGTATCTTGAAGGCAGAGCAGATTCAAGTGTCAAGGCATGAAAGCAAACATTTTCCAAGTTACCCTTCACCCTTTTACCCTTTAGAAATATATGCAGGTTTTCTCAGAAAACAATATGTCAGAAATAAGAAATAAAGAATAAAAAATACGTCCTGAAAAATTAATGTAAATATAAATGCGAGCTTTATTTTTCATCCAAATCCTGCTCCCAATTATTACTTAAGGCCTTGATTATGGTACAATTAGAAGGAAACATTCTAGATAGCTGCTGTGGGACATAGTCAATAGGCCCATTTATAATATCTTGGAGCCGTCTGAACTATACAACCATTCTCTCTTGGCCTCTACCCCTTGCTTTCCAAGTGAATTGAGCTAAATTCATTATGAGAGATTTTATTGTATCATACTCCCCTTTGCTAAATACCTGACTGATTTCATTGTTTTCTCAGGCCATGAACCTAAAACCTAATTGACAGAGGGATATGTCTTCTCTTCAAGTCGCACATCCATCCCAGCAGAGGAATCGCTGCGTGTCGGCTGCTCCTGTTCCAAAGTCCCTACTTATTGATCCTGATATTGCACAATTTTCCAATAAATCTTAATCACACAGACATAAATTAGCAGAAGTACTGAGAGTCTTCCTGAATATTCACCGGGTGAGAAATGCAGGTGGCTTCTCTGACTAGAAAAGCCTGCAGGCAATTGCATGCCATGTTGGGAAGGGTAAGTGATTTCCACTGGGAGAACTTATCATTTCTTAAATATTTATGTTTGTTTTCTCAGTTATAAAATTACTGCATCCCTCTCAAGAATTCTACCAAATATGTCTATTGTCTGAGGGGATTGTTTTTTCTAGTTTACTACAGCTTTCAAGATAGTACATACATGACTTTCAAAACCTCACTTTGAAAATTCAGGGGATTCTCTTTTGTCATGGGAGAGATGAGCAGGCTCACCGATTTCTGTAATGTTTCCCCTTTTCATCGCTGCACAGAGACATCACTCTGCACACTCCCAACACTCTTCTAGATGCAAAGCTTATGACAATAGAGAACCTAATATATTTTTTAGAAAGTTAATTTCTTTTTTTAATGTTTATTTATCTATTTTGAGAAAGAGAGCATGCGTGAGTGGGGGAGAGGCAAAGAGAGAGGGAGAGAGAGAGAATCCCATGCAGGCTCCATGCCATCAGCACAGAGCCCGATGAGGGCTCCATCTCAGGACCCCTGAGATCATGACCTGAGCCAAAATGAGTGGGATGCTTAATTGACTGAGCTACCCAAGTGCCCCAAGAATATAAAATTGAACAAATCTTGCATTTGCCATTTATAACCCATTTCCTTCTGCTACTTGCAGCAAAATCTTAAGATTTCTGAGTCAGATTAATTTATCTGAAGTGACCTTTACAATTTCCTTAGCCTCACTTCTGCTATAAGCAAAATGGGGAGAAACATATCTGCTCCTACCCCACAATGAAGAAAAAAATGGATAGCTAGGCTCCCCTGGGGAAAGTGGTATTCTACAGAGCACAGGATAAATGCTGTTGGAGATGGAATAAAAGGTTCTCCTTTCCCAATAATTTATAATCCAGGAGCCCTAGATGGGCCAAAGTCTGTAACAAAAGCCCAGAGACAACTCCATTCACTTACATTTGAGGATTAAGACCGCCGTCTTCCTTTCCTAATTTCCCAAGGTGCTTAGCACATTTCTATGACCAGTAAATGTGGTGGACTAATGAAATGAAAGAAATAGTCAGTTTGATTAGTGTCCTATCTCTGGCTGATATATGTACAATATTTAGTTCTTCAAAAACTAAAATAAAAGATTGATAACCCTTGCTTTGGATTACAAAGTGTCCAAAATCCAAATTAAAAGTGTTTTAACTCATTTTGTTATCATATCTAAATTTTATACCATTCAGCAGCTTTCTAGGACACAGAGTAGAATGATAGAGACTTGTAGACATTTCCACAAGAGAAATGAGATTATCTCACCTTTTGGAGCTTCGTTGGCGCCCTTCTGTCTGACACACATCAAAACATCATTAATACGTTTTAATGTGATTTGTCAACTTGCAGAGAGGGTGTATGAGTTCTAGGCTCACTTCAATGGTCAGAGAATGTCTCTGCTGAATAAAAGCCAATTGGAATTATTTTTAGTGTGTGCTACAGTCTATCTCTACCTGATTTCTTCAAAATGTTACCTAGACAGTTAACTTGCTTAAAGTGAATTTCTAGTTCACCAACTTTTTTTCACCAACTCAATGGGCTGCTAGATTTTAAGGAAAGAGGTCAGAGCTGAGTAGCTATCTTTCAAGTGTAACTTAGTAAGCATCTCTCAGTGATAACCAAGATAGTGGTGGCAATGAAAACCTCTGATGGGAGCTGAAAACCTTGAGTATCATGGTGTCAAATTTCCTATATTGCTACTTTCAGGCCAAAAAGTTACTACTCGATCACCTTAATTACGCTTAAAATATAAAATGCCCCAGATTTTTTACAGCCAAAATATAGTATGAGTCTCTTAAACAGTTCTATAATTAATTCTGAGGTTTTTCAATGTTCAAAAGATGCATACCCACTAGAGAAATCATCTGTCATCCAAAACTGTTCTGGGGTCTCTCCTCTAATAATTTTGGAGACACATCCTAGGCAGTGTAATGTGGGTAAGATTTCTTAATGACTAGAGGGCTCTTTGGCCAAGACATCAAATGGATTCCTGTCCACAACCCTAATGGGACAACTTGAGCCCTATTAAGAGTTATGATATCACCGCCCTCAAAATGGAGAGTTCTCACCCCGAAAGCCTGGGATTGAAGTAACCCAGTGCCCAATTCTCAGTGAAGTCCACTCTGGTATTACCCCCATATGTTCTTCTCTGGTTCTTAAGATTTTTAAAAGTCTTCGCTATTTCTACAGATACTTGAACTGGATGGAATCTTGACTTCTTTGAATATCCTTGTCAGGTAGGGTCACAAACCTCACAAGTATTAAATGAATATCTGATCAAATCTCTCATGGCTTCGTCCAAATCTAGTCATAGTTCTGGAGTCTATGCCCAAGACAGTCTTGCCCAAGGACTCTTGGTGGGATGATCTGGGCCAGTAATACAACAATAAGGAGTGTGATGGTAGTCATGATGGAAGTAGCAGTAGAAGTACTAGACATAATGCTATTAACAGACATAGGAATCAAGGCAGAAAATGGATAGGGCATGGGTAGCCATTACTCCAAACCTCACAGACAAAAACTAGGCCAATGCTGATATTTATATTCCAACCAATCTGTAGTCTCTTTCAGTGAATGTATCTTTTGTGAAGCATGTATTTTTAAACACTGGCATTTCCACACACCTTTTATACCATGCCTTTTGACTTTCAGCTGACAGCGAACATTTCAAGTTATTGCATGGCACTGTAGCAAAACCGCCAAAGGTTGATTTTCAGCACCATTGCCTTCTTTGTCTGTACAATGTTAATTTGAATAGTTTATTACAGTATAACCTTAGCATTTGTTTGTTTTTTAAGAAGAAAAAAAAATGAAAGAATGCAGTTGCCAGGGATGCAAAGCACAGATTTCAAACTTACTCTAATTGAGTTCAAGACAGAAATCACAAGTGATGCCAAAACACTCAAAAAACATTCACCTAACAGAGACTCTTGAGAACTTAAGAAAAAAACTGTTCCTAATCCCCTAGCATTCTTGATAGAGTGTCAAACTTGCTCAAGGCTGCTGCCTTATAGGCCACAGCCATTCAAGTTCAGGCCAATCAGATTCTCCATCTCTCCCATCTGCAGCCTTTCTGAACCCTGAGGCCTCCCCTTGAAGGACCTCAACCAAAGATATTAGAAAGAAGGCAAAGGCTGGACTTCAAGATGTATGACAAAGCTGTAATCATTAAGACAGTATGGTACTGGCACAAAGACAAACACTCAGATCAATGGAACAGAATAGAGAACCCAGAAATGGACCCACAAACATATGGCCAACTAATGTTTGATGAAGCAGGAAAGAATATCCAATGGAATAAAGACAGTCTCTTCAGCAAGTGGTGCTAGGAAAACTGGACAGTGACATGCAGAAGAACGAACCTGGACCACTTTCTTACACCATACACAGAAATAAACTCAAAATGGATGAAAGACATAAATGTAAGACAGGAAGCCATCAACATCCTCGAAGAGAAAGCAGGCAAAAACCTCTTTGACCTTGGCTGCAGCAACTTCTTACTCAACACATCTCCAGAGGCAAGGGAAACAAAAGCAAGACTGAACTATTGGGACCTCATCAAAATAAAAAGCTTCTGCATAGTGAAGGAAACAATCAGCAAAACTGATCATTTACTGTTATCAGCAAAAAGCAACTGATAGAATGGGAGAAGATATCTGCAAACAACATATCAGATAAAGGGTTAGTATCCAAAATCTATAAAGAACTTATCAAACTCAATACCCAAAAAACAAATAATCCAGTGAAGAAATGAGCAAAAGACATGAGTAGACACTTCTCCAAAGAAGACATCCAGATGGCCAACTGACACATAAAAAAATGTTCAACATCACTCATCATCTGGAAAATACAAATCAAAACCACCATGAGATACCACCTCACACCTGTCAGAATGGCTAGCATTAACAACTCAGGCAACAACAGATGTTGGTGAGGATGTGGAGAAAGAGGATCTCTTTTGCATGCTGGTGGGAATGCAAGCTGGTTCAGCCACTCTGGAAAACAGTATGGAGGTTCCTCAAAAATTAAAATAGAACGATCCTATGACCCAGCAATTGCACTACTAGGTATTTATCTAAGGGATACAGGTATGCTGTTTCAAAGGGGCACATGCACCCCAATGTTTATAGCAGCACTATCAACAATAGCCAAAGTGTAGAAAGAGCCCAAAAATGTCCATCGATGGATGAATGGATAAAGAAGATGTGATATATACACACACACATACACACACACACACACACACACACACACACACACACAATGGAGTATTACTCAGCAATCAAAAAGAATGAAATCTTGCCATTTGCAACTACATGGATGGAACTGGAGGGTATTATGCTAAGCGAAATTAGTCAGTCGGAGAAAGATATCATATGACTTCACTCATATGAGGAACTTAAGATACAAAACAGATTAACATAAGGGAAGGGAAGCAAAAATTATATAAACACAGGGAGGGTGACAAAACATAAGAGACTCTTAAATACAGAGAACAGAGAGTTGCTGGAGGGGTTGTGGGAGCAGGGATGGCCGAAATGGATAAGGAGCATTAAGCAATCTACTCCTGAAATCATTGTTGCACCATGTGCTAACTAACTTGGATGTAAATTTAAAAAAATAAACAAATTATAGGAAGTAAAAAAAAAAAAAAAAAGGCAAAGGACCTCTAGGAAGCACAGACTATGTAAACAGCGAAACAAGCACCAAGATTTTTTCTGAGCCAAAATTTTCTAGATGGTTCCCTCTTCAAAATCCAAACTAAGTGGGGGACTTGCCATGCCTTCTCTCACAGACACAGGTTTTTTGAACTCTTTGGAAGCTAAGCACCTGATAAATAAACCATAACACAATAAATTAAATTTGTATCACTGCATCTATCTCCCAGTATGAAAGAAGCTCCTGGTCTTATTCTTTCAAGGTTTATATTTCAAGGCAAGATTTCAGCATAATTTAGAAAGTTTCCTTTTCTATTGAGTCAATTTGCTGTTTTTGAAATATTGTACAAATAACTCACATGTACCATGTTGGGTGGTGAATAATCTATCTTTTGATGAAAAGCATAAGTTCTTTTTAGAAGGAATCATTTATTTCTTAACATCCCCAAGGCAAAAAACTCCCAAGATAAAGCTAGGACTCTTCCTCTCTCTGGTTTATTTGACACCATATTTATAAAATAAGTTTTCTAAATCAAATGATCTTGAATATGTGACTTGGGAGGTTTGTGCTCTTCGATTCCTAAGGAAGAAAGCTATTGGGGAATGTTCATCATTCATTCAATCACTCATTCACTAGACACTCATTGAGTGCACTGGACTTGCAGAGCACTGTGCTAGGTGGTAATACTAAAGGATGGGGAAGATAAAAAGATTAAGAAAGCATTCCTCCACATTAGGAGCTTAGAAGCCTATAATACATGAACCAAGCACTAAGTACAAAAAGCAAATAGGAGACAGGATGGTGCCTACATCTGATTGCACACCAATATCACTTGAGAAACCAATTTAAAATAAAGAGTCTTAAAATCCTGAAAGAGAACACAGGCAGCAATCTCTCTGACATCAGCCACAGCATCATTTTTCTAGATATGTCTCCTAAGGCAAGGGAGACAAAAGCAAAAATAAACTATTAGGACTACACCAAAATAAAAATCTTTTGTACAGCAAAGAAAACTATCAACAAAATGAAAAGGCAACATACTGAATGGAAGAAGATATTTGTAAGTGATATATTTGATAAGGAGTTAATATCCAAAATATAAAAAGAACTTATACACCTCAATACCAACCCCCCCAAACAATCCTATTAAAATGGGCAAAGAAGACATATAGATGGCTAACAGACACATGGAAACATGTGCAATATCAGTAATCATCAGGGAAATGAAAATCAAAACCACAGTGAAATCTTACACCTTACACAATCATCTTACACCTGTCAGAAGGCTGGAATCAAAAAGACAAGTAATAAGCATTGGCACAGTATGGAGAAAAAGGAACTCTCATGCACTATTGGTGGGAATGTAAATTAGTACAGTCACTGTGGAAAACAGCATGGAGATTCCTCAAAAAGTTAAAAATAGAATTACCATATGATCCAGTAATTCCATTACTGGGTATTTACCCAAAGAAAACAAAAACACTAATCTGAAAAGGATATTATGCACCCCTATGTTTACCGCAGCATTGTTTACAATAGCCAAGATATGGAAGCAACTGAAATGTCAATCAATAGACAAGTGGATAATAAAAATATGGTACATACACACAATGGAATACTAGGCAGCCATAAAAAGGTGAGAACTTGCCATTTTCAACAACATGGATGAACCTAGAGGGTATTATGCTAAGTGAAATAAGTCAGACTGAGAAAGACAAATGCCATATGATTTCACTTATCTGTGAAATCTAAAAAACAAAACAGGTGAATAAATAAAAGCAGAATCAGGATCTATAAATACAGAAAACAAACTGATGGTTGTGAGGGGAAAGGGTCGTAGCGGATGGGGAAAATGGGGGAAGGGGAGTGGGAGATACAGGTTTCCAGTTATAGAATGAATAAGTCACAGGAATAAAAGGCACAATGTAAGGAATATAGTCAATGACATTGTAATAATATCGTACAGAGACAGATGGTAGCTACATTTAGCATAGCATAATATATACAGTATATATATATATATATATATATATATATATATATATATATAGCATAGCATAATATATACATGTATTATAGGCTTCTAAGCTCCTAATGTGGAGGAATGTTGTACACCTGAAATTAATGTAACATTGTGTGTCAACTATACTGAAATTAAATTTTTTTTTTTTAATTTAGGGCACCTGAGTGGCTCAGTCAGTTGGGCATCCAACTTCAGCTCGGGTCATGGTCTCGCGGTTGGTGAGTTCAAGCTCCGTGTCGGGTTCTGTGCTGACATCTGGGAGCCTGGAGCCTGGTTCAGATTCTGTGTCTCCCTCTCTCTCTGACCCTCCCCTCCTCACACTCTGTCTGTCTCTCTCTCTCTCAAAAATAAATATTTTTTTAAATTAATTTTTTTAATTAAAAAAATAAAAAACAAAGATTCTTGGGCCCCATCTGCTGGGCTGAGACCTACTGAATCAGAAGAAACTGAGAATTTGTTGGGGTTTTGTTTGTTTGTTTGTTTGTTAAGTAGGCTTCACTCCCAATGCAGAGCCCAACACAGGGCTTGAACTCATGACCCTGAGTTCAAGAGTTGGACACTTAACCCACTGAGCCACCCAGGTACCCTGAGAATTTGTATTTTTATAAATAGTCGAAGTAATTCTGAGATTCAGGCAGGTGGGGAATTCCAAAGCTTAAATAATGTTCTAGTGGCTAGAAAATCCCACGTAGGCCCTACCACGAACACCAATAGCATTTTGCTGCCAACTCATAGTCAAGATCAGGGACACTGAGATCCTCATCTGCAAAGCCAGAAAACTAGCCTACAAAGAAGGGGTCTGACTTGCCCATAGAGAGTATCCAGCTGGATATGCATCTTTAACTAGGAAGTCAAAGATTTCTAGCTATCATCACATTATTAGGAAATCAAATACCTATTTCAGCAGTATGCAAGACTATTCACACAGAATCACCGCTCATCAGAGCTGGGTGGGACCTCACAGATGGTTACAGGTCTCAGGCGGTAACGCAAATGACTAAAACAGGCTAGAGGGGTCAGGAGTTAAAGGCCACCCGCTGCCCCACCTGAGCTGGTACTTGCCATGAAACAACGTGGGCCCAATGTGCCATTTCTTCCAAATTTTCAAGAGAAGCCAGAAATCTGGATTTGAAACACTCTGCATGCAAATAAAACAGACTTCACAGACAGATTTGCCCCACGAGCTACCAGTCTGTAATTCCCGATGTAATCCAAAGTCTTCACTTGACATGTGAGAAAAGAACCTGGTCCTATCCCTTGTATATTTTCAGTTTGGCCTGCACCAGTAAGGAGAGAGAGTTGTGGTTGAATTACATTCTGCTCTTTTTCCTGGGTTTGATTTTGTCAATTTTATTGATTGGCCCTGATGTTCAAAGGCAAGTTTGGACGCCCTGGAATCTGGCATCCGGTGGCTGGAAGATGCTCACATATAAAAGCCCAGCACTCTCACCCCAACTCAGGACAACTCTGCAGAGCCACCCCAGCTTCACAGCTCCCCAGGGGATGAGCTAACACTGTTTTTGTGGCCACATCACAGCCAGGCTTCCCCCAAGGCCCAGTCCTGTATCCCCTACAGGTGTGGGTCCCAGAGCACTCCCCAGTACACTTGCATAGCTTCTCTATCTTCAAGTCTGCTTCCCAGGAATCTGGCCCCCAATGTCAAGCACGTCAGGATCTCACCGAAAATAACCTCACCTGTGACAGTCCGGACTTGCAAAGTCAAATCAGAGGACCATTCTGTGCAATGTGAAAATTTCTTCTGTAGTTTATTTCGAAAATGGTTTTATTGGTTTTTGAAAAATCATACTATAGTAGATGCTTCCTATTTCACGTCCCCACCTCTGCCCACATCTGTGACGGGCAGTTCCAGAAGTTCAGACTCAGCTGGTGTTGACAGTGTCTGGCTCCTTTTTCTGCCATTACACTCAGAGCTTTTTCTGAGGCTTCAGGGCCCACTGGCCCCTCACAGGTAGAGCCCGCAAAGATGGGGATGTTTGTGCCAACGAGGACTGGGAGCTAATGGATTACTGCTCCATCCAGTCTCCTGGCTTTTGGGCAAGTCCCAGGGCAAGGAGCTCCCATTCCCCACCCCACAGCCATTATACACCCTGACATGGGCTTCACCCACCCCATCACCTCTCTCCCTCGGTCCTTTTCCTGGGATCATGTCTCAAATCAACCATACCAAGTCCGGAATGAGATAGATGCATCCTCAATTTTTAAATGCTCAACAATACGCAAAAGTATAAGAAGAGAGTAAAAGTGCATTTGCAAAACATCCCTCCAATTGTATTTCTATGCATTAATGCCCATTTATAAATAGCTTCAAATAGATTGGATCAACCTAGATACTCTGTGTACTAACCCGGCAGGTCCCTTCAAACACTTGTCTTACTGAGTACATTTAAAATTCAAACCACCTTCTACAATCGTTTCATTCATACATCCATTCATTTGACAAATGTTTGTTTCAAGTCTTCTATCTGCAAGGCACAGTGCTAAATACTGTAGATGTTACAAAGACATCTCCCATGCCCTCAGGGTGTTTCTATCCATTTTTCTATTTAATTTTTCAGGAGCATATCGATTGAACAAATTAAGGCCTGCATGTTTTCAAAAACCACATTAGGACTCCTTGAAATCTAATGCCACAGGCTTAAATTAGAGTTTCCATCCAACTGGTAGATATAAGATGAATGGACTCCTGGGTTCAAATTTTGGCTCTGTCACTAAGCAGAAGTGTGACCTTGGCCCTCATTTTTCTTGTTTGTAAAATGGGGGATCATAATAACTCTTGTCAGTAGTTGTGAAGACAAAATGAGGTAATCGATATAAAGAACTTGGCATAGTGCCTGACACAGAATAAGCGCTCAATACATTTTCACTATAATAATTATTTTCGTCTCACATTAACCTCAGGTCCACTAAGTATGAAGCATGGATCCAGGCACCATGGGAATTGGGCAGAATATTGAAACTCAAAATACAGACACTGTCCAATGCTTTTCCACTCGTCAGTTTTATCAGCTTGGAGTCCCGTCACTGTCACTGGGGAGCTAAGGCACCAGAAACACAGTGCGTTCCCCTGACCACTCCCTGTAACCACAGAGAGATTGGTCTCACCTGTCAATTTGTTGCCAGTGCACAGGTGCAGGTGGTGGTTTTGCAACTGGAGTTTGCTCTGGGCCCCCAGAGTCCTGCACGCAGTGTTTACCAATCCTGTAGGGAAAACACAAACCAGAGAACATAGAAGAGATTTAAGTATCAGATTTGCTCAACTGTCTGAGCAAATACCTTGCTGGCATGGAGACTCATGCTGCATTTCAACTCCTCAAGAATTATCTGCTCCGGCAGTCACTCCCTAACACATATGTCCCCTCAGTATGAGGGGACATGTTCACCAGGAGCTTCTCTGTCTTCTATCTTGTGTAGTCCTCCTAGCGTCCGGCACAGGCTTAATCCTCCTAGATGCTTAATAAATATTTGTCTACTGATTGGCTGAGTGCTTACAGATCTTAAATATCACCCTGGCAAAGAAAGAGTGTGAGGAGTGTGGAGAATGTTTTAGGCTGTGCATCTCTTTTGAAAACCTGACTTTTCAAAAACTTCCTGCCTACGCTTTGTAAAGTGCTTTAAAGAGACAGAGAGAGAAAGAGAGAGCAGATAAATTCAAATTAGCCTCCTGATGCAATCGTGTGTGTCTGGCTGAGAGTGGAGCAAGGGTGGAAGCAAGACCAGGATGCCTGCCACTCCATGCACAAAAGATTGCAAAACCAACATCGCATAGATTGGAAAACATATCTAAGGTGGTGGCAAGAACAGGTGAGAAAGGAGATTGTTCTACAGCTGAGGACAGCAAGCCACTGCCGAAGATATATTTTGTTTGAATTGTTCATTTGTAAGACAACAACAACAAAAAAAAAGTATTAGAATTAAATTAGAAACACTAGAAACACCAGATCCAAACTCTACAAGGTAACAGTTGGCTCTAGTTTATTCATATTCGTTCCTACCACCCTCTACTGTCTCCCTGTTATAAAGTTGCATGTAAATTGCCATTTGTCACCTTGCTTCCACTATAGTTTTTCTTACAGATCACATGAGGAGGAAAATTGGGGCTCCTGGCTGCCTCAAGTGGTAGAGCATGTGACTCTTGATCTCGAGGTCATGAGTCCAAGCCCCACACTGGGTGTAGAGATTACTTTTTTTAAAAAATTGGGAGTAAAATGAAATGTTTGCATTCACGTCTCTATCAAAACTGGGAAAACAAAAGACAGACTGAAAGGGCCACATTGCTTCATGAAAATGTTTTACCCATGGCCCACTTTACTCACTTATGGCACATTCTGTGCCTTGTGGGCATTTTAACCTGCATCTTATATTAGTTTTATATTGTAATTATCACAAATTACTGCAGTTTGGTGGCTTAAACACAACACAGATACATTATGATTGTGAAAGTCAGAAATCCAAAAGGGTTTCACTGGACTAGAACAAGGGGTCTACAGGGTCTCTATTGCTTCTGAAGGCTTTTAGGGGAGAAAATTCGGTCCCTTGCCTTTTCCAGCTCCCCTTGCTGCCCACATCCCTGGGCTCACGGCCCCCAGTCAGGAACCCATCTCTGCTTTTACTCCAATTTCTGCTTATAGCCATCATATCTCTCTCACACACAGCCCTGCTTCCCTATTGCCCCTGTATGGGCCCTTGTAATTACATTGGGCCCACCTGGATAATTCACTCCCCTCCTCAAGGCACTCAGTTTAATCACATCTACAATTCCCTTTGGCCACATAATGTGACACAGTCCCAGGTTCCAGGAATTAGGATGTGGGCATCTTCGGGGAGCCATTATTCTGCTTATCAGATACCCTGTTACAGAGGCCAGGAATTGTTATGCCACTGCTTTCTGAAGAGAAGAAAAGGGGGAGGGGGCCAAAGGAAAAACTAAACATTTCAAAACTTTTGAAAATAATCCAGTTGAAATTCAACTTGCTCAAACTTCTGAACCTGAACAGGGAAATAAGGAAATAGAATGGTGAAGTGGTATTATGTCAACATTTAAATCCCTTTCCAAGTCTGGAGAATTTCCACCTTATGAGTTTTGGTGGGAATCAGGACCACTTTCCATCACAGGGTATGAATATGTTAGATACTGACTTTCCCATCATCCCTTGCAGCTGGGGCTGGCCTGGGATCTGGCTGCACCAATCAGAATGAGTCACAAGGGCTTGGAATTGAGAACTGTTAGCATAGGAAGTAAGGAATAGGCAGCTTCCTCTCTTTGGCCAGGCAAAGGCACCCACAATTTTCTCATCAAAACCCCTAGTTCTAAGGAGAACTAGGGCATTTTTCCTGCTTTGAGCAGGAATGCTTTTTCAATCACTGAGCTTGGTGTTCCAGCCTCACAATCATCCTGTGAACTACCCAATATTTTAAGAAACTCCTTCCCTGTCTAACTCCATTACACTCAACTTCTGCTGCTTGCAATGAAGACCAATGCAGAGAGTATATGGCTACAAATTGAGTATATAGGTTAAGATAGGTTAAGAGCTCTGGACTCAACCAGAGCTGGGTTCAGGTCCTAGATCTACCCCTTTCTAGCAGTGTTTTAACCCTGGCCAAGTTACTTAACCTCCCTAAGTTTCAAAGTAATTGTAACGGTACTGACCCTAACTCATAGGTATATGGACACCAAACAGGATAACACAAGTGAAGGACTTAGTCCAATGCTTAGTACATAGTGATAGATAGCTAGGTAAATAGCAGCTACTATTAATTTTAAAGCCTTTGAGTTAAAAATGTCAGCAAAGAATACCAATCCCTCAATATTCATTCTCCTCTCTTTCTTTGGTAATAGAAGCCCCAGTTTTAGATGGGCACATGGCCACATGGAATAAGGCCTATCCCAGACTCCTCTGAAAGCTTAATGTTCCTGTGTGACTTGGTTCTGGCCAAGAGGGTATAAGCTGAAACAAGCAACTTCTAGAAAATGTCCTTAAAGAGAGCAGACGTGCTCTAATTTGTTTCTTCCTCTGTTACTTGGAATGCAAATATAATGGCTGGAGCTTGGACAGCTTTGTTAGGCCATGAGGTGGAAGCCAAGGGCTAAGTAGAGTGTAGTGGCAAGATAAAAGTGTCTGAGAACTGTGGAATGCGTTCACAACCCCGGTACTGATTACCTTCAGGTCTCCTTTACTCCATAGAGAAGTGAACTTCCATATTGTGTAAGCCTGTGGTATTTTGGATTGCCATCACTCACAGCTGATATCACTCACACCTAATTGATATCAGAGTCCTTCCTACAACATCCCTAGTGGTGAGTCAACTGACTTTTGTTCGAACACTTTGAGTTATGAAAGCTTTGCTACCTGACAAGGAGCAAATTACCTTCTATTTTTAAAAGTTGCTTTTGTATTATATAGTTAATATATGAATCCACTGTGATTAAAAAACATGTAAAAAATGTTTTAATGTTTGTTTTTGAAGAAGAGGTGGGTGGAGGGGCAAGGGAAAGGGACAGAGGATCGGAAGCAGGCTTCGTACTGACAGCAGCAAGCCCAGTGCAGGGCTCTAACTTATGAACTGTGAGATCATGACCTGAGCTGAAGTCAGAGGCTTAACCAACTGAGTCACCCACATGCCCCCCAAAAATGATATATTTTAAAGTATGAAATTCCCCATCATTCCCACTTCCATGGATTTCCTCCCTCAAAACTAACCATGGTCGGGGCACCTGGGTGGCTCAGTTGAGCGTCTGATTCTTGATTTCGGCTCAGGCCATGATCTCGTGGTTCATGAGCTGGAACCCCACATCATCATCAGAGCCTGCTTGGGATTCTCTCTCTCTCTCCCTCTCTCTCTGCCCCTCCCGAGTGCTCTCCCACTCTCTGCCTCAAAATAAATAAATAAAACTTTTAAAAAAGAACCGACCATGGTCAACAGTCCAGTTATGTCTTTCTGGTCCAATCTCAATACAATTACATTCATACCAGTAGTGTAATAGTAGTGAGAATGCAGAGAAGGGACCCGACAAAAGAGAACCCACAGTACTCAATAACTGATGAGATAAGAGAATGGTGGAATTGAGAAGGGAGAACAGTCAAACAGGCAATCCAGGAGTCAAGCCGAGGTGAAACTGGGCAGGATGAGGGGGCACAGCAGAAAAAAGAAGAGGAGAAAGGATAATTACCAGCCCAGTTCTGGACAGTTTCATCTCCAGAAGTTGGCTGAAGCCACAGGCAGGTGTCTGAGAGGTTCAGAATTGAGGGTGAGGAATGCAGTCTCCTGCAAAGAGCTGGAGCTCAGAGGAGGAGAATGCGGTGATGGGGGGGGAGGGGGGAGGGGGGGATGGAGTTGGGGAGGGGAGGAGAGAAGGACCGCAGGCAGATTTGTGGGGGGAACACCTGCCTTTAGAAAGGTGAAGAGAAAAAGCAACCAGAACAGAAAGCAAATAGGTAGTTAGAAAGGGGAGGGCAGATTTCCTTAACATAAGAATGTATTACTTTTTCTTAAGCTTAAAATAATGAAATGAAAACTGAAGCGAGAAAGAACACGAGACAACTCAGCAGTCTGTAGGTGAATGAGGATGAGGTCACTGGGAAATTTTGAGAACAGCCATTTCCCTGAGCAGCGATGGTGGACACAGATTACACACAATGGAGGAGCAGGTGGGTGGGGTGGGAGTGGAGAGCTGAGCACATCCACCATTAGTTAGGACAGGCTAAACTCCAGATGAACCCACATCTCAGTTTTTTTAACACAATAAAGGTTTGCTTCTTATTCCTGTGAAGCCTGAGATGGGTCAAATTCGCATCTTCCAGCTGTGCCTTCCTGGACACAAGGCAGAGGAAGTAGACAGCAATGGAAGTGAGAAGCGGGCTTTTTTTTCCCTCCAGTTTTATTGAGGTATAATTGACAAATAAATTTGTATATATTTAAAGTGTAAAATGTGATGATTTGATATACATATATTTTGTGAAATGATTACCATAATCAGGTTAATTAACACATCAATCACCTCACCTAGTTATCTTTTTTGTGGTGTGGTGAGAATGCTTAAGATCTAATCTCTTAGCAACTTTCAAGTGTACGATACAGCTTGACTACAGACGCCATGCCGTCCATCAGATCCCTAGAATTTATTCATCCTATAACCTAAGGCTTATTGACCAGCATCCCCCCATCTTCCCCAGCCCACAGCCCCTGGTAAACACCATTCTACTCTCTAGGACTTGGAATTTTTTTAATCTTTTTTTTAATCCCACATATAGGGAGACCAAACAGTATTTGTCTTTCTCAGTCTGGCTTATTTCATTTAGCGTAATGTCTTCTAGCTCCACCCACGTTGTTGCAAATGGCAGGACTTCCTTCTTTTTCCTGGCTGAATAATATTCCCGTGTGTGTGTGTGTGTGTGTGTGTGTGTACCACATCTTTTTTTTTTTTTTATTTTTTTTAACGTTTATTTATTTTTGAGCCAGAGAGAGACAGAGCATGAATGGGGGAGGGTCAGAGAGAGGGAGACACAGAATCTGAAACAGGCTCCAGGCTCTGAGCTGTCAGCACAGAGCCCGACACGGGGCTCGAACTCACGGACCACGAGATCATGACCTGAGCCGAAGTCGGCCGCCTAACCGACTGAGCCACCCAGGCGCCCCTGTACCACATCTTCTTTATCCATTTGTCTGTTGATGGACACTTAGGTTGTTTCCATATCTTGACCATTGTGAATAAGGCTACAATGAACACAGAAATGTAGATACTGCTTCATTTTCATTTCCCTCAGATATATACCCAGAAGGATTATATGGTACTTCTATTCACTTTATTTATTTATTTTTAAATGTTTGTTTATTTTTGAGAGAGAGAAAGAGTGCAAACGGGAGAGGTATAGACAGAGGAGAAGACAGAGAGTCAGAAACAGGCTCCGGGCTCTAGGCTGTCAGCATACAGCCCAACACGGGGCTCGAACTCACAAACTATGAGATCATGATCTGAGCAAGAAGTCGGATGCTCGACCCACTGAGCCACCCAGTTGTCCCTGGTAGTTCTATTTTAAATTTTTTGAAGAACCTCCACACTGTTTTCCATTGTAGCTGCACCAATTTACATTCCCAACAACAGACACTGGTTCTTTTTTTTTTTTTTTTCACCTCGATGTGGAAGCTACACCTGTTCGGCTTTGTCCTCTATGCCACAACATGTCATCCACTTCTTTCCATAACTTTAAGGGAAGATTTAAAAAGGTTGATACTCCCGGGACACCTGGGTGGCTCAGTCGGTTGAGCATCAGACTTCGGCTTGGGTCGTGGTTCATGGGTTCAAGCCCCATGTTGGGCTCTGTGCTGACAGCTCAGAGCCTAGAGCCTGCTTCGGATTCTGTGTCTCCCTCTCTCTCTGCCCCCTCCCATTTGTTCTCTCTCTCTCTCTCTCTCTCTCTCAGAAATGAATAGACACTGAAAGAAAAAAAATTTTTTTTAAATGGTTGATACTCCCTACAGTCAGAGTAGACAGTGAGCTAGCCATGTCTTTTGAACAGTTTGTTTAATCTATTTTATTTATAATACTTTGTATAAACATGAAAGAAGTGGTTTCAGCAATTTCCACTGCAACTCTGGACTCCAGCAAAGTTTGTACTTACAGTCCCAGCTCTGCCTGGGGGCAGATTTAAACTGGCAGAAGAAATGAACGGCACTGCAGCCCAGCTCCCTCCACGTGCACCCTGCTGCAGGGACATTTTTGCTAGTGGCCCAAGGTCAAACTGTCCGGGCATGATGAGCTCATGGTATGTGCTATGCCTGGGCCTGTCCTTTCTCTGTCCCCTCCATGGTGTTTGCTTTTCATTAGGAGTCTCAAAAATGCCCTGTGACCCCTCGACAACTACAATCACCATTCACCGGGTGCTGCTGTGCTCCTGAAATGTGCACTGTCCCACTGAAACCTCACAGGAGCTCTGCAGAGCAGGTATTATTCTTAGTTTACAAAGGGCCAGAGAATTTAGGCAAATGATAAAGATTCCATAGGTGCAAAGAGCATGGCTGAGCTTCACAGCTCAGCCCATTTTTCTCCAAGGCCCAAGCACTTTCTAGTGGTCCACCTAGCCTCCTGGCTAAAGGACATGATAAGAAAAATGAAAATAGATCAACAATAATCTCCTTAGAGCATTACACAATGGCCTTTCCAATAGAGTCTGTTTCCTCAAGGAAAGAACATAGGAAGGGAGGGCGGGACAGAGACAGACACTTTAGATATTGCTTGGAACACTCTATGCATGGTTTCAATATCTGAAGCTGTGTTGTCCTCTGTTTTAAGAGCTACAGGTCTGTGCCCAGGCTGAGCATAGGACAGGGCCCTGAGAAAGAGCAGCGGAGAAGTGGGAGGAAAACGGGGAGAGAGGTAACACAAATACCAGGGGCACACAGGAGACCCTGGGCTCTCCACGCCAACGTCACCAGCCTATTAACAGGGTGCAATGATTTAAACACATCAAAGATTGGCATGTGGAGCTAAAGGGAGAATGCTAGAGGTTTGGCTTAAAACAGAAAAATAAACTTGCTTTTTCCTCTTCCTCCTAAAGCTTGTCCTAGGCTGCAAGTGCAAAGACACTTAGCCACGGAGGCTCCGGTGGCTCCTTTCACCCGCTGTTTGCAGGAAGGAAGTGACAGTCCCACATCACAGAAGCCCTCAGCTCATCCGCTTTCTCGGCTAACAGACTTCATTTCCAGCTTCACCTCACAGCCACTTGTGAGCCCAGCCCTGATGCCCAGAACAGCCTCTGAGCCCACATTTGTATGTCGGTGTGCGTACGTGAGTCCCTTCTCGTGCTGCGACTCAAACTAAATCAAGTACTATTTTCAGTCTGAGCAGCTGCCAGGTTTTCACGGCCAGGTTAGTGGAGGCGGCTCTTCACGCCCTACATGAACTGGTGTGAAACACGAAGAACACATCGGAGGAGATCAAAACCTTCAGCCTTTCAGGAAATACAAGTTTCAGACACTCCACATCAGTGATATCACTACAAAGATAGACAATTTTCCTTATTTTCAAAGCCCGTTGGAAGGAGCCGCAATGGCCGGGTACATCTTGCACAGGTTTTGAAGTCCTGATGTGATAGAGGGGCAGGGATTTGTGTGTCCCCAGCCCAGGCTCCCACAGCACCTACAGGACGCTGAGGGGAGAAGTCAACATGCAGTATATGGTGGGCATTAGCTCCGGGTCCCGGCCTCGGCAACAACTGTGACTCCCAGAGTAGGACTCAGGAGAGGAGACAGCTCTGATTTTAAGATATGACTCAAGTCACCAGAGGCCTTATTTTCCCTTGGCCCTCAAATTCCAAGTTCATAGGGACTCCTCAGGAATAAGTATGGACTCAACTATAAGGCACAGACCAATGGGGTCCCCTGGCAGACCCTATGAATAGGGTCAACGGCCTCAAATATTTTGCGTGGGTCATGCTGACCCAGTCCTCAGTGGGGGTGGGATGGAAGGTTATATGCTTCCTTAAAAAGGGTATGGACGAGTACAGCACTTTAGTGAGGGAATGGTTTAACCCAAGCCATGATGTACCTGAAGAAGCAACTCAAGTACCACCCCAAAACCATATATTAAGTTCAATCTACTCCCAATGTTGTTTTCTTTCCAAAAGAAACCTGGGAACTGGTTCAACAAAATAAACCCAGTCTGGGCCAGGGCCAACCTGACTGCCTTTAAAAGGGAATGGAGGCAGTGGGTGTGGATGGAAGGCAGGAGAGGGGAAGGAGGGTTTATTTGGGGCTCCCATGAAGGAGAAATCCGGCCTTTTTGTGCCTTGGCCATACCCTCCACCCTGTCCTCAGCACATTCTGTTACCCTAGCCTAACCCCTGCTATTGCTGGTGTCCTTTCTCAGGCTACGAGTCTTGGTCTTGCTCAACTGAGGGAAGTCAGGGAAGGTTCTGGAACTCACACGAAGCAACCTGACGAGATGGCTCAGAGCCTGGCTCTCCTGACTTCTATCCCAGTGGTCTTTCTTACCAGAACATAGATGAATGACCCGGTCTCTTCTGTCACAAAGAGCAATATCGACAAAAATATCCCGGGGACCTCTACAGTTGCATTCAGTAATGTAATCATTCTGTGAGTCAACTAAGTTCCAACTCCAAGGACACATGGTGAGGGCCCACCTGTCCCTTCTGACTCCTCTCCCCTTTATGCGTGAAGTGCAGAGGAAAGAGCACCTTCCCACTCGGCAGAGAAGGCTGAAGCAAAAGGCCCGAAGTGACGGGGCCAAAGGTCACACGAGCAGCTGGTGCTGGAGATGACCATGGACAGAAACTACGGCACCACCCGCATCACAGCAAGTCTCGCCTCTCAGCGCAGAACCTGCGGGCAGCGGACCTGTACCCGAAAGCCCGGTCGTCCTTGACACTGAGCATGCAGCCAGATCGCCCTTCCCCGCTGTGCACCCACTGTATAAAAATGTGCCGTCCAGGCCCTGCGAGGGGACAAGCCAGCTGATGCATTAAGTAGAGTCTAAGGGTGGGAGCCAGACTTTACATCTTCTTGCCTCAGGTCAAGTTCTGTAAACTTAAAGTTTTAACCCACAAAAATGTTTCCAGGGCTGAGAAATTTCAGGGCAGGTAGGACAGGCAGGCTTAGCCCTGGAATCTCCTGGGAGGCCTGACGCTGCCCCCTCTGGAGCAGGAACTAAGGCCAGGGACTTGTGGCTCCCAGCTGCTCAGGGGGACTCTGTCCACAGGCCCAGATCACCTCTGGAAGTTTCTGACCAGCAGTGAGCTCCTTTGAGCCCAAGTGTGGCAGGTCGCTGGAGGCCTCCCGATATGCAGAGAGCAATCTGCTGCCTGACACGTTCACCCTGGCTGGCTGGCTGCTTTGCATGCCTATGGGGCAAGCAGGCTATTTTTGAGCAGATTTCATAACCCCCTTTCTAGCTGCTGCGGCTGTTGATTGCACATGTGTTTCCAGCTCCGTTCCTGTGGTGAGAATGTTTACAGAGATGCACATTATCAGAGAATGTAAAGAAAGCAAGATTGAGAGATTAGGAGCACAATTTCCATGTCTAGACATAGCTCGCACGGCCAGCATCTGCTCCAGAGTCCCCGGAATGAGCAACTTGGGCTGATCATTCCCTGAGCCATTCACCCCACCCCAAGCCTTCTCCTGCGTGTCTGCGGTAGGGGCAGCGGGTGAGGAGAGCGCTCTGGCATCCTTTCTGAGAATAAACCAGGCGTGCATTTCAGAGTACTGTGGGAGGAAAACAAAGTATCGGAAAAATCTGTGAAAGTTGGGTACGATTTTTCTTTTTGTAATCTTCGATCTCAAGCCCATTCCACCCTCTGTGACAGGCTGCCTGGAGGGTCGTCACCACATTGGTCGTTTATTTATTTACCCCGGTCTGCTTTCGTCTCCTTTGCTTACCTCCTGTCAGCCCAGTGACAAGCCTGCTCACCTATTTTGTTTTTAATTTATCCCCTTGCTCCTCTTTTCTGCCTTCGCCCACTGTGCTCAGGCTCTGTCAGAAAGCACTGTTTCCCTGTTAGATTCAGCTTTCACTTCTGAGCCCCTCCGTGTTCCAACAACCAGCTCCATCGATCCTTCTTTCGAACCTTTGATTCCATTTGTTACGTGCCCCTTTCGCCCTGTTCTTCTCTCTTGGCTCCTGTCATGTCCTGTGTCATGATTGCCCATCATAAGCCACCTCGGGGCAGGATCTGTGTCAACTAACCTTTATTACCACCCTCACCACATTCTGGGATGGTGTTTTCAAGAAAAATAGTACCTAGCCAACAGTCACCAACAGCTGAGACTATACGGCAGGTGCTGGACTGATGCTCTACGTGCATTTTTAAAATTTCCACTTAATCCTCACAACAGTCTTCTGAGGAGGCTGCTGAGATTTCCCCAAGTTCACACACAAAGAAGCTGGAGCTTTGAGAGGTAAAGTTATCTGCCCAAGCACAAGCAGCCAACTAGTGGCAGAAAAGGCTTCAACTTTTGATCTGTTTCACTTCGGAATTTAGGGACGAACAAATGAATATTCAAGATACCCTGCCTTCTGGTCATTTTGCTTCTCATATTCATTTCTGGGGTTTGTTTGTTTGTTTGTTTGTAACTTTCAAGGAAAGTAGAACCCTGAAGAGAGTTCTTCCATCTAAACCCAGAAATCAACCCTCTATTCTCCTAACAGGTACTGGGGACTTAATGTACTTTTCCTTACACAGCACGGCAGAGCAAGGACTGTGCCCTCACTGGCTCCCTCACCACGAGGCCCTAGGATGACATCACTGCCCCCTTCACGGGTGTCCCCAGCAGCACACACGGCCAAGGAAGGCCAGGCCCCTTGCTCATCGGAGCTTGCTCAATACCAACTGCGGCTTACAGGGGGATAAACTGAGGCAAGACCATGATTTCCCCAGAAATATCAGAAGACAGGCCAAGAAAAGCACCAAAGATGGTCAGTGCCCTTCCCATTTATAAAATAATGAGCAAATTTTCTGTCACAGTGACTGCAGAAGCCTAAATCTCTCTTAAATTCTTTCAAAACAAAAAATTTTTTTCAATTTTTATTTATTTTTGAGAGAGACAGAAGCAGAACACAAGCGGGAGAGAGGGAGACACAGAATCTGAAGCAGGCTCCAGGCTCTGAGCTGTCAGCACAGAGCCTGATGCGGGACTCGAACCCATGAACTGTAAGATCATGACCTGAGCCAAAGTTGGATGCCCAACCAAATGAGCCACCCAGGTGCCCCTCTCTTAAATTCTTTCATAAATCTGACTTCCATGACCTAAAAGAGCTGAAAGAGAGCAGCCTATTATAGTCGAGCTACCAGCCTGAGAGGAGAAACGAGAGCTTAAATCCAAATCTTAACCCACACCCATCTCTTCCAATCCGTGGTCTTGCGACCTGTTATCCAAGATGACTGTTTTCATGGTTTGACAGAGGAACACCATGCCAGCCCTTCTCTGGTGGCCACCACTGGGGTTGGGGGTATGGAGGGCCCACGAAAAGGCATCAAGGGCAACTGAGGGACGACCACTTCGGTCATACTTCTGCCCTACCTCTCCCAACCCAAGCTCTGGCCTATATGTGAATTGCACCCTGCTGACCCTGACTCTGCCTTGCTGCCTGGTTTCCCAGGCTCAATTCTATCTAACAAGAGTGCCCTCAGCTCCTCGCAGGTGCTCACACCTGTCCCTTCGAGGGACAGGGAGCCAGGATACTGGAAAGGGCTATGAAGATCAAGGGGTCAGCGCTCACCGTCTCTCCCCTGTTGTTGAAAGAGAATCCAGAATTCCTACAGCTCTTCCCATTGTCCCTCCTCTAAAAGAGGAAGAATTCTTACTTCCTAGAAAAAGAGGCTAAGTGATCCACATAAGAAAAGGAAGGGTCCTGGGAAGCAGGGAGAAGAGAGGAGAAAAGAGGGAGCTGTGGGTTTGGTACATGAGAAGCTCCAGGACAGCTTCCAGAAGGCTGGAGGACTGGCCAGAGAAGAAGACAGGGAAGTTCTGTCTATGTGGGTTATGAAGTGGATCCTGTTTAGTATTCTTAGACTCTGATAAACAATGATTTTTTTTAAGTTTGTTTGTTTATTTATTTATTTACAGAGAGAGAGAGAGAGAGCACAAGCCAGCACAAGCAGGGGAGGGGCAGAGACAGAGGAGAGAGAGAATTGCAAGCAGGCTCTGCACTGTCAGTGCGGAACCTGACACTGAGCCTGAGCCAAAATCAAGAGTGGGATGCTTAACCTACCGAGCCACCCAGGCGCCCGCTGAATTGTGTTGCTTTAGATGTAGTTTCATGCAAAAACTAAGTCATGTGGCTCTGTTCTCAAAACATATAAAAGGAAGGGGTGCCTGGGTGGCTCAGTCAGTTAAGCGTCTGACTTCGGCTCAGGTCATGATCTCGTGGTTGGTGGGTTCTAGCCGCACGTGGGGCTCTGTGCTGACAGCTCCGAGCCTGGAGCCTGCTTCGGATTCTGTGTCTCCCTCTCTCTCTCTCTGCCCCTCCACGGCTCGCACTGTCTCTCTCTCTCTCTCTCTCTCTCTCTCAAAAATAAATAAAACATTTTTAAAAACAATTTTTTTAATTATAAAAGGAAATGTTTCGAACTCCTTGACATCTTTAATACAGAAAGACAATTACCAGTTCGAAGTCCTGTGCCCAGGATTGCTCCCTGGATTCCTTCATTCTTGGCTTCTTCCCTTTCCTCCTCCCGATATAGACTACAGTAGAGGAGAATCTGGCTCCTTAAGAACAGGTAAGATTTCCCTCTTCCTGCAGATGGCGGCCTGGTACGATCTAAGGCGCGGTACCTGAGGAGGACCCAACGCAGATGCACAACCCAGGGGCCAGCAGGAAATGTTCCCCTTCCAGGAACTGGCTCCTTTTGCACACTCGATGGGGCTGGTGCGGGTTTAAGCACTTTCTGCAACCATCGGTGCCTCACGTGGAGACGCGTCGGCTGGAAAAGCTTTTCAGTCCAAGCAGGGCCCTCGCCCCAGGGTGCGAACAGGAGTTCAAAGTCCTACACGGGATGGGAGAGCCCGACTCTAAAGGCAAGGTTGAAATCTTCATCTTGGGGAGGCGCCGGACCGGAAGCATGCCAAAAGGCTGATTCGCATTTTGGCTGCGAAGCCACGAGGGAAACAGTGTGGAAGCACAATGATGCTCAGCCTAGAAACCATGAAGTCTCTCGAAAGAGAGAAAGAATGTTCATTCCGGTGCTTTGCTCTCCACCGCAGTGTAGACCAGCCTGGGGGAAGCCATGCAGTCACCGGAAAAAGGTTGGGAGATTGTCTAGGAGCCTGTTACCAAAACAGCGTGATCTTTGCGACTGGGACCTCAGCGCAGGGGGCGTGGTCTAGGTCAGGGGCCTTGCCCTCCGAAGCTAAGTCTGAACTCTGCCTTTGCTCCTGCGGCTAAGGCGAAACTAGTGTTGTCAGTGTCCTACCCACCTTTCTCCTGCATAGACGCTTGTTTAAAGATTCAAACATGAGTTATAATTTTAAAAAAACAAACTTAAAAAAAACATATATAGATATATACATAGATATAGATTAGTATTGTCAAGGAAGGCAATCTTGGTTTGCTTCCTCCAGGATGAGAAAACCAAGAATTCCAAATGGCTGGTTCTAATTTTTCACAGTGTTTTGTCTTAGGTGAGCGTGGCTAGAATCTTTAAAGTTCCAGGAAGCTTTTGTAGGTTGGGAAGAACATTACTGTCTATTCTTTCATTGATGCTGATTTTGAAAAAAAAAATTCCATTGATATTAAACAAGATTTATTTTTAAAAAATAGAATAGGTGGGATTTCTGATCCACAGTGGTGAGCCCAAAATTGTTGCACAATAAATGATTACTGAATTGAATTAAAAATTCAACTGCCAAAAAATTCATGTCATGAGAAGATGCTTACAAAATTATGTCATATAATAAAAGGACATCAAACTATATCATCTAATCTCAATTTCTGTAAAAGAAAATATGTGTATATTCACACATACATATAAAAAACGGAATAACCAAAATACGTAGAGTTGAGTAGTTTTGTTTGATGGGAGTTTTTGATGTTGTGGTTTTATTTTGGTTTTTGGTCTATATATTATCCAAATTTTCTATTATAAATGTGTAGCTTCCCCCAGAAAACACTTTTAATTTTTTTATTATTTTATTATTTTTTAATGTTTTTCTTTTAGGAGACATATCCAGGAAAACGTTTCTACAGCCAACATCTGCAGAAATCCCTGCCTTGCTCTCTTCTAGGAGTTTTATGGCTTCAGGTCTCACATTTAGGTCTTTCATCCAGTTTGAGTTTACTTTTGTGTATCATGGGAGAAAGTGGTCCAGTTTCATTCTTTTGAAGAAAACACTTAAAAAAATTTTTTTTAATTTTAAGTAAATTCTCCCCCACACATGGGACTCAAACTCACAACCCCAAGATCAAGAATCACACTTTACAGACTGAGCCAGCCAGGCGGCCCCGAAGAAAACATTTTTTAAAAGGCAAGAATATTAAGGTCTGGTGCCTTTGGTTGATAGGATAGGTCTTTTGAGGAGAGAATAGTCTAAGCATAGACCTGAGAGCCTGAGAAGGTCTCAGGCAGGGAAAAATTGAAAAACTGAAAAAACCAGTCCCCACATTCACTGTGGCCACCTTCCTGGCAATGGTAGAACATTCTGTGCTGGTGGGTAAGCAAGGACAGGAGCACTCTTCTTTCAGTTAGGAAAACAGATTTGTTGTTAATCAAATGGAAATACAAACCTCCCCAAAAGAAATATTCCTCTTCAGAACAACCAGAGCATTAGGTTTCTTTCTTAACATTTATCTCTCCACTTTGCATCAATTCATAGGAAAGACAAGAGAACTGACAGTGAAATTAAAAGGTATAAATTCAGGACCTGGCTGTACCACTTACTAGTTCAGGGACACTGAGCAAGTCATTAGTCCTTTTCAAATCTCACTTTTCCTGCCATTCAAAGAATGTTGTACAATAAGAATAATAAAAGGGAAAGGAAGGAAAAACTCAGAACCAAGAAAAAGCAAGAAGAACAAATATGCTCCTTATAAGAGCTAATAGTGCTTCTTCTGTTTTATTTAGAACATCAATATGACTCTGTATTTCCTGGTGTTGTTTCTGTTTGTTGCTATCCAGCATCCAACCATCACTCTATTAGCCCACAGATCTTCCTCTTAAAGACTGTGCCATTAATCTCAAGAGTGGCTATCCCTCTTGGGATGTCAAAGGGACTAGCGTCCCAAACCAAATCCTGGCCAATCAGAAGTTTCTCTCAAGACTCAAATCTTGACTGAGTGACCCAATATCAGAGAGATGGTTGGACATCTTACTCACCTTGGCCAACAGCGTGTGAACCAGTTTCTGTGGCCTCACTTTCCAGCGTGCCTTTCATACATATCTATTTTCCAAACTCGATCTCTGAGCATTCCATCTATTTGGGAAGCTCCACTCAGACTGTATGACATTCCTTAAGTGACAAGTAAAGTGAAATCTGAAAAGGATAAATAACTTAACTGCCCCTGAGCAAGTCAGTGATATAGCAGGGTCCTGAATGTATATCTTTTGATTTAAATATCCTTTCAACAAATTCCTCTTTTCTGCCCAAGACAGCTAGAATTGATTACTGTGATTTGCAACCTAGAACCCCAGCTTATTCGCAGGGTAGAAATAGAAACATGATAAGTTACAAAATTCTCATACCTAAAAAGAAGACATAGACCATTTTCTCACAAGAGACAAGGTTTTCTTGGTACTAAATTCAAAAAGCTATTTCTCAAGGGGGAACACGTATGAGAGATGGCATTCAGTAACATAATAGATTATGTACCTATGATGACCAGACACTTTTGGAGAGCCAAGCACTTGGTGTTTTATATCTTGTTTACCTACAGTACCTTGTTCATAATAATGCCCAATATATTTTTGCTGAATAAAAGAATAAATGAATGAGGTAACTTTTTAGAAACTGTTCTCAGCTGGCATTCTCAGTCTTTTATCACCTTTGTCTAGGAAATACACAAACTTTCATTAAAAAAGCCTTTTCTTCCTCCATTCCTACATATACCTACCAGCATTAGCAGGCCCTACATGATCACCCACATGGTGGGTGTTTTCCTTATCTCCTGATTTGTCCCTCTTCTATCCCTTCCATTCACCTAGCCCAAAGCCAAATGTGGAAGTCAACCTGAGTTGGAGGCCATGGAGCTCAACTCTGACAACTAGAGAGACAGCATCTTGGAGGTATGGGGCAAGAAGAGCCAATGGGCAGGAGTAGGCAAAGCAGGACTGTTCCCTGAGGCCAGGAGCCCTTTCCCTATATCCACGACTGGTTTAATAATGAGACAGAAAATGACTTTGAATGCCACCCAAATGACTTTACAGGATTAAACTAGCCAAACCTAAGGTACTGAAGACTGAAAACTACTTCTCAGTGGGGCCTGGGAGCCCCATGTGCAGGACATATCCAAGCTGTCATTTTTCTAAGCCCATGTCTTTTTTCAAACCAATTATTCAAGGAAGTTTTCTCCTTCTCCATTGAGTCATGTTGATAATAAGATACTCATTTTCCTAAACTGTAGCGATTGTGAATCTTAAAAACTGAACCAATAATCCAATAATATCTTTCAGAAGAATATTTTTTCTCAGGATGTCTGGGTAGTGACCAGGAAGTAGCAGCTTCTATTCACCCTAGATAGGTCATTACTTGGAGTCCTAGATAGGTCATGGCCTGGAGTCCCTGGCAGGCATTAGATTCCTGATATAAGCTGTGTTTTCTTAAATACCGGGAAACACCAGACGATAGAAACAGCATCATGAAAGGGAAACATCTCGCCACCTTCCCACCTCCTGCCCTCAATTTCCTAGGCAAGCCATGTGCAATCAGAAGACCAACCTGTTCAAGTGTAAGGAACATGGTGTCCTAACAGGACTGTGACCTGCCCCACCACAGCCCTGCTTTGCATTGAGAAATGCAAAGAAACAACTCCTCCTTTCACCTGAAGCCAGTCCCCATAATAGAGTCAAACTGTTTCCATCACCCCTGATGCAAGACATCAAGTCACTGCTGAGTGCATAGAGAAGCGATGGAAGCCATTCAGCTTGGAAGGATCCACATTTCACCATTTCTCTACTATCGAGTCATGTAAAAATATGCTCCAACAGCATCAGGAAAGCAAGATATTACAGAAGGTCTGAATTAAAGCTCGGGGCCATCTCGGCTCATTAGCATTTCCATGGATGGCTGGGCAAGTTCCTTCCCACTGCTTCGCAGGGTAAGAAATTCATTGCCATTGCTTGAGTCTTGCTCACCAAGTCAAGGTAGTTCTCCTTACAGCAGCTAATACAAAAAGGGAGGTGGCAAACTAGAGCCAAGGCCACCAGCGGCCTTCAGTGGAGCCTCAAGGGCTTACCCCTTTGCTTTTTCTATAAAGCACTTATTTAAACTGAAATTTACATGTTTAGCTTCAGTCCAAGGACTGCCTGAGCCCAGCCTATTTTAAACATATAATAATGAAAACTAGAACTACTTTTTTGTCTAGCGTCTCTCAATTTCCCAGGAAGGCAGAAAATATACTCTTGCTTTGTGGCCTGAGGATGCAAATTTATCTACTTGGCCCCAAAGCTATTACTTTCACATATTTCCAGGCATCCATCCCTCTCAGTAATATTTTTCAGAACGCAAAGCTTTAACCAAGCAGGGAAAAAAAGAACTTGCCTGAACACATGGCAATTTTATAAATGTTGAGTTAGGTTAGCTCTCAGGTGTCTGAGAAGTTGGGTAAACATGGGCCAACACTCAACAATCATGTAGCTGTGGTTTTTCTGTTGAAGCCAGAAGATGACAGATGGCTCTGGGCAGCATTTATGTGATCGCTCCAATTTCTTCTCACAAAGGAATCACAATGAAAAGGCAAAATGGCATTTTAAGTACAGTGTTTGACAGGGTTGGGGAGATGGAGTGGGAGTGGAGGGTGGGAAGGAAGAAGGAACAGAATTATACACCTGAACACAGAGTCAGGAAGCACTTGTCACTGCGGCCACTTTACCACTCGCCCACACACATCACCATAATAACCACTCAGCGAGCCGGAACAAAAGACAAACCAAAAAGTGGTGTCCAAAGAGAATCTTGACCTGCAATAGTTCACATAAGAATCTACTTCTTTAAGAGCTTTATCAGGCTACTGCCATCTTCAAAGAACATCAGCAGTATCATCACAATCCTAAAATCAATTTGCAACAGGCACTTGAAGCTCTCCCAGGGATGAGAAAGGTGTGATTTGCTTGTCCTTCCCCATTGACCAAGTTTTGATTTTCTAAAATACTTTCCTACCTTGAAGGTGGCTTTCAGAAAGTGGCCCAGTTACAATTCTTCTTGATTCTGAGCCTCCCTCTGATATAGAACATCTTGTTCAAATGGCACAATGGGACAGCATGGCTGGGATGGCCAACAGGACTATGGCCTAGAAGTTGTGGGGCAGGAGCACGGCAACCTCTCTTTCAATGGCTCTTTACCATCCCCTACTCCGTGTCCATGACAGCCTTGACGTTACATGAAAGTCACTGCAGCTCTTCCCCAAAACTGACACTTTGAACATGAAGTTTTCAAAATCATACTAAGGAATATGCTGTAGAATCAGTGTTCTGTATCTTTGCGTTGGGAGTTGAGTTGTTCCAAAAAGAAGCATTTAAACAATTTAGGTGGCACCGACACTTTCATTAAGTCCCCTAATTCTCACACCCTCACTGGAAGTGCATGTCATTATGCCCAATCAAAAGACCCTGAAACTGAAGTCGGGAGAGGCCAGCTGTTTTAGCTTAGGTCACACACCAGTACACGGCAGAGCCAGGCTTGAATCCAGGCCTTCTGACCCTTTCTACTGCATCATAATTGGCTCTCAACTTCCCATGTAAATCAAGGGATGCAGACCCAAAAGCCTTCAGGGGCCATATCTTGCAGAGTCCTAGAGAACCACAGACCTCCTGCACCAAGAGGCAGTTGCTACACAGTTCCAGTGCAAAGTTTCCATAAGAACAGGGATTCAGGGACCAACTGGGTGCTTCAGTGGGTTAAGTGTCCAACTCTTGATTTTGGTTCAGGTCATGATTTCACAGCTTGTGAGACCGAGCCCCATGTTGGACTCTGCGTTGGCAGCACAGAGCCTGCTTGGGATTCTCTCTCCCTCTCTCTCTGCTCCTCTCCCCTGCACATGCACTCTCTCTCTCAAAAATAAACAAACTTGGAGCACCTGGGTGGCTCAGTCGGTTGGGCATTTGACTTCGGCTCAGGTCATGATCTCGCGGCTCACGGGTTCAGGCCCCACATCGGGCTCTGTGCTGGCAGCTCAGAGACTAGAGCCTGCTTCAGATTCTGTGTCTCCCTCTCTGCCCCATCCCCTCTCGCTCTGTCTCTGTCTCTCAGAAATGAATAAACATTAAAATTTTTTTTTAATAAATAAAATTAAAAAAAAAAAAGAACAGCAATTCCGTGTTACTAGGGATTCCAACTGTCAAGAGAAGCAAGCAATCTGAGTGTGTGTGTGTGTGTGTGTGTGTGTAAGAGAGACAAACAAAGCACCTCGTTTTTTAATGAGGGCAATTAACACACACATTTTAAACCACTGTGTAGACCAAACAAACATATCTTTAGGATAAGTCTGTCTCCTGGACCACTAATTTGAGGGGATGACAGGTGTAATGCAGGTCAGTTGCTATCCTTGCTTGGGCAAGTTTATTTCAGTTATTTCCCTAATAGAGAACCCCAACCCCACTTTCAAGGTCCTTCAAATTCCCCTCCACATTTGAGGTGGTCTGATCCCCGGAGCTTCTCCTCCCAGCTCATTGCACAGTCACCTTCCTCCAGTGGAGGCCCCTCTAGTGCAAAGAAGTCTAGCTCTATGATCTGAAAATCTGGCTCACTGCTTCCACATGACCTAGCTGAGCTTCAGTTTCCTCTGCTAGAAGACCTACGATTTAAACATTAAATGGAGCAATATCTTTTGTAGACCTTACAGTGTCATGCAAATGAAAGGGAGTGACCACAACCGAATGTCATTCGTATCAGGATTCAGGTGGTCCCATAGGAAGCTCTCCCCCACTCTCCTGCACTCTTTAATGCTCAGTATCTGCGCCAGTCACTGGACATTTAACCACACCTGCCTTGTGTCATCTGGTATTGGTACTAATGCTCATGTTTTGAACTCTTCACACAAAACATTTTTATTTCCCCAGACTGCAAGCTCCAGAAAGGAGAGATTATTCCCTGTATTTCCCACAGTCCACATCAGTGCCTGCCTATTGTGATCAACACCAAAAATATGCTGACTAAATTAAGTAGACACTCTGTGGACTCTTAGATGGTCTGTATTCACTTTTGACTCCTTTCCAGTCTCTGAGAGGGAACTGGGTTTGTTGAGGAACAGACTGAAGGGTGACTTCTAAAGAAACCATGGCAAGCTGGATACGGAGGAAACCAGGAAAGAAAAGAAGTTCTCATCCTGTAGACCCCTGACTGCTACTGAGAAGTGACCTCAGGGGACCTAGAAAAAGGCTATAGAGACATAGAGGTGAAACAGGAATTCTGGATCCAAAAAGAATGGGATGGACTGTCCTGTGTTTCCTCCCCATCCTGCCCTTTCCTCCCACCATTTCCTCGCGTAAAGCAAAGGAACAAAAAACAAAACCACACCAAACCCAACCCCAAAACACAAACAAGAAGATGAGTCAGGGAATTCCAGCTAGAGGCAAGCTCAGACAGAGGGATGAACCAGGGGAAGGCAGCAACAGAGCTGGGACCCTGATCTTCTGATGCTCCCTGCTCACTATCCTCACCTTCCTTGGTGTCCGGGTGACTGGCAATCCTGTTACCCTCACTCCTGGGACCTGCATCCTCTAGCATGCAGCTAAGAGAGCCCTGGTGTGTTGATACAATGCCCAGCATGATGTGGGAAAGAGAAGATCGGTGACACACACACACCCATGCTTACTATGACACCCTGGGGCAAGTGCCAGTTAGAAGCATCTTCACAAAAATGCCATGACTACAACTTCAGATTCCGTGTCAGATAGAATTGGCTCTGCTTCCTGTGTTAACTTTACAATCTGGATAATTGCTAGGACTCATTAAGTTCTTCCTTGTTGGCTGGAGTCTTGGGCTTTCCCAACTAGATTTTAGTTTTACCGATACTATTAAAAAACAAAAACAAAAACAAAAACCTGATGAACCTAAGTCTTTCAGTGGCTCAACCATTCTTTCTCAACTTCAGTTTTGAGAATTGTTGAGTCAAACATTTACTGCATTGTGTGTACCTCTTCCCTCATGTTCCTATTCAGCAACAGCTCAGTTCCTTGTATACCTTTCCTCTCTTTCTTATCTCTCTTATACATATCTGCAATAAAAGATTTTTTTTTAGTTTTTTTTAATATTTATTTATTTTTGAGACAGAAGGAGACAGAGTGTGAGTGGGGGAGGGGCAGAGAGAGAGGGAGACAGAATCTAAAACAGGCTCCAGGCTCTGAGCTGTCACAGAGCCGGATGCAGGGCTTGAACCCACAAACTGTGAGATCACGACCTGAGCCTAAGTCAGACGCTTACCTGACTGAGCCAACCAGGTGCCCCTGCAATAGAAGATTTTGATCTAGGAATCTACAATAAAAGATGGGATATTTTACTTGTCTGTGATCTAATACTGATAGAAAAACACTTGTCTTGGTGCACCATATAGGCAAATATTGCTTGACTCTCTCTCCTTTTACAGAATAGATAGGAAGGAAAGGAAAGGAAAGGAGAGGAGAGGAGAGGAGAGGAGAGGAGAGGAGAGGAGAGGAGAGGAAAGAGAAAGGGAAGGGAAGGGAAGGGAAGGGAAGGAAAGGAAAGGAAAGGAAAGGAAAGGAAAGGAAAGGAAAGGAAAGGAAAGGAAGAAAGAAGGAAAAGAAAGAGAGAGAGAGAAAATAAATTCAAGGTCCTCAGAGAGTAAATGGCTTATTTAAGCCATGGAATAAGTTTGAACCCGGAGATTAAACCCATGTCTCCCAAATTCTAAGCCATTACTCTTCCCCATATTCTACACTGGACTTCTAGGAAGTACCATGCATCCACTTTTATGCTACTCAGGGCACATGATCCCAACTGCACTTCTGGAAGGAAACGTGAAGAGGGGCTCCCACTCCTCAGAGGCTGTTCCGTCCTTGCTTGCACCAACTGCTGGCTATGAGAATGCCCATCCATCTGTTCTCCACTCCCAGTGGCCATTGGCTCCTTGCAATGGGCCTATAGTGGGATGCTCAACACAGGAGAGGAGTGCTAGCTAGAGCTTCATAGAGGGCAACTGAATTTCAACAGAAGATTCATTCCCCACAAAGAAAAGCAGAACCTCACGGACCTGGTCAGAGATCTCTTTTCTCATCTTCTACACAACCTTCTCATCTCCCCATTTCAGTCACCTTTCTGGTCTTTCAGCTTTTTGTTTTCTTTTAAATACATTTCCCCAATATTTCTACTTGTTATTATTTTTGTAATTTTTATTTTTATCTTTTTATTTCTTATTTCCTATTTTCAATCTTCAATCCCTTTCAGTATTTTCACTTTCCAGCTCATGGAGTATTTGCATATTGTCTTAGATTTTTATCTTCTTTGCTTTGTATGTTTTTAACCTTTTACCTCATTGGTTTATAACCTATCTTCTATTTTAAACCTCATCTACTTTGTCTTATTTTAAAAAGCTTAATCTTCTATCTTTCTTGGACTTGTGAGCTTTTTTTTTTTTTTAACTGACTCCTCTTCAGGTTTATTTATTTATTTACTTATTTATTTATTTAAATGTTTATTTATTTTTGATAGACAGAGAGAGAGAGTTTGGGCGGGGTAGGGACAGAGACAGGGGGAGACACAGAGTTTGAAGCAGGCTCCAGGCTCCGAGCTGTCAGCACAGAGCCTGATCCCGGCTCAAACTCATGAACCACGACATCATGACCTAAACTTAAGTCAGATGCTTAACCAGCTGAGCCACCCAGGCGCCCCTTGTGAGCTTATTTTTAACTTCTGTTTTTCTCTTACTTACATTCAATTTTCTTTTTATTTTAGTGGCATGTAAAGTTTTAGCATTGGTTTTAATATTAATCAGCATCAAATGCAATAAGGGAGAGGGTATGCCATAAACAGATTTTGAAGGTCTTTTTCCCTTTGGCTTCCTACACCTCCCCATTTTAAGGATGCCTTTTTTTATTTTTTTTTCTATTCTAATTTTGTTCCAACTTACTTTTTAAAAAAAATTTTAAATAGGCTCCATGCCCAACATGGGGCTCAAACTCACAACCCTGAGATTAAAAGCTACCTGTAGTATCTACTGAGCCAGTCAGCTATCCCTTAAGGATGGCTTTTATTTTTTTTTTTTTTTTTTAATTTTTTTTTTCAACGTTTTTTATTTATTTTTGGGACAGAGAGAGACAGAGCATGAACGGGGGAGGGGCAGAGAGAGAGGGAGACACAGAATCGGAAACAGGCTCCAGGCTCCGAGCCATCAGCCCAGAGCCTGATGCGGGGCTCGAACTCACGGACCGCGAGATCGTGACCTGGCTGAAGTCGGACGCTTAACCGACTGCGCCACCCAGGCGCCCCAAGGATGGCTTTTAAAATGCATCTGTCATGAAGGAATTTATAAATATGGAAAGGAAAGCCTCAAATAAAGCCCATGATCTTGGAGTAGAACCAGAGGTATCAGTACAAACTCATGGCATATATGTGTATGTGTGTGTGTTCTACATAGATTTACTTAGGTACACATACATATGCAATGTATCATATACATACTCACACACATGTATTTACTTCATAGCTCTGTCTTCTGACAAAGTAATAAGACCCCAGCATCAACGAGCATACATGTTGCCCAGAGCTAGGTTTCTAAATACCATTCTCCATTAAAAGGAACCAGGACTCCTTGCAGAAATTACTGCTTCTAGAACTGAGGCAAGGAAAATACAAGGTAAATCTGAAGTATCTTGCTGTATCCAGAAGAAAACTCAAATAAGGATACAGATATATCAAAAGAACAGTGGACCCAGTTTGGAGGAGTTCCCACTGGCCAAATCTGGGACATTTTGACTATCAAAATAAATAATTATAGTAATAAATTATAAAACACTGAATAAAAGAACCCATGAATCCATGCAGGAAAAAAAATACATACACATATACATATATGATGGAATGTTCTTCCTTACAGTAGAATGCCAACTAATAAATGTAGAAAGAATGATGGAGATAGAAAATCACCATTCTGCCACTATCATAATAATAATTGATTCAGGCAAGAACCATTAACATATATAAAACTAGTGGGTAAAAGTTTGAGGAGAATAGGCTATATATATGGCCTCCAAATATGTCTCTACAAATCACTTTTTAGTTTCAAAGGGAAAAAATATTAATTTTACAGTGGAGAAATCTGGAAGACACCAGTTTAAATTGTAATCCTTCTGCCATGATGCACTGTGAAGAAGAATACAATATCACTTCTGTAACATTCCTACTGAAAATACATAATCTGAATCTAATCATGAAGTAATATCAACTAAACTCAAATTGAAGGATTTTCTATAAAATAACTGGCTGTACTCTTCCAAATATGTCAAGGTCATTAATGACAAAGAAAGACTCAGGAACTGTTCCAGATTTAAAAAGATTTAAAAGACATGATAACTCGGGGTGCCTGGGTGGCTCAGTCGATTAAGCTTCAGACTTTGGCTCAGGTCATGGTCTCACAGTCTGTGAGTTTGAGCCCCGCGTCGGGCTCTGTGCTGACAGCTCAGAGCCTGGAGCCTGCTTTGGATTCTGTGTCTCCTCCTTTCTCTGCCCCTCCCATGCTCATGTTCTGTCTCTCTCTGTCTCTCAATAATAAATAACATTAAAAAAAATTAAAAAAAAAAAGACGATAACTCAAGGCAATGTGTGATCCTGGTTTGGATTCAGGTGTGGTAGGGCCATGGGGGGCAGTATAGCTATAAAGGACACTATTGGGGTAATTGACAAATTTTAACATGGACTATCAATTAGATAATAATAGTGTATGAACGTTAAATATTCTGATTTTGATGATTGTGCTTTGATTATGTAAAAGAATTATGTTGTTCTTAGGAAGTCACACTGAAGTATTTGGGAATAAAAATCTATAATATCTCACTAGCCAAATCTGGGACATTGGGGACATCAAAATGCACAATGATAGTGATGAATTACAACCCAGTGAATAGAAAGAGGAATCCGTGGATCCATATAGATATAAATAAATACATAAACGGAAATGGAAAGCTCTTTCTTCTGGTAGAATTCCCTCAAATGGCTCAGAGTCTTCGTGAGAGCAGACACACAAGTGAGAAAGCAAATGGGGGAAATTATAACAACTGGTGAATTTCAGTAAAGGAGAGTTTGAAAGCAGTGTGCCAGCAGCAGGTACTCGGATGGAAAGAAAGATAGGCTGATGGTGGAGAAGAGCTAGGTGGCACTGGATCTTCACCTCACTCTTCTCTTGTAGAAGGAAGACCATGAAGGATTCTTTTCTGGGCTCCATTCCCCAACCATCCTCTAATATATTTCTTTCCAGTTTGTTCCATGTCCCCCCTCAGCAAGCTCACAGCAAAAGTCAAACTCTTGTACAGTGTACTACCTTTCTTTATGACAGCTATCATTGGCCAGAATGGGGACTATTTCAACTGTTTAAAAAAAAAAATGTCATCATTCATGCCTCTTTTAGCCAGCTGCAACAGTGGTCCACACAGGAAATCAGGAAGGCCTGTTTCAATCCAGATCACAGGTCAATATCATCTCTTGGACACTTCCCAGTTACAAGATAGTGGCTGAGGTAGGCTGTCTCAGATCCACCATCTGGCTTCTTCAAGGGAAAAAAGATATTATGGAATAGATGATTCCTGAAGGACAAGTCAGTCAAACTTCAGAAATTGGCTTTAGTGACAAGGTAACTTTCTGCCCCACATCTCTTGTTAGATCCTTTTATAGGATTCCATTGGGGGTCATTGTACCATCACTCACACCCAGTTTCAGAAAGTGTTTTTCCCCTTGGTTCTGTTTTGACTGAAGAATGAGACCCTCAGGCTAGCCAAACCCACTGCTGTGAGACACCATACTCTTCAGGGAAATTCTTGACTCCCTGTATAAATTACTCAGCACCAAGTCCCACCCTGGTACCAGTGACCTGACCCAGATAATCTGAAGCGTTCCCTAATTCCAGGAATTGGCTTGTGCCCCACCTTGGACTGGATGAGCTTGACTTGCAAGGTATGGGACAAGCCAGGTCAGCTGAGGAAAAAGTTTAACAGGTGAGATAGTCTGTGTCTTTAGTTGCTTTCCTTTGGGCTTCCTAAGGTCCCTGGTGTTTACCCCTTAAAGAGTAAAGAGTCTTCTTCTAGAAACACAGCAGTGTGGCAAAGGTAAGGAATTGAATGTGTTGGTTTTTTAAAATGGGTTCTAATATCTTTGTAAAAAACCTCCCTTTTAAGACACCAAAACCCCTACAATAGTGGCTTAAAAGGTGAAGGACAGTTGGAGGAGAAAAGAGGAACAAGATATATATAGCCTTGAAATATGGCTCCGTACATAATACTTATTAATTACAAGTGGAAAAAATAGTAAATTTACAACAGAGACATTTGGAAAATACCAACTCAAACCGTGAACCTCCTGATATGACATATGGAAAGAAAACAATAACACTTCTGTAATATTCAAAATGAGTGAGATTCTCTTTCTTTTTACCCCTAGGCTACTTCTGAGCTCTGCTGCTCAAGTGGCTGGAACCTCTTCTTTCCAGTCCTCATTAATTCCTTTGGAAACTGGACATGATATGTCTTGACATCTTTCCCCCACTCACCTTACCTACCTCCCAAGTTCTCATTGTTTTGCTCCCTGTATAATCTTTTTGTTATGTTGTTTAAATCTCAAATTGTTCTGTATTTTTCATGGCAGAGTTGGTTGTTTCTAAGACTCTGTAGATCGGAATTTGCGGTGAATGCAATGAGATTCTGCTAGGAATCATTTAGTAACGAATGGGTTAATTTCCTGTGGTGTGAGGATGTTCCTTTAGAGACTCACTAAAATTCATTATGAATAGAATTGTAGTACTAAGCAATAGCTTATAGAAAAAAAATAAAGAAAAATTTTACTGTATGTCTTTCCCAAAGGTTAGAACCAAGTATTGTATTAGAGTCAGGTCTTGCTTACTTATTATAATCCTTAGAGTTAGCTTAGGACAGGGAGAAAGAGCCAATTTTTGGCTAAGTTTTAGCTAAGAGCCTAAGTTTTAAGTCTAAGTATATCCAACCTGAAGTCAGGTCTGCACTCATGTTTTTTCTGGGCTGGTTCAGAAGTCTGGGGATGACAAGTGAGTTGAGGGACTTTTAATTTCTACTAGTGGTCTGATGCCATCCTATGACTTTTCAGAACTTTGCCTCAATGCCTGGAGAAATACATTTCTTTGCTCCCTTCCTCCCAATTGGTTGCTAATCACTTAAAACCTGCCTCATTCACACTGGGTCTCAACCACATAGGACTTTCACTTCCAGTGCCCATGGCAGAATAACTAAAAAGAGCTAGAGACAGCTTGACAGGAAAACCAAAACAATATGAAACTAAAACTTACGTTATGCTAATCAGAGGAATTATCTGGGAGTTTTAAAATTTTAAACATTATGAAAGCATCAGATTAAAAAATACTTTATGATTGGGACGCCTGGGTGGCTCAGTCAGTTAAGCGTCTGACTTTGGCTCAGGTCATGATCTTGAGGTTCATGAGTTCAAGCCCTGTGTTGGGCTCTGGGCTGACAGCTCAAAGCCTGGAGCCTGCTTCCGATTCTGTGTCTCCCTCTTGCTCTGACCCCACCCCTCCTGTCTCAAAATAAATAAACATTTAAAAAAAATGTTTTAAAGTAAAAATACTTTATGATTAACCTATGTGATAAAATCAGAGTTTAACCATTAGATGTGGAAATGAAGGCAGATTCTGGGAAATTGTCATCACAGCAGTGACTTTGATGAATGAGGTCTTAGAAATCTGGGTTTTGCTCAACTGCTGAGCTTGATAAACTTTGTAGATTCCAGGCTGCTTTCTTCTGGATCTAGGTCATGCTCCTTGTATTGAACAACTGATTTCTATGAAGAAATCTGACCAAATAAAGCACATGAGGAGACTTCCTGCCCCTACAATTATTAAAGAACTGCTTGAAAGGGTATGCTCAGGTCCCTGTTTGCACATCTTTATTAGCTCCACAAATATTCTACCACCCAGCTAAAACCATTGTGAACTCTATCACAGCTTTTAAAAGGGCAACTATACTATTCCCATATTATAGAATTAGAGTGTTAGCAATGGCAGTTCCCAAAAGCAGTCACCCAAAGTGGTGGTGTCCTCTAGGCACAATGTCTCAAGATCAAGGAGGAGGCCATTTCCTTGAGCATCACTGCTGAAACCCTGAAAAGTCACATGGGCAATGACCACTGGAAGGATCCCACTTTGCAGCAGAACTAACCTAATCCTAGCTGCCAAAAAATGCAGAGAAGTAAGGAATGCCACCAGGCTTTCTACTGCTCTCCAGTTTCTGCTCACACTCAATCACACAACTATCACTTCCTGTTAGCTGCAGCTACATGTGATACTTCTGCAATATCTAAAAGCCAATGTCACAGAGAACTTGTCTGCTGAAAGGACCCAGCTAAAGAGAGCTGCAGGTTGTGACCACAGAAAAGGACTCCACAGATAGCAGCATGCCTGTTTCCTTCTTGATGAATTGCAAGTTTAGGTCCAGTGAGCCAATATTTTATTCAGGAGTGGTGGCCCATAGGCATAATTATTCCACTACTGATCATTGACAAACTCTGTATTAACTTGTAAAGAAATATCTTCAGAATTACACAAGATTGTGTGTGCTCTTTTTAGATCTCTTCTTTACATTTCAGTAGATGAGCATTGACTGTAATGGACATCACAAGGTCAATATACTATTGACCCTCATTATTGATGCTTAACGAGAACCTTTTCCTTAATCCACTGTCAGAGCTAGGATCTAAAACTGATCAGGTGGAAATTGTATAAAAGATGTTTTTACTATTTTCTACTTGTTTTTATTTTGCTTTCTACTTATGTATATGTATATATACATGTATACCATTCTTGCCTGGGCTGGATATGTGCCTTGTCATGGTACAGAGAAAGAAAAACACTCTCACACACAGATCCTATCCTTTCATCATTTAGAATATAGTGGTCTGCTATAAAATGACTGCCATAAAAAGTCTATCAGGGCACCTGAGTGGGTCAGTTGGTTAGCGTCCAACTTCATGATCTCACTGGTCCTGAGTTCGAGCCTCACATCGGGCTCTGTGCTGATGGATCAGAGCTTGGAGCCTGTTTTAGGTTCTGTGTCTCCCTCCCTCTCTCTGCCCCTCTCCTGCTCATGCTCTGTCTCTCTTTCTCAAAAATAAATAAAACATTTAAAAAAAAAAAAAAGGAAGTCTGTCTACAAGTCAATTATTCTAAAACAAAGTTATCATTTTGGGGAGGCATCTCACTTACATTTGGATTCAGGAGCCAATGTACCTGGGTTTGAATCCCACCTCTGCCACTTACTGGTCATGTGACTCATCTGTAAGATGATGATGGTACCAGTACCTGCCTCACGTGATTGTTGTGAAGTCTAAAAAATGTTAGATTATGTGAAGTACTTAGAACAATACAGCACATAGTAAACTCCATGTAATCATTAGTTGTGATTATTTGACTGGAATTCAGTATAGTCAATTATCTAGTACATAAGTTAACTCATTTAGGTACCTATATAGTGACATTTTTAAATAACCAATTTATTGCCAAAGTGATAGTTTGCAATAGTTGATTTAATTTTTCCCAAATTAAAATTAGTGCAGCCAATGGAATACTGACCACCCTTTTGACTGTGCACTGTTCCCTACCCAAAACTAGTCAAGGAGAGATACTTGGCCATGTCTTTAAGTACTTCTTGGCCCACCTGGAAGCAAGGTGGTCCTATTTATCCTCCTCTAGCTTCAAAAAATATGTAAGCATATGGCTGTATTCCAGGTACTACTCATAGAGTAGCACCTCATACCCACTGCTCTCATCAGAAACCCAACTGGAAAAGCATTACTTATGAACATTTGCCTGAAGGATATCAAACTCCTCAAAATGATTAGGTAATAGTGGTAGTAATAATAATAACCCTATAAGGATTTTGTTAGGGTCATTGTCGTTTTCATTAAAAGGTATTCTCTCAAAAGGAATTCAAGGAGAAATTTTCTTTCTGGTCTCAGTATCAGAAATGATAATAAAATGTTAATGTTCATTGAGTGCTACCAAAACTGATTAATTTTCAAAGGACTTTATATGTATTAATTCATTTAATCTGTGAAACACTTCTTTGAGTAGATAACATAATTATCTTTGTTTGGCAGGTGAGTAAGCTGAAATACAAAGCAATTAAGCAACTTGTTCAAATGACATAGCTAGTAAGTTCTAGAGACAGGATTAGAACTCATTCTAGCTCCAAGGAATAGTCTCCAAACCACCACCCTTTACTGCCCCTTGGAAAACTTGTTCTGCTCCTGAATAGCCAGTTCTGTTTTAACTCATTGATTTTTGTGAATCATGAAATTAACTTTAATTCATTGCTAGGAATTTTAGAGCCAAATCCCTAGCCATGTAAGAGATCTTATGGCATAAATGTTGCATTACAACCTAAATTCTAATTTTTATCTTTTATTTATTACTTACATTTTTCCTTTGTCTCATTATCCATATCCACTTATAAAAATCATGTGTGCTTGATATGAACACCTGTCAAGAACATTAAGGAAAGGAACATTACAAGCCAGACTTATCATGGTCATAGATGCAAAAATACTAAAAACGTTAAAGAACTCATTTAAGCAACATATTTTTAAAAAATCATAATCAAGGGCTCCTGGGTGGCTCAGTTGGTTGAGCATCCAACTATTGAATTTGGCTCAGGTCATGATCCCAAGGTTGTGGGATCAAGCCCTGCATGAGATCATGCTGTGCCCCATGCTCAGCATGGAGCCTGCTTAAGATTCTCTCTCTCTCTCTCTCTCTCTCTAGCTCTGCCCCTCTACCCCACTCTCTCTCTCTAAAACAAAAAAAATATTTTTCTTTTAATCATAATCAGATTGGATTTATCTCAGGAATAGAAAGATGACTTATCATTAGAAATATGTGAATAATGAAAGTCATCATATTAACAAATTAATAATATAATCACTTGAATTCATGCAGGGAAAAAAGTATATAATAAAATATAGCTTCTATTCATAGTTTTACATTTTTAACTAATTTGGAATCAAAGAAAAGTTTCTCCCCTTCTATTAATAAAAAAAAAAAGGGGGGCACCTGGGTGGCCCAGTGGGTTAGGCGGCCGACTTCGGCTCAGGTCATGATCTCATGGTCCGTGAGTTCGAGCCCCGCGTCGGGGAGCCCGTTTCAGATTCTGTGTCTCCCTCTCTCTCTGACCCTCCCCTGCTCATGCTCTGTCTCTCTCTGTCTCAAAAATAAATAAACGTTAAAAAAAATTAATAAAAAAAAAAAAGATTAACCGACAGCAAAAAACATATTAATGGTGCAATGTTGAAAACATTCCCTCTAAGATCAGGAACATGACAAGGGTTCCTATTGTCTCCTTTTCTATTCAACACTGAGCTGTGTCTTGCCAACAGAGAAAGGCAAGATAAAGAAGAAATAAAACAATCATTACTTAGTTATGATATGACTGCACATGCAGAAAATAAAAACTCCACAGGTAAATTACCAGAATTAATAAGAATCAGCATGCAAAAATCAAATGCATTCTACATATCAACAAAAACAAATAAGTACAAAAATGTTAAGAGACATCATTCTCTCACACTTTATGTTAACTAACTGGAATTTAAATAGAAAATTGAAAAAGAAAAAAAATAAGAGGCAGAAAAAGAAAAAAAAGAAAAGAGATACCATTCTCAATAATGCTTTAAAAAGGTCTTTGTGGAGGGGCGCCTGGGTGGCGCAGTCGGTTAAGCGTCCGACTTCAGCCAGGTCACGATCTCACGGTCCGTGAGTTCGAGCCCCGCGTCGGGCTCTGGGCTGATGGCTCAGAGCCTGGAGCCTGTTTCCGATTCTGTGTCTCCCTCTCTCTCTGCCCCTCCCCCGTTCATGCTCTGTCTCTCTCTGTCCCAAAAAAAATAAATAAACGTTGAAAAAAAAAAAAAAAGATCTTTGTGGAGAAAATTATAAATCTTAGGAAAAGACTTTTAAAAAAAAACTATATAAAAGAAGAAATATATCAAGTTCATGTATTAAAAACAATAATTTAAAGATGTCAGTTTTTACCAAATTGAGGTCATCTCAGTCAAAATCCCAACCTTTTACTTGTCTGTGGAATTTCACACCCTGATTCTAAAATTTATACGGAAATACCCAACCAAAAGAGACAAATCCTACTGATAAAGGACAGGGTGAGGTAACTTGTTCTACTAGATATTAAGACTTTTTATAAACTATAGACTTTGGAACAGTATAATGTTTGTGCAGGAACAGACAAGTGGAAAGATAGAACGAAATAATGAATCCAAAAATGATCCCATACACATATGGATATTTGATGTCTGATATAGTTCGCCCTGTAAATTAAGAAAAAAAACGGACTTTTCAGGAAATGGTGCTAGGACAATATTCCTAATGAAAAAATGGAAAATTAGACTCCTAGCACACACAAATATCAACGCCAGGATTAAAGTCCCAAAAGCAAGTGGTAAAATATAAAACTTCTAGGTGAAAATTTAGGAGAATACTTTAATTATCCATGGATAGAAAAGGAGTTTGTAAATAAGACCAAAAGCACAAACCATAAAATAAAGCAAAAACTCAATAAATTTGACTGCATCAAAATTAAGAACTTCATTTACAAAAGATTCCATAATAAAGAAGAAAAGACATCGTAATATGAGAGAGAAGGGAATCATAACCAGCGATCATAACCAGAATATATAATAAACTCCTATGAATCAATTTTTTAAAAAGGAAACAAATCAGAAAAGAGCTTCAAATAGGTACTTTCACAAGAGAAAACCTGAACAACCAATAAACGAATGAAAGGATCCTCAATTTCATTAGTGATCAAGGAAATATTAATTAAACCACAATGAGTGACAATTTTATAGCCACAAGATTGACAAAAGTGTAAAAGTCTTTGAATTTAAAATGCCCAATTACAGGCATTGGTGAGGATGGGGAGCAAAAGGATTCCTCACCCACTGCAGGTGAGAAGGAAATTGGAGGAGTCACTTTGGAAGACAGTTTGACATTACCTAGTATGGAACGGTGGTGAAGTCAAACACCACAAGGTCATTATATGCAGGCACAGAACTGGTTTCGTTGGGAAGAGTTAAAGCAGAGGGTCAGCAAAACAGGATGATGGTTCACCATTAGTTCAGCCTCCCGCAAAGTGTGAAGGGCCAGAGCATTGCTGGATGCACCAGGGGGCTCTGCTCCAGAGGCAGGACCCCGTGAGAATGGTCTTGCTAATGGGTGGGTGAGGGGTAGGGACGGGATTTGACCGGTGTCAAGCAAGCAGAATTTTAGATGCCAGCTGTTCAGAAACCTGTCTGGCAATACAGCTGCTGGCACCCCGTGATCTTGTGGGAAATTGGGTGGGGGCACAGCTCCTTCCTCTGAGTTAAGGGGGATCTTCTGGGCAACCCAAACCCTCAGGGGCATTTATCAATCACCCTCGTCTCTTCTCAACTAGTAAAGCTGACCGTGTGCCTTACAGCCCAATAATCTCATGCCGAAGTATATGCCCTAGGGAATCTCTCATACACTTGCAATATTGTAAATGTATAAGAACATTAATAGCTGCATGGCTTAGAAGACCAAACTCTGAAAACGACTCACATATCTATTAGCAGTCGACTGGGTAAATAAATTGTGGTTTATTCAAATATTGGAATACTATAGAGCAGAGAAAATAAATGAAATTTAGTTATATGCACCAATATTTTAAAAATCTTAATAACATGATACTTAGAATGAGAAGTCAATCACAGAATTCAAACAAGGCAAAACAATATTATATATTATTTAGGGATATATTTTTTTAGAAATTTTTTTAACGTTTGTTTATTATTGAGAGACAGAGAGACACAGAGCATGAGCAGGGAGGGGTAGAGAGAGCGGGAGACACAGAATCCGAAACAGGCTCCAGGCTCCCAGCTGTCAGCACAGAGCCCGACGCGGGGCTCAAACTCACAAACTGTGAGATCATGACCTGAGCCAAAGTCGGATGCTTAACCAACTGAGCCACCCAGGTGCCCCTATTTAGGGATATATTTTTAAGGGGTGAAATTGTTGTAGAAGGGCCCAAAGATTGCCTCTAAAACACTGTCAGTGCTCTTTATCTTAACCTGAGTTGCAGATACACAAGGGATTGCTTCACTATTATTCTTTCAACAGCACGTGTACATTTTTTACACTCTCTGAATGAAGACATTTCACATTAAAAAAGGCAGAGGGGAAATCACAAGTATATGAAAAATAAAGATACATTTCTGAGCATATTTCAATTATTATCCTTGAGATAAATTCCCAGGAATATTATTGGAGGATCAGCATGCATACACACTTCAGCAGAACCCCTTAAGTTTCTTTTTATTCTATATGCGTTTATGTAATTGCCTCCACTCTTCTGGATCAAGGGGAAGCCTAAATGAACGAGAAAGAAGGTGAGGAAGCGGGACTAGATGCAGGAACAGAGCCCTATGGCCTGTGTGAGGCTTTTCCACAGCAGAAAACCTGCTTAGAGTCCCACAAAGGAGACATGCAAATGGTGGGGGCTGACTCCAGGATCGCAGCAGCTCTGTAGCCATTATGAACCAACACAACAAACCAGGAACTCTTCTCACCATCAGCCTGTAAATACCCTGCTGGGCTTCCCTGCCCGTCCATAGCTGGAGGCCTTCTTGGGCCATCTACTGTCAGCTGTCTCATCCACCTGGCACTTAGTGCAGCCTTGTCCTGTGTGTGCATGAGATTCATTACTGGCTCGTCTTGAGGGAAATGCCGTGACTTTAAAACCACTGATGACTATCAGCCAAAAGTCTGACATAAACATTCTAAGAGATACTTCCTTTTTTCAGAGGCTTTGTGGGGTGTGGAAATAAATATTGCTGCCTGGGCCTGGGGAGAAAATAAATCTTCCCCTGCTACAAAGACCACTGGAAAAGCAAAAGCCTCTGCAGCTCTTGTGTCTTCGGCCTAGAGTGGTCCCAGGGACGGCTCTGCAGACACCCCCACTGCACCCTCCACTCATTTCTAGCAGAGCCCGTCCTCAGCAGGGGGAAAAACTTGTCTTAATGCCTGTCTCCCCTTTTCCCCATTTGACGGTGTCTTATGCATCTTTTATCCTCAGCACCAGCATGGTGACCGGTACTTACAACGGACTCTACTGCCGGAAGAAACTACCCTCAAGAACTGGTGGCACCTTACTCTCTTTACGCTAAGGAAGACATGGGTTCAGCTCGGCAAAGAAACATGTCAAAAGCCACAGAGAGGGTGGGAAGAGGCAGAATCATTAGTCTCTGAATCCCATCCTATTTACTGCCAAGGCATGAAGATTTCAGTAACAGCTATATTGTCTACCAGCTCTTGGAGTCTCAAGCCTGCATCTCTGCCCTGGCAGAAACAAAATGAACTAATTAAATGCTTGCCACTGGCTTATTTTGGAAACCTCATGGAGTGTGTGAGAGTCTCAATGAATTTCAGGCCACTATTGATTGCTTCAAATGCAGAGGAAATCATCCAAGCATGGGAAGAAGGTGAGGAAGCTAAACCCGTGGCCAAGGGTTATTAATATTGTAATGCTTTTGCTTATTGGTGCAGAAAAGCAACTCTTGGCTATAAGGGACTAAAGCTTTAAGACTATAATGGAGGAGAGTAAATAGAATCCTTCAAGGTTGAAGAAGAGTCCAACCAAATACTCCACCTAATTGCTTTGGAATAACCAAGACCACCCTGCTTACAGTGGGAGAAAGAAAATCAATAGATTGTATTTAGAGGAAACTAAAAACACAATTGGGTCATTCTCTGTGTGGCTAGTAGAGAGCCGTACCTTGGCATAGATCCCCAGAGGGACAGCAATTAAGTGAAAAGCAGTCCATGCTGCCTGAAATAATCTAACAACTTTTAAATATAAAATAGTTGGTTGCAAAACTTAAAGGCTTCCAGTAGATCTACAGAACTATCCATTGTGGAGAGGCTTTGATAAGGTGTGTGAACCTTCACTCACCCTCCCTCCAGCACGGACTCCAAAAAGGTGTGATTTAATCCAGTGGTAAAATTGATAAGGTTTTTAGGTCACAGCATTAGTCTCAGGCACAGAGATTTTGTGGAACCAAATGAAATCTCTCCTATTTCTCACGAAGGACAATTTCTTAGGCTTTCTATCCAGAGCTTTACATGCCCAACTTTTGAACTTTCTTATCCAAAATTTCCTGACATTGTCCATCACGTGACACTTCAGAGAACATAGGATGCTTTACAGAAATACGTGTCTTCCTTCCATCACTGGCACAGGTCTGATCCAGACCAAACAAACTTAGAAACACCTAGCCTCGGGCTGTGACCATTCCAACCTATCACCTCTCTGTATGTACCTTTTAATGATGACATTTGAAGTAACTAACATTTGTGAGAGTCTCAGGCTGGGGATTCGGGTGGACATTTAAACAAGGCATGTAATTTCTTTCAAAGTAGGTTATGGACCAAGCGATCCCCAATACAGTGTCAAGCCACATGATTCCGAAAACACTTCAAAATTAAGTAAGGTAGAGATCTTTTGCAGTATGGATTTTCAAGGCCATTATTAATTCATTCTGTGTCTGAAAGAAAAAAAAAAAAAAGAACGTGTAATTTGATTTGTGGATTTTTCTAAAGTCAGCCGAAACTTGGCTCATCATTTCCTTCGACCCTTCTATTCAATCAGTTGGTCATCAGCCTCCAAAGCCCCCACTCTAAAATCTGTTGGATCTTCTCCCTTCTCACGTTCCTCTGGCTGCTGGCACAGCCTCCTGGGGGCTCTGTCTGGTGCCCTGGGGCCACCACAGGCCTCTGCGCACTTGCACATCGTGCGGTTGCCCTCCTGCCTTTTACATCCTCCGTGCTCTCCACTGCTTAGAAAAGTCCAAACTCTTCAGCAGCATTGTGACCCCTCACAAGACCCCCTAGCCTGCCACAGCCTCACCTTTCTCTGCTGTCTAACAACCTATGCTCTGGTGGAGCTAGAGTCCCCTTTCCTCAAATAGGTCTGGCACTTCATGTCTCTGCCCTTTTTTACACGACACTCTGCCTAAGGTAACTCTTCCTTGCTCCCTTCCCAGGAAAAAATTCTACTTATTCAACCCCCTGCTCCTCACTACTTCCTGAAGTCTCCCCGTTCCCCTCTCTTCTACACTTCCGTTGCTTTCTGGAACACGTTTAAACTCCTGGGTGCACGACCCGCTCCTTGTGGGCAGGGCCCTTGCTAGGCTTATCTATATGTGTCTTCTGTGCTTCTCTCGGTGTCCAGCACGTGGAAGCTACAGCACATCTTTGTTGAAAGAAGATATTCTCCTGGATTTCCAAAGAAGTGATATTGTCCCCAGGAGCTGAGACTCGGAGTGTTGGCTCTATTGTATGCTTTACAAGAGAGGACAGCTCCGTGAGGTGCATGGCAACACCCACACCCACTTCTTTTGCAAAAGCATTTATGTTATCACCAGGTCTGATGTGTAATGCTGATACTGCTGTGTTGACATTACGTCTTTTCCTTGTCACATATTTTACCAGGGAGATGCTTCTTTGCATCTCTATCAGAGAAAAGCACTCCTGAAAATGGTTTCTCTAAACTCGGAGATTAAAGCTACTTCTTGTCTCAGAAACTATAAAGCTACCTGGACGTCTCTTTTGGTTTTAGCTTTGTCACAAAAGTCACACCTCTTCCCCTCCAGATGCATCCATTCAATTGAGTTCCGTGAGGTGGGGACAGTACAGACACGTCGGCTTGCCCAGTGACTTGCACAAACGAGGCACTCGGGAAGCGATTGCTGAATTGTAATTGTCAGTCTACGTTTTAAAAGAATATTCAGGGAGTACTGCTCCTCAGTATCAGTAGCTTCCTCCTTTGCTCTTGGATGTCGCTGATCATTTAGCTATACACTCCACTTTCACCCCCGAGACAGGACATATTCACCTTCACTAGGACATGGCTTTTATTACGGTTCGGTTTGTTTCAAATTTGGCTATTTTAAATGTTTCCACATTATTACTCTTTATGTATATTCACATGGAACAAAATTTGAAAGGAAATACATATATATATATATTAAATGTAATATACATTAAATAGAATAGATCACATGGCACAAAATTCTAAAGGAACCAAGAATAAAAGGGAAAATTCTTCCCCCTCCCCTTGTCTCCCAGCCCCCTCCTCCTTTCCTTGAAGGCAATAAACATTGCCTGTTTTCTGTCATTTCAGAGACCGTCTGTGCATATACAAATGCACATTTTTTTTCCTTTTTACACATTTGCTAACATATTATACACACTGTTCTGCACCTGCTCTTTTCATTTAATTTGCTTGAAGTTTGTTTTGTATCTGTCCATAAGGGCATTCTCATTCTTTCTACAGAGGCATGGTCTTCCATCGTGGCTCTAAATTACTCCTCCAAGTATGGCAGGTGGGGTGCCCAGGCCCCAAGACATTCAGGACGCCTCCTTGTGGCTGCCGTAAGACACATGCTGGGGGTAAACAACAAGGCAGCCTAGATCTCTTGAAAAGAAGTACTGCCCCTTATGAGCCTGGCATATATATGGACTGAAGCCATGTTGTACCATATCCAGCTAAGCCAATTGGCCCAAAAGACTTTATGAAAGTAGAAAAGTATAGCTGTGACCTCCACTCCATCAACAGGGTTATATATTCTGAATCTAGCCTGTGGATGATGACACAAGATGAACATACAATTTTCTTAGGATCTGCTCACCTAGTCTCTTTTGAGCTTAGTAGTAGTAGATCCAATGAAATTATTATTGATGAGATATACTTGTTCAGCCTTATCTAAAGTACCATTTAGGTTTTATATTATATGTAATGACTTAGCTACAAGTTCATCTCCACCATAACCCTTGTATAATTTATGATTGGAATAAGAATCAATAAAACCCTGGAAGATATATTTAAGATTCCTTTCTCAATTTGTCCTTCTCTCTCTCTCTCTCTCTCTGCTTTGTACAAGATATTAGCCATCAACCACATTTGGCATGATTTCTTGAAAAGTTGCTAGTACCAAGATAGACTAGAAGTATAATACATACACCAGATTTTGAAGACTTATAATAAATATATATATATATATATATATACTATCTCATTAATAATTTTATATTGGCCATGTGTTGAAATTATATTTTGAATATATCTCATTAAGTAAAATATATTATTAATAGTCCTTTCACCTGTTTCTCTTTCAGTGTGGCTACTAGAAAATTTTAAATTGCATGTGTGGCTCACGTTGTATTTGTCCTGGACAGTCTTGGTCTATAGCATGTGTTTACTTCCTACTTAATATGAAGTCAGACTAGAATGATAAAAGTACATTGTGTTTTAGCTTCTAGAATCTAGGTTTTGCCCTTTCTTTTGTTTGATACATGTAAAGAATTTTATTTTTTTTTTTAATTTTTTTTTTCAACGTTTTTTATTTATTTTTGGGACAGAGAGAGACAGAGCATGAACAGGGGAGGGGCAGAGAGAGAGGGAGACACAGAATTGGAAACAGGCTCCAGGCTCTGAGCCATCAGCCCAGAGCCCGACGCGGGGCTCGAACTCACGGACCGCGAGATCGTGACCTGGCTGAAGTCGGACGCTTAACCGACTGCGCCACCCAGGCGCCCCTGATACATGTAAAGAATTTTAAAATTCAGAAGTCATATGCGATTTATCAAAATGCAACAAAGAAGGGGAACCAAAAAATGACCTATGAAAGCACAATTGGTACTGAGGATTAGGAATTTCAGAAGCATGGAGGAAGATGTCACGTTCACCAGCAGGTTACATTAGGAAATGCTTGGAGAGTCTCCTCGCTCATCAGGAACAGGTTAATGGAGCATGGCTAGGAGAAACGGTAACTGAAAAGTCAATTCCTGACTTTATCAGGCTAAGCCTTAGAACAATGACGCTCCTCTCCAGACGTCCTTTGATATTCTCTTTGTCCGGTTCCTTTTTTTCTCTGGCTGATTTCAACTTGAAAACTCAAAAGCAGAGTGTTAATCAGAATCAGGTAAAAATCTCTAGGATCTCACCCAGTCAAAATAAAAAGTCATGTTTTCGGGATTTCTTTTATAAAGAATATGAATTACCAAGCCTCTCTTGTCATTATCAAAAGCTAATCTTATTCAAGTTCCAATCATAGAAAGAACACTACAGCAGGCACCAAAAATACAAATGCACACAAGTCCTGTCCTCAGGAGACATAGAATCTGACAGGGACAGACAGAGCAATCCCTCTTCTTCCCCATCAGGAAAGGGAAATATAGGTTGTGAGCTGTCTGGCCTCCTTGGACTGGCTCAGGAGCCTTGTTTGCCAGCGTACGTCCCTGCCCTTGCTGACCCTGGAGCACACCCTGACCGTGTGAGAGGCCGCTCGACCCCATGCTGTCTGCAGTCTGGAATGTGGGTCCTTGTGACATTCGGGGTGCAAATCACATGTGAATCACCAAGGGTGTTCTCTGTCCTCGGCAGCTGATTGCCAATGTCAGTCTACTCCTCATCAGAAGTGACACAGGCCTCCCTGTGGACATTCAGCTGCCCTTGCCTGGGAAACATCTCGTCACCAAGGTGCATTTTATTTACACAACATATGGCCTATACTTGGAGACAGACCTTTTCAACTCATGGCCTCAGAACTTCAGGAAAATCCAGCCAGTCAGTTTTGAAAGGTATAGAAATAGAGAAAAACTTCATTGAAGTTGCATAGACAATTGGGGGATTTTTTTCCCCCTGGGTGGGGGTGGGGAAGATGGTTGTTGGATGGTGTCTTTCCCCTTTCAAAGTCACATTCCAACATTTGGCATATTTTTCTGTTTCTTCTCCTTGGCTAGATCTAGTCTGTTAGTTCCTTGGCTCACATCCCTCCTTGACTTCCATTTACTCCATGTTCCTTTCCCTGTGTTAATGGTTAACAGAGCATGTACTGTAAATTAGCATTTATAAAAATCAATTACACTGCTTCATAAGACAGAGCAGAAACTTAGATTGTCTTCACCAGATCATTTGTATTTATCTGTTAATTATAAACCTTAATTGTCTCTTTTTATCATATTAATTTGCACAAATTGTACAACTTCAGAGTTTAGCAGTTTTCAAGCCCTTGAAATACAATTATTCTCTTAACATTCTTTTCAGAAACATGGTATTCATTAATGATTAGGTTGGTAAAAATTAGCAGTTCTGATAATTGGCCTTGGCTTCTCCTTGGCTTTTTTTTTTTTTCTTTCCCCACTAAAATCCTGGTTCTCACAATTATGCATGCCTGTTAGCCTCTTACTGTGCCCAGCTCTGTTTTAATTGGACTTCATGGCCCATGAGATTTCACGGGGTTTTGGCTCAAAGTAGAATACAGTTCTATCCCAGTGAACTTATTCCAAGTAGGTTTGACTCTTTTCCCCTCTCCCCAGCAGAACCTGGGCTTTTGTCCCCAGGGACAGCCTACTTGCCCTAACCTTTGATATAAAAAGACTTATATATGAAGGGAGGGAAAAAGCCTTCCAAATCCCAGCTCCATTTGTGTAATCGTTGCCCTCCTGCACTTTGCACGTTGGCGAGCAGACATGAGGAAGAAGGGGCTCTCTAGGCATTCCCCAGCCACCTCTCAATTATAGTTCTGTTTTCACTCAATGTGGCAGCCACTTAGAAGGAGTCATATGTCACACAGCATATATCCAAAGGCCAAAATAAGCTTTCTTCTTTCAAGAGGCTGTGCAAATCGGAGTTATGGGAAGTGATCCAGGCTGAGGGACAAGGCGTCCCGACCACCCTGGAACCAAGGGGCTTCCTGTCTTGGGCACTGTAGGTATGTTCCAGATGCCTTGCCTCCAACTTTGATGATGCTGACAGATAAGCTGCATGTTCTGTCCCACAGGAGCCATGAGGAGGAAGACACATCCACATAAGGGAACAAAGAAGAAGATTTTTTCCTATCCCACTTGGAAAACCCAGCTGCTTTCCCCTGAATAGTGGGGTTCACCAAGTGTGAGGTGGTTATCCAAGATTATAGGACTAAATGTCTGATACAACTAGAATTCACTGGGTTCTCTGACTGGGTATCTGGAAATGCTTAGCTCAGCATGATTCTGTCCCTTCAGAAGCAACAGTTCTCATATGTCATCTGAGACAGGACCTCAGCCACATACAAATTTGCGAGTCAAGATCTGAAGTCTCTGAGCTGTGGTTTTGCAGGGATTTGTTCATTTCACTGGTTTACTGAAGGTGCTGTGAAAAGGCTGGCTGGCCAGTAGGGACTGGCCCAAAAGGCACATGGGAAGAGAACAGCTCACCAATGTGCTAGAGTATGAGAGGACTGGCTCCATCAGAAGGGAAAGGCTTCTCTGTGTGCTTTAGATACAGGAACACTCTACAGTACTCTTCATATCAGGTTTCACTTAAAATAAGGCATGTTTTCCCACCCATAAAGTACTCACCAGCTAGATCTGTCAACATTCTCTTTACAGTTTGGTTTCCTCCCTTCCTGGCTTATGCCAGCTTGTGCCATAGAAATGTAGTCAGAATGCCTCTCAACGGTCTCTCCCCATCCCACAGTTTCCATCAAATGGGGCGATTCAGCCCCTCATGCCAGTGCCCGGCATCCAGGACTAAATCCAGTGACAAGGTGGGAAGCTATTCCCGGAGAATGACACATTTTGGCTGAAAATAAGGCATCGACTCAGCCACTATCACTTCTGTGAACCAGGAGAGAGGACTGCTCTCATTCTCTGAACTGACTTGACAAGCAATTGGCCAGAGTGCTGAGAACGTATCTGCCTGGTTAGCACCTTGGGGAAACGGTGGGAGGTGGAAGCAGAATTTTCCACCTCCAAGAGCTTCTTTCTGTGAAAATGTCTCTGCAGGAAAATCATCAGGTATTTCGGGTCATCTCGCGCTAACTGTGACAGTGTCGTTGCCTGCTGTTTTTCCACCTCAAGTGTGAATAAACAACAGTGTGCTAGACATTTAGACCTACTCTTGCCAGCTGCCCACCCTTGCTTCCTTCTCACTCATCCTCCCTGTTAGGTACCTCCACACCTTCCTCTGTAGCTTGGGCATCACTGTCCTTAGGCTGTCACGGCACAGGTCAGCTAACAGGGCATCTGATGATGTCAGTCTAAGTAGAAGCAGCTGTCACTGACCAGTGTGGTTAATGAAAACTCAGCCATTGGTTGTCATGGAGCTCCAAAACAGGTGAAGAGAGAAGGGCTATGCCAGCCTGTTCATGGGCAACCACATAGTCAAGACTAAGCTGGGAGCTACGATTTCAAATTGATAGAGGGGAACCAAATAAGAAATCTGAACTCTACCTCAGGCCAGTCTGCCTGAGACTTACAAGAATTAGGATGTAAAAAAAAACCTTTCATAATAAATACATAAATCTACCACTTAGATATGGACCCTGGTGCAGTGTACAACCTGTGTAACTACGTGCAGTATCTCTGTCAAAGGAGATAATCAGAAGCAATAATAACAGTAGCTAATGAGCTCTTTACTTTGTGTGAGTTCTGGGCTGAGCACTTCACATGTATTATCTCATCTAATCTTCACATCAACCCTGAGGATGATTATTATCCCATTTAGGTCTTGCAAATTAGGATACTGAGACTGACCAATCTGCCAAGACCAGAAGTTATTAGGTGTCAGGGTGAAGATTTGAATGCAGGTGGGTCTTACCCCAGAATCCAAATTCTTGTCCACTATGCTCACAGAAGTGGAAACACAGCAATCCATGTAACTTTGGATGTATATTAAAATAAATGCACTGTTTTAGAGAAGATTCCCTTGGAGCACAGCCTTGAAAAAGGGACTTGGGTGCCTGTGATCTGTTGAGGGCAGGCTCTTCAGGAGAAACCTGCAAAGCTAGCAAGGGAAGTGGGAGAGTGAAAGGCAAGATGCTGAGCAAGGATGTGGTCTCAGGTAACACCCAGCTCGGCCTAATCCACGAGACTCCAGAGGATACATTATACAGCAGAATTGTCCCACTTTGAGGCAAAGAGGCCAGCCTGTTGCACTCCCCTTAAATCATTCAGTCATTGGCCATGAGGGTCAAGCAGTGGAAAGTACCATGCGTCTCCAAATGAGATGACTCCCAAGAAGGCCACAGATGTACAGCCTTGGCTATAGCACCTTCAGCAACTGAAGGATGAATGCGCCAGCAGGTGAAGAGAGTCTGGGTGGGGCACTAATAGCATCTATTACAGTTACCCAGTACATTTTGGGAAAGGGTCAGCAGCTGCGACTTCTGTGATGTGTTAAGGGTACACTCCCACTTGAGTTAAAAGTAGAATTTTATCCATCATGTAACTTTGAAGTTACAGTCTAACCACGACCAACCATATGGCACCAACAGGTGCTTATCACTCTTTAAGATAGTATTGCGGGACACTCGTCAGATACCATCACAACTGCAATCCAAAAACTGACCAAGCTTCCACTGCCTACTCCAAATTACCAAGAGAGGAATTTGTAAGGTTGATATGACCAGTTTCCAAAGCACCTTTCAAGCCTCATTTTCCACACTATCACTTCAGACAACCTATGCTGCAATGTTCATTTGGAGAACTCTTCTCAATTAACCATGAACTTTCTCACACTCGTGCTTTTCTTAATGCTGTTGCCTGAATTCAGAGTGCCCTCTTTCAGCTCTTCTTTGTCTCGTAAAATTTTAGTTAAGGCCCTTCTGTTGCAAGAAATAGAAACCTACTCAAGCTAACAAGTGGGATTTATATAAGGAATCTGGATCTTTCAAGAAGAAAGGAAAGGCTTGCACAAAGGAAATGCTAATGGAAGCTGGAAAGTCAGCTCTCTCCCTGATATGTTGTCCTCTTGTTATAGCATAAAACTTTGAAGGTGGCTTCTTGGTTAGGGCTGACCTTTCTATTAACCTCTTCACATAGGAGTGGGTCCCCAACAGCCATATACAAGCCCCATAACCTGCTCCCATTCCAAGGCCACAGGTACTGGACCAGGAAGAGATACTTGGTATCCTCTGGGGCAATCTGAATTTGGAAGTAAGACTAAAAGTTAGATTCGAGTTCAGTCTGGCCTGCTGTCTTGACCAAGGAAGATATAAAACTCGAAGTTATGGGATGGCCATCTTGTAAGGTAGACCAATTAGCAGAGAAAGCCAGTCTGCAAACAGAAGAGGGTAGAGCCAAAATGTGGTGAGAAATGGCCAGGTCCTGACAGCTTTCCAGTTTCTGGGTCCAGTCTCCCCCTGAGATGCAGCTACATATCTGCCCTGCAGCCTGTCTCCTCATAATAAAGGCTTATTTTCCGTTTAACAAGCTCAACTGGAATTCAGGAACTTGCAACCAAAGACTCCTCAACAACACACCCATCCCTACTCACCAGTGTGTCTGTTTATTTTGTCTCTTCTACCCTTCCTTTCCCTCTACCTTCCTACCCTTCTTTTCCCTCTCTTTTCTTCCCTTTCCTTCTGCTCCTCCTCTTCCTCCTCCTCTGCCTCTTCTCTCTTTTTCTCCTCCTCTTCCTCCTACACTCCCCCTCCATTTCTCTCTCTTTTTCTCTCTCTTGCCCCCTCCATCCTCTTTTCCCTTCCTCTTTTCCCCCTCCTCTCTCCTACTGAGCTTTACTCATCTGCTCTCAGAATCCAAACATGGCTGCACCTTTATGTCTGCCCAGCAACAAAGCTACCATTCAGTTGCTCTCAATTCTAGACTCCCAGGAAAACTTAATGACATACCCATTGTGCCATCTCCCCTAAGACCCTTGGTTCTATAAAATTTAACAAGGAGATCCAGAATCCCATACAAACACAGGTGAAGAGCCCACAGTCACTACAGGGAGGTGCCAACTGAAACATCCAAGTACAGGATGTCCTGTAAGGGCTTCTGTGTCCCTCAGTAATATTTTATTTCTGTTCCCTCTATAACTCCATCACACGTTGCTTGCACCTCTAATGACCTTGTCATTTTCCATTCCTTTAAATCTTATTTATATATAGAACCCTGCAATAAAACTTTCTTGAGGCATGGTGGACACATCATATGCACTAAAAACATTAACTTTAATCTTATTTGTGTACATGAACAGGGATGGGTAATAATTGCACTTTGAATTCTGATGGGTGTTCAAGAGATAATATGCATTTTGGGATGAAGAACCTTCTCAAAATATTATTTTCTTCTATATTTCCAACTAGTCTGTCCTCTCCAATCCATGGTACTTTGTATATATTTATTAAATAATCATCACATCGAGTTGTCTTTATTTATTTCAATGTCTAATGCCTCAACTGGACTATGAGCTCCCTGAAGACAGGGGCCATGTCTTTTTTATCTTTCTATCTCTAACCTAGTACAAGCCTGATACACAAAAAAACATCTACTGAATTTTTTTTGTTGGATTGGATTGAATCCAATCCACATGAGCTCTGAGCTGAGGATATCCCACCTGCTAGCAGTCATTTACCTGATCTTCTGAGTCCTCTTTGAGGCCAAATGTGGTGAAACTTTTCTTGGAAACCACAATTTTGGCAATACTACAGCCTTCCTTTTCTGAAGGAGCTCGCTTTGTTTATTACAATAGAAAAACATGATAAATAATCTTGCCCATAAGAAACATGCTTCCTCTTTTTGACAATTTTGACAGCCTATTGCTTAAGTCTGAAAAAGGAGCCCAGAAATAATTTACAGAGGAAACACGGCTCAGGTGTCTTCCCCAGATGCTATTGGTATCTTGAGACTATCCAGAAAGGTAATTTATACACATATACACATACACAACAGAATTTAAGTTTGCTTTGTGTTTCCACAGGGTGTCCAAATACTAACATTTGCCATCTGGCCTGCTCAGATGGCTGTTTCTGACGTCTGCCCCAAAGTCTAGGTTTGCCTTTGTTTATTAGTCAAACATTTATAGAATCTGAGCACTATGCTAGGCACAAGGGATGCAACAATGGAAAGGAGCACTCTGCTCTCAAAAAGTAAGGGTAGACCATACAAAAATAATTGCATAATAATGCAGTAAAATAAAACTATCATATGCTAAGGTAAATCTTACAAAACGTAATGGGAGTGTAGGATAAGGATCCATTTAGTCTGCCTATGTAAGATAGGGAGAGTTCATATAGGAGTCAACTCTTGAGATCATCCACAGAGAACAAACTGATCACAAGGCAAATAATGGAACCCAAGAAAACACCAACATTAAAGGATAAATCAAGGGGAATCCATGGAAGAGACAGAGGAGGAGTAGTCAGAAATGTAGGAAAAGAATTAAAAGAGAGTAAAGCCAGGAAAAGCAAAGGAAAAGAAAGAACATGGAAGTTCAACAGTGTTGAACAGTCACCTGCAATGAACACACAAAGTAACTGCATAGAAACCTGCACCAGACATCTAACTTTGCCTTGAAGTATAGCCAGCAGCATCTGTATCACTTGAGTATGTGTTAGAAATGCAGAAACCCAGGCCCACCCAGGACTTTTTGTACTTTTTGTACTTTTAAGTTTGTGAAGCAACCACACCCTTCCCTAGAAAAGTGGCAGCTTAGGATGAATGATCATATAGGTGACTTGCAAGGAAATGGCTTCACAAGGTTTCAAATTTAAAAATCAACTTGACAGCCTAACATAAGACAAAATAATATATGCAGAGCATTCTTATCTATAACCTCCATTTAAACATTGTGAATTTTAGAAGATATTATTACTCCCATTTTACTGACGATGAAACAGGAGCATGAAGAGGTTAAATGCCTTGTCAAGGACCACAGTGAAAATAAATAGCAGAGCCTGGACTTGAACCCAGGTCTTCAGATTTGCTGGCAGGGAGGAGGATTCCGCTCATGGAAAAGAATAAGAAGTCAGAAATAGGGACACCTGGGTGGTTCAGTTCGTAGAGCATGTGACTTTGGCTCAGGTCATGATCTCACGGTTCACAGGTTCAAGCCCCCATCCAGCTCTGTGCTGACAGCTCAGAGCCTGGAACCTACTTCAGATTCTGTCTCTGTGCACCTCCCCCACTTGCGCTCGCTCTCTCACTCTCTCTCTCTCTCTAAAAATAAATAAATAAACATTAAAAAAAAAGAAGAAGTCAGAAATGGGTTTGAATGAAATATCATTTAAAGCAATTCAATTTCCTTTGTTATAATTCTGGGTTTGTCAAGCGCCTTCTGATGACTGGTCTGGCTTTGAATTTTAATATTGAGATGGGGTGCCCTGGAACAAGAAGAGATGACAAGGAAAAAAGGCAAAACTTTTTAAATGAATAAACTGACATTATCATTCATAATTTTTTTTCTGAGATTGTTAGAATGAGCCAGTTTTTCCAAAACTGACTTGCCTTAACTGAGATGATAAATTGAGTTTCTGAATTATCAAAGCTTAAAGTCTACTCTAACCTATGTGAGCTTTACAGTGAAGTATGCAAAGGGTTAGGGAGAAAGTACATTAGGAGGGCAAGGCTGGGAGTCCATCTGACTATAGTGTTGGCTTCCTCAAGTTGGCCCACAGTTTTCACAATGTCTAAAAAACTTGGGTCTGATCTGGGCCAGCATTATTACCCAAGAGTTTTAATCTAGTGGGTGAAGGGTGGCATCAGATGCTTCTGGGCTGATATAATCATTTCTCCTCATCAGTCATGTGAACAAATCATGATTCTATGGAGGTCAGTCTAGTTTGAAAGAATGCTTGGCCCCTGGTGGTATCCTCTTCTGGGGAAAGGAGGTGGCAAAAGTTAGGCAGGGCTCTAACCAAATGGTCTTGGGTTCAGGGCCAGAGATCAGACCCTAATAGGAAGTAGAATAAAGTTAAGAAATCAAGAAAAACACCCAGCAATATATCACGGTATTTAAAGGCATAGATTTGGGAACCAGCTACACATGCTTTCAGGACCCAGCACTTCATCTTACCATGTGACTGTGGGAAAGTCACTTAACCTCTCTAAGCCTCAACTGTAAGACCAGATTAATACCTCACAAAGCCGTTGCAAAAATTAAATGCTAACAGATTTTACACCATACTTAACATAGTGCTATAACTCAGAGGAAACATTCAAAACCAGGTGGTATCATCATCATCTGGCCTGGGCATTCCCAGTGGCGTTGAGAGTAAAGGCCTCAGTGGGTAGACCGCTGGGTGAGATATGGCCCCAGGAACACCAGAAATGAGCAGACAAGCAGACTTCACCTGGTAATGGAAATGGGGCTTTGGATATTACCAGGCCTGGGTTGGGTTGGGTTCAGGCCTGATCTGAGCTGAACCACTGGTGAAAGGCCTTACATACTATACTTGTTAGTGTCTGAAGGGTTGGACATAAACAACCCTAGAAAGAAATGTATTCCTGAGGCCCAGCTCTACCTGCTAGCCAGTTAGCTCTTTTCTCTTGGTAACAACAATAAAAGATTTCATAAAGAAATACCTTAAAGCTCTTGACTGAAGTTATTTCTATCAGGATGCTTCAATGGCTCAGTTCGTTAAGTGTCTGACTCCTGATTTCAGCTCAGGTCATGGTCTCACAGTTCATGAGATCAAGCCCCGCATCAGGCTCTGCACTGACAGCATAGAGCCTGCTTGGGATTCTCTCTCTCTCCCTCTCTTTCTACCCCTCCCCCACTCATTCATTCATTCTCTCTCTCGACTCAAAATAAATACATAAATAAACTTAAAAAAAGAATAAATATTAAAAAATTTTTCTCTATCATTCTAGTCAGCCTTGTCTTTCTCAATCTTTCTCCCACACTCTACCTCCTCCAGTCTGAAAAAATACTGAAGAGTTATTGGAAATACTTTATAATTTATTCCATGATGGAATGATTTCCCTAGAATATAAACAAAGGGAAAGGCCTTTAGGTGATGTTAACTCAAGCTGGTAGGAGAGAACATATAAATATTCCCTCTAGCGCTTGGGCAAACTGGTGAAGTTCACTCCCAGGACTTCCTGATAAGATTAATACGGAAAATTTCCTGGCGGGCTTTGTTATACTTTTGGAGGTGAGGAAAACTATTTCCAGGGATCCCCAAAGAGGCCTATTGTGACCCAAGACAGCTAGTTAACCACCTGCTAGCAGCAGGCCAATAAAAGCTCCACATTACTCACATCTTCACAGGCTGCCAGGCTGAATCCCCGCAGTTCTGCCGTCTGTCCTCCAGGCCCCAGGTCTGTGCCCTCTCATTCCACAGGCCACAGAACTGCAAATAATTCTTAGTCAGTAGGGAAATGATGAATTCTTCTTGCTTTTTATCTCCACTCTGCAGTGTGCAGATCATCCTGCCTCAGCAGAATTACTCTACCCTTTCTCTTTTTCTGTTCTGGGGTCAAAGTTTAGCATTAGGCACCAGCTTTCCAGTCCCTGCCTTCTTACTGTAGGGACTTCTTAGTGAAATGCTAGAACTCAAGAGGTCAAAACCATTAACACTGTCAAAGATGCCTTTTCTGGCCTGAGAGCTGGGGCCAGAGCTGCTTAACAGGGTTGAGCAAAGGCTGGCAAGAGAGTCTGCTGTTATTTGGCCTCTGTGTCTCCAGCTCACAACATGAGTAGGTTTCATTTAATTAAGCATAAATGATATCAAAATGTTTGCCAAAGTTGAAAAAATAAATAAATAAAATAGAACTGGCAGAGGAGGTGGTAAAGACAGGAGCAAGAAGATCAGTAAGAATCTTCTTTAAGCTACACCCTTCAGGTTAGGTAATGACCACAATCTATCCCATCCCACCCCATAAAAAATCCACGCTTTTTCTTTAAAGAATTTCTGGAAATGTTAGCCTATGCTAATTATGCCGTCTGAGAATGCTTCCTTTTTCTCTTTTCATGTGTTTGTCATAAATATATATATACATATATATATGCCATATATATACATATATATATATACATATATATACGCCACTTATGTGTGTGTGTGTGTGTATATATACACACACACATATATATATATGAATTTAAGCCACTTTATACCGCTTCCTTCTCTAAGTCCCAGATTTCTGTTGGAGTCCCAGATTTCTGAGCTGTTTTCCCTTTTTGGAGATGTCATCTTGCTGAAGACAGGAAGCAACAGGCCAGTTTAAGGCTTGGAAACCTCCCAGACCATCAGAAAATCCTGGGGACCTGGGTATCAGTCTCTTTGAAAGTTGGTTCCCCTAAAATAATAAGAAGGCAGCAGAGGACCTCTCTGAATCCCAGCTCCCCAGGTCCAATGATTTGTAGCCATTCACAGGGTTAAAACTCTTCCTGATGAAGTCCTTTGTTTGTTCTCTCAAATGTCAAATGGTTATGAGAGGAGGAAACCCAAGGTCAGCTTCCACTTGGAGCAAACCTAGGAACTGACGCACTCCACTGGGGATCCACGGTGTATATTTTCATTTACATTTGACCTGGTCTTCCTCTACTCTCAGATTTTCCTTATTTTCTTTCCCCTCTACTATCCCAAAGGGAGAGAGCTCAAGGTTTCAATAGCCTGGCACCTGAAAAAAAAGAAAAAAAAGAACTCAGAAGACCATGGATCCTTGGCATCCCTCCAGTTGCTACAGCTTGAGGTAAGCATGGTCAGTATCAGAGCATGAAGGATACTTGCAAGATGTCAATCTGGCAACAGGCATGAAGAACTCCCTGTTAAATGGCAAAGGGACATGTGCAGAGACCATGTTAAACAAGTTCCAAGTTCTAAAAGCAAAGCCTTACATATGCAAGGTTATGCTCTTTCAAATTAAAACAATAATAATAAATTATCTGGAAATATTTACCACCCAGATCTTGAAAACAATAGTATTATCTATGTTTCTAGATGTAAATTTCACCCCCTAATTTTTTTTCATTGCAGGCCTGCTATGTGCAAAGACTGTGATGGGCACCAACAGTTTCTCTCTCTATTAGCCCCTAATCCTGGAGTTGATTGGTTCAGGGGGTTGAAGAAGAGCATTTGACCCAAAAGAGATGTACAGTCAAGGTACCTACTTAGAACTGTAAAATTTCAGAGCTTATCGATATGTCACAAAAGATGAAAATCCATGGAAGTGAAGTGACTTGTTCAAGGTTAGTCACACCACTCCAAAGCCAGGACTAAAACACAGGAATCCTAAGGTCCAATCTAGGGCTTTTTGCCTTGTACTTGCCTCTTTAGGTTAGCAAAGTCTTGCCAATCTAAGAGTCACAAGGAAGAAGATAAAAACTTTGGCAGCAGGAATGGGTGGTACAAAGGGCATTGAAAAAGTCATAACCAGGGCTTGCTAGTAGGGAAAATTGCCTGTAGCTATTGCTCAAGTCCCCAGAAAAGGTTGGGGGAAAAAAACTATTTCAAAAGGGCCTGTCTGAAGAGGATCCAAGATGGCAACATAGGAAAATTCCCAAACTCATCTCCTCCCATCGACATACCTAATCTATAGCTACATATGAATCATTTCACTCTGAAAAAAAAATATGAAAACTAGACAAATTTCTCTCCACAACAAAGGACAAAGGACCACACTGATACAGGTAAGAGAGGCATAAACAGCCTTGCAAAAAAAACAAAAAAAAAAAAAAACAACAACCCACCCCCCCAGTGTGATGAGACAATGAGGAGAGATCATATGAGATAGGCCCTTCTCCCTAAGAAGCAATAAATTGAACCCCACATTGGGCATCCCAGTCTCTGGGATCTGCATCAGAGAGATGAGCCCCCAGAATTTCTGGCTTGGGAAACTATAGGGCTGGTGTCTGGGGGGTCTCAAAGAGCCATAGGAAACTGAGATTTCCCCTCTTAGAGGGCTCATGTGTGGTCTTGCTCACCCTTAAACCCAGTGAAAAAATAGCAGTTTGAAAAGTGCCTAAGTTGTATGTGAGAAAGATTCATTTGCTGATCTGAGGTCATTAACTGGAAGGACAAGAGATAGTTGAGATCCTCCCCCAAGACAAAGGTGCTGGAAGGCACCATTTTTGCACTCTCCATATAGCCTGCTAGCACAGACACACAAGTTCAGACATGGCACCAATTGGCCAACTTACTGGGAAGTGGGGGGCAAGTGGTCTTGGCACTTGCTGAGGCTGGAGAGCATAGGCAGTTGTAATGCTCCCCTGCTTCTTTCCTGAAGCCAGTGAGCACAGAAAGTCATGGAGTTCTCAGTCTCCCTAGCTAAAGGTAGGGAGTGTGGGTCGCTGCAAAACTTCCATGACCCCTACTCCCCAGCTGGGGCTGGCAAGTACTAGCAGTCAGGGCATTCTCTTGCCACCAGCCTAAAGCTGGCACACACACCCACAGACAAGGTACTGTCACTGCACTGCTGAGGCCCACAGGCACGTAGTCAAAACATTTTCCTGATGCACTTCCAAGGCCAGCAAGTGAAGCCCCAACACAGTCCAACTGCCTTGCTAAACGCAGCAGGCATGCATGCACAATCCACACAGAAGACACCCTTCGATTGGCTGGCTCTGGCGGCCAAAGGGGCTAGTGTTCCAGAGCTCCACGGGACTGTAACAATCAGAAAGACTGTTCTCGGTAGGCCATCACCCCCAGGGCACTACACATACAGCATACTGAAACACAACCCCAGACTTCTTGCAAAAAAGGCCTATTTACTTAGCCTAGATCTTTAACCTCTGGGACAGGCTTCAGATTTCCCATACATCTAGAGGTTAAGTAGGTGCTTCCAGGGACATAAGCAGGGAGACAACATCCTCAGACACCCTCTTGACCTTCCTACAGCTGAGCGAGACTTCTCAGAAAGGTGCTGTATTCATCTGGAGGGCCAATTATTGCAAATTGTTGCCCAGGGGACACCTCCAGATCTTGTGGTCTGGAGGCCAGCAGGGTTTATGATTGTGGCTCCACTAGACTATATATATTTGCATACTTTAAAAGCTGCTGCTGAAAAAAGAAAAAAGAAAAAAAAGCCGCTGCCTGAGGGTCTTTTAATCAGCCTGAAACTGGGTGATAAATGAGATTCTTCCCCTTGGATCACTGACAAGTCTTGGCACACTCAATAATGGGGGCATCTCAAGAATAAATCAGATGGTTTAGACAATCACAAAAGTTTGAGAGAAACCAAGAGCTAGGGCAAGTTTGAATAAGCAGGATCATCACCCACACAAGGCGACTCCTTCAAGACTGAGAGAGGTAGCTGTTTTTGCTTAATACATAGAAACACACACATAGAGTCAAGAAAATGAGGAAATGGGAAAATATGTGTCAAACAAAAGAACAAGACAAAGCCTCAGAAAAAGACCTTAATGATATAGAGATGAGGAACCTACCTGATAAGAATTCAAAACCAGGGGCGCCTGGGTGGCGCAGTCGGTTAAGCGTCCGACTTCAGTCAGGTCACGATCTCGCGGTCCGTGAGTTCGAGCCCCGCATCAGGCTCTGGGCTGATGGCTCGGAGCCTGGAGCCTGTTTCCGATTCTGTGTCTCCCTCTCTCTCTGCCCCTCCCCCGTTCATGCTCTGTCTCTCTCTGTCCCAAAAATAAATAAACGTTGAAAAAAAAAAAAAAAAGAATTCAAAACCATGTTCATAAAGATACTCACTGAACTAGGAAGAAAAATGAATGAATACAGTGATAACTGCAACAAAAAGTTAGAAAACTTAAGAAAGTACCAAACAGAACTCAGAAAGCTGAAGAATATAACTAAACTGAAAAATATACTAGAGGAGTTCAACAGCAGACTGGACAAAGCAGAAGAATGGAACAGTGAACCAAAGACAAAGCAGTAGAACTCACCCAAACAGAGCAGCAAAAACAAAGAATTTTTTAAATGAATATTACTAAGGGACCTCTGAGACAACATGAAGTGGGATAACATTTGCAATATAGGGATCCCAGAAGAAGGAAGAGAGAAAGAGGCAGAAAACTTATTTGGAGAAATCATGGCTGAAAACTTCCCTGATCTAGTGAGGAAAACAGACATCCAAGTCCAGGAAACCCAAAGAGTTCCAAACAAGATGAACCCAAAGACAGCCACACCAAGACACATTATAATTAAATTTTTCTTTAATTTTTGTTTATTTTTGAGAGAGACAGAGCACAAGTAGAGGAGGGGCAGAGAAAGAGGGAGACACAGAATCTGAAGCAGGCTCCAGGCTTTGAGTTGTCGGCACAGAGCCTGATGTGGGGTTCAAACTCAGGAGCTGTGAGATCATGACCTGAGCCGAAGTCAGACACCCACTCTCTTGAGAGAGAGAGAGAGAGAGAGAGAGAGAGAAGACACATTATAATTAAAATGTCAAAAGTTAAAGATAAAGACAGAATCTTAAACGCAGCAAGAGAAAAATGAATTGTTACATACAAGGAGAGCCTCATAAGGCTATCAGCAGATACTCTGGCCAGAAAGGAGTAGCATATATTCAAAGTGCTGAAAGGAAAAAATTTCAAACCAAGAATACTCTACAAGGTAAGGTTATCATTCAGATTTGAAGTAGAGATACAGAGTCTTCCAGACAAGCAAAAGCTGGAGTTCATCATGACTAAACAGGCCTCACAAGCAATAATAAAGGGAATTCTTTAAGTTGAAAAGAAATGACACCAATTAATAACAACATACAAAAGTAACAACTCACTGGAAAAGTTATCTATAGTAAAGGTAGTGAATTAGTCACTTACAAAGTTACTAAGAAAGCTAAAAGACAGGGGCGCCTGGATGGCTCAGTTCGTTGAGTGTCTGAATTCAGCTCAGGTCGTGATCTCACAGTACTTGAGTTTGAGCCCTACATTGGGCTCTGTGCTGACAGCTTGGAGCCTGGAGCCTGGCTTTGGATTCTGTGTCTCCCTCTCTCTCTGCCCCTCCCCTGCTCACACTCTGTCTCTCTCTCTTTCTCTAAAAACTAAATAAACATTAAAAAAAAAAGAAAGCTAAAAGACAAAAATAGTCAAATTAACTGAAACTACAATAATTAGTTAAGGGATACAGAAAACAAAAGGATGTAAAAAGTGACACCAAAAACATAAAATGGGGGGTGGTAAAAAATGTAGCGTTTGGGAACGTGTTCAAATTTAAGTTGGTATTAACTTAAGATGCACAGTTATATTCACACGAAGATATGTGTAAACCTCATGATAACCATAGGGCAACCTGCAGCAAATACCTGAAAGAAAATGAGAAAGGAATCTAGACATAGCAGTCAGGAAATTCATCAAACCAGGAGGAAAGAGAGCAAGAGAAGAAGAAAGGAACAAGGACAACTACTAACCAAATGGAAATAAGCACCTACTTATCAATAATTACTTTAAAGTAAATGGACTAGAGGTACTCGGGTGGCTCAGTCAGTTAAGTGTCCAACTTTGGCTCAAGTCATGATCTGCGGTCTGTGGGTTCAAGCCCCACATCCGGCTCTGCTGACAGCTTGGAGTCTGGAGCCTGCTTCGGATTCTGTGTCTTTCTCTCTTGCTGTCCCTCCCCTATTCATGCTCTGTAGCTCTCTCTCTCTCAAAATTAAATAAACACACACAAAAAAATTTTTTTAAGTAAATGAACTAAATTCTCCAATTAAAGACATGAAGTGGCTGATTGGATAAAAATACAAGACACCTTTATACTGCCTAGAAGAGACTTAGTTCAAAAGTAAGGACACACAAACTGAAAGTGAAGGGATGGAAAAAGATATTCTGTATAAATGGACACAAAAGAAAGCTGGTATAGCTATACTCACATCACACAAAATAAACTTTAAAATAAAGACTTTGTGGGGCGCCTGGGTGGCGCAGTCGGTTAAGCGTCCGACTTCAGCCAGGTCACGATCTCGCGGTCCGTGAGTTCGAGCCCCGCGTCGGGCTCTGGGCTGATGGCTCGGAGCCTGGAGCCTGTTTCCGATTCTGTGTCTCCCTCTCTCTCTGCCCCTCCCCCGTTCATGCTCTGTCTCTCTCTGTCCCAAAAATAAATAAACGTTGAAAAAAAAAAATTTAAAAAAAAAATAAATAAAAAAAAATAAAATAAAGACTTTGTAATAAAACTCAAAGAGGGGTAATACACAATGACAAAGAGGTCAATCCAGCAAGGAAATATAACATTTATGAATATATGTGTATATATATGTGTGTGTGTGTGTGTGTGTGTGTGTGTGTGTGTGTGTATACACACTCATACCCAACATAGGACCACCAAAATATATAAAGCAAATATCACAGACCAAAAGGGAAAAATGGACAGCAATACAATAATAGTAGGGGGTTTTAACACCCCACTTACATCAATAGATAGGTCATCCAGACAGAAAATCAATAAGAAAACATCAGGCTTGCATGACACATTAGACCAGATGGGCTTAATAAATATACAGAATTCTACCAAAAAGCAGCAAAATACACATTCTTCTCAAGTGAGCATGGAACATTCTCCAGGGTAAATTACATGTTAGGCCACAAACAAGTTTTAATAAATTTAAGAAGAATTTATTATTAAAACATTGAAATTAGATCAAAAATATTTTTTTCAAGCATCTTTTTTGACCACAATGATATGAAACTAGAAATCAATCACAAGAAGAAAACTGGGGAAAATGCAAATACTTGGAGATTAAACAACATGTTACTCAACAACTATGGGGTCAACAAAGAAATCAAAGGAGAAATTAAAAAATACCTACAGACAAATGGAAACAGAAATATACCAAAATCTACAGGATATAACAAAAGTGGTTCCAAGAGGGAGGTTCATACAAATAAAGGCCTACTTGAAGAAACAAAGAGAAACCTCAAATTAAATAATTTAACTTTGGGGAGGAGCCACGATGGCGGAACAGCATGGAAGTTTCTTGTGTGTGTGTCTCGCATCCATGAAATACAGCCAGATCAACACCAAACCATCCTGCACACCTAGAAAACTGATTTGAGAATTAACACAACAATCTGCACAACCTGAACCACAGAACTCAGCAGGTATGCGGAGTGGAGAGGTGAACTAGGGGAGAGAGAAGCCACTGAGGGTAGGAAGCTGTTTTTGCTTCTGGAGAGAGGACGGAGATAGGGGAGGGGGAGAGTACAGGAAACTCACCCTCCCAAAAGCAGCTGGAGAGAAAGTGGAAAAGTAGAAACAGCCACAGGGACTGAACTAAAAGGGGAGAAAGGAGAAAGGAGAGGGTTTAAACTCCATTAAGACTCTATAAACAGGGGGAGCACAGAATCTGAAACTCCGCAGCTTGATACCTGGAGGTGCTCTAGTGAGAAGGGCGAATCTCCAGGAACAGAGTGAAGTCCGGGGATCCTCAGGCCATGTGGGGAGAGGCAGCTCCCCTGCTGTGCAGCCCCCCAACAGGCAAAGGCCCCAGTGGACCCCAGAGAGCAACCACATTCCCTGGTGCTGGAACAAGGTCACTAAGGGTGAAACCTGGTACCAGATGTGTGTTGTGATTTTCCACAATCCCTAAAATGCTGCTGCTACACGATTGTGTGAACTTTTGCTGTGACAGGCTGGCACCCAGCCACAGTCTCTGGGCATCGGCAGCAGCACAGTCCTGCAAATGTTCCTGGTGTGGGCAGCACCCAGACATTGCTCAGTGAGATCCTCCCACAGAGGGGCGGAATGGGTCAAAGCCACAGCCCCTCAGAAGTAAGAGGTCAGGAAAAACAGCCACACCTGAGACAAAACTTAGGAGGGAGGTGCCGCCTGACAACCTGACAGCTTGGTCATGGACAATGTAAAAGCAGGGAGTGGACAGAAGCTGGAAGCAAACGACGGCTTTATTGCTGATCCAGGAGAACAGAGTTCCGATACTAGAGACTGGGTAGCTGGGTGACATCATTTTCACCCTTTCCGCGCATGCACATACACACCTACAAGTGCCACAACAATCCACCCCAGTAAGCTAAGCAGCGCTATCTAGTGCAGAACGGAGCTGTTAAACTAAGCCCCACCCAACTGGGCCAGCGTCCCTCTTCAGAAACATCACAAGTTTCCCCACCTGATTAGTTTATGTATTATAAAGTGTTTCAGAGTTTCACTTCTAGAGGAAATGATGTCATTTCAATTGTATTTCAGTCTGTTCACTGGCCCATCTATTCAATTTTCTTTTTTTTCTTGTTTCTTTATTTTCTTTTACTTGAATACAGAAAAAAAAAATTATTTTTATTTTCAATTTTTATTAAAAATATTTTTCTTTAATTTTTTTCTACTATATTTTTACTTTTTTGTAAATTTTTTAAATTCTATTTTGCTTCCATCATTTCATTTTATTCTATTTCATTGTATTCATTTTTTCAAATTTTCAAACATTTTCCTTTTTTTTTTCTTTTTTTTCCCCCATTTTTCTCTAATCTATCAAGCCCCTTTCAACACCCAGACCAAAACACACCTAGGATCTAGCATCATTTATATGATCTTTGTGTGTGCGTGTTGTTTTTAATTTTTTAATTTTAATTTTTAAAATTTTTTTTACCTCATTAATTCCTTTTCTTCCTTCAAAATCATGAAACAAAGGAATTCACCCCAAAGAGCAGGAAGAAACGACAGCCAGGGACTTAACCAACACAGATACAAGCAAGATGTCTGAACCAGGATTTAGAATCATGATAAGAAGAATACTAGCTGCAGTTGGAAATAGATTAGAATCCCTTTCTGCAGAGATAAAAGAAGTAAAAGCTAGTCAAGATGAAATAAAAAATGCTGTAACTGAGCTGCAATCTGGAATGATTGCCACAGCAGCAAGACGGATGAGGCAGAGCATCGAATCAGCGATATAGAGGACAAACTTATGGAGAATAAGGAAGCAGGAAAAAAGAGGGAGACTAAGGCAAAAGAGCACAATTGAAGAATTAGAGAAATCAGTGACTCATTAAAAAGGATAAACATCGGGGGCGCCTGGGTGGCTCAGACAGTTGAGCGTCCGACTTCGGCTCAGGTCATGATCTTGCTATCTGTGAGTTTGAGACCCGCATTGGGCTCTGTGCTGACAACTCAGAGTCTGGAGCCTGCTTCAGATTCTGTGCCTCCCTCTCTCTCTGCCCCTCTCCTGCTCATGCTCTATTTCTCTCTCTCTCTGTCAAAAATAAAAATAAACATTAAAAATAATAAAAAAAAATAAAAAAGGAACAACATCAGAATCATAGGGGTCCCAGAAGATGAAGAGAGAGAAATAGGGGTAGAAGAGTTATGGTGAGCAAATCATAGCAGAAAACGTTCCTAACCTGGGGAAAGACACAGACATCAAAATCCAGGAAGCACAGAGGACTCCCATTAGATTCAACAAAAGCCAACCATCAACAAGGCATATCATAGTCAAATTCACAAAATACTCAGGCAGGGAGAGAATCATGAAAGCAGCAAGGGAAAAAAAAATCCTTAACTTACAAGGGAAAACAGATCAGGTTTGCAGCAGACCTATCCACAGAAACTTGGCAGGCCAGAAAGGAGTGGCAGGATATATTCAGTGTGCTGAATGATAAAAATATGCAGCCAAGAATTCTTTATCCAGCAAGGCTGTCATTCAAAATAGAAAGAGAGATAAAAAGTTTCCCAAACAGAAATTAAAGGAATTGTGACCACTAAACCAGCCCTGTAAGAAATTTTAAGGGGGACTCTCTGAGGGGAGAAAATAATGAATGAATGAATGAATGAATGAATGAATGAATACCAAAAGCAACAAAGACTAGAAAGGACCAGAGAACACCACCAGAAACTCCAACTCTACAAGAAATATAATGGCAATAAATTCATATCTTTCAGTACTCACTCTAAAGTAAATGGACTAAATGCTCCAATCAAAAGACATACAGGAACAGAATGGATAAGAAAACAAGATCCATCTATATGCTGTTTACAAGAGACCCACTTTAGACCTAAAGACACCTTCAGATTGAAAGTAAGGGGATGGAGAACCATCTATCATGCTAATGGTTGACAAAAGAAAGCCAGAGTAGCCATACTTATATCAGACGATCTAGACTTTAAAATAAAGACTGTAACAAAAGATGAAGAAAGACATTATATCATAAATAAGAGGTCTATTCACAAAGAAGACCTAACAATTGTAAACATTTATGCTCTAAATGTGTGAGCACCCAAATACATAAATCAATTAATCCCAAACATAAAGAAATTCATTATAATAATACCATAATAAGAGGGGACTTTAACAACCCACTTACAACAATGGGCAGATCATCTAATCAGAAAATCAACAAGGAAACAATGGCTTTGAATGACACACTGGATCAGATGAACATAACAGATATATTCAGTACATTTCTTCCAAAAGCAGTAGGATCTACATTCTTCTCCAGTGCACATGAATGGTCTCCAGAATAGATCACATCCTGGGACACAAATCAGCTCTCAACAAGTACAAAAAGATCGAGATCATACCATGCATATTTTCAGAACACAATGTTATGAAACTCGAAATCAACCACAACAAAAAATTTGGAAAGGTAACAAATACTTGGAAACTAAAGAAGATCCTACTAAACAATGAATGGGCTAACCAAGAAGTTAAAGAGGAAATTAAAAAGTACAAGGAAGCCAATCAAAAATGGTAACACCACAGCCCAAAACTTCTGGGATGCAGCAAAGGTGGTAATAAGAGGAAAGTATATAGCAATCCAGGCCTTCCTAAAGAAGGAAGAAAGGTCTCAGATACACAACCTAACTTTACACCTTAAAGAGCTGGAAAAAGAACACAAATAAAACCCAAAGCCAGCAGAAGACAGGAAATAATAAAGATTAGAGCAAAAATCCATCCTATCGAAACCAAAAAAATAGTAGAACAGAACAATGAAACCAGAAACTGGTTGTTTGAAGAATAGACAAAATTAATAAACCCCTAGTCAGTTTGATTAAAAAGAAAAAGGAAAGGACCCAAATAACAAAATCAAGAATGAAAGAGGAGATCACAACCAACACAGCAGAAATAAAAACAATAATAAGAGAATAAAATGAGCAATAACATGCCAATAAAATGGGCAATATGGAAGAAATGGACAAATTCCTAGAAATATATAAACTACCAAACTGAAACAGGAAGAAATAGAAAATTTGAACAGACCCATAACCAGTAAAGAAATCAAATTAGTAACCAAAGATCTCCAGGGCCAGAGGGCTTTCCAGGGGAATTCTACCAAACATAAGAGTTAACATCTATTCACTTGAAGCTGTTCCAAAAAATAGAAATGGAAGGAAAACTTCCAAACTCTTTCTATGAAGCCAGCATTACCTTGATTCCAAAACCAGACAAAGCCCCACTAAAAAGGAGAACTATAGACCAATTTCCCTGATGAACATGGGTGCAAAAATCCTCAACAAGATATTAGCCAACTGGATTCAACAATACATTAAAAAAAATTATTCACCACAACCAAGTGGGATTTATACCTGGGATGCAGGGCTGGTTCAATATCTGCAAAACAATCAATGTGATTCATCACATCAATAAAAGAAAGGACAAGAACCATATGATCCTCTCAATAGATGCAGAGAAAGCATTTGACAAAACACAGCATCCTTTCTTGATAAAAACCCTCAAGAAAATAGAAACAGAAGGATCATACCTCGAGATCATAAAAGCCATGTATGAAAGACCCAACACCAATATCATCCTCAATGGGGAATAACTGAGAGCTTTCCCCCTAAGGTCAGAAACAAGACAGGGATGACTACTCTTGCCACTGTTATTCAACATAGTATTCGAAGTCTTAGCCTCAGCAATCAGACAACACAAAGAAATAAAAAGGCATCCAAATCGCCCAGGAGGAAGTCAAACTTTCACTCTTTGCAGATGACATGATACTTTCTATGGAAAACCCAAAAGATTCCACCAAAAAACTGCTAGAACTTATCCATGAATTCAGCAAAAGTGCAGGATATAAAATCAATGCACAGAAATCAGTTGCATTCCTATACACCAACAATGAAGCAACAGAAAGAGAAATCAAGGAATCGATCCCATGTGCAGTTGCATCAAAAACCATAAAACACCTAGGAATAAATCTAACCAAAGAGGTGAAATATCTATATGCTGAAAACTATAGAAAGCTTATGAAAGAAATTGAAGAAAACAAAAAAAAAAATGTAAATATTCCATGCTTCTGGATAGGAAGAACAAATATTGTTAAAATGTCGATACTTCCCAAAGCAATCTACATATTCAATGCAATACCTATCAAAACAACACCAGCATTCTTCACAGAGCTAGAACAAACAATCTTAAAATTTGTATGGCACCAGAAAAGACCCCAAATAGCCAAAGAAATCATGAAAAAGAAAACCAAAGCAGGAGGCATCACAATCCCGGACTTCAAGCTGTATTACAAAGTTGTAATCATCAAGACGGTATGGTAATGGCACAAGAACAGACACAGAGAACCCGGAAATGGGCACACATATGTATGGCCAACTAATTTTTGACAAAGCAGGAAAGAATATCCAGTGGAATAAAGACAGTCTCTTCAGCAAATGTTGCTGGGAAAACTGGACAGCAAACGTGCAGAAAAATGAACCTGGACCACTTTCTTACACCATACACAAAAAGGAACTCAAAATGGATGAAAGATCTAAATGTAATACAGGAAGCCATCTACATCCTCAAAGAGAAAGCAGGAAAAAACCTCTTTCACCTTGGCCACAGCAACTTCTTACTCAACACATATCCAGAGGCAAGAGAAACAAAAGCAAAAATGAACTACTGGGACCTCATCAAAATAAAAAGCTTCTGCACAGTGAAGGAAACAATCAGCAAAACTAAAAGGCAACCAACAGAATGGGAGAAGATATTTGCAAACGACATATCAGATGAAGGGCTAGTATCCAAAATCTATGAAGAACTTATTAAGGTCAACACCCAAAAACAAATAATCCAGTGAAGAAATGAATAGACATGAATAGACACTTCTCCAAAGAAGACATCCAGATGGGCAACGGACACATGAAAAAATGCTCATTCATCATCATTCATCATCAGGGAAATACAAATCAAAACCACCATGAGATACCACCTCACACCTGTCAGAATGGCTAACTTTAGGGGCGCCTGGGTGGCGCAGTCGGTTAAGCGTCCGACTTCAGCCAGGTCACGATCTCACGGTCCGTGAGTTCGAGCCCCGCGTCAGGCTCTGGGCTGATGGCTCAGAGCCTGGAGCCTGTTTTGGATTCTGTGTCTCCCTCTCTCTCTGCCCCTCCCCCGTTCATGCTCTGTCTCTCTCTGTCCCAAAAATAAATAAAACGTTGAAAAAAAAAATTAAAAAAAGAAAAAAAAAAAGAATGGCTAACTTTAACAACTCAGGCAACAACAGATGTTGGCAAAGATGTGGAGAAAGAGGATCTCTTTTGCACTGCTGTTGGGAATGCAAACTGGTGTAGCCACTCTGAAAAACAGGATGGAAGTTCCTCAAAAAATTAAAAATAGAACTACCCTATGACCCAGCAATTGCACTACTATGTATTTATCCAAGAGATACAGGTATGCTGTTTCAAAGGGGCACATGCACCCCCATGTTTATAGCAGCACCATCGACAATAACCAAAGTATGGAAAGAGCCCAAATGTCCATCGATGGATGAATGGATAAAGAATATGTGGTGTGTATATATATATACACACACACACACACACACACACACACACACACATACACACACACACACAATGGAGTATTACTCAGCAATCAAAAAGAATGAAATCTTGCCATTTGCAACTATGTGGATGGAACTAAAGGGTATTATGGTAAGTGAAATTAGTCAAAGAAAGACAAATATCATATGACTTCACTCATATGAGGACTTTAAGGTACAAAACAGATGAACACAAGGGAAGGGAAGCAAAAATAATATATAAACAGGGAGGGGGACAAAACATAAGAGACTCTTAAATATGGAGAACAAACAGAGGGTACTGGAGGGGGTGAAGGAGGGGGGATGGGCTAAATGGGTAAAGGGCATTAAGGCATCTACTCCTGAAATCATTGTTGTGCTATATGCTAACTAACTTGGATGTAAACTTTAAAAAAGTAAAGTAAAATAACTAATAAAAGGATAAATTAAACAATTGAAAAAAAATTTTAACTTTACACCTAAAGGAACTAGAAAAAGAAGAATAAAATCAAAAATGAAAGAGAAGTTATGATACCACAGAAACACAAAGGATCACAAGAGATTACTATGAACAATTATACGCCAACAAACTGGACTATCTAGAAAAAAATGATAAATTTCTAGAAATTCAAAACCACACCGAGATATCACCTTACCCCTGCCAGATGGCTGTAATCAAAAAGACAAGAAATATCAAGGATTGGTAAGGATCTGGAGAAAAAGGGAACTTTTGTATACTGTGGGTAGAAATGGTAAAGCCATTATGGAAAACAGTATGAAGATTCCTCAAAAATTTAAAATAGAGCTACCAGATGATCCAGCAATTCCACTACTATTTATGCAAAGAAAATAAAAACACTAATTTAAAAAGATACATGCATCCCTATGTTTCTTGCAGCATCATTTACAATAGCCAAGATATAGAAACAATCTAAGTGTCCATCAATGGATGAATGTATAAAGTAGACACACATATATACATACACACAAAGTAGAATACTACTCAGCCCTAAAAAATAATGAAATCCTGCCATTTGCCACAACATAGATGGACCTTGAGGGTATCATGCTAAATGAAATAAGTCAGACAGAGAAAGACAAATACCACATGATTTCACTTATATGTGGAATTTAAAAGACAAAACAAAACCCAGACTCATAGGTATAGAGAACAGATAGTGGTTGCCAAAGGGTAGGAGGGTTGGGGGGGGCAGGGAGGGGTCCTAAAATGGACAAAGGGGAGCAAAAGGTACAAACTTCCAGTTATAAAATAAATAAGTCATGAGGATGCAATGTACAACATGGGGAATACAATCAATCATACTGTATTAACTTTATAAGGTGACAGATGGTAACTAGACTTATCGTGGTGACGATTTTACAATGTGTAGAATGTTGAATCACTATGTTGTACACAAGTCTATATAGTTTTGTATGTCAACTATACCTTAATAATGCAAATGAAAAATAAAAGGGCCTGGATCTAAAAGAAGGAACAACACAAAAAACAGACTAATCTATTCACTCTAGTGGTAGCCAGTCTCCCCAATGAGGCACCACTTCCTTGTAAAGCCCTCTCACACCAATCATGGGAAGTAATGCTAGTAATGCTAATCTTTCATCTTTTACCTCTGAATGCTCACTCTTAAGATGCATCCTCTCAGAACACAGTGTCTATGCTTTGAGAAGCCCCAGTTGTCCATGGAGAGGCCATGTGAAGTTGCTTCAATGGGACAACCCCAGCTGAATCCTCAGCCAGCGGCCAGCATCAACTGCCAATCATGTGAGCAAAACCCTTTAAGTCTTTAGATGACCACAGGCATGCCCAACGTCTGACAGCAACTGCATGAGAAACTAGGTGAAAACTGCCCACCTATACCCAGTTAACCCGAAGACTTATGAAAGATAATAATTATATTCTAAACCACTAAGGTTTAGGTGGCTGTTATACAGCAAAAGATACCTAGGGCAATTCCTTTACACAGAATGGGACCCACAGGGAAATCCTAAAAATCACTAGTAAGGCACCATTTTTGATTCTATTTTTATTTAAGTCTTTATTTATTTATAATCTCTCCACCCAATGTAGGGCTCTAACTCTCAACCTGGAGATCAAGAGTCTCATGCTCTACAAACTGAGCCAGTCAGCCCCTTCAGGCATCATTTTTTAATTTTTTTTTTTCAACGTTTATTTTTGGGACAGAGAGAGACAGAGCATGAACGGGGGAGGGGCAGAGAGAGAGGGAGACACAGAATCCAAAACAGGCTCCAGGCTCTGAGCCATCAGCCCAGAGCCTGACGTGGGGCTCGAACTCACGGACCTCGAGATCATGACCTGGCTGAAGTCGGACGCTTAACCGACTGCGCCACCCAGGCGCCCCCAGGCATCATTTTTTAAATAAGGACTTCCATGAGGTTTAAAAAAAAAAAAAAATAGCACAACCGGAAAGAGAGGTATGAATTTTTGTGGAGTAAATGCTGGCAAACTGGGAGGTTTACAAGAGGAAGTAACCAAAAGAATCAAACATCAAGGACGCTAAGGGGAAACAGAAACTGTTCAAACTTAAACTTAATGAACGCCCAAGGGTATTCATTATGCACGTCACCCCAGCAATAAATACTTCAGAAGTAAATCAAATGGAGGACGGTGCAGAAGAGAGAAGAAATGCAAAGAGTAATCAAGGGGAAGAAAGAGGCATATGCTCTGCTTGGTACAAAACCATCTGGAACACACCAGAGGAGGGTGAGGCGGCATGGGATGAACAGAATATCATGCTTTGGAGACTATAAGAGATTGCCCAAGCCATTCAGAGGAATAACAAGCAAAGTTAAGCGGGATAATGAGAAATATTTCAAATGTGCATGGAGAGACAGGTCAGAGCAGGAGACAAGAGGTCTGGGAGTGACACGGAAGGGGTTTTATGAACAACAGCAGCAACATGAGCTAATGGAGCGATTATCACACGATAATCGGCTTCAGTGCTAAATGTTAATAGTCACTGCCCAGCTTGGGCCTCAGAGTAATTCAGCCAGTTACAAGATCTTAGCAGAAATTGTCAAGATCTCTCACTGGGTCCCAAAGTTCACAAAGGTCGTTGCTGGCGACCTGGTTAAAAAGAAGCTTTGGATTTTATTCTTTCCTTCAATGATCACAAAGACTGAGGAGCAAGTGCCTGAGTCAGACTCACTTGCTCCTGGAGGAGACATTTGATGGAAATCAAGATTGGCTGAGAATGGGGGTTCTAATGACCTTAGGGAGCAAGGACCTCACTATGGAGCAGGGACATTGCTTTGGAGACTATTTCAGTGCTGTGTGTCCCTGCACTGTCATAATGCGTCTAGTACTACCTCTTCATTTAAGTTTTCTGCCAAGCCTCTAACATAACAAGGTAAATCAGGTGGAGGTTATTCATCATATGTTAAAACAGAATACCCTTAAGAGCGCTTCTATGATAATACCAGAAATTGGGCTAGAAGTTTTACATACATTAAGTAATTCCAAGAACCATATGAGATTGGTATAACTACTTTGGTTTTATGGGTGAAGAAACTCAGGCTTAGAGTATTTAACTTACTAGCCCAAGACAACAGAGTTAGTAATGGCAAGAATAATAATAACAATAGTTCAACTTGTTTTGAGTCAGGCTCCACCCAAATGCTTTCACATGTACTAACTCATTTTACACCCCCAACAACACTATAAAGGAGGCACTATTACTAACCCACTTGGTAATTTTAAATTTTAAATTTATTTTTTTAATGTTTTTAATGTTTATTTATTTATTTTGACACAGAGGTTGAGAGAACACGAGCAGAGGGAAGGCAGAGAGACAGAGAGAGAGAGAGACAGAGACAGAGAGAGACAGAGAGAGATAGAGAGACGGTCCCAGGCTATCAACGCAGTCTGAAGTGGGGCTCGATCTCACAGACCATGAGATCATATTTTGCATGGAAATCAAGAGTGGGACACTCAACCGAATGAGCCACCCACGTGCCCCTACTAACCCATTTTAGATACCCAGTAAATAGTGCAACTGGGATTCAGTCTCACCCCAACCACCTCACCATACGGTCTCCCATGTCTAGATGTTTCCAAAAGCCTGTATTCTCTCTCTCTCTTTTTTTTTTTTTTTTTTTTTTGTTTTTGTTTTGCATCTCACCTCCCCCATGACTTCTTTGGTAAGTTTCCAATATATCAGAATCCAAAATTAAATCTCCAGAATTTGTTAAGTTCCAAAAAATCATCCTGAATACCATCCAGGGCCCTACAATTAGCCGAATAGATTATGGTGCAGGAAGATGAAGACTTCTGCCCAGGCAGATCCTAAACTGATGCTCAATGTCCTTGTTATTGGTCCCCTAAAGGGAAAAGGGATGCTGACTAAGGCCAATTGTTAGAATTTAGAGTTACCTATGAAAGCCAGAACTGAGAACAGCTCATTGAATTATGGGTGAGGGGAACAGGGAACAGCTCACTGACAAAGTCTATATCCTGATACAAGATACACCTTCAAGATTAGAAAGGCAAGTAATATTTTATTGCAAAACAAGAAAGCACAGACAAAGTGGAGAGAGGGAGGGCCAAGGAACAAACACAGGCACAAATGATCAGCTGCTAAAGAGAAGAGAGAGAGACTCAGGTTCCAAACAGAAACTCATCTGCTTGGTTCTCACTGAGGAAAAAAGCAGAAGGGGCAAGAATCCAGGTCAGAGTGAGATGTGCCTCTCCTACTCATAGAGCTTTTCCTCCCCTTCAAAAGTGCATTCTGCCTGGGGTGCCTGGGTGGCTCCTTCAGTTAAGTGCCCAACAATTGGTTTCAGCTGAGGTTATGATCTCAAAGTTTTGTGAGTTCAAGCCCCACATTGGGCTCTGTGCTGACAGCATGGAGCCTGCTTGGGATTCTCTCCCTTGCTCTCTCTGTCCCTCTCCCCTTTGTGCTGTCTTTGTCTCTTTCAAAATAAATAAATAAACTTTTTAAAAATGTGCATGCTGCCTGGAAGCTAACAGCCTTCAAATTTTTTTTAAGAATTTCTTTTTTCTAGGGGCGCCTGGGTGGCTCAGTTGGTTAAGTGTCCGACTTTGCTCAGGTCATGATCTCAGGGTTCATGGGGTTGAGTCCCACATTAGGCTCTGTGCTGACAGCTCAGAGCCTGAAGCCTGCTTCCCACTCTCTCTCTGCCCCTCCACTGCTCATGCTCTGTCTCTTAAAAATAAATAATAAACGTTAAAAAAATTTTTTTAAATAATTCCTTTTTTTCTTAAGTTAATTTTTGGGCAGTAAGAGTCACACAATTAAGGGTTGTTCCTGAGGTTTTTCTTTTTTCCAACAACAAGAGAAACAACTTAGCTCCTGAGTTTGTGGAAGCAAACACCCTAATACCAAAGGTAAATTTCAAGGCCCAGAGCCCAGCGGCCCTAAATTTTATGTAACTTTCTCACCTCGTAGTCCCTACCCTAATAGCCAGGTCCAGGTCCAGGGCAACAGGAGAGCACAAAGCTGAGAATCCTAAACAAGTAACATTTAGCTCCTCCCACACGCTTTGCTCCACACGTGGAGCCCATTTCCCACGCAGGTCTCACTTGCTACCTGCCCAGGAGTGTGTTTTCAACACACACAATGCAGAAGGCTCAGCAAAAAAACAATTTTCCAGTTCTCCAAACACTATTTAAGAGTCAGAACAAATCTTGGTAAAATCTACAAAGAGGAATATCTCTGGGAATCATCCAGAAGAAGGGATCAAAAACTGAAGAGGTATCAAAACTAAAGTAGGGTTCACAGTCACCCAGGTGTGCAGAGGGCACAGCAAAGAGGCCCCCTGAGGGAGGGCACAAGGGAACAATACCAATTCACATACCTACCTACACACACTACACATGTAGGTATCTGCACACATACACACACACACCAATCTCAGACTGCCTCCCCAGAAGTCTCCCCAGAATCCCTCCCCAGAAGTACACTCTGTGAGGACCTTTAGGCTGAGGGGTGACCATACCATAAATTGACTGTAAGCGAGCACTGAAGCAGGAATCCTATCCCCACCGGCTAATGTGCTGGACTAGCTATCAAGGCCTCCTGTAGCATGTGGGGTGGGACCCAGGATGCATAGGCTTTTGTCTTTGTTATCCACAGCAGTGCAACAGATTACCCCAAGATTTACCTGCCACAAACAACAAGCACTTATTACTACATATAATTTTTGAGGGTCAGGAATCCAGGGACAACTGGGTGGTTCTGGCTCATAACCTGTCCTGAGGTTACAGTCAAGATGCTGGCTGAGGCTTGACTAGGGCTGACAAATCTGCTTCCAGGAGGGCTCATTCAATAGCTGTTGGCTAGAGGCCTAGGTTCTTTGCCACTTAGACCTCTATATCAGTGTGTTTGAGTGTCCTCACAACATGGCAGCTGAGTAAGTGATCAAGAAAGAACACAGCAGGGGGCGCCTGGGTGGCTTGGGTCATGATCTGACAGTTTGTGAGATCTAGGCCCAGATCAGGCTCTGCACTGATACTGTGGAACCTGCTTGGGATTCTCTCTCTCCCTCTCTTCTCTACCCTGCTCTCTCTTGCTCGCTCTCTCTCTCAAAAGAAATAAAATAAACTTTAAAAAAAAGAAAAGAGCAGAGCAGAAAAGTCATAATATCCTCTGTGACCTAGTCTCAGAAGTCACACACATCATTTCCACAGTATCTTGTTGGTTCACACAGGTCTGCCCTATTCCATGTGGGAGGGAAATAACACAAAAGCATGAATTTCAGGAGGCCAGTATCATCAAGTGCCCTTCTAGAACTCTGGCTCCTAGAGCTTTACAACTGCACTTCTGTCTGGTTCCTAGCACCCCACCAGTCTTTGCTGCTGGTTCCTTGGCTGTCATCTTAGTTCTTCTGCTTGGTAGACCCCAAACTAAACAGTGATCCCTTGTGACTTTAGATGCTTTTATATTGTTTGAAACATTTACAGTAAGAGTATATATAACTTAAAATGTTTTCAAAATGAGATACTGACTTGATCAAGTTACCCAAATAATTTTCTGGATCTTTCCATTGTTTGTTTATTGTTATTATGCAACTTAAGACTATAATTTTCTGAATTTCTTACCAACTAAAAAAAAAGATTTGTGATACATATTCCATTTTTCATACTCCTTAAATGTCTCCATTTTAATTGAGTGTGATTAATTAATCACTTGGTGATTACAACTACAGTTATCTTTGCATGAATGTACCTTAAGAATATGGTTACTATTTCTAAGTCTCACCAACTTATAAAGGGGTCATATTTTTAAAAATTTATTTATTTATTTTTGAGAGAGAGACAGAGAGTTAGAGGGGAAGGGGCAGAGAGAGAGGGAGAGAGAGAATACCAAGCACGCTCCACACTGTCAGCATGGAGCCCAATGTGTGGCTCACACTCACAAACCAAGAGATCATGACCTGAGCCAAAACCAAGAGTCAGATGCTTAACCTACTGAGCCACCCGGGCGCCCCTAAAGAGGTCATATTAAATACTTAAGAGTATTCTGTTGGCTACAAGCATTAGAAGACCCAATGAAAGTGGCTTAGGCAATAAGGTGATTTTATTTTCTCACAGCTCATGAAGTTCTACATCTGTTCTAGATCTGTGTGATTCAGTAGCTCTGTGATGCTGTCAAGGACTCAAGTTCTTTCCATATTCTGCTCTGGCACCCTTAGTAGGGTGACAACTCCCTCTCACAGTTGCAAAATGGGCTATGTCTACATCACATCCTCACAGCTACATCCAAAGCAGGGAAAGAATCTCTGCACCTTGTGCTTTACATATTTAACAACAAGGAAAGCTTTCCCACAGGTGATCCAGAAACTTTCCTTTGTTCCTTGTTGGCCAAAACTGTATCCTATGCCCATTTTGTTTCATCAGCAAGAGGGGTGGAATTACTTTGATGGACTCGGACTAACCGAAATCCACCCCTCGCCCTGGGGCTGAGGAGGGACTGAGCCTCCCCTGAAGGTGGTCACACAATACCTGAGCCAATCATGGAAGGTGTTGGCTATAAGATAGACCATCAAAAGCTCTGAGTCGATGGTTTGAGTCCCCATCTGTATATTGCAGACATCAGCCTCCTCCTTCCCAACCCCTAGTGTCACTCACATATTTCTGAGAGATCCCCGGATGCTGCTCAGGAATGCTCAAAAAGAAGCAATGACAAGATCACCTTCCCACAAAAGAACTGTTCTTGGGCTTTCCTGTTCTCCACAGGGCTCACATCCAACCTCCACAGTGAAATGAAATAGCTGAGGAAGTTTCCTGTTCACCTTAGTCTAAAGTGTGCTTATTGAATCTTCTTTTCCTATCCCCAGAATTGCCTTCTTCCCAGGTTGACTGAGAGAAAATCCACTTCCTTCTAGGAAAATCTCACCTGCACCCATCTACATGGCATGGAGTGAAGTCTGGGTCCTGTGGCCCTCATAACACAATCACATCAGGAAATAATAATTTAATATTAGTAAAGTCAGGGTTATTCAGCCTGGAGTAACATCACGTGCAGGACGTCAACAGCACAGCCAGTATTGACGAGGGAGCACAAGGCAGGCTGAGGGCAAAGTACGCGCACGCTCACACACACACCGCCCCAGGTGGGACATGTATGATATTCCTTGGACACTCCTAGCTACCCCCAAAAATGGGAAAGGACAAAAAAATGCTTAATCTGATCAGTCTCCACCAGTTTACAAGAAAAAGGCAATCCCATCAATAGCCTAAAGTCCAGGAACCCCCTACTGTCTTAATGTTAATGCTTTGAAAGCAGTAAAAACAATAGCTTGACAGTAGCTAGCCCTCCAGTAATCTGTGAGTCTTTAGCATATGAAAAACCCTTTAGGAACTCCCTCTTGACTTTATCTCCCCAACTCTATAAACCAGTCACCTCCCACACTTACACTGCAACTCTTCCTGCCCGAGGGTCCTGTCCCCTTGCTTTAATAAAATCACCTTTTTGCACAAAAGACATCGTCAAGAATTCTTTCTTGGCCATCGGCTCCAAAGCCCCCCACCATCACCCCCAAACCCATCAGTATGACTTATGCCAAGCCAAACTCAGGTCATTTTCAAAGTCTGTTCACAAGCACAACATGACGTTCAGGCCTACACATCTTTCTGTCATTTTGTGACTCTAGTTTCAATGTGAGCAAGTGTTTAAGTAAAAGCATACATATAAGAACAAGCATTAATAGAAGGTACATGATGGCAAACTTTTTCCAGTAAAAGGTTAGATGGTAAATATTTTAGTTTTTTTTTTTTTTTACATTTATTTACTTTTGAGAGACAGAGCACGAGTAGGGGAGGGGTAGAGAGAGAAGGAGTCTCCGCGAATCCAGGCTCCGAGCTGTCAGCACAGAGTCCAACATGGGGTTCAAACTCACAAACCATGAGATCATGACCTGAGCCGAAGTCAGAGGCTGAACTGACTGAGCCGCCCAGGTGCCCCTAAATATTTTAGTTTTGAGGCCATACAGTCTCTGTCACAACTACCTATTCTTATAGTAGGAAGGCAGCTGTAGATAATATGCAAATTAAAGAGCATGGCTCTGTTTCAATAAAACTTTATTTATAAGACAGGCAGCAGGCCAGATTTATACCATACGCCATAGTTGGCCAACCCCTGATATAAGGCATTGGGCAGTTTTGGGTTTTTTTTTTTTTTAAGATTTTATTTTTAAGTAATCTCTACTCCCAATGTGGGGCTCGAATTCATGACCCCGAGATCAAGTCACACACTCTACTAACTGAACCAGCCAGGTACACCAAGACATAGGGCAGTTTAAATCCAAGTAGAGATAATTTTTCCCAACAAAAAAGTAAAGAGGTCTAGACATCTTTACTTTGCTAAAATATACACATAATTTACATTAATAATATTTCAATATTTACTGTCAAGAAAATCTTGAGTTCACAGTTTACCCCCCAAAATGGGTAGATACTTAAGATTTTTTTATAGAACAAAAGTCCCAAATCCAGATTTAAGCTTTTGCCTCTTAGGAGACAGACACCGTTTTACATTTTAAGTGACAATCTTCCCAGCTTCTGAAAATAAATCATCAAGTTTGGGAAAAAGTTAGGTTTCATGTTTCAGCCCAGACACCACATTGCATCAGTACTGCTCACTGTTGGAGAGCAAACTACACTCTAGAGTAATGGGCCCATTCAAAGTCCTATGCCAACCTCCACCCAACATCTGCTTCTACCATATACATTGTAGAATACAGAAGCGTGACAAGGCCCAAGAATGATGCAGGAAGAGATAAAGTTGCATCCCTTCCAATCTGCAGCCATTTGCTGTCCATAATCATCTTCTTCCACTTAGGATGCTACAAACACGTATTTTATCAGAGAATTGAGTTCCAAACTGAAGAGATTTCTACAGTTTATTTTACTTATTTTACTACATGAGTTTACTCCAAAGGCACAGATGCTCTTCTCACTACCTCCCTGGAGAAAACAGTAACTCATCCTCTGCCACCAGTGCAGTGCTAGCAGGAGGATTAAGTCCAGGAAATTTTAATCTCCTTTAAAATAATGCCCATTGATTGTACATAGTAAGCACTTACTGTCCTGATCCACTCTTGTGTGTACTTACTGAAATTTATTTACTCTCTCCCATCATCAATCATGGAATCCCTGCTCAGAAAGGCACTTAGGCAGTATCAGCAAGCTCGCTGTTCAAAAGCTTGGAAAAGCCTTGACTTTACTCGGGGCCAGGACTTCGGCAGGTGTGTTCTCCCAGATGTGGAGCAGGTGCCAAACATCCCAAAACATGTAGACAAGATAAAAAACTAGCAATCGGTAGCAACTGATTGAGGCTAAATGGGTGAGTGGGTGAATGGTTTTCCTTTTAATCATTGAACTATATTAAAAAAAAAAAAAAAAATATATATATATATATATATATATATATATTGAATTTAACAACTGCCTCATATTGTTGTAAGAATAAGGCAAGTCACGGCTTTCAGCCTCAATCTAGGTACAGACATACACCTTCTGAAACGTGCTGTGATTGCCACTATTTTATCATAAGGGCATGTCAAGCAGCCACAGGGGAGATAAGGTAAGTTGTGACAAACAGAGACCTGGCTCACTTGATACCAAACTATCAGTGTGTGAATCTAGCCTTCTTCAGCTTTCAAGAACACTGACATCAGATTCTTTCCTATCTGTCTTGACCTGCAGCCTCTCTCATATGATTCTTTTTTTGTTCCGACTTCTTCAATACAGGCATCCTAAACAGTTTTTTCAATCCTCCATGGTCAGGTGTTGAACAAAGTGATTTCTCACACTTTCCCCTCTCCCGTTTCTTACTCCCTGTTTCCTGTTTCCTGATATGGGTGGTAAGGAACCCACTAGTTGGGTGGCATGGCAACCCAAGATAGAAACACATCTTCCCGCCCCTCTTTTTCCTGAACACGTCTGATTTAAGCACATTCAACAATGGCCCAGGCAAAGACTTGACCCTACCCGACTCCCTCTAATCATGACCCCAGGGCAGTGTTCTCAAATGTTAGTGTACACCAAAATCACCTGAAGGCTGTGTTAAAACTCAGATTGATGGGCCCCACCCCCAGAGTTTCTAATTTTGCATTTCTAACCAGTTCCCAGGTGATGCTGACACCACTGGTCTGGGCACCACATTTTGAGAACCTAGGGAATTTTGCTGGGGCGTTAGACCATCCTATGGACTAACAGAATCACCTAGGAACTTTGTGAAGCAAATCCTGTGAAGACAACCTAGCACATCTGCCTCTACCTCAGACAGAGAAGCGGGATTCACCAGCTACCAGACCCAGGGTTTGGAAGCAGGGTAAGGTGAGTCAGATAAGGCCAGGCCTGGGAATGTAAGTAGATCCGAAAGCTCAAAAACTGTGGGAGGTAATGAGGCTTGTGATCACAGCCCAAAGCTGGAACCAGATGACCTATATTTGAATTCCTGCCCAGCCCTCATAGTTTTACCATGGACAAGGCCCCTCATGTCATTAAAATACAGTTCCTTCCTCTAGTTGGTCATCCTAGCTAGAACCTCAGGGAGTTGAAGTAATCCATGCGCAAACCATGCAAAGTAGTGTCTGGAGGATTCCAAATAGGTTGGCTGTAAATGCCCAGTAAATTCCTAGCATGGGAATAAGGCTAAGACTTGTGCCTGATCAGACTAAAAGGTGGATCTACAAAGATCTGGCTACAAAAGGTTCATCCACACCAAGAAAAAGAAGATGAGGTACAAATAACATATAGGTCAGAGGTAAAAGTAAGTCTGTGGTACATATTTTCTGCCCAGATGTTGGGAAAATAAGTAAAGTTATGCACCATAAGCTGGCCAACAGTACTAACATAAGCTCTAGTTCCTAGCTTAGAGACTCCTCTTCTGGGTTCTTCTTCCTGCTCTGCTTGTTGTGGGTGCCAAATTACTACTAATGCAGAATGTGGAAGTGACAGGTGATAAATAATCCCCCATGCTTGTGCTCAGGACTCAGATCTCTGGAGAAGGATGTCCTCTGAACCCACCAGTGTAAAATAAAACTTTGATCCACCAAGATCTCCAAGTGCCGCTTGGTTTTTCTGCCAGCGATCCAGCCTGGTTCCATGACACAGCTAAGAACAAAGTAACTCTAAGTGGTGTGGACATTTACTAGGTGGTTGGCATTTAGGAGATCAAGCTTCCGAACAGTCGGGGGAGACTGGAGCTCAGGGCAAGGCATCCAGTTATTGGAAATCGAGGTAAAAGAATCCAGACAGTGCTTGGGTAGCTCAGTCTGTCAAGCATCTGACTCTTGATCTCAGCTCAGATCTTGGTCTCAGGGTCATGAGTTCAAGCCCTGAGGTGGGCTCCACCATGGGCATGGAGCCTACTTTAAAAAAAATTTTTTTTGAACAAAAGAAAAAAGAATTCAGTTGTGCTGCCAACATCAGAGGGTGAGCAGATGATTATACAAAGTTAGGGAGCTGTTAAGGGAGGCGTGGGCCCAGCTTCTGGAGCAAGACTAAGCATACAGCTAAAGATGAAGCATACAGATACAAGCAAAGGAATACAGCTATTGATAGGGAAAAATCTGTTATAAGATGGCCAACAGGACTGATAGGGGAATTCCAGTCCCTGCCTGAAGACTCCCCTTCTGGGTTCTTCTTCCCACCCTTCTTGCCCCTGGCACCAAATTACCACTAATGAGGAATGCAGAAGTAACAGACTATAAATTGTCTCCTCTGTTGATGCTCTGGCTCAGACCTCTGGAGAATGATCTCTTCTGAGCCCACAGGTGTAAAATAAACCTCCTGCCTTCCAAGATCTCCGAGTGCCACTTGGTTCTTCTGCCAGATGATCCAGACCAGTTTCCGTAACACTGTAAGGGTTAAAGAGAGGAAGGATAGAGAGCAAACAGAGTAGGGGATCTCTAGCCTTCCACCCACTTTGGGCTCCAAACAACACCTATGCATAGCAAGCAATCTAAAATAGTCTGCAAGGCCCAAATCCCCTCCCCTTAGGAGCAGAGTTGAGATCTGCCCTCTGGTACCCCTTTTCTTGTCTGACCAACCAGCCTTTGGATTCCACCTGCCCTACATCTCTAGTACCTGCCTTAGCTGATAACCCTGAAACTGACCTCTCACCTGTCTAGACCTGAAGCCTGCTCCTTCTTCGCTGGAATGACAGTCCCTTGCCATTTGACCTGGCCTGTCACCTTGCCATGCACACTGAAAAGATCAAACTATGCTGAAGCTTGTACCCCACACACCTTGCTATGACAGGCATTCATTGATAGATAGTCCAACTCTACACCCCATTTTTTCAAAATAAGCAATGCCCTAGTAATACTCAGAAACATGATTTTCCTCATAGTTTTCGTGTTGCCCAAACAAGGATGTCTTTGCTTTGTTCGCCAATTCCAATTGCTTAGCAATGGCTGCCTGGGGTGTGTGCATATTTTTAATTATTAGTTAATTTTCTTTTTATTGTTTTTTAAAATAATTTCTTAATCAGATAAACATTCATGTTTACAGTTAATTGTCAAATAATCCTACAAGGTTTATTTTCTTATCTCCCTCAGCCCCATATCCCCCTTTCATGAAGTAATTACTTTCACATCTTTTCACCAATTAAATGAAATTCGTCCCTAAGTCTTTAAATAACAGTTTTGCAATCCACTGCTTGGTTGGTTGTTTCATGAAGGTTTACATGTTATGTATTCACCCCAAACTCTAAAATTTTAAGATTTTATTCTTTTCCTTTTCTCCCTCTCACTGTACTCATGCACTTTCCCATATTTCATCTTCCCAATGTAATTATAATTTTGTAATTTTAGATAGACCAATATTTGGAGTTTATAGTATTATTACTATATTAATACTATTCACATGTAATAGCTATAATTCTTTTTCCTCTTCTGTGCAGCTTTTTATTTTCCCTGTAATTAATAATTAGCTTATTGTCTTCATTTACTTCATTTGCTATATACTTATCACTAATTTAATACCTACCTTTGACAGTTGTCTAAATCCCTTCTCAAAACTTTCAACACATAGGAGAGCCTAATAATTTCATTTTCCTGAAGAAGTGTGTCTGGAGCTTTCTGATCTGTTCCATACCTCTATGCCTGGTACACTCACTGTCTTCCTGGTGTCTCCCTTCACTGTCCTTCTGGGAATCCCTTTTGCTCCCAGCTTCCTGTGTCTCCTATGTAGCTCTTTTTAGCTTACACCTTTATTTTCATGAAACATATCTACCAGTCACTTCCTTTAAAAAGGTCTGTGGGAAGGAAATAGTTTTGAGAATTAGTATGTCTGGAGGTTCCCCCCGACACACACACACACACACACACACACACACACACACACATATCTGACTGATACTTTGAATAGGTATCAAGTCCTAGGTCAGCAATAATTTGAAAGCATATTGCTATGTTTTCTACATCCTAATTTTGCTTTTGAGAAGTCTAAAGTCACTGATCCCAATACCTTACATGACCTACTTTTTATCTTTCTAAAAGCTTGTAGGATTTTCTTTGTCCTCAATATTCTGAAATCTCATAATAAGGAGACCTCAGTGTGAGTCCATTTTTATCCATTTTGAGGGTTCTTAATGAATGCTTTCAGTCTGGAAGATTATGCCCTTCCCGAGCAATTTTTCTTGAATCATTTGGTTGATGAATTTCTCCTCTCTTTCTTCTCTGTTTCCTTCTTCAGGAACTTTTGTTATTCAGATGTTGGACTTCTCAAACTGTCCTTAAAAATTATTTTTATTAATATCTCGTCCTCTCTTTTTCATCTCCTTCTATTTTTGCTTTATTTCAGGGAGATTTACTCAACCTTTTCTTCAATCTTTCTAGTGAGTTTTTTATTTTTGCTATTATATTTTTAAATTCTAAGAGTCTATTTTTTATCCACTAAATATTCCTTTTTAAATAGTATTCTTTCTTATTTCATGGGTAAATAGTATTCTTTTCCTATTTCATGTGGGCCATATCTTCTCTCATCTCCCCACATTAATGATAGGCCTTAATTTTTTTAATTTTCTTCTCCTGTTCAGTCTCTGTTTCTTCCAAGCTGCTTTGTTTCTGTTTGAACCTCTCTCTCATATGTTAGGGGCCTTCCTCAGATGTTTTGTCATCTTTGGTTTTCTGCTCATATCTAAGTGGGGACTGAAAAGCTGATAGTAATACAGGCTTACCCCCAAATATGATATGTTTATCCTTTTTCCTCCTGGGGTCACTTTTCACATTTTACTGGCCACAGGGGAGGAAATGTCCTCCATGTCACCAGAGGTGCTCTCAATTCAGCCACTCCAACACTGGGCCCTGGAGGTCCTAGGGGTTGGCTGGCCATGTTGGACCTATTCCCATCATCTCAGAGGGGCGCTGGATAGTTGTAGGGCATAGCTTGGTTGATCATGGTGGCATATTTGGTGAAGGGGCTGACAGCAGACAGAATTATAGCAAGGCCCCCAATGGTGAAGGGTGAGACCCACACCGGCTCCTTGGTCCAGGCATCCTTGAGGTACATGACAAGTCTCCTGGCCATCCTGGTCATGGCAATGGCAGTGGCAAGGATATAATGTTGATCCTAAAGAAAGATCAGCATTATTTCTGTATCTCATTAATCACTTTCAATCATAATTACCAAGAAGGAGTCTGTTAGTGTCACACTGAACAGTGGGTTGGTTACCATTAAAGGCAGGAAAGAAGAAATAAATAAATGAGCAAAGTCCACAGCAGGTTAGATACAGAAAAACAATCATCAAAAGAGTTCTCCTCCAAGGTTTATGGAATTACTGAATTTCTTTCCCCTGGAAAAAAAATTTTTTTTTAATTTTAGAGAGACAGAGAGAAAGCACATAAGCAGAGGAGGGGGAGAGAAAGAATCTTAAGCCCCAGTGTACAGTCAAAGGCAGGACTCCATCTCACCACTATGAGATCATGACTTGAGCCAAAATAAAGAGTCAGACGATCAACAGTCTGAACCATCCAAGCAACTCTCTGTGGTAGGGTCCCTTCTCTAAGGGAAAACAAAAAACAAAAACTCAAGGCAATCTGGCTTGAGTGACAACACCCCTCATGACCTTGTAACATGAGACCACTTAATCAGACTGCACATTTGTGTGTTACCATATATGAGAGACAAAGAAATAGAAAATGTATAAAAAACTATGTCACGTGGTGTTCAGGGCTCAGTTCTTCGAGTACGAACCCAACTGAACAGTGCTGGCACAAATAAAGTTGCTTCCTGGAAAGAAAAGCCTCGGTGTCATGACTCTCTGTGAGAGAATCCTGCTACACCTCCACTGAAATTTTTAAAGAATGAAGCAGATAAGCTGCCTTTCCAAATGACTTAAGGACGTAATTAGCCAACACTCTTACCTGGGGTTTGAATCAGATATTCTTCACAAGACTGACTCACTGTACTATGTAGAGATGCTTGCAATTGCCCCAACCACACACCTTTCTGGGAGGAAAGAAAGTTCACATCCCTGGAAAAGAGCAGTCCTGTGTGCCCCTATTCTCCAACACACCTGAATGGACCATAAGTGGACCTAACTCAAACTGGGCCACTCTGAATTTCTCTTGCAGGACCCTGGAAATAGGACACTGAGAAACAGTTAAATGGTGGGGATTCCCTGAACTGAAAGGTTAAAGAGGGGCAATGCCAGAGTTTATACCATGGCCAAAGTGGGGGAAAAAAATCCATAAGACAGAAAGACAATGTCAATATGTAGAAAGCAGCAGAAGAAAGCAGATTTAGACATAGTCCCACCAGACTGAAGAAATGGTTTTGGAAACTGATTTTCCAGGTGATTTGGTATTTGTCCTTTACCTCCCCTGTGTCCTTTCAGTAAATTCACTTTGTAGTTGAGCTAGTGTGTATGAGCTTCTATTCTTTGTCATTGAGGGATTAAATGTTTATCAAGTGTTATAGGTCCAGATCCATGAAGAAAAAGATGGCACATCAAACATGGTAACACAGGAAAGTCTAATAAATGGATTATTTACAAAGAGGGGCAGAATGTAAGGAAACCAGCCTTAGGTTTAGCAACAGCAGGGAGCTGTTACTTCGCCGTAGCTGAAAGGGCAAGAGGAGGAAGCATCCACCTTAGTCTGTAGAGAGGAAGAACTTTCTGACAGGAGCTGTGTCATAGGTAGATGGACACAGCCAATCCACAGCAACCTAGCAGGAAGGGAATCAAGAGAATAAATACCCTGACCTTATTCCTTTCCTGCCTTCCAGTATACCATAGATGCCTCCTACTGTCAAACCCACTAGAAGACAGAGGTCAAGGGAGCCACCAATGTAATCAGTGGGTGTAGAAGGATGGAGAGTAGACCTGGAGAAAAAATGGAAAATATCTAGCACACAAGGTAACTTCTGTCTACATTTTCTGGGACAAGCTAGCTCTCCTCTCTTGACCCCTGGGTAACTTGTTAGCCTCACTGCTAACCAAGGGTAAAGGAGCACAACAGAAATTTAGACATGTCCCAGTCAAATTCAGCTTCCTCACAGATGAGTACATTCAATTACAAAGTAGCACCAATCTTTCAGTCATAGACAAGACATGTTAGTCATGGATTTCCTTCAGAATTTAGAAATAGAAGTTCTAGGTTGTCCATTTATGAGCACACATGAATACAAATATATGGGTAGCCCATTTCATTTTCCTGCAGAATTTCCAAGGCAAAGATCTATGCCTTCTACTTCCCTTTTGGCTCCCCAGAGCATCTTATCATCTTATGCAGTAATTCTCAATCTATAGGGATAAAGCATAAAGTAATCAATGAATAAACACACACACACACACACACACACACACACACCCTCTTTAGATGTCAGAGACCACATAGATTAGAAGCTTTCTGTTGGACAAGTTTGAAAAAGTAAAACTCTAAAATTCCAACTTAAGGATATTATATTTCCTTCAAATTTACTATTACTCCTAATAAGAATACATCCAAATAATCTTAAGTTATGATAGAAACTTGGCACAAGAAGGTCAGAAGTTCTAGAACCACCCATGTGGCTCCAAAGTGCCTTCATCTCCACAGCAGACCCTGGCAGAACCCTCTCAGGACAGGCATTAGAGGTACCAGTGAGCCTCGATTGCATATCACCCCTGCTGTCTGGTTTTTGATGAGCAGATAAGATTGGTGATGAGCCTTTCATCTTTAGGTCATAGAAGCCCTGCATCAGAGTCATAGTTATAAGCTGCTCTTTCTGGAGATGGTGGGAAATGAGTGGGTGTACTCAGCCCACCTCTTCCTAGAAGAAAGCTGCCTAACAAAACCACCTCAATACATCTGGCACTAATTAATCTGTGCAGATTCCTGTGGTGAGCAGACGGGAGATAAGAAAAGAAGCTCTGAACTCAGATTCTGGGAGAGAGTTCAGCCCAATTATGGAAAAACACAAAACAGCCTGGAAATGTTACTTTGAAATTACTAACTCTAGTCATGAGATCTCCAAGTATAAATAAAAAAGGCCCTGTTTATGATATTGGTGGGCTGGGACCACATGAAGATTAACATCCTCCCTTCATGAGTAAGAACCTTTCCGTGTCGGTATGATATTCCTATATAAGGTTATAATACTGAAGGTTTTCATCTGCTCAGTAGGATTCAATTCTCCCAAAACCCAAAGACTTTCAATTAGTTGTATTTTCTACTAATGAGTACTGATGTGAATGGACACATCACAATATTAGGTTATAAACTCATGGCAGAATTGGTCTGCATGCCTTCTTAATGTCTGGTGCTAAATTACCATGCAGGTAACCACAAGCACGGGCCCAAAGAAACAGAGAACACAGATAAAGCTGAGAGGCAGGTAAAGGATAGAGCATGGCTAATGTCACTCTGTCTCACAAGGGAAGCCACTGGGCCATCAAGGGGATTGGTCTAAACAAAAACAACGGTTGCCCTTAGCTCCAGGTCAGCAAGACCCAATGGGCTAAAGCACACAACAGTCTGTGCCCTCCTGTGGATGAGTCCTGTGGAAGACAGGGGAAGGGTCAAACTGAGGAAATCAAGGGACTGCAAGGAGACTAGGAGTAGATACCATTTATTTACCCCACCTTCTATTAAGATAAATAAAAGCAGACTTCCTTGGTTGGCACATTATTTTTGCAAATGCCAGAAATGACATTGTATACACTCAGTGGCATTTCTCTCTCTCTTTCCTGAGGAGAGGAGTACAAATCAGGTCATAGTAAAGTTTTAATCTGTGAGATGAGATTGTGTCATCTACTGTGTCCTACATTTGGGACTAAAAATGACCCCAGATCTGGCAGAAAATATCTACCAGCATCTTCTTTGAACTGACCTCTTGCTGAGTAGATTGCAAAAGGGTGTTTGTACTGTGATTTCATTTTAGGGAAAATTATAAAGACAAATATATACATAGATGAATAGAAAGATGACTGGAACAGTGTTGTAAAAGTATGCAAAATAGTTATATCTGAATGGTAGGCGTTCAGGGAACCTCATAATTTTCAACATTGTTGATTTCCTACAATGAATATGTGTTATCATTGTAAACAAAAAAAGCAGTTAAGATAATTTTCCCTGAACTAATCATAAACCAGCATATTCAGAAATTTTATTATACAAGCAAGAGAGAGAACAAACATTTTTTTCAGGATATTTTTTAATGTTTATTTTATTTTGAGAGACAGAGACAGAGCATGAGCAGGGGAGGGGCAGAGAGAGAGGGAGACAGAATCTGAAGCAGGCTCCAGGCTCTGAGCTGTCAGCACAGAGCCCGACGCGGAGCTCAAACCCATGAGCTATGAGATCATAACATGAGCCAAAGTCGGACCTTTAACCAACTGAACCACCAGGCACCCTGAGAACAAACATTTATTAAATGCCTCCCTTGCACTCAGGACTACATGTGGCACAAACCCCGTGAATTATTATTTTTATTTTACAAATAAGAAACAAAAGCTCAGAGAGTTTGACTAACTTGATCAAGACTTCTGCAAGTCTTAATGTTTCAGCAAAGCAGAAATCCTAGGCTGGCTACTTTTCCCCTTAGTGTGAGAAAGAATCCCAGGAAAAGAGAGTTTTTGGTGGAAACCAGCAGCCGGGGAACCAGATCTCAAAGTTCCCCGTGACCATCCTTCACACAAATGGCAGAGCCGGGCTTTGTGGATCCTTCCATACAGAGCATGTTGCCCTCCTAGCGAGGTGCCGCCAAAACAAATGAGAGCAAGATGTTTTGTGATCACCGAATAGCAGGAGTAGCTGTGAGGGGTCACCTGCCACCATGACATATGTTCTGGGGAACATCCACAATGAAGGCAGCAGTCCATTATTTGAGGTCCAGTTGACCTCATGTCAAAGCACAGTGCTAGGGATCAGGAAATCTAAGCTTTAGCTATTCTGATCATCACTTAAAATAGCCGAGCTTCTCTGAGCTCGTTTCCTCAGTAGTAAGCAAAAGGGGTTGCTTAGAAAATCTCTAAAGTCCTTTCCAGCTCTAGGAATCTATAATCCATGATCTAGTTCCGACCTTCCCCTGGATTGATTAAACAATTGCCCTAGCACGTTCAACTGGTCCACCAGACATTGCTCCGGGGCCTAAAATTACGTGTGCTAACGCAGAGATGTAAAATGTCTTTTGTAATCTGCGTAGGATTTTGCTGCCTACTTAGCTTTGTTTCATAACCCGCAATTATCTTTGAAAAACAGACAAGTCTATTTACTCCCTATCATCTATGTTCCAAATGGGGCCAATCTCTCCCTCACCTTCTTAATAGAAAATCCCAAAATCTCAGGTGGGACTCAGGATAACTCAGGAGATTTGGCAGAACGAGCTTGGAATCTTTCCCATTGGGTCCCAAATGCTTTATTTCCTAAGAGCTGCTTTTGTGAGGCCAGCAAGAAAGGCTGAGTTAATAGTTAGAATTTATAAATAGTTTTTGCAAATTAAACAGAATTCTATATCCGAAAGGCAACCAGTAGAGTGGTTCTGTCTCCTATATTATTTCCTCACAAGCAAAAATTCAAAATGCCAGTGAAAGCCCCTTGGTGCAGCAGGTAGGCACTTTCTTATCAAAACAGACCAGAAGAGTGAGTTGAACCACCCAGGAAATCATATATCCACCCCTTAATAATATTAACTAGGAAAATCTCAGAGACAATGATAGCATGAACAATTATAAACATGGGCTGCAGATGGCTGAACACAATAGTCAAACTCAATTGCTATTTGGAAAGAATAAGCCAGAAATGAATTTAAATAAGTGGTTCAGAGGTCAGCATCTAGTATTTTATCTGGGGCAATCCATAGCCTGCTTTCCAGGGTAGGTGGGCCAACGCACCAAGTTTTGGATAAGGGATCTGCCTTCTCTAATTTGGAAATTCTGCATAAACAGCACCAAGCCACTATTCAGCCTCCTTGGTGCATCCTTTTTGTTTACTGTGGAGGCACCATGGCACGAAGATGCACTGACCTCTTCCTTGCTCCTCCTCCTTTGCCAGGTAACTTGTGGCTGAAGGGTAGGTCTGAAAGCTCACTCTTCATGGTCTCTGAATAGTCATTTGCAGTATTCATTCCAGGAACTCAATTTTCTGAAGCCTATTTCATAGACTTTAATAAGTTCTCTATTTAAAAATAACCTTTGAAACTCTCTATTCAAATATATCTCATGCATTCTTATCGACTCATTCCTTTGACCAAACCATGTGTTATCTGCTTGCTCTCTAAAATACTGTACATTTTAACTGGGTCAAGGAGATGTGTGCATTGTTTTTTTGGAGAATTTTTTTTTCATTGCTAGAGACATGTTATATCTAAGGATACATCCTAATCCAAGCTAATAAAAGAGTCTATTTCCATTCTCTGCCTTGGCATGTTCCACCTTTTAAAGAGGCTAATGAGTGACTCATATTTCTGGCTGACTTTTTCTTGAATATCAGGTCTTCTCTGAGTAAGCCACCCATCTTCCACACACATACTGCATGATTGCCCGCCCACCCATCACAGCCCAAGTGCTGTTTGTCCTGCTCCCTCTGATAGGAAAAACTATTCAAGTTCTGTCTTCCCACTCACTTCTTAAGCTCAGCGAATGGGTGGGGTTGAAGAATTTGATGGCACCAGCTCTGAGATTCATACTGATATCTCTACTTCTGAACATGTCGTGACTAATCACCCGAAGACCCCAATGCCACTTATGATTTACTTTTTGCATCCATGGAGACTTTCAAACCTGATTCTAAACACCAAGATAATGCAAGGAACTTAACATACCCAGGTAGACAGGAAGGAAAGTCATTTAGAGAGTCAGTTTCGCCACTAATGCTCATCTTCCCCTTCACCCAACCCATCTCCAATTCTCTCATCCTTATGGTGCTACCTGTTCCAAGAAGCTTCCCTTGGCCCCAACACTACCCACCTTGATTATCTATCACTCCTCTCTAGATGTTTAACAACTCTATCATTTCATTTAATTTCACTATGTTATAATTGTCTGTTAATAGGTCTATTTCCTCAATGAAAACAGTGAACTAAGTATTTTTTTAATTTTTTTAAGTTTATTTATTTATTTTGAGAGAGACAGAGAGAACGAGCTGGGGAGGGGCAGCGAGAGGAGGACAAAGGATCTGAAGGGGGCTCTTTGCTCACAGCAGCGAGCCCCATGCAGGGCTCAAACTCACAAATCTTGAGATCATGACCTGAGCTGAAGTAGGACGCTTAACTGACTGAGCCACCTAGGCACCCCAGGAACTAAGTATTTTTGACTTTTGATTGCCTATGCTTGACCCAGTCTAGCACATGAAAGGCAGGAGAGTGAGAATTAATGGTCATTAATGTTGTTCAACTGCTGTCTGAGTCATTTAAGAAAATAAGAATTTTAGACTCAAAGGTAAAAAGTTATGCAATTAATAAAGAAAATATCTGAGAGCCCTCTTTAGAAACATTAAAAAAAAAAAATTATTACAAATGGCTGCTTGGGGAGCCTGGGTGACTTAGTCGGTTAAGCGTTTGACTCTGGATTTCAACTCAGGTCACGATCTCATGGTTTATGAGTTCAAGCCCACATCGGGCTCTATGCACATAGCACAAAGCCTGCTTGGGATTCTCAGTCTCCCTGTCTCTCTGTCTCTCTGTCTCTCTCTCTCTCTCATTCAAAAATAAATAAACTTTTTTTAAAAAGCATTTAAGACAACGGCTGCTTGTTGTCCCATGCGTCGGTGCATATATTTCACTCTGCCTTCTGTTAGGATTGGACATTTACATAACTCAGTCGGTTCTACCGCCTCCACCACCTCCACAAGCTCCTGTACTGCTCTTTCGGCCTCCTCCATCATATCCAATACAATATTCACTTCCATTGCCATTTCCACCAATGTCCTCACCTCCTCTACAAACTCCACTAAACGCTTCCTTCGCCTTCTTGGTTACTACCTCCACCGCCTCTGTTATCCCCCACCATGTTCTCCACCAGCTCTCCTGCCACCACCCCACCTGCACCACCTTCGTTACCATCTCCATCTCCTCCAACACCTCAACCATAACCTTTACCACCTCTCATATCGTCGCTGCCTCCACCACCATCTCTACGGCCTCCAACCCCACTGTTTTTACCACTATCTATTCCACCCCGTCCATCTCCAACTTGACTACTTGTCCCACTTCCATAACCCCTTGTACCACTTCTTCCTCTTCCCCCACCACATCCTTCCCCTCCATCTCTTTCTCCACCACCCTATCCTCCACTTCCTCCACCATCACCTCTGTCTTCACCTTCACCACCTCCACCATAGCCTCCATCATCACTAGTGTTTCTCCTATTCAAGGATCATCCTCCTCAAATATATTTGGGGAATATAAAGGAGATGAGTTTCATAATCCTCTTTGCTTCTTCACTCTCTCTTGCTTTCTTACCTGCTTCAACCACTTGTGTTTTCTTTTTCACACTTCTATACCCTGCAGACATCTTTAGACCTATTATAAACCCACCAGAGATCCTGCTCTGGACACATGTTTAAAAATGAAATTGGTTTGCAAAGCTTCGTTGGAAGTTGTGGAAGCTTGGGGCAGAGATCAGAAAAGGCAGAGCATAATAAAAGCGTGCCCACCCTGTCCTTCAGCAGCAAACACCTCTGTTCTGTGATTCTCAGACCTGTTTCTTCTCCTGTCACTCTCAGACCATCACTAGAATGGGTCCCATCTGGTGTCCATAGAGTAGAAAGGTAGGATGATTCTTCCCTCTCTTATAGGCCTTGAAAGCAAAATTCCATGCAAGAAGGTACAGCACAAGCTTTTTCACCCACTGAAAACTACTTCAGCCAAGGCAAAACAGCCTAGAAACAAAGTACAACATAAACTGGGCATGCTGCCTGCTCCAAAGATAAAACTGGAGTCTGGACTGCAAATCTAAAAGGTCCATCCATTCCCAAATGGTTGCACTCTTTATTTCATAGATGCATGAATATCACAGCAGAAAAAAATATTTAGCCTTATGTTGCATGTGTTCAGGATGATTGAAAACAACACAGTAAGAACTCAAGGCATAATGAGATATAAACATACAAAGGGAATTTACCATAAAAATTTAACTCAGCAAGGCCTCTATCTCCTGTGGGAGATTTTGATGGAAAGGCATGGGGATTTTCAGATGTTAATGTGGCCACCAGAGGGAGGGAGGTAAGTTTGAAGGATGAACAAATCCTAGATCTATGTAACCCCCTGGAACAGACTATACACAGATAAAACAAGAACTTCCATAAAAGTCACTGGAATGACTAGTTCCAATGCCACCAATTTGGTTCCTTTTTGTTTCTGTAATTTGGAATGGTAAGTTTAAAAAAGAAATGAGGGGCATGTGGGTGACTTAGTTGGTTAAGCACCCAACTTTGGCTCAGGCCATGATCTTGCAGTTGTGGGTTCAAGCCCCGTGTCAGGCTCTATGCCAACAGCTCAGAGCCTGGAGCCTACTTCAGATTCTGTGACTCCCTCTCTCTCTGTCTTATGCTCTGTCTCTATCTGTCTCTCTCAAAAATAAATAAAGATTTTTTAAAAATGAAGAAATAAAGACCTGTATCTTTTTTTTTTTTTCAAACAAATACAAAAGCCTTAGGTATCGAATCTCCATACCCAAACATAGGAACATTGAGAATGATGAGTCATATTCAGCTTTACATTTTATTATCTCACAAGGTAGAATAAGGAATGAACATAGAAAAGAAGAACTTTCTCAGATTGTAATGGTCATCAACATGTTCTAAGAAGTGGCCTGTGAATGTTAACCACCTCGCCATGGATGTGACTGACATATACACAGGGAAAATCTGGTTTCTGGGGAAATCCTAGGTATTCCTTCCCAAAGTTCACCTGGTGGCAATGAGAAGAGAAACTTTTGTTTGTGTTTCTCTTATCTCTTTCAGTTTAGTGATGTTATTTTTAATCAAACTAAAGTTTCCATTATCACTAAATTTAAAGACTTAGTGTCAAGCATTTGCCATGCCCTTTGCCCAGAGCCAAATCCTTGTGCTGTTCAGGTCCCAGCTCAAGTAAAACCCTTTCAGAAAGGTCTGGGGAGAGCACCCCGTCCAAAATAGCACACACCTACATTCATCTGTCACTGCCTGTCCCCTCATCCCACTTTATTTTCTGTTCTTTCTCTTATTTATCTTCTTCTTTTTGTATTTACTTATCTATCACTGTTTTGTTTTTCCTTCTTATCACCACCCAACAAAGATGTATTTGTTGACCTACTCACTATCTCCTCTCCCAAGAACATAAGCTCCATAAGAGCTTTGGTGTCTATTTTTGTTCACTCACAACTGTATCTCCAGCACTTAGGGTGGTGCCTGGCACAAATATACTTGCTCAATAATTAATTAATTAATTAATTAGTACATATTTTACAGAGGAAAAACCTACAGTCTAATTAAAGGAATAATTCTATCTCTAAATAATACCAAATGTTAATACAAGTATAAAATTGTCACTGAAAACTAAAGTATATTTTTGTACATTTCCTCAGCTTCAAGGTTTGAGGCCAAAGGAGGTCAAAATCACCAGCTCCCATGTCTGCTTTTTAAAATCTTTCATTCTACTCTGTTTCCATTGATGAAAATGAATTCCATTCTTCATGGTCTCACAGGCTGCTCTCCAGCTTAGCTCTTTCCTCCTTGAAGGAGAATAGGAAGAAAGAGAAGAGAGACTGGAAAAGAGAAAAGGGCTGGAGGGATCATTAAGAGTGAAGTATCAGGAAAAAAAGTGGTCTGGTATGAGGGTTCCCACCTTTAATCTCTGCCTTCTTTCTTTTTTTTTTTTCATTAAAAATTCATCTTCCAAGATAATCAAGATGAGGCAGGGAGATATTTAAGGGAAAACCTACACTTGAAAAAAGGTCCCACCTTCTAATCTTATTATAAGACTTGGAAAGATGGAAATGATCTCATCTGTAGTTTAGGATAGAAATAATCCTTATAAGGATAGAAAATTGTGGGTGAAGATTAGTTAACTGGGAAATTATTTGTGTTAGAATATATGTAAGAAGTAAGAATATATGGTCACCTCTGTACACTTGCTTAGATGATGGGCAGAGAAGGCAGTGGCCAAAAACATTCTGACCCTGAACGTCTGACTCTGAGTGGAAGGTTTGGGTATACAGGAGCTTTGCGTTGGATGTTAAAGTTACCTGTCAAGGTAGGAAACCCAGGCAACAGGGAAGGTGGCCCCACAGGGCACATAATAGCTAGTATTTTTCAAGTATTTATTATGTTCAAAATGATTTTACAGAGCTAATTCATTCAATTCTCAACAACACACCCTTGAGGTATTATTATCAACCCCATTTTATAGACAAGAAAACTAAGGACCAGAGAGGTTAAGCCCCTTGCCCAAAATCACACAGTCAGCAGGAGGTGATGCTGGTATTCGAACTGAGACAGTCTGGCCCCAGAACCCACCTGCTGAGTCCCTGCCTTCAGTGAACATGGGCTGCCCTGCTGGTATAGGCTTTAACTGCTGGGGTCTGTATCCACAGACTAGTGTACATCTTAGCTATACATAAGGTGTCATCAAGATAAAAGTATCATCAAGAAGGCAGCCCAAAAAGGATCAAAGACAAACAACTTCCATCATCTACTTGGAAGAGTGCCCTTACTGTCCTGTCCTTCTCCTGCTAACACCACACTTTTGGTCTTACTTATAGCCTTCCTCTCCCTTTCCCTCCCTTGAGTTCTCACAGTTTAAGGTGGTGCGAACAAGTAGGGAGATTGGGTAGAGGTATAAGATATTTCTTCTTACCTTGGAATCATCCTTGAGGTGAAAAACAAGTCCAAGAGTATTCTTTGGAATTTTAAAATTCTTTTCAAAACTAACTCATAAGGTATGACAAAGAAACACACAGTACCTGAAACACTTATGAAACATTTCATGTTTTCCCTCTTTCATACAGGGGAAAAAAAAAAAATTCCTACCCTTAGTGTCATATTCAGGTAAGAGAATCCTTGGGAAATAATACCAGAACTCCCTGTGTTATAGGTTTATAAAGCACAGTTCTTTCAATTCGTGTTCAAGGAGCCATTTCCCCTACAGCGTGCCCATAGTAAGAGCAAGTATTAGGTTGGGAAGGATTTTACTCTTGACTGCATACTAAACCCAGAATTTTCTTCCAACCCTTCACTTTTTTAAACAAACAAACAAACGAACAATTAATTTAAAGCCAAAATTACATCATTAAGGTGGTAGACACTGTAATGTGGCATTCATATTCTCCTTTAGGAATGAAGGATTTATTACTCATTATGGGAATTGCCTTGCTGAAAAGAGCGACCTTACCCAAGCTGATGTACTCTTTCAGGCACAGACTCATTTGATAACTGTTTGAAAGCTGCAAGTCTCAACTCAAGACAAATCAAAAAGGTTATCCCAGCTTCAAAACCTCCCATATCACATCTGCTCTGCTGAAGCTTCATTTCATTGCCTCTGCTCACACCTGCTTCCTTCTCTTCCTTCCCTGTCCCTTCTCCAATGATTGACCCCAAGAGCACTCTCAAATAAACCTCTTACATGCTAATATCCATTCAGAGTTGGCTTTCCAGGAAACCCAGCCCACTATACTGATTATGCCAACAATTATAATTACCCCAGATTTCCTAGGTTAAAAAGTTTCAATTCAATAAATAACCCATGTTTACCCTGGCCACACCAGCCGATAGGCAAATACAGACCACACCAATGGTCCTTCACAAAGCAAAATACCTGGAATTCCAGCCCTACCCTATTTTTGGGGTTGTCTTAAAGGTTCTTTAGAATAAGCCACACAGGGGCGCCTGGGTGGCGCAGTCGGTTAAGCGTCCGACTTCAGCCAGGTCACGATCTCGCGGTCTGTGAGTTCGAGCCCCGCGTCAGGCTCTGGGCTGATGGCTCAGAGCCTGGAGCCTGTTTCCCATTCTGTGTCTCCCTCTCTCCCTGGCCCTCCCCCGTTCATGCTCTGTCTCTCTCTCTGTCCCAAAAATAAATAAACGTTGAAAAAAAATTTTTTTTTAAATAAAAAATAGAATAAGCCACACATACCTATGAATTATGATCTTCCTCTTGACTCCTCGATGTTCTACATGGTTTCTGATGTGAATATTGTGGTCCTCAGAAAGCTTAAGAACACACTCCCAGGTAAGGATGCAGCTCCACTTTCTCTGTGTTTCCAATCCTCATGCCAAAATTAAGAGAAATCACCTGTTAAGGAGCTGCTTTATATGCTCTATTTTTTCATATTTTCCAAAATTTTTCTAACTATGTGAGTTATGTCTAAATAGGAGGAAGTGTTTCCTTTTTTCCCAACCATTATTATTTAATTCATTATAGAGTCTTCCACCCCCTACACCAGAAAACAAATTCACCAGAGACTGGACAAAAAGTTACACTAGAGCATCTGGGTGGCTCAGTCAGTTAAGTGTCCGACTTCACCTCAGGTCATGATCTCCCAGTTCATGAGTTCAAGCCCTGGGTCAGGCTCTGTGCCAAAAGCTTGGAGACTGGAACCTGCTTCAGATTCTGTGTCTCCCTCTCCCTCTGCCCCTCCCCCACTCGTACTCTGTCTCTCTCTCTCTCTCAAATAAACATTTAAAAAAATTATTTAAAAAAATTCACATTGACACAGGTTTCATATAGAAAAAAAGTTCTTCAATTTGCATATGTAAAATCTGTGGGCAAATTTTTATAGTAATTTTTAGTTCCTACCATTTAGATTAGTTAGTTAGTTAACTAGCTTTCCTTTTATTATTAATTTCTAGTTCTATTGCATCACAGTCAAAAAATATAACCTGTATGAATTGAGCTTTCAAAATTTATTAAACTTTTTTTTTTTAATTTACATCACACAGGCCTGAAAAGAATGTATTATATATGTTTGTTCTATATCTTTCCTTTTTTTTTTAATTTTTTAATTAATTTATTCATTTATTTTGAGAGTCAGAGAATGTGTGGGAGATGGGTAGACATCTAGGGAGAGAGAATCCCAAGCAGGCGCCACACAGCACAGAGGCTGACATGGGGCTCAAACCCAAAAAGGAAGAGATCATAACCTGACCCAAAGCTGGATGCTTAACCAACTGAGCCACCTAGGCACCCCTATATCTTTTCTTATTCATCTGTTTGCTCCCTGAGTTTCCAAGAGGTGATTTATTGTTTGTTTGTTTTTTTAAGTTCCAACCATCATTGTTGATCTATCTATGTCTTGACTTAGGTAAGTCAGTTGTTGCTTTTTATATTTTGCAATCTTATTGTTAGCAGCATATGTGTTCATGACTATTGTGTTATATTTCCTTTACCAACACACAATGTCCCTTTTTATCCTATATTATGTTTTTCACCTTAAATCCCATTTGCCCTAATATTAAAAATACTACTCCTGATTCCTTTGCTTCATATATGCCTGGGATATCTTTTTCCAATCCTTTATTTTAAATCTTTCTGATTCCTTTTGTACTTAAGACTTTTATGTCTTAGTTTTAAAAAATCTGACTTTCTGTATTTTGATTGGTCACATTAACTTATTTATTGTAATTATTGTTACACTGACACTTACTTTCCTGTTTTATTTGGTGCTATTTGCCGTGTTTTCCTTTTATTTCTTATTTTTCTTCTTCCTTGGTTTCCTTTAAATAATTTACATATTATTCTGCTTGTTTAAAAGTCATAATCCCATAGTTATTATTTTGGTAGTTTCCCTAACTGAATAAAATTCATACCTATGCTGATTTTTCCTAATAACAGCTAACATTTATAAATATCTATATCCTCCCCCTAAGCAAGAACTTCAGTATCTTCTCACCTTATGACCTCTCTGTATACCACTCCCCAAATGCCTAAGGAGTTTATTGTTGCCATGTGGCTTATAAAATTAGTCTTATTACTTAAAAGCCACTATTTTTACATATTTTAAGTTTTGATTCCACAAAATACAGCCTTAAATAAAGAAAATCAAGTACATTTAGTCATCTGCCTAGTCATTCCTCTCCTGCCTGGAAATATGTCCCTGATAAAGTCGCTGTATATAGTCAAATCAAGTTTTTAGTTTCCTGAAATCCTGCTTTAATCCAGCCACCCCTCCAGCCCTTGAGTTCTCAAGGGAGATGTATACAAAGGAAAGCAAAATAATAACTTCTCAACACTGTGAGTTCCTTTCTCATAAGTTATTCAGACCTAATTACACTACACTGGGCCCAAAGTCATTTCTTTGCCCTTCTCTGACTATTCCCTATGCCCAGACTATGTCCTGAATCTAACCACAGAGGAGAAAAGAAGGAGCCAAATAAGGGACCCATGCCAGCCCGAGTCATAGATGCCAGAGAAAGGCAGACAGCAGTAAGAGTCTGCCTCGCATCAAGCAGGCATGGGCTAGGGACAGCTGTGCTAGGCTGTAGGCCTCAGAACAGAGAGGGTCAGCTCACTACTCCAAGCACCCGGAAAAACAAAGTAAAGCCAAGCCCACCCCAATATACTTGGGCATACAACCCAAACAGCACCCTGGATCTAACTTCTTATCTCAAAGCTAAAATATTTAAAGTTACGAAGGTGGGATGAACTGGGATGCCTCTGATGGACAGCTCCAAAACTGTGTATTGGACACCAGTTGTCAATGGAAAACACAGGTGAATGAGACACCATCACCCTCCCCAGAGTACTCATAGACAATTAGAGAAGACAGATGTATGCAAGACTGTGAGATGTGCATCATAATGAAAAATTTCTCAAAACTCAGAAATTTCCAAGAGCAGTCACTGGGACCTACCATCCTAGGAGTAGAGGAACCTTAGGGAATCGAGAGAGAAAAATACTTCCTCTTCCAGACCAATCCCTTAGCATACAAATCATTAGAATAGCTTCCCTTCCCCCAAATTGTCTCTTGCATTTTTTACTAATGCTCAAAATTTCTTTCAGAGGAGACAAAGGCTGTCTTTCTGCAATTAGAGAAAACAGGCTTAAAATAGAAGTGCTGTGGGATGGTTAGCATAAGTGGAAATTAGGTCGAACCCATGTGTGAATGACTAATGTCAGATCATTGCCAGTCTTGATAGCAGACAGAGGTTACTAATTCATAAACTCTGAGAACCTGGAGGGCCCATGAATCCTACTGGAAGAAAACTGGAACACCAAAGAATATGTAGGCATGTACCAATCCCAATGTTGTTCAGAGTTTGCTCTGTTGATTTCTATTTATGGAAAAACAAATAGAAACTGAAGAGATATTGCCTATCACTTCTCCTCAAGTCACCTCAGAAGGGACCCTGTCTTGAAATTCTAGTCCCTTCATCTCCTGGTATCTGGCCCTCTGAGTTCATATTCTGAAACCTACTAATCATAAATACCTCCAACCTAGCTATTCCCAGACCTCTGCTCAGATCTCTCCATGTTCTAGTACCTTCCTCAGTAAGCTAACTTGACCATGTTATCAACTGATTCCCAGGATGGCCCATAAATTTCCTCCAAGGTGTCTCCAGACCCTTTGAGGACAATGATCATCTCTCACATCCCCCCCATATCAGTGATTATCTGATAATTCCTCCATCATAATAACTTTGTCCACAACTGCTCCTTATGATTCCTCTCATTTATCCCTTTCTCCAAACAATTAGATCTCCATGTGAGTAGACAGTTGGGATAGAGGATTTTCTAGGGGGAGGGGTGAATCTGATGCCTTTTATGTGCCTTCAGAGCTCCAGCCTGGTTTAATAATCCCCGAGCACCACTTTGCGTGCGGCAAGGTATAAATATATGCTAATAGGAGGTCTGGCTCCTTGTCACAACACATTGCAGGCTGCATTCGTGCAAGATAGAATAAAAAGATTAGATGCAATCTTGAAGTCAATCAGAAAGCAAGAGGAAACCAAAAAAACAGAGCTCAGATTGTCAACAAGGAGAGGCAGAAAAATGACTTGAATCGAATTGCAGTTTATCTCGTTAAGCGTTAAAGGAAACCAATTTCTTTCAGAAATTGGAAGGCAATTTAAACATTTCTACAGTTTTACTAAAGTTTGAAATTTTCCAGTGAAAGAATAAGGGTTTTTTTTTTTAATTTCTGCATATCTGACATTTTCCCTGTACTCTCAGGGACTAGAAGGCCCAAGATAAGAGGATATTTAAGGAAAAGAGAGCACAGTTATCAACAAGTAAGGAAAAGAATCTATTAAAGAAATACTCATTTGATTTCTTTAGCGCTTTCAGGTTTCATGTCAAAAGACCTAAGGAAGCTAGAATCGGGTACAAAGCAGCCAGGCTACAAAATATGACCTGGGTCTGGATAAATCACCAGGCTGGATTAATTGACAAACACAAAAGTCACATTCATTCCATGAAGGTCAAATAAAATATACCAATCTCAAGGCCAAGCTACATTCCGTTGAAGTGGATGACATCACAAGCTAAAGACGCTGTTCATAATGAACTCAAGCCTCTTTCCCCATTCCCAGAAGCATGAACATATTGACAGTGGCGTCTGTTTTGCAAACGGTGTAGTTTTTACCACTCCTTCCCATGCTGAAATGTATAATTCTCCCAACCATTGTATTCCACAGAAATCTCTAACTAAACCTCCATCTTTAGAGTTAAAGACCAAGCCTTCCCCAGGCCTGTGCTCCATCTGGAAGTGATTTGCTAGCCAACAAAAGCAGCCTTTTTTTTCCCCCTGTTATCATAAGCAATGAGTTCTCAATAAAACCAGGAACACCAGGGTTTAAGGATACGTATACTGTTAAGGACCATTACCTCAGGAAGAGGATGAACCAAACTGAATGAAAGGGGTGCCCACATTTTACTCAGTACATTATATGTATCGTTCAAATCTGTTATAGTGGAAAGTCGAGCCTTGCTTGTGTAAGTTTAAAAAATGCACTTGAAGATGTTCAGAGATGAATATACTAAGACTTATTTCAGATTAACACCCCTGAAAAACTGCCAACTCTGGCCTCTCGGGTGAGCTTAATGGGCAGTTCTTGTGTTAATGCTTGGTGGGAGCTGGACAAAGGTCAAGTGTAACATGCTGTCACTGTGACTTTTGTCTTCAGACACTCCTTTTTTCACACATTCAGTCTACATTTGCTGAACTCTTATTACCTCATGGACTGAAAACGACACATGACGTGAAGCTAAAGGTATTTCCTTTAAAGAAGAAATAAGATAATAAATGGCATCTGGGGTGGCCAGTTGTTCTCTACTATGAAAAACAAAATCTCACATGGATTTATCAGGGAGGATACTCAGGAACCAAAGGAGTGCCTTCCCTGGTTTCTCACTTCTCCTGACAACTTTTCCCTTTCAATAACTTGTTATGTGCCAGGAGCAAACAATATGAAATCCATTCCTAATGAGCAATAATTATAGCTTTAAGAAGCTGTACAATCAGTGTTCAGTGATTTCATTATTAGATAGCACCATAAATTATGCTAATGCTGATAACAGTTCTGGATGAGAGAGGTCCAGATCCGGGAGATTGCACTGAAATTATTTACATCCTCTATTTCTGAAACAATAGACCCGGCAATTTGAAAATCAGATGATCCGATTTATTCTGGCAGGACACACATGTAACAAGTTGCATCAACCATAAAATTAAATAGGCTTCCTTTTCTTTTTTTTTTTTTTTTCATTTTTCTCTTTTAAGTTTATCTCCTCAGTCTTACCTTGCATATTACCAATCTCCTTTGAGGAGAGACTTCTAATTATTGTAACTCTTGTTTCTAAAATTGCTCAGTGATGGTGGTTGATGATGTCATGTGACAGGATGGCTTTAGCACACCCATGTCTCGCACAAGCTGAGCCTGAGAATGCAATGCCTGCCAAGTCACAACTGCCTACCTGGGTGCAGAAAAGGGAACAGGCCTTTTGGCAATAGGGAATTATTGCCTCTAATAATCAAACCCCCAAACTTTCAAAGGTTGGCTATGAAAGGAGAAACTCCAGGGGCCTTGGTTGGCTCGGTCAGTTAAGTGTCCAACTCTTGACTTCAGCTCAGGTCATGATCTCACAGTTGTGAGATCTAGCCCTGTGTTGGGCTCCACACTGAGCATGGAGCCTGCTTGGGATTCTCTCTCTCCCTCTCTCTGCCCCTCCCCTGCTTGTGCACTCCCATACACGTGCTCACTTACTCTGTCTCTCTCTCTCCAAATAAATAAATATTTTAAAAAAAGAAAGAAAGGAGAAACTCCAAATGGATGTGGAGATTTGGCCCAGGTCTCTCACCTCTATCCTCCCTGTATTTAACCCTTACCCTTGGAATTTTCTCACTTCTGTTAATAGTAACACAAGCTACCATTTTTCTGAGTACAAATTACATGCCTGACCCTGTGCACTATCTCATTCTATCCTCATTAAAACCCTATGCAGTGCCTCTATAATTCTCATTCTGCAGATGAACAATAAAAGGTTCAGAAGGCAACACACACACACACACACACACACACACACACACACACCTTGCCTAAGAATATACAGTTAGTAAATGGAGAAGCCAAAATTCAAACCCAAAGGAACCTGGGATTGCTGCCCTTGGCAGTGAATACAAGGAATTCATCATAAATCTGACTCCAAATTCTGGGTCTTTCCTGAAGCCTCACAAATGGTAGCCAAGGGGGAAACTACCACATGATGCCCAGAAAGAATTCCTCAAAGTTCTCATCACATGTCACCAAAGATGTGGAGCAACTGGAGCACATTAGACTATTTGGGGGACACCAATTGATGCAGTCACTTTGGAAAATGATTTGGCAGGACCAACTAAAGGCAAGCCTACACATGTACCTATGGCCAAGCAATCTCACTCCTGGGCATATGCCCAACAGAAATGACACATGCAACAATGTTCACAGCAGCATCATTCGAAATAGTCCCCAAATTAGAAGCAACCTGAGTGTCCACTAACAAGAGAATGGGCAAATTAATCGTGGCATAGTCAAAGAATGGAATACTACATGAGAATGAAAAAGAGTAAACTACTGAAACCTGCAAAAACATGTATAATTCTATCTCACAGACATAACGTTGAGTGTAAGGAGGTGGAAACTAAGAATAAATACTATGCGATTCTACATATATCAAGTTAAAAACATGTGAAACTACTCTATAGGGAGAAGAAGCAGAATAAGGATCACCCTTAGGCGACCAATGGGGAGGGGGTTTGAGAGACCCCTCTGGAATGATGGAAATTCCTATATCTTTATATGGGTGGCAGATACAAAGTATGTTCCTATGTAAAAATGTTTTGAGCTGTTCACTTAACATTTGCACTTCATATAAGTTATATCTCAATTTTTAAAAATAAATAAAAATTCTCATTGAACCTTTCTGACCCCCAGAATCCCAGACATCATGGCAGTTGGTCCCCCAAAGTCTTCCTCTTACTTCACCCCTTCAAACTTCACCCCTGCCCCTCACCCCCTCCTCTTAATTTCTAGATTTATTCTTTTCCATCCCACTGGTAGCTTCATGTCCTTTCCTATCTATATAAATCAATTTAGCTCCCTCTGGTCTCTTCCATTTCTCCTCTCTACTCATTACTGTAACCAGCAGAACGAAAATCCCAGCAGTCAAACTGATCAAACAAACAATTCTCTTTAGAAGAGTGCACTTCTAAAGACGAATCTTCATTATTTGTTTCTGTCTCCTCTGGGAGATGGTGAAGTTCCCTGAGGGTAGGGGGTATATATCCCCAGATGTTCAATAAGTGTGGAGTTGTATTAAATGAACACTCCTAAAAAGTATGAAACCTGGGCTATTCACAAAGTTCTCATTATCCACTCCAGAGCCAGGGTGGATTAAGGTAATAAAAGAGGATATGTGGAATTGGGATCATAAAACTATGTTTCAGAGGCATTTGCCTGAAAATTACCAGAAAAATACAAGATGGCTGACTTTAATTATCTTGGGTCACTTTTATTATTTGTAGTCTTTTTGTATCTCTTCCTACCTTACTGCCTCTTACTGAACAGATATATCCAGGCAATTTCCTAGTCAAGAGGGAATAGAATAACAATAATTCCCTTAGAAATTGTGGAGGAGAAAACAAAGGTTTAAACATACTATTAAATCATCTAACCTCTGAAATGTAAGAACCAAGTCAGGAAACACACTGACACTCATTTCTTGCTTTTCAACACAGCAGAGCCTAGAAGGATGGTTAGTTTATATTTTATTATGCAGGTGGAAGAGTCATTCTCCTAATTGCTTGGAAAGGTATTCAATGGTAGGTATCTCATAAGAATAAACTTATCCTTCAAATTTGGGGTACACCAGTCACCAAAGTTCAAAATCAGGAGTGGAATGGAAAACCTAAAGACAAAAAGATGAGTCTCACCTAATACTTAACCAAGGAAGAATGGCTTGCTTTCAAGTCCATTTTGAAAGGCTATGTCAGGCCAGGCCAGATTTAGAGGAGAGAGAATCTTTTGTCCACATCCTTCACCCAAATATAACTAAATGGAATAAAAGTCTGTGGTCATGTAGAAGGCCTCAATTGTTAGGCCGTCGAAAGCCTATTTGAAGTCTAAGCTATTTTTCTGAGTATTGATATACTGCAGGTATTTATAGAGTATCATGCCACACAAAACATTTCCATGTTTAGAAATGGAATATGCCATTCCTTCCCAGTCCCCCAGGACCGCCACCTTAGCTGGATGACTATTGTATAAATACAGAAGTTAGCTGCTAGGAAATGTACCTTCACTTCTTAGAAAAGTATTCCTGTGTTTATCTTCTGGTGAACGTGGGCTCGCTAGACATAAACCATTTCTCACCAGCAACAAGGAGAGGTTTATTTTTGTCATTCATAAAATAAACCAGGGACCAGCCAAAGGAAATGACTCTTGGAGGCGGCCTCGTCAGAGAAGTGCCATAGAAGTTACAAATGGCTCTGTGGCCCAGGCCATAAACAGTCTTTAGAAAGGCTGGTGCCGAGCTGTTGATATTAAAAATCACCTCATTAATTATGTTTGTAAACAATGCAGCTGTCTCTGCTTGCAAGCTGGCTTCCTCAGCATAATAATATTTGTAACAATAATAACCATCATTTCGAGCGTAGCAATAAATAGTCAATCCAAGGACCTCAAGTGAAATCGCATCTGGGAACTGCCACCTGGTCATTCAAAATACTTCCTTAGAAGGTAGGAAGACTGTTGTCTGTTTTCCATGCAGAAGGCATTTTTTCAGGATCAACTACTGCACTAGAATTTTTCCCATCTCACCCTTTGAAAGGAGGAGGTAAACAGCTAGTGTGGGAAGAGTAACAAAACCTAGAGCGAGACAAGGAGCCAAAAGAAGTAAAAAAAAGTTGGCTGGAAAAGGACAGTAGGGGGCACAGCGACCAGAGGGGATGATGGGAAAGAGGCACAGTCCTTCCTCTGGTGAAGAATCAGCGAGCTCAGGATCGTGCTTCAGGGTATCAGTTAACCAGACATACCTCCTCAGTGCTCTTCAGTTATCCTTTTATTTGACAGATATTTATTGAACACCTACTAGGTGTCAGGTGTGTACCAGGCACCGGAGAAAATTCACAAGCAAATATTCACTTAAGATGCCTGTTGGTGATAAAACTGGAACGTACCTGGCCGACTAAGTAATTATATAATCCAGGTGGCCTGGTATTTATTTTTTTTAACGTCACATCTTTGGAGCACATATTTCTAGTTATCTCAGTAGTCAACAAGCCCTTAAAATGGTTAAGAACAAGAGGGAACTATGGTTTCTGAGCAACATAGATAAGCTAAAATTACTAGACCTCTTTCCACACGAGAGGACAACACCTTCATACCTCATTTATGCCTTCCCCACGTGTAAATTTTGATTCTGAACTTCACTAGAGAGAGATAAATGTGGTATCCAATTCCAAAGCATTACCCATTTTCTCTGTCTCTGTCCCTCTCTTTCATCTCTCACTCTGTGTATATATTAATTTTATAGATCTTTTTATTGTCTGAACTACACTGGTTGCGTGAGAAGCAGAACAATAGGCCAAGAAGTTCCATTTCACACATGCCATCCTTATAATTCAAATAGGACAATAAAAAGAGAGAGAGAGAGAGATCTATAAACTGGTGATAAATCAGTGTCCTAAACCAAATTAACCATCGAAATAGATTATCATAAAAATAACGCCATGAAAAATATTCTTCACCTTCCTGGTTCAGCTGCCTGTAATGGAGAGAGAGGGTGTGTGTGTGTGTGTGTGTGTGTGTGTGTGTGTGTGTGCCTCTGTGTGTGTGTGCCTGCGTGAGTCTGCGTGTATGTGGGCATGCCACACCCACATTCAGAGACGTGCACATACACACACATGTGTGTGCAGAGGCCATACAGTTTGCACATGCTGCTTGCTCCTCCAGGAACAGGAGAGGGCTAAGACACCCCAGGATTGATCATTAGCATTTCCCAGTTTCTAAAGCTCAGCTTTTATTCAACGTAGTAAATGATAATACCGTGTGCCAAGTATTGTGCTAAATACTGAGGATACAAAATGAGCTAAAAGAGACAATGTTTGTCTTCATAAAACTTCCAATCAGAGCAGTATAGATAGACATTAACCAAAGGGGTACACAGATAAAATTTTTGAAACTATAAATCCTGATCAGTGCCATTAAGAAAAGGCACAGGCTGCTCTGAAGCACATAACAGGGGAACCCAACCTAATGTGAGCTCAGGAACAAACAGATCTCCAAGCTGCAGGACCAGTAGGGACCAAAGAGGTACAAATGTCCCACCAGCAAGGGGTGTCCTGCATCAGTAGGAGGAGCAATATACACTTTCTTTCACTGGAGAAGGCTGGGAAGGAAAAGGTGAGTAAGCACTATTAGGCCTGCTGGCAAAGAAAGGGGGTGAGGGAGTTCCATCCAGAAGGAACCACATCTACGAAGACTCTGAGGATAGAGAAGAGATGGCAGATCCCAGAAGGTCACAAAAGGCAGAGAGCAAGGGCAAGGTGGTACCACATGAGACAGGGGAGGTGGCCAGAAGCCAAATCGTGCAGATTATTAACATGGGGGTGGGAAGGAACGGGGAGGATGTGGAAGAGGTTTCGGGTGTTCTTTTACAAAAGCTCATGTTGTTTCCAGGTGGAGAAGAGGTTGACCGGAGGGAAGCAAGATGCTGGGAAGACAGTTATCAGTCCCTTTACCAATCCTCCACACTAGTCCAGGTGAGAGATTGGACCTGCGTCTAACACTAATTAGCTGTGTGACCTTAGATAATTTGCTTCACCCCTTTAAGCCTCAAATTCCCCACCTGTAAAATGGCAATAATAATGGTTTTAGTGGGGATTAAATGAGATCACGCCTGGGGCGCACACGGCCCACTGTAAGCCTTCAATAAATGTTAGCTATTGGTGGTGCTGGAGATGGAGAGAAATAGATTAGAGAGATATAAATAGTCCCCCAGCAAGCAGCCTCCCTGCCTAATTCATCACAAGGAAGAGTGACACATTTTCTTTCCTGAGGTTGGGTAGGAATGAATGGGGGGAAAGCAACTGATACCACTAGGAGAAGTTTCCCCAATTTGAAACAATTCTTGTTCCTTATTAGAAGCTCTGCCAGTAATATTTAAGCCGTGAAGGGTATCCAAGACCATTTAGAAAAGTAATTAAAGTACTAGAAAAATATGTATATATTTTGTATATAAAGTATTTGTATATAAAGCATGTATTTGTATATAAAGTATTTTTAGTAAATGAGAGTCCTAAAAAAGGTTGAAGTATATGTTAAACAAGCTTTGGGACAACAACAAAAAGATTATAGAAAAATAAGTAACTTACCCAAGGTCATAGGGCTGTTAATGGCTAAAAGCCAGGAGTTGAACCCAGGTTGAACTCTAAGTCTGTGCCCTTTCCAGGAGGGGGCACAGGCTCCTGAGAAGTCCAAACCCAGTTCTTTTCTTCCAGAAGCTTTCAGTCTAGTCGGGAAAACAAACAGCAAACCGTAAGAAACAAGGCACAATTGAAAGTCCAGTTCTGTAGTTTACATTGAAAATTATGGTGACACTATAAATTGTTTGGGTGTTTTGGTAGGCAGGGTCAAACTAATAGAGCTCTAAAATAGTTCTTGCCTTTGGATCTAATAATGTCACTTTGAGGGCTCTATCAAAAAACATACAGGAAGTTAAATAAAAGAAAGCAGGCTTATTTACCGATTGCCAAAGGCAATTGTTAGTTCCTTTTGAGACAAGTTGGATGATAGGCTATTTACATATCCAAAATTTCTAATGCAGTAAGGAAAAAAAAATTATCTTTTGTATTAACCACAGCCTTGAGGACTGAGAGACTTCCTTAATTAAATCAAACAGAAGCTTTAGGTAGAACCTACTTGTGGGAAGCTTAAGGTAATTGATCCTGAAATGAAGCACTCATTCAAAATCCGGACACGGGACTTTTGGTACGCCTCCTGTAAAAAAAAAAACAAAAAAAAAAACAAACAAAAAAAAACCTCACTCACTAAAACCAGGACTGGTTTCCTCTAGCTGATCCTTTAGGGCGTCCCCTTTAAACTTGCCAGGCTCCTCCAGTAAAAGATAAAATCATGCAGGGGTATGGATTAGCTATCATGTCATTATAGCAGGCACAGCCGTCTGTTACAGGTAAATTGCTAGGCAATGTAATAACAATGCAGTTTATTTACTGTGCAGGGTGCTTATCTACAGAAATGTTCCGACAAACAAAGAAAGGCACAGCTAAACGCCTTTCCCTTAGAATTACAGACTGAATCTATGCCAGCACCTTCAGAGAATAAAAATGCTAAATAATCCCTGTATAAATAGAGTCCCTAAAAACCCAAAGCGTCTCCTAACAGAAGAAGCAGAAAAAGGCAATTGGCAGATGGGGTGTCCACAAGGTCTTCCTCAGGCTCCCATCTTTATCAACCAAATCACATCCCAAGGGGAGGAGGTGAGGAGGATGTGAAGAGTAGTCAGGCTGAGGCTAGACTAGAGCACTCATTGTTAAATGATAGTGATGATAATAGCAATGATGACAATAATGAGGCTGAATACCATTTGTTGCGTGCTTATCATCTGCCATTGCAAAGAAGTCAACATTAGCCCTTAATTACCAAAACAACCCTATAAGGTCAGTCCTACTATTCCCCCACTTCACAGTTGAAGAGATTCATGGTTAGGAATTTGTCCACTAAGCTGTTAACTTGAGATTTCAAACCAGGGTTACCTCCCTCCAATACCAGAGCTCTTAACCTCTCTGTCCTCAAGAACCAGAGGGCCTCACTTGAGGTTGGACTAGCATACAGGACTCCTGCCCCCCCCCCCGACATGGAGGGCCTTTTAACCTCAAGCACATATCCCACCCACCAAAGCATCACACTTTGAAGGGCTTACACAATGAATAATACCAAGGGCACCATTTTATTGGCAACCTAGTGGCTGCCTTTTAAACACACAGCCTTGGGGCGCCTGGGTGGCGCAGTCGGTTAAGCGTCCGACTTCAGCCAGGTCACGATCTCGCGGTCCGGGAGTTCGAGCCCCGCGTCGGGCTCTGGGCTGATGGCTCAGAGCCTGGAGCCTGTTTCCGATGCTGTGTCTCCCTCTCTCTCTGCCCCTCCCCCGTTCATGCTCTGTCTCTCTCTGTCCCAAAAATAAATAAACGTTGAAAAAAAAAAAAAAAATTTAAACACACAGCCTTCCCTGACTAAAATAAGTGAACTAATGAGTGAGGGATTGAAGAAACCTAGTTAAGGCACCTAGGATGGAGTCTAGAGAGACATGACTGGAATGCGATTGCTCTAAAAGGAAGCTATAACCTAATCAATAGTATTAACATATCTGAAGAAAGAATGTGTCCACAGAAGGAAGGTGGTATGCCCAGAGTTCAGAAAAATGGAGAATATTGAATTTGGAAGTGTTTACCCAATCGTGCCCAAGGGAGAGGAGTGTATCTGATAGTCAATAGAAAGATGTACCAGGATTGCTTAGTTCGTTTCAATAGTCTTTGAGTGCCTACTATGTGCCATGGTATATAATGGACACTGGAATTAAATACACACACACAAATACACATAGTTCCTAACACAGAGGAACCTGCAAAGATAGTGGGTGAGACCAACATACAAACAGCTCTTGATGCTAAGTGCTACAGCAGATGTATATGCAGCACACTACAGAGCACAGAGGAGATAAACTTAGTCAAAGGAGTAGGAAGTGACCTGTGAGCTGTGTTTCAATAAATAAGCAGGCATCATCTAGGCCATAAAGGAAATAAAGAAATTCCATTCAGAAGAACCAGAAGTTGTCCACATCACAGTAAGTTAGGAATAGAAATATAGAAGTAAGTTAGGGATAGGGACAGTAAGTAGGGTGCCTGGGTGGCTCAGTCAGTTAAGTATCTGATTCTTGATCTCAGCTCAGGTCTTGAGCTGAGTCCAGCACGTTGGGCTCTGCACTGGGCATGAAGCCTACTTAAAATAAAAACTAATTAATTTTTAACAATTAAAAAGGAAGTATTAGTCCAGAGATTGAGGATGGTGTATGTTCAGTAGCCTAAGATTTATCCCAAGGGGAAATAGAAAAACCATTGAAGGATATTAGCTGGAGAATAACAAAGTCAACTTGCATTTAGAAAAATCATTCTGTCAGGAATATAAATAATCGGTGTAAATGGAGAAAAGCTAAGAAGGACCAGAAACCAGTTAAGAAGCTATTACCAAAGACCCTGGTGAGGACACTTCCTAGGTCGATGATAGCTGGGATAAAGAGGAGAGAAAAAACTAAATATTTAGGAAGTGATGCTACTGACTGGTTGGATAGGAAGGATGAAGAAGAGATGAGAAATCTAGGATGACTCCAAGTTTCTGACTTAGGTGACTAAGTTGATGATATCATGAACTGAGATAGGAAATATGGGAATATAGGAGGAACAGCAAATTTGGATTCAGAAGATGAAAATAAGTTTGGTTTTGAACATGTGGAGTTTGTAGTGCTTACTGGACATCCAAGTGAAGCTGCCCAAGCAGGCTATTAGACATAAAATCAAGAGTCATCAGGTCTGAAGGTAAATATTTGAATATCATAAGCAAATAGGTGATACTTAAAACCTATTTATGTTGTGAGAGTGAAAGAGATTAACCAAGAATGGATAGAAGGATGGATGGATGGATGGATGGATGGATGGATGGATGGATGGATGGATGAATGGGTTGATGGATAGATGGATGGATTGGAAAATAAGCTAGTTAAAGCAAGATTATACTATATTAACTAGTTTTAATTTGGGGGAAGTTTCAAAACTTAGCTTTACCTGACCTTAATGGATAAAAAAGAAGCTGAAGAGTGTAAAGGAAAATAAACTTCGGATAAATATTTCTTTGCCATAAATTGTGTTATTTCTTAAAAGAGCCCTCTAGGTTAAGAAGGAAATTTTATTAAAAAGCATAAAGCAGTTAGAGATGTTTTAAAAATATCAACTCCCTGCTAAAAAAGATGAGGAAATTAGTACTCTCACTCTTCGACAATATCCCCTAGTAAGGATTACCATTCCTCTTTTACTGTGCCTACACCATTCCTGAGTCCTTTATTTTGACTTACCTCTTACATGGCTGAATCTTGTCATTGAACACCTATTTTTTCCAGGAAGTTTTCACACATTCTGTATTTCTTGAGTTTGAGGATGTGCAATAATGTGCACCCATTGTGTTTACATTTGACTAACACCTTGGCTGGGTATAATATCCTTGAGTCACTGTTTTCTTCAGAACTTTGTAGATACTACTTTGTTGGCTTCTGGCACTGAGTGAAAGTCCAAGGCCAGCCAGATTTTCCCTATTAATAAGTGACTTGCAAAGCCTGTGTCATTAACCACATGGTAGGGAATGAAAGACTCAAACAGTATCTCTCAATATACTCGATTCCTCTGTTTTTTAGGTGGACAAGACTCTTCTCTGGCATTAATAAAAGGCAATGTTAAAAGTTACAAGCCCTCCTCTGCCCCATTAATCTTCTCATCTGTCAAGACTGTCCAAATGTCCACCACCCTCTAAGACTTTCTCCTCCCTCCTTCTAGGCAGAATTACTACTATACTATATAGCAGTTATTACACTTATAGTTGTAGGTATGCCTGTTTGCCCGCTAAATTTGAACCACGTTTTTCTTGATTGTAATCCCAGCACTTATCACACTGCTAAAAGACAGTAAGGGCTCAGACATTTACTGAATAATCTATCTATTCTCCCTTGCCAACACAACTCTTGCCAACACATACTCTTGGCACAACTCTTGCCAACACATACTCACTCAAAGGACTCTTTACAGCAGTTATACTCAAACATGAGCAAGCATCAGACTCATCTGGAAGACTGGCTAAAACATAGATTGCTGGGGACCCTCCCCAGAGTTTCAGATTTAGGAGGTCCAGGGTGGGGCTCAGGAATTTGCATTTCTAACAAATTCCCAGGTGACACTGATGCCATGCTGTTGGTTCAGGAACTACACTTTAAGAACCACTGATTTAGAGCACCATTTAGAAACAGGAATAGATTGAACATATCCTTGCAAATTAACGATGAATAAGCTTATGTGTACCTCCTAAACCATCAAAATCTGGTGGGCTAAATGCCTCCTTATATCATAAACCTACCATAAACCCAAGTATTAGACTGTGTGGTCCACAAGAAGAGACATTTTATGATGTTTCACTGAGTTTTTCTTGCTTAATTCATTTTATCACTTATGATGATAAGTAGCTTTAATCAGTATTACTTACCAGGATTCTCTATTATAGTATAATTATTAGCTATACTAACATTAATTCAATTCAATAGTGAAAGAATAAATCCAGAGAAACTTCATGTATTTCATACCACATTCTTCCTCAAAATAAAAGAGTAATAATACCTTTAAACAATCCATTCCTCTCTCATCCTTACTCTGTTGTCTCAGGATTTCTGTTCTCTCTCTGCCTTCTTATCTCCCAGGCACATGAGATAGTTGTGATTCTTACTTGTGTCGAGACTTTACAAGTCACCGCTAGGTACGTATTCCCTTCTACACCATTCTTGCCATTTCGCCATTTATTCCCTGAAGAGAATGGTCTGTGGTCCCGAGGCTTTTACAGCAACCTCTAAATGGTGATTCTTTTACTCCCTTCCTTCCTTAAAGTGTTTAACTTTTCTGAGCACTAAATTTCCCCTGGTTTTCTGCACAGGAGCACACAGTACGGTGCCTTACAATGTTGCACTGCAGTGCCACCTAGAGCCTGCTGCCGGTAAAGACCCAGAGTTAACCAATTCTGAGCACTCTGCTCCAGTTGAGTTGAAGGAAAATATAGTTCTGGATTCAAAGGAACTCTGCCTGTACCAGAAATTGTTCAGTATAAAGGCCATCTGGAACTTCTTCCTGGAACTATGGGTTATTAAACCATCATTTGAAATGGAGTCATCAGCTTAAATTTTTGCTTTACATTAGGAATTTTAACCCTGAAGTTTTGTGTGTAAAACATATTCAAGGCCAGAAACCCTCAGTGGTGATGGTAGGGAAAAGAGAAAACAGCAGCTCCTGGGCCTTTCAGTCCTACTTCTCATGGTTCTGGCTGTGGTTGAGCTTTGTTGAGATCTGCAGGATGAAAATCAGCTTGGCCTGTCCAGGGAGCCAGGCTGAAATGGAGCTCTGCACATTAAGCAAGCAGCCGCCACATTAGAAGCCGAGGGTCCATTAGCTCTCATTTAATGTTTCTTCTCAAGCAGATAAGTACAGGCATCAAACACCCCAGCCCTTTTATGATACATAAATCACAGGTCAGTGCCTTCCATGGAGACTCCTATTTGCTAAGCAAGTAGTTAGACCAGAGGCTGGGGAGCAACATTTCAGTTCACTTAGAGACCCAGGGGGATGAGCCGATTGCACAGGGCAGGGCCAGGAATTTCTCCCCACAATTTAATGATTAAACCCTTTCTCCTGCTTGAGAACTACCACATCATTCCAGACCTTCCACAGGCAGCGGCTTGCACCAAGAGCCACCTTGGTCCCAGCTCTGCCATTAACTTCTTTCTCAAGGAGTTGGTTCCCACAAGTCCACCGGGGGCAGAGCAAGCTATGAGACTCCCTCTCTAGGCCCACCACTAATAGGACTGAGGTAGACCTTTTTCCAGACTCAATGCACAGAATCTCTCTCTTGATAATTTATGCCAAGAGGCACATAGACTGAAGGAGCTGGGAACTAAGCCTTGTTAAGGGTGGGGCCCTAAGCGAAAGTCTGTGAACTTGGACTGCTGAGGTCCTCGGAACTGCTCTGGCTTCTGCCCTTCCTACACCTACCCACAGCAGTTCTTCTGTGGATTTCATGAGTTCTGTACCTAAAAACCAACTTGGGTCGATTCAGCCCCTTATTACTAAAATTGCTGTCTAAGAAACCCTGAGTCTTAGGAAAAATGATCGGACCCAGGTAGGTACTTCTGCTCCCGCATGTACTCTATTGTGAGAGACCTTCACAGCCAGCACCCAGCCTGCCAGTGCTCCTGTGATCCAGCAGGAGTGGGCCACCCCCATGGGTAAGGGTCAGGGACAAGGAGAGATGGGGACCAGAGTACGGTCTACAGACTATGGCCAGTCCACAATCTGTTACTGGCCTGCAACAAGAAACGCACAGAAACTGAGAGTATTTAGAAACTTTTATAACAATTTTTCAGAACAATTTTATATCTATCAAATCTAATTTTAAAAAATCAGAGCTTAGGGGCGCCTGGGTGGCTCAGTCGGTTGAGCGTCCGGCTTCGGCTCAGGTCATGATCTCACAGTCTGTGAGTTCGAGCCCCGCGTCGGGCTCTGTGCTGACAGCTCAGAGCCTGGAGCCTGCTTCAGATTCTGTGTCCCCCTCTCTCTCTGCCCCTCCCCCACTCATGCTCTGTCTCTCTCTGTCTCAGAAATAAACATTAAAAAAAATTTTTTTTTAAAAATCAGAGCTTGTATTGTGTACGTCTTTGCTCTTTTTCCATTCCATTTTCAAGTATTTTATTCCACTTTACTCCCTGCTCTGGTTCAGGCCCATGGGCATTTAGCTGGCAGAATCTTGCTTAAAGAAGACAGGAATACACTGTACTTTCTCTCCAAGGAAATGCGAGGACTCGCCGGCAGAGGCAAAGCCTATCATTTCCATCTGTTCATAAGGAGAACCTTTCCTTGGATCAGACAGGTCAGAGGCAGGACCCCCAAACATCCTGGTATAGAAAACACATAAGACCCATAGCATCCCGATGGAGTTTAGACAAAGTTTCCAAGAGGAGGAACAGAAGCATTCTCAAGAGCAAACTCGGGAGCTGCATTCAGACATCACCAAGCGGCCCAATGGGCTTGGGGGACTTTAGTGCCTCCAGGCAGGGCATCTCTCTGCCATCTCCCCACAGACCTCCTATACACACACACACACACCTCCTTGGGCAGCAGCACCTTCTCTCACAGCCAGTAGCAAGAGTACAGATAGGGAGGGTGCACGGCTCTCACGTTGCCTCATTTCCTTGGGTAGACTCAGCCTGGGTCTCAGGAAGAGAGGAGGCCATTGGGGACAGGGCTGGGTCAGTTAGCTGTGCCAAAACCCTCTAACTCTAAATTCCCTCTGTGTGGGTCCAAAAAATTGAAACATGGACATCGAAAAAAATTTTTAAATAGTGTCCCTTTAACAAGTAAAACTAGAGAAGTATAAGGAGAAGAGAAGTAAGAGACATATGGAGAATGAGACAGAAAATGAGGGAAAGGCAGGAGGGACTAATGGGCTAACGAATTCCATGAGGGCCGGGCGCAGGCCGTGCCCCTGCCTAGCACAGGGCAGGCACACGCTGACTCTCAACAAACGTCTGTTGAATGAAGAAAAGAAGAGAAAGTTGACACAGGAGCAAGGAGGGAGGAGGCACCAGCTGGCACGCCGCTGCCCAGGCTCCTCTGGTCCAGCAGCCCGCAGAGGCAGCAGGCAGGGGTGAGGGCTGCTGGGCAGGGTGACCGCTGCGCTCTCACGGGTCTGAAGGGAGAGTCCTTGCCGCTCTCCTTCTTTCTTTTTTCTCCTTTAAAAAAAAAAAAAAAAAAAATGTTTTAATGCAGGGAAGAGTCACTGATTTCATTTGAAACAATTCCCAAACAGGATATGGAGTCTCAAACAGCTCCTCGGCGTTTGGCAACTGCCATGCGCAGGTGTTTCTTGTGAGTGCCGGGCGGCACGTAGGGCGCCGAGACCCGGGAACCCTGGGAGGTGGTGCAAAGGCCAGAGGGCGGTCCAGGGCGCAAGGGGTTTGGGCGCTGAGCCCTGGGGCATCCCCCGCATTCCAGAAATCAGACTCTTCCCAGGCGCCTCCCTAACACGTTTGCTAACCTCACCTCCAGCCCTGAGTCCTTAGTATTATAGGAGTTTTCAATTCCTATTTCTGTAATTTGTAAGACAAAAACAAACTACTGTCCCAACGTGCAGGGAACGAAATGGAAGAAAGGGAAAAATGAGGATTGTTTGATAACAACATACAAACAGTCTGGACTTTTACCTACCAGGGCTAAAACAAACATGTGAATGCTAATAGAGCTGAACAGAACATTCACCAACAAAAATCAGTGCACACACATATTTCTAAACCAAGTTTCTAAGTAAAATGGGAAAAGGGAGTACTGAAGTATGAAGGAATATCTCCAACCTGCCAAACTTTATAACTGTTTAACTGGACAAACAGTTAAACAAAGAGTTACCATATAACCCAGCAATTCCACTCCTGAGTATGGTACATACCCAAGAGAAACGAAAACCTATGTCCACATGAAAATTTTAATATGGATGCTTACGACAGCATTATTCACGATAACCAAAACATGGAAACAACCCAAATATCTGTCAAGTGGTGAATGAACAAATTAAATGTGGTATATCCACACGCTGGCCTAGTATTTGGCAATAAAAAGGAATGAAGTTATGGATATGTGCTACATCATGGACGAACCTTGAAAACATTATGCTAAGTGAGAGCCACTCACAAAGGATCACGTATTGTATGATTCCATCTATATTAAATGTCCAGAATAGAAATCTATAGAGACAGAAAGTAGATTAGGGTTGCCTAGAGCAGGGTGGGGCATGAGGATGGTGGGAATGGGGTGTGACAGTTTAAGGGTACAGGATGTCTTTGGGAAGGTAATAAAAAAATATTCTAAAATTGACTGTAGTGATGGCTTAGCTCTATAAATATACTAAAGAACTGTTGAATCATAAACTTTAAACGGGTGAATTGTATAGAATGTGTCCACATAAAGAAAGCTATGAAAAACAAAACAGGTCATTTCTCGAGGAGAAATAAGAAAGGTGGGGCATGTCCAGTGGATTTCACTGACCCCCTCTGACAAGGAAAGGGTTTGGAGAGCATGCTAAGTCTTTAAGTACCAGGAGTGATTTCTTTGCCTCCATGGTTCCTGCTCCATAGCTTCACACAGAGGGTCCTAGGAAGAAGCCCCTCCCCTTCTCCCTGTGTTTCATAATGGAAAGGACTGGTAAGTGCCTACAGAGTTACCCTAATAGAAATATTTATATTTTGGGATTATAATCATAAACACTTAGGAGTATCTGAGCCTTAGGAACAATCTCTTTTACTGGATTTCTGTGTGTTCCCTGGACCACTTTCAGGAGCCAAAAGGAAGGAAGGACGGGACTACAAGAGGATCTCTGGGCATGCTGTACATTTCAGCAAACTTCTCACTTCATATGGTTAAATGTTTGGGGGTTTAAAAGATAAACTCTTGGCCATCCAGGAGGAAGAAATTATCCAGAACAACTCAGCCCTGAAGTTTCTGGACAAATGACATCTCATGGTGCTCTTCCCAGACATTATAGGCACCATGAGGCCCACCTTCCCCTCCGGTGAGTTCCAGACAGTCATAGGCATTTGGAACATATGGCAGTTGCCTCCCTCCACCTGTGGACATTACCGCCAGACCCTTCTCAAGGCCCTGCCAGATCTGATGTCCCCTACAATACAATTCTGTCCAATGCACAGCCAAGTGACCCAGGACAACAAATGGCATATGCCAAACATGTAGCCCAGAACACGGATCACCAGGAAAGTCTGAACTGGGCCCTGGATGAGCCTTTGTCCAGTGCATGATTGGGAATGACTTTGTTTATATAGATAGGCCAGGAAAGAGGCCAGCTTGTCCATTATTACACCAGCCATATTTTCTTGCCCACAAGAAAATAAGATACAGCAGAATCCCCCAACTTCCAACCAAAAAGCTGAAGCTGTTACATGATGCTGGCTGCTCTGAACTGCACGAAATACTTCATAGAAAAATGTCTACTGGGTACTTGACTAAGCCCCAGAATGATAAATATGACCAAAGTAGCATCAAGAGCCCCAGAGAATCAATACTGGGAGGTCTGTAGTTTCTATTTAAATTTTTTATTTGAAATCTCTCTCACCCAGAGCCCCATTACTATCAAGCCCTTTCTCTTAGCCAGCCATACTAAAAGCTAGAACTGGCAACTCAGTGCCTTGCAAAGGTTTTAACAAACAATAGGCACTTGGTAAATGCTTCAAGAACTTGATGAGTTAGGAGGTGCCTGCATGGCTCAGTAGGGTAAGTGCCTGACTCTTGATTTCAGCTCAGGTCATGATCTCACAATTCATGGGATCAAGCCCTGTATCAGGCTGCACTTTGACAGCGTGGAGCCTGCTTGGAAGTCTCATCCTCTCTCTCTCTGCCCCTACCCTGCTTGAGAGCATGCGCTCTCTCGCTCTCTCTCTCTCTCAAAATAAATAAATACACTTAAAAAAAAAAGAAATTGAGAAGTTAGCTAATGAGTGGATTAGTTAATGATTTCAGAAGTAAAATGGTTTTGAAATCAAGAAAAGTACAATGTAGTCATCCCTATTTTTGTCATTTCTCCATCACCTTATTCAGGACCTTCTTAAAGTGAACATAGGCCCAGCATCACAGTGCTTGGAAGGAACCATAGACACTACTCGTGTCTACTGCAATGTCCCAGAAGCCACCAAAGAAGACAAGTAGGAGGCGGGGGGGGGGGGGGGGGGGGAGGAAGGCATCTGAGATCTCCAGGCCCACTTCAGTTAGTACATTAGGAGAAGGCACAAACTCTCAGTAACATTGGCCATCTCTGCCAGTTAGGTTTGGATAGATTTTCTTTTTTTTTTTTTAAGAAGAAATTTTTGGGGGGCTCAATCAGTTGAGTGTTCAACTTCAGCTCAGATCATGATCTCGCAGTCTGTGAGTTCAAGTCCCACGTCAGGCTCTGTGCTGACAGCTCAGAGCCTGGAGCCTGCTTCAGATTCCGTGTTTCCCTCTCTCTCTGCCCCTCCCCCACTCGTGCTCTCTCTCTCTCTCTCTCTCTCTCTCTCTCTCTCTCTCTCCCTGTCAAAAATAAATAAACGTTCAAAAAAAGAAGAAGAAATTTTTTTTAAGTTTATTTATTTTGAGAGAGAGAGAGAACACAAGCAAGGGAGGGGCAAAGAGAGAGGAAGAGAGAAACCCAAGCAGGCTCCGTGCCATCAGCACAGAGCCCAACACAAGGCTCGAACTCACCAATCGCAAGATCATGACCTGAGCCAAAGTGGGATGCTTAACCAACTGAGCTATCCAGGCACCCCTTGGATAAATTTCCAATCCACTCAGCAGCTTTATTTTCACAAGAGGCTCAGGAGGGACGGAACCACAGTAGAAAGACCCTGGGGACTCACTTGTCAGCATTATTGCTTCTTCCTCTTGGAACCATCCCTGGGACCTAGAGGCCTGGTAGGAAGAGGAAGACAAGAAATTGACAGCAGCTGCTTGGTGCTCCTGGGAATAAGAGGCAGAATGTCTAGAGAGTACTGACTCTTACAATGAGCTGCTGTTGACAGGGATGCCTTCATGGATCTTTGGAGTGAACCGGGGCTAAGGAAGCACGAAAGAACTGGTAAACAAGACGGATTTGCCTTCTGCCCTCACGGAGCTTATGATTCTATTTTACTAGAAGTTGTACAATATGTGCTGGGTAGAAAAGAAATGGAGCCCTGGACTGAAGAACAAGTGGTCCTGCTCTGGATACTGTCTCAGTCTCCCGGTTTATACTTCAGCTCGGAACCTTTATTTTTAGGCCAAGCTCCTTCTGTCATCATCTTACAGATGTGCTTACATTGTTAGTTCCTATGTTTGTATTCCGACTAATACAGATGACTTCCCAGACTTTAATCCTCAAACACAACAATATGTAAACTGTATTTCTGCTGCATTCTCCACCGCCACGTAGGTAGCTTGAGGCCTCCCTCCACATTGGTCAGCGCAGTTCCACTTGTACCTGTTTTACCTACTGGGCTGTTTGTCTAATTTGGATAAAAAGTTTACAAACTGTGAATCTGTTTAATTCCTTTTCTTACACGTAAGACAGTGGAAGTTCAGAGAGAAGAAGAGACGTGCCCAAGACGACACAGCTAGTGAATCACGGAGACAGGCCTAGACTTTAAGGTCCCGACCCCAGTGTTTTCCACTGGAAATGCTAGCAACAACAGTTTCTCAAACATGTGTTCCTCGTGGAAAATGCCAAGAAATTCTCTGCCCCCGAAGGTGACATCCATGAGAAAAGTTTGTTTTCAGTGTTCTCCAGAGGTGTCCATTTCCTCTTGAAGTAGGGCTTCTTTGATCACAAGTGACGGAAAGCCACTGAAAATGCTTAGGCCAAAATGAGGCGCTTTATTATAAGGGGTTCAGGGAACTCAGGACAGGAATGCATCCGGGCCCCAGGTATAAGTTGGAACCAGCGATTCAAATAGCTTTAGAAATCTCTCTCCAGATCCTGCTTTGGCTTTTGTGCAAATTCACTTTATCTTCTACTCTCTACAGACCCGATTTTTCTACTTTGCTATCATGTGGCAGAAGACAGGGTCCTACCTGCTCCCACAGTTTATTCTCCTAAGCTGCTAGCCCCACGCGCATTCACTCTTTTTTGGTTAGTTTTGTTTTTAAGTTTATTTGTTTATTTTAAGAGAGAAAGAGAGCGAGTAAGTATGCACACACGTGAGCAAGCAAAAGGTAAAGCAAGAGGGAGACAGAGAATTCCAAGCAGGCTCCACACCATCAGCACAGAGCCCACACGGGGCTTAATCTCATGGTCATGAGATAGTGACCTGAGCAAAAACCAAGAGTCGGACACTTAACCGACTGAGCCACCCAGGTGTCCCTTTTTTGGTTAGTTTTAATGAAGAATCAGTTACATATAGTAAAATTTATTCTTTGTTAATTGTATAGTTCACGAGTTTTTACAAATGTATACAGTAACGCAACCACAACCACAATTAAAATAAAGAACATATCCATCACTCCAAATAGTTCCTTTGGGCTATTTTCAGTTAATCCTCTCCTCTACTTTCAGCCCTGGCAGTCACTGACTGATCCTTCTATTCCTAACATTTTGACTTTTCTAGAATTTCATATAAAGTCATGCAATATGTAGTATGACGTTTCTCACTCAGCAGAATGTCTTTGAGACATATCCACACTGTTCTCATGAGTGTTGGTGGTTAGTTCCCTTTTGTTACTGAGCAATATTATATGGTATAAATATTCCACAATTTGTTTATCCACTGTTGATGGACATTTGGGTTGTTTCCGATTTGGAGCTATTAGGAACCAAGCTGCTATGACCATTAATGAACAGGTCTTTGTGTAGACATATGTTTATGGTTTTGTTTCTCTTGGGGAATATTTAAGAATGGGATTGCTGGGTCATACTTTAAATCATTTGTTTTGTTTTTTTTTGTTTTGTTTTTTGAGAAACAGAGAGCTTGTGCACATGTGGGGGAGGGGCAGAGAGAAAGGGAAAGAGAGAATCCTAAGCAGGCCCCACACCTCCAGTGCAGAACCTGACACTGGGCTCGATTCCACAAACCATGAGATCATGACCCGAGCCAAAACCAAGAGTCTGACATTTAACTGACTGAGCCACCCAGGCACCCCAATGATGGGTCATACTTTAAGTGTATGTTTAACTTTATAAGAAACTATTAAATTGTTTTCAAAGTGGCTGTGCCATTCTGTGATTCCACTAGCAATATGTGAGTATTCCAGCTGCTTCACATCCTTTCAAACACTTAATATGGCCAGTCTTCTTAATTTTAGCCATTTTAATAGGTATGCAGTAGTATCTCATTTTGGTTTTAATTTTTATTTTTCTAATAAATAATGATGTTTAGCATCTTCCCACGTGTTTACATGCCATTCATATTTCTTCTTTGGTGAAGGATTTGTTTAATTCTTTTGTCAATTTTTGGAGGGTTGTTTCTCATCACTTCTCAGCCTTTTGGCTAAGATCGAGTAGAGGGCTGTTTCTCCTCTCACTGAGTTATAAGAGTTTTTATATACTCTATATATGAGTCCTTTATCAAATATGTGTTGTGCAAATATTTTCTCCCAGTCTGTGGCTCATCCTTTGATTTTCTTAACAGTACATTTCAAAGAGTAGCTTTTTTATATGTAAGGTCCAACCTACGAATTTTTTCTCTTACAGTTCCTACTTATTGTGTCCTATCAAAGAAATCTTTGCCTACTGCAGGGTCGTAAAGATTCTTCCTTATGTTTTCTTCTAGAAGTTTTATAGCTTCCTGCCAATGGTCCACTTTGATTTTTATCTATGGTGCATCTCTCGCTTGCTCTTATTCACACTCTTTCACTCTCTCCTTAAACCTAACTCTCTGAGGTAGGACTCTGGGAGCTTGGGTCAGGTGTTCATTCCTCAACCAGGGAAATTCCCTGACCTCCCCAGCTTGATCACATGCCTGTTCTGGTCCAATCAACAGTGTTCAGAACTATTGGAAAAATATGGCTGCTGAGAAGAAAAGCTGGTAAAAGCAAGCTAAAAGGGGCCAGCCAGATGTCCGAGGCCAAATACTCCCCTTGCATGCTTTTGGCTTCTGTAATCTGGCTTGCCTCCTGCATCCACCAACTGCCCACTTTGCACCACTGATAAGTGCCCCCCCCCTTTTCTTTTTTTTTCTCTCGAGCCCCTACCATCCCAGCCATAAAAGAAGGCCTACACCAAGGTTCAGAGCTCAGCCTTCGGAGGTGACTCTGCTGGGCCAGCACCGGTGCCCAATAAATAGCATGTGGCTTGTCTCTTCCTGCCCGCTGAGGATTTGCTGTAACATTTTTGGTGCACTGGCTAGGAAGCCGACAGCTGGGCTGGCCCCTTGAGCCACCATTGTCAGAGGCCAGCAGAAGAGGCCACTCTTCACAGGCTCCTGTGATAGAAAGAAAGGTGTACCACTGGTGACGTCATTGGACTGTGACCCTTGCTGGGCCTGGCAACAGTCGGCCCCCACTACGCTCTAATGGACTCCAGGAGGGATCAGAAAATTCTGCCAGGACAGGACATCAGATCGTGTAAGTGTCCCTGGGGACCCAGGACTGAGTTCAGGCCGACCCTAGAGACAGATGGGGAGCTTGATCACCTCCCTGGTGACACAGTCACCACATAGGACAGGGAAGCTCCAGGTGGAAATCTGCAATCTGTCTGCATGTGTGGGGGCATGCCCGTGTTCCACAGTTTTGGCCTCGGAGCCTGAGTGGGTCCTACCCTGCAATTCCATGGTCGTGCATTCCACGACCTCATGTGGCTCAAGGCAGAATCGGGTCCACAGAGGTCTTATCTGAGTGAGGGGTTTATACTGACCTGCCAATGCTAAGAGGCATCTAAATCCCCCAGAGGGGAGCGGCAAGGCAGAAAAATCGACCTCTTCCCTCATGTTTGTCCTGTGACACTGTACATTGGGAGGGATCTATCTAGGATACCAGGATGGGGGGAAATTCCTCAGAACCAACTGTTTTGGAATGTATGATTAAGAATTTTAAAAAGGGATTTTCAGGTGACAATGGGGTCAAATTGACCTCCAGAAGTCATACACCCTCTGTGAATTAGAATGGCCTATGTTTGGTGTAGGCTGGCCCCCTGAGGACACTCTAGATATCCCCACAGCCCAAGCTGTTAATAAAGTAGTTCATGGAGACCCTGGCCACCCAGATAAATTCTCATATATCGATCAGTGGCTGGAAACAGCCCAAGTCAAGCCTCCTTGGTTCCAGTTCTGCGTTAATAGTAAAGGACAATGTAGGGTCTTAGTGGCACAGGCCGAGAAGACCTCACAGCAGAAAAAACCACCCCCCATCCTCCAAGAAAATTCAGAATAAGTCTGAATTTCCATCACCATATGCCCCCAGCGCCCCATCAATCAAGGGAGGGGAACCTCGCCTGCCTGATAGTCCACACTCCCATTGGTCTTGCCTCTGCCAGCAGCCATTCTGCCCCAACCAGGGACACCTGGTTCAGGTAGGAAGATGCTTTAAGTCTGCAGCTCAAGGTCCAAGGCCCCCAATGGCAATGCAGATGCCATTGCAGGAGACTAGAGGTCCCCAGAGAATAGCCCCCAACAGGACCCTACAAGAGGAGTGGTTGGTTTTCTGCCACCAACCATTCTCTACTACTGACCTCCTCACCTGGAAACACCACACACACTCCCTACTCTGAGAAGCTGTAGGCTATGCTACATCTAGAATCCATAATCCAGACTCACTGTCCTGCTTTGGTTGACTGTAAGCAGCTTCTGCTCACCCTTTTCAATACAGAAGAGCACCAACAAGTTGTCACCAAAGCCAGAAAATGGCTCCAGACTGAGGCACCAGATGGGCATCTAGACATTGAGGCTTGGTTACAGGAGGCTATGCCCAAAGAGGAGCCCCTATGGGACCCCAACACAGAGGCAACAAGGGCCAGATTAGAAAGATACCAACTCACCTTCCTCCAGGGGGTAAAAGCAGGGGTCAAAAAGCCCACCAACATGGCAAATGTATCTGAGGTCCTACAAAAGCCAGAAGAGAGTCTGGCTGATTTTTATGAAAGATTATGTGAAGCCTTCAGAGTTTACACTCCATTTGATCCAGAAGCCCCCAGAGATCTGTGCATGGTCAATGCTGCCTTTGTGGGACAGGCCTAAAGTGATATTAGACAGAAGCTCCAAAAATTGAAAGGATTCACTGGAAAAAACATCACCGAATTATTAGAAATCACCAACAAGGTTTTTGTAAATCAGGATCAAGCTGCCAGAAAGGAGGCAGACCAAAGAATAAAACAAAAGGCAGCTGTCCTGGCCATGGCCTTGGGGTGACCACCCTCTCCAGAAGGACCCCCACAGAAACCACAAGGGATGCAAGAACAAAAAAGAAGGGCACCACTGGCACAGGATCAATGTGCCTACTGCAAAAAATTTGGACACTGGAAAAATGAATGCCCCAACTACCAAAAAGGAAAACCAAAAACCTCCACTCCACCCAGCCGCTACCAACCAGAACCACCTGAGGCCGACCTGATCAGACTGGCAGGAGTGGACGCTGATTAGGAAAGACCGGGCTCTATCCATGAACCCATGGTCAAAATGAAGGTGGGGCGCTAAACAATAGACTTCATGGTCGACACTGGGGCCAAACACTCTGTGGTGACACATAAGGTGGCACCTCTGTCAATCAAGAACTCACCATCGTAGGAGCCACTGGGGCACAAACCCACAGGCCATTTTGTGGTCCCTAACAATGCCGGCTGGGGGTGTCACCAAATAGCTCACAAATTCCTGTATCTACCCAATTGCTCTGTCTCTCTGTTAGGTAGAGATCTCCTAGCCAAGTTGGGCACAGAAATAGCCTTCACCTCAGAGGACAGATGCAATTGTGCCTAAACAAAACGGCCTGACCCATGATTTTGTCCATGACAATTACACGGGAACAGGAATGGAGACTATATACTTCCCCTCCCGGTAAGGCAACTGTGGCCCCCAAGCTAGAAGCTGAATTCCCTTCAGTTTGGGCAGAAGGAAACTCCTGTGGTCTGGCAAAAAACCACCCTGCAATATTAATTGACCTAAAGCCTGGAGCCCAACCTGTCAAAATACACCAACATGCGCCTCCCACACGAGGCACACCTGGGAATCCAGACACACTTGGACAAGCTACTCAAGCTACTTCTAAAATGATGCCAGTCCCCATGGACTTCCCTGCTGCCCATGAGAAAGCCTGGGACAAATTATTATCGCCCTGTGCAGGACCTAAGAATCATTAATAAAGCAGTCGTCATGCTGCATTCAGCATTGCCTAACCCATACACACTACGAGGACTCGTACCCTCTGAAGCAGGATGGTTCACATGCCTAGATTTAAAGGATGCCTTCTTCTGTCTCCAGCTAGCATCTAATAGCCAACCTCTATTTTGAATGGGAAAACCCTACCACAGGGGCAAAGGAACAATTCACTTGGACTAGACTGCTGCAAGGATTCAAAAATTCACCAACCTTATTCAGTGGGGCACTGGCATGTGATTTAGCCAGGTTTCTGGGATGGGATCTAGGATGTGCCCTCCTTTAATATGCGGATAATTTCCTGCTAGCCAGTCCCACATGGACCCAGTGCTGGGAGAGAACCAGGGCCCTACTCAGGCTACTAGCAGAGGCCAGAGACCAGGTGTCAAAGAAAAAGGCACAGATTTATCAACAGGAAGTTAAATATTTGGGTTTCAGAATTACCCAAGGCAAACAGATGCTGGAAGCTGAAAGGAAACAGGCTGTCTGTGCCATTCCTGTTGCCACTACCCACCGGCAGGTCAGAGAGTTCCTGGGAGCAGCAGGATTGTTGAATATGGATCCCAGGGTTCTCGGAATTGGCCAGACCACTATAGAAGGCACCAAAGGGGGGGAAGAGAGGGCACCCCTTTTCTGGGGCCCTAATCAAGAAAAGGCATAGGAAACTATAAAAACAAAACTTACGGAGGCACGAGCCTTGGGACTCCCAGATGTACCATGAGATTTCAACCTGTTCATACATGAAAAGAATGAGGTGGCCCTGGGGGTTCTCACCCAGGAATTTGGACCTTGGCAAAGACCAGTGGCATACATTTCAAAACAGATTGACTCAGCTGCGACAGGATGGCCAACCTGTCTGAGGGCCCCAGCAGCCACCACACTTTTAATCAAGGAAGCATATAAACTCAAGTTGGGGAAAAACCTAAGCATTAAGGGTCCCCATTCTGTTATTAACCTTGATGGATGCTAGAGAGCAACACTGGCTAACACATGCTCGGATGATACAATATCAGGGACTGCTATGTGAGAACCCATGAATAAGATTGGAAGTCACAAAAATTCGAAACCCTGCCACTTTCTTGCCCACAGCGGCAGGGTCCCCAGAGCATGATTGTCTAGAGGTACTTGATGAAGTCTATTCTAGCCGACCTGGCCTATCAAACAGGCTCTTACAAAATCCTGACCTTGTCCTGTACACCAATGGCAACAATTTCATGAACGAAGGCAAAAGATATGCCAGTTATGCAGTAGTCTCTGATTTTGAGGTCGTAGAAGCACAGGCCCTTCCAAAAGGAAGGTCAGCCCAAAGAGCAGAACTGTGGGCCCTAATAAGAGCACTAGAACTCAGTAAAGACAAACGAGCCAACATATAGACTGACTTGCACTATGCCTTTGCCACTCTGCATGTACATGGGGCTCTATACAAGGAGACAGGACTTTTGACTGCAGGATGAAGAGAAATAAAAAATCAGGAAGAAATCCTAAAACTATTAAGGGCAGTCTGGGAACTGAGGAGGGTAGCAGTCATCTGCTGCAAGGGATATCAAAGAGGAAAGGACTCAGTGTCAGAAGGTAATCAACAAGCTGACGCCGCAGCTAAACAGCAGTGGGAAAAGAAACAACAACCTCAAAAATTATGCTGGCCCCGGAGCTGCCAACTTCCCCAAGGTACACAATCCAAGAAACAAAATGGGCACAACAGAAAAAAGGAGGCCAGACAAAAGAAGGATGGTGGGTACTTCCAGACGGCAGAGTCTATATACCGGAGCAGCTAGCCCACCAGGTGGTTCTCCAAAAGCATGAGCTTACCCACCTAGGGAAAACTGCCCTTGAAACCTTATCAAGCTGTTACTACGTAATTGCTCGACTCCCATTCCTCTGTGGCTGGGTCTGTCAACACTGCCTTCTCTTTGCATAAAATAATGCCAAACAAGGCCTCACTGGGCCCATGGGAATCCAATGCTGTAGTCAGGTACCCTTCAAAGATTTAGAGGTAGACTTTACCAAAATAAGGCCCAGGAGAGGATACAAATATCTTTTGGTATTCATCTGTACATTTTCAGGTTGCGTTGAGGCCTATGCACCAAAAAGGCAAGAGAAGTAACCAAGGCCTTGCTAAAGGATATCATTCCTAGACATGGAATGCCTTTAACCATAGGCTCAGACAACAGCCTGGCTTTTGTGGCTGAGGTGGTGCAACAAGTATCCAAAGCCCTAGGTATCCACTGGAACTTACATGCAGCCTACGGGCCCCAGAGTTCAAGGAAAGTGGGACGTATGAATCGGACCCTTAAATCCACCATGGCAAAACTATGTCAGGAAACTAACTTGCCCTGGCCAGATATACAACCCCTAGCTCTTCGCTGAATATGCTGTACACCCCAGACAAAAATAGGATTCTCCCCATTCAAGATCCTATACGGAAGGCCCCCTCCACTAGTCAAAGGGGGACCTGACAGAGCTAGGGAATTTAGAAATACAAAAACAAGTGCCAGGATTAGGAAACACTGTACTGGGGATACATAGATGGGTGACAAACAGGATACCTATTTCCCTAGGAATAATTGTACACCCCCACAAACCTGAGGATCAGGTTTGGATAAAAAATTGGAAAAAGGAACCACTTAAACCTACCTGGAAGGGACCTTATTTAGTTGTGCTAACCACGCCCACAGCTCTCAAAGTTGCAGGACTAACTGCCTGGATCCACCATTCTGAAATAAAGGCAGCCCACCTGTCACCTGACAACCACTTGAAATGGAAAGTAACTATTAACCAGAATAATCCTCTACAGATCACCCTTAAGAAGACAGCAGACGATAAGCAGCCTGCAGCCAACACCTGAGAACTCTCTGTAACCAGAAGCTTGAGGAAAATCACCAAGCAACTTAAATGAAATATAATAAATCGTTCTCTCTCAAATCTCATTGTCATCCCCTACCTATTTCTCTTTCCATACTTGTTGCCATCCTCTTTGCTGTAGGGCTGACCCAAGTTACTCCCACAGACTGGCATCTCAGTCACACACTTGTTAGCCTTCCTCTACATATTAGTGTCAGGATGCCTTATTCTCCTTAGATGTATATGATCTGAGTTATGATTGATGTCCTTCTCTGCATGTTGTTCTCTGCCTTTATAACTGTCTCCTACCCAGGATGGGATCACCCTATCTCCTGTCCCTGTTGCACATATTATTGTTCCTAACCTGTTCAAGAGGGGTCTTCTCACTCCTGCCATGCAAATGTGTGACTTATCACTCACCCTTATCCCCCAAGGCACAAAGAACCACTCTATGCTACCAACCGTTGAATCCCATCTACTGTCTCCATGAGGGACAAACTTATGTTACAGGAGCATGGGGTTGCACTACCTGCTACACCACTCAGCCTCCTAGAGAGGCCATTCCTCCCCCTATGCCCTTCCCGACTCTTGCTCCAACTCCTCCCCCTGTGCCAATTCCCACTCCTCCGGTCTGCAGAGGTAAAACGACACTACCACCATGTCCCTGTGCCACTGTGTACCCCTGCATGCCGAATAGATGTTATGATATTAGGAGGGTCACACCCTGTACCAGAAACAGGAAAACTTATTGGATGGGAAAAATAAAACACTATTGGGGGCTGCCTGATCCAACCTGCCCTGATGTTCCCCATGCCTGTTGGGTCACTTCTGACCTAACCCTTCAACTTCCATCAGAACATAAATCAGACAGGCCACTTGTCTTGGATCCCTGTCTAAACCAAATGTTAAATGCAACACATTGCTTCCTCAATGATACCAATCCCAGCCTGGCCAGAGCCTGATGGCTCTGCTTGTCCACAGGACCCCCACCCCCTCACCCCTGCCATTACACAGCTACTCTTCTAACACAGGTAACTGTAAATGTTACCCTGTTAACTATAGACCCAGTACATTGTGAGACCTGTACTAACTGGAGTCGAACTATCCCAAACAGCTCCCAGGTGCCTGACAAACAAAATGGGAAAGGAGCCAGTTGGCAATCTGACCATTGGCAAATGCAACCAGACTCTTGATAGTCCGAAATTCACTCATCGTCCTATAACCCATCTCTGGTGTTGATTGAATGGGTATCTGCACCCTGGCCTTCCTCACTCCTCAGATAAACACTGTACCCAACAATCAGTCACTTACAGTACCCTTGGCAGCATATACCTGATCAAAAAGAGCCATTAAAGGCATACCCCTGCTGATTGCCTTAAGAATAACAGCACTGGAATAGGAGGAATAGTCTTCTCAACCACTTATTACCATGAATTATCCTAGGACCTAACAGATGACAGAAAACAGGTTACCAAATCTCTGATGGTTTTACAAGACCAAGTAGACTCCCTAGCAGCAGTAGTCTTACAGAACTGAAGAGGGCCAGACCTCCTAACTGCCATAAAGCGAGGACTATGTCTCTTCCTAAATGAAGAATGTTGCTTCTGTGTCAACCAATCAGGGATAGCCCGAGATAGGTCCAGCAGTTAAGGAAGCGAATCAACAAACAAAGACAGGAATTAGCAGATGTATAGAACTCTTATAGCAACATATGGAATTAAGCATCCTGGCTCCTCCCTTTAGCTGGTCCACTCCTAATGCTTTTTATACCCTCCTGTTTTGTCCTTGTATTCTTAATATGCTAACTAGGTTTGTTTCCTCTCATCTAGAAGCTATAAAACTCCAGATGAGGGGCACCTGGGTGGCTCAGTCGGTTAAGCTTCTGACTTCAGCTCAGGTCATGATCTCATGGTTAGTGAGTTTGAGTCCTGCATGGGACTCTGCACTGACAGCTCAGAGCCTGGAGCCTGCTTCGGCTTCTGTGTTCCCCCCCCCCCCTCTCTCTGCCCCTCCCCAACCCTCAAAAATAAATAAACATTAAAAAATAAAAAAACAAAAAAACTCCAGATGATACTCCAGTTGGACCATTCTAGCTGTCTCTACTCTCCTTTGGATGATGAAGAAACCTAGCTGCCTCACCCCTCCCTTTGATGCCCTGTCCAGCAGGAAGAAGCCACAATAGTCTTTGCCCCTCCTCCCATGGCAACAAAGGGTTCCCTGGTCCCCACAAACTGATTTTCTCTAAGTCTGCTACAGCAGCTTGAAAATCAAGAGGGGGGAATGAGAAGAAAAGCTGGTAAAAGCAAGATAAAAGGGGCCAGCCAGATGTCCGAGGCCAAATACTCCCCTTGCGTGCTTTTGGCTTCTGTAATCTTGCTTGCTTCCTGCATCCACCAACTGCCCACTTAGCACCACTGATAAGTGCCCCCTCCCCTTTTCTTTTTTTTCTCTTGAGCCCCTACCATCCCAGCCATAAAAGAAGGCCGACACCAAGGTTCAGGGCTCAGCCTTTGGAGGGGATTACGCACCAGTGTGCAATAAAACAGTCCTTTCTTGATTTTCCGAGTGTGTGTGGCTTGTCTCTTCCTGGGAGCTGAGTATTTGCTGTAACACTGTCACTGGGACCCATGTGGTTGAGAAAAGGTACAGATCGATAATCAGAGAATGAGGAGTTACTACAGACTAGAAAGATAACCTAACAAGTGTTCATTTACCCTGTATCCTTGTTCTACCTATCTAACATATACTTTAAGCAATTAACGTGGAATATTACAAGTTTTCTTATTATTGAATGAACAGATTTTACCAATATTCACACATAATTTTCTATATTATCCAACAGAGTTCTAGTCATCCTTCCATGCCTAACCTACTAAAATACCACCCCGTGTTGTGAGCCTTGGGGGACTACCCAGACCAAGTTAGCATTACTATGGCACCTAAAACATATTTGTCTTCTTCAACAAACTGTTAGCTCCTTGTGGGCAGAACCTTATCTTGTTTGTCTCTGTCAAAATGAAAGCCTAGTTTAATTCCTGGCCCAAAAAAAATTGTTGGTAAATATTAACTGTTGGGTTTGTCCTATAATTATTTATCAAATATCAATCAGATAATAAAAGAATGACAACGTTGAAGACTTTCAAGTGGTGGAGTTACTTTGCAGAGTTTTACACAAGAAAGATCCTCACTTGAGATTGATGGCTGACTCACACTCAATGGAGAAAAAAAATAAAGGCTGAGAATCTCATATCAATCTCACTCTGACTTTTCACCCTTGCCAGGGGGAACATAATTCAAATGCTTCCTTGCAGTTATGATGTACAATGTTGAGCTGAGACCCACTTGGTAAGGAATAGTTAGCATCATGACCAAAGAGCAATGAGATCAGTGGAATCTACTACATTTAATCTCACATCATTCTTAATAACAACACAACTGCTTCTTTGCTGGCATAGATACTCAAAGAATAGCAAATATTAGAAGGAAAGTGTATGGTCATGAATTACGATAAATGAAACATTCTGGAAATTTTGCAATAAAAGTAGGGCCTTCAAATAGAAGTTTCTAGATAGAATTAGGGCATAAATTGCAAGAGCAAAGTAGAACTAATTGGGCCAGCGTCACAATATGTTTTAAATAAAAGCCGTTGTTAAATATGGGATAAGGCTATGAGTATCATATATCATTTGATTTAAAATAAAACAATTTCTGAATGTTTTAGAACAGATTTTTTTAAATAAAAGAATATATAGCATGGAGAGGAAATCTCTATCATAAAATTCTTTACACAAATCTCAAGCAGTGTGGAAAGTGCACGTCCGCTCCATTTCAAGTGCAACAGAGGTTCTTGAAGGGTGCAAATGTGTGAAGCAGAAAGACTCCCGGGTATGTGGGAAAGAACAGAGAATACACCTTTCTGGGCTCTGAGGAGCCTCTGGGCGCTCCCATTATTCTAGATCTTTATGCCCCCAGCCTTGCTTCCCACTGAGCCTGCTTCAATGTGCTGCATATTGGGTAATCCTGTGGAGGTGCTCCCTCCCGATATATGCATCATCGTGGATAGGTAAACAAGAGTGGCTCTGGATCTCTGCAGCAAAAGACAAGTGACTCTGAATATAGACAAAAATAGACCACACAGGCAACTCAATACACTAGATAAGAGGCAGAGGACAAGTACAGAAAAATTTTTTCAAAAAACATGTTTGGTTCCAGTTGAAAATCAAGGACTGGATGACTCCAGACTGGACTCAATCCGAATTAGGGAGGAAGCTGGCAACAAGAGCCAAATCTTGTTTCTTGGCTGGAATACCACCTGAGAGCGGTTCTGCCACTGTCTGGAAGGTCCTAGGACTACATTTTGACTTCATCGCACCATCCTAAGCAGCAGGTATGAATGAAGGGCTTAATTCTTTTTGCCCCTTTATGCACAGGTGATGTATTGTATTTGATTTCTGTTACTTATGGTCTCTCTTCCAGTTTAGAAGGGAGGGATAAGTCCAAGCTCATCGAGTTCATTTAACAAACTCCAAGAAACAGAATATTTAAAATACTTGTTACTGCACTAACTTTGTCATCTTCCTTATAAAGTGCATTTCAAAAACAAATGTATACTCCTATTTTAAAACAATTGATATTTTAGAAGTTCTCAGCATTGGGACACCTCAGTAGCCCAGTTGGGTTAAGTATCAGACTCTTGGTATCATCTCAGGTCGTGATCTCACAGTAATGAGATCGAGTCCCACATCAAGCCCCATATCAGACTCCAATGCTCAACAAGGAGCCTGCTTAACATTCTCTCTCTCTCTTTTCTCTCTCTCTCTCTTTCCTTCTGCCCCCTCCCCCTCACTCATGCTCTCTCTCTCTCTCTCAAATAAACAAATAATATTAAAAAAAGGAGTTCCCAGTGTTACTAAACCTTGGTATGTTAGCATTGTTTATGAATGCTTTTGTTCCCTCTTATTTGTTGGTAAAATTGTTTACTGTTCAAATTTTATATTACAGATAATTTTCTTACAATAGCACCTCTCACACTGAATTTGGAAATTCTGAGACATTTCTCCAAATCAGGCCCACTGAACAACCAACAATTGTGTGATATGGGTGCCTCAGAGATACTTGTATGGGAGGGTTGGCACTTCTGTTTCTAAATAAGAAACAGCTACCTATAGAGCTACCTCAAGTTTTCATTTTTCCAACTATCAAAATTCTTTTATTTCACACCAAATGTAAGCACTGTGGCTTGAAAAATTAAATTCGAAGGAGAGGTATATGACTGGCCAACAAGCTCTCTTGTTCACTTGTCCAAACTTGGCATCTATTCCATAAATGCAACTCCAAGTGACTTAATCAAAGTTAATTTAGTGAAAGCAACTTGGTCAAAAGCAATTTCACTAAAAGCAAATTAATCAGCATGAAAGAATTTAGTTGGTTTAAAAATTTGATTTGAAATTATTGACACTAGTTACTGGTATTTTTCTTTCAAATATGACTAACTTCGAAGCTATCCTCCATGAGTATCTTCATGATAATTGTTGAAGGTGATTTTTTCTTTTTACTTAAAAAATTTTAAGCTCATTTTTAGTCAGTCATTCCTTCTCTGTTCTGTTTATGATAGTGAAAATTTGGAAGAGCCTGACTGTCTAATGATAGAGATGAGGGAGCCTGAGGCAAGCTGAGGGCAAAGTACAAGCTAGCACAGCAACCTCCCCCCACCAGGTGGGATGTGCATGATATTCCTGGGTTACTCCCAGCTACCCAAAAACCGGAAAGGAAAAAAAAATGGTTAAACTGATAAGAGTTTCCACCAGTTTACCAGAAAAAGGCAATCCCATGCCTAAAGTCCAGGAACTCCCTACTGTCTTAATGTTAATACTTTGCTAGAGGGAAAAACAACCTTAGCTTGACAATAGCTAGACCTCCAGTTAAGTTTTTAACATGTGAAAGTCTCTTTGGAAACTCCCTCTTGACTTTATCTCCCCCAACTCCATTAACCAGTCACCCCCCCCCCCCACAGTTACAGTGCAGCTCTTTCTGCCGTGGGTCCTGTCCCTGTGCTTTAATAAAATCACCTTTTTGTACCAGACATCTTTAAGAATTCCTTGTTGGCCATCGGCTCTGGACCCTTCAAACCCCACCATCACCCCAAAACCTCATTAATATGAGATGAGTACCACACCTGAGCTGCTACTAAAATCCATGATCTCCCATCCTTAGCTGGCAAACTTTCACCTCGTCCTCAACGCACCCCTATTCCACCTTCTGCTGTCACTCTCACCAGATGACTTTGCCTCCTTCTGCAGAGAGCAATTAGAAAACACCAGACATGAAGCCTCATGTTCCTCCCTGGCCATCTGTGACCTTACATGTATCTTCCTGTCTCAGAATAGAGGTATCCTACATTTACCCAAAGATGCTCCTTCAAGAACTTGTGCTCTATGCTCTAGAGATTCTCTCAGTGTCTCTCTCTGTCTCTCCTCCCCTTCTGTGTCCCTCTCCCTCTCACCCTCTTTCTCTCTCCCTCAATCACCTGTATGTCCAATACCTTCAACCTCTCTTTAATTCAATCAGCATGTAAACAGTCACAAGTCTCTTCATCCTAAAAAACAATAAAGACTCAACTTGACCTTCCCTCCAGCAGCAACTCTTCTCCCCCTCCCCTCCCAGTCAACTCTGCATGGAGTCATCAGCTCTGTTTCTACCTGCTCTCTTCCCATTTTCTCCTAAACCCTCCCCAACCTGGCTTTGGCTAAGATCACCCATGTCAATGGCCATCATATTGTCAAGTTCAATGGACATGTTTCTGTGCTTATCTTATCTTATCTCTGTGCATTACTGGCAGCCAATGATTCCCTCCTTATCGAAATTCCATTTCCTTGGCTGCAATGACAACTCTCCTTTCTGACTTTTCTCTTCTATGACCACTCCTCATTCTCCTCCTCTGGGGACTCTTCTTTTCCCACTCACCTTTTAATGACTACCATTTCCCAAACCCCTTGGTTTAGACTTCTGCTTCTCTCCCTCTCACATGCTCTCGCTGGGCCAACCCAGCCCACTTTTATCCCGAGGACTTTCAAGTAGAGCATAATGGTTAAAAATAATGGGCTCTGAGTTTGAATCCCCAGTTCCATCACTCACTAGTTGTTTTCCCTCCAGCAAGCCACTCCCTAAGCCTCACTTCCTCATTGTAAAATGGACTAACAATTATTCTGTCAAAGGTTACAGTGATAATGCAAATGTGCTAATACATGTGAACAATAAACTGTGCTTGGAGAGGACACTAATAATTAGCTCAATAAGGGTTATCTATTATTACTATCTTGCCTTAAGCTCCAAAACATCTAAAGCTCCTTACCGAGAAACATGCAGCCTTACTATACTGATCACCTCAAAGGCCAGAGATGTACAAAGCATCACTTATCTCTTCAGGGCACCTTCCAGTCCATACACAGTCCACCTTGGATATTCTTCTTTGGACACATGCATGCTCTTCTTTGCCCATCTTTATCTAGTCCTCTTCCCTTTTCTACCACTTCTTCTTCTGTCAGGACCCAGCTCCATCCTGCCAGCATTGCCCCACACAGCCTGGACTGCTGGCTCTATTGTATGCAGGCACCTCCTACAGCCCTCTACAGAAGCAGGCCCAGGTTTTCAATCTTCTAAAGGGATCTCACAAACCTATCTCTAGCCAACAGTGACTGCCTCTCACAGCATCAGATGCTGGGGTGAGGATTAGAAGAGGAAAAGCGGATGAAGGACAGAGTGGCTTATTCTGCCACCATATTATTATTATCTTATAATAATTAGTAAGTATTATATGTCCAGACATATGCATGTAGACAAGACACTCATCTGTACTAGACTGTATTTAAACTAAAATATAGGGACACTGGGTTGCTCAGTCAGCTAAGTGGCCAACTCTTGATTTTGGCTCAGGTCATGATCTCAGGGTTCATGAGATCGAGCCCCATGTTAGGCTCCATGCTGAGAGTGCAGAGGCTTCTTGGGATCCTCTCTTTTTCCCTCTTTTCTCTGGCCTCTCTCTCTCTCCCTCTCAAAGTAAATAAATCAGTAACAATTTAAAAAAATAAACTAGAATATAAAATGGCCAACTCAACAGGCATTAAAATGCCTTATTATACATTAAACTCAACATATCTAATATTAAATATTTTTTCGATATTCCTTCTATGGTATTCATCACCTATTCTGATGTACAAAACAGGAAGCTAGGAACTATCCTAGTCTCCTTATCTCTTCTCCCCTTCATCCATTTCTGCCTGCTAAATATCACCTACTCTTCATCCCTCCTGCAACTACTCATAACCCAGATCCTACCTCGAGTCATGGCCTGCAATTTTGTTCTGAATTAGATGACCCAGCTCCAAGTCACTGTAGTGATCTGTACTTCTCTCTGTGCTGGTGCCATCATACTGTGGGGTAAGTGCGGGCCTCCACACAACCATCTTTATGCTCTCAGCGAGAAGGCCTGGCATCAAGTAAGTGTGCAATAAATATATGATAAAGTAAGGGAAAGAAGGAAGGAATAAGGAAAGGAAGAGAGGATTGGAAGGAGAGAGGGAGGAAGGAAAGAGAAATAGAAGTCATTTGTTAATCTTACAACCGTTTCTTTTGAAGACTATTTATGAACTTCTATTTTGGGTATCAACCACTCAGGCCCCTACATTCTCTCTTCTGTCAGGCTCAGCTTGCTCTGAGGGTTAGGGTGGTGTGAAATCACATAAATAGTCATTTATAAATTAGGGAGAGAAGGTAATAGTTGTCCCGTATGTAATGATTCTCCCTTTATCCTAAGTATTTCCTACTCTAACTTCTCCTTTAAGGCAGAGAACTTTCGAAGACACTAGGGCAGGCACATAACGTGAGTGCTTAACAGGCAGAAGTGTCCCCTGGACTCAAATTCTGTTCTCTGCAATCCAACTGCTCCTCACCTCCCAGGACATCTTCTTGCCTTTGTTGCTAAGATAATATTCTACATTGAATCACTTAAATTTTCTCTGTAACCGGCCCAGTAGATTTCTAACTGCTTTCAAACTATTTATTAAAGGGGCTTGACCTTTTTCTTTTGAGCATTTTAATAACATTTAAACAAATCAGAACTTTTCTTTAAAAAAAAAAAAAAGGATATAATGTTCATCCAGTGAGGTACATGAAATGCCGGTTCCCACTTATCAGAAACTCGGAAGGTCGGTTTAGGTGCAATTGGTATATATTGTGATGCTTTTAACAGATAACTTGTAGAATGGTGATATTCTTTCAAAACTGAAACTTATGATATAAAGAGAGACGTTGTCATGTATAACAGTCACCTGTCTAAGGAAGAAAAGCACTTTGCTTCCAGATATGCCAGCCTAAGTAATATTACCATTTCAATGCACATTTTTCTGCTTTGGACATTATCTAAGTATTTCCTCTGAGTTCCCATGGATTCCCTGTTGCCCCTGTGATTACAGAATAGTGATGGTGATCTGGTTTGATCTGTCCTTATTCTTACACACACACACACACACACACACACGATGCTTGTATTGCTCAAAGAAATTGAGATATTTTCTTGCTAGAGGTTTGCTATCAACAGGATCTTGGGCATAGACAACTTTTCAATGGTTTAGGCTATTCTTGCAAATATAAAATTGCCTAAACGTATGCTGCATGGGATATCAAACCCCAGGGGTGACCAGTTACTACATAACAGCCTCTTCTTCATCCTCACCTTATTCAACCTTTACAAGCATGTGACACAGCTGACAATTACCTCTTTCTTGAAGACCCCTTGACTCTTGGCTTAGGCAACACCATTCAGAGAGTCCTAATCTTACACAGGGCAGAAGCCAAGAGAATATGGATGGCACTGGGTTTGGAGGATCTTAAACTTGCAAATTGCCCATGTGGCAACAAGAAACATGTATATTTTTGTCCAGATTATATCCCTGAGCCTGTGCCAGAAAGCAGATTATTCTGGAGTCACATCTTTCCCCTAGAAGAGGGAGTCAGAAGGAAAGAGAAGGCTTAATAGTTCCATCCTCAGCAAAGAAAGCAAGGAAATTCAAGTTACTGTCTCAGCAAGGGAGTCAGGAACACAGACAAGGAATCAAAAACCACATGAATTTTTTAAGATTCTCTAAATCTTATGAGTTTGTGGATTTTATTATTCCCACTATATTAGGCAGCAGTGATTAGAAGTAAAATTTATTTCAGAAATAAACATACAAGTAAATAAGAAGACCTGGTTGCTTGTCTTCAGGGATCCAGAGGAATTAGAAGGAGCAAGGGACACCAGCTCCCAAGGGGACAGAACCACAAAGGGAGTCGTTGTTGGTAACACCAGCATGCAGGAGGAGCAGAGGCAGGTCGCGTGCCTAAGACCTGTTGCCAGGAGCAGAGAAGAGAATGACAGACCTGTCTGGTCTGACAAGATGCATGGGGCTTTTCAGCCTCCTTTGCTTGTCCTTTTCCTTTACTTTCCCCTGAAATGTGGAGGTTCTTACTCCTATATTCCCAGCCATGCCCTCTTTCCTGATTCCAGACCCACATTCCCAATGATACTGTACACACAGCCACCTGGAACTCACCATATGTGAACTGAACTCACCATCTTACCATCTCCACCCTGTATCAGTCCCTTCTCCAGTATTCCTGATCCCAGCAAAAGACACTGCCAAGCTCCCCAGCACAAAGGCCAGACACAGAGCACCATCTCAAGCTGTTCTTCTCCCTTCTATAAGCTGTTAGCCATCAAAGCCTGTCAGTTAGACATTCTGTGCCCTATGCTTTTGCTTCTCACAGTCCCCCTCCTATCTCAAGCCCTACATTCTCTGGTAATACTATTACAATCACCCCCTCGCTGCAACAGTTTGTCTCCAACCTATGGCAGGTATGATTTTTACAGTGAATCCTCATGACCAGAGTAAATTTATTTCCATAATGAATAGTATATAGCGCTTGCACCTTTATTTATGTTGATGGCAGAAAGGGCTGAACTTGTCAATTGAAATTAATGTCATCATCTCTGGCTTAAAGGTCTTCTTAACCCCCCATTTCTAACCCCTAGGATCATTTCCCAAAATAAAGTCCTTGTCTCAGGCTCTGCATTCCGGGGGAACTCAGACTAAGACCTCTTCCTGTCCTATGGTCTGAAAAATGACATCCCCCCTCCCTCATGCCTAGTGTCCTACATGTGACCCAAGTTCTACCAAGCATCACATATATTTTAAAGACCTAACTGAGCCATGTACATAGTGGTAACAATAGGAGACAGGCCAGTGTGGCTGCCCAGCTCTGTTTTGTGGCAGCTGTGGCTCATGTTCCAATCTCCAATCCCTCACTTATAGGTGCCAACCCGTAGGCAAGGGCTCCGGCGGTGGGGGGGGGGGGGGGGTTTCCACAAGATCCACCACCCAAAATGGTTGCAGTTTCTCCAGGCTATGCTGCTCTGGCTGATCCCTTCTAACCTTGGTTCTCTGGTTTTCCTGGAAATTGCAGAAGCTACTAACACCTGTAACAAGTTTCTTTCTATTAAAATTAGCCTCTAATTCAGGTTCTGTTCTAAAATTAGCCTCTATTTCAGGTTCTGTTTCCTGAAATCAAGAATCATGATTCCATATAGTTATTTACAGCCTTATTCCATAATAGAGATTTGTTTTTGTTTATTATTTATGGTTTATTTTAGAGAGAGAGAAAGAGAGAGCACAAGCCGGGGAGAGACAGCCTCCACGCCCAGCAGAGAGCCTGGCACAAGGCTTGATCTCATGACCATGAGATCATGACCTGAGCCAAAATCAAGAGTCAGACACTGAACCAACTGAGTCACTCAGGTGCCCCTGTTTTTGTTTTTTATAGAAAGGAGAAGACATCACTTTATATTTATTGTTGAGCAGAAATATCATATATTGAAAGAAATTTTTGCACTAGGAGGTTTTGCTTATAGTTTTATATTTCTATCTATGAGAATTCACTTAGATAGCATTAATCAATGTCTTGGTATTAAACATGAAAACAAGAGTTTCACAAACCTTGGGTTATAAGGTCCTATTAACATGTAGTGTATTTTAATAATAAGAGCTATGTTTTCAGTGCCTATTATGTGTCAGTTACTAACATTTCTCAGTATCTAACATCTGATCAATACTTATAACCACAGAAACTGAAGTTCAAATCACATAAATGGTAAATGATAGATTCAGTGTGTTAACCCAAGTCTTTCTGACCATAAGCCCATGCCCTCTCCCCTATGCCATGTTCGTCCCTCACCAAAGCCCTCACTAATATCTGAGGCACACACTTCTGGTCAGGTTTCTGGCCTCCAGTTCACGCTACACTACCAGCCAAGCTCCCAGAGGAAGTGCTCGCTTCAGGGAGGATACTTGCAAAGTTCAGGCACCCTCCTCAGAGACAGACTTTTGGTCTGCCTAGTTGTAGTAAATCAGCAAAATATTTCCCTTAATTCACACTGGCTGTATTAGTAATAATTAGGTTCTGTTGTGAGTAATGGAATAATCCAAAACAACTATAGCTTAAACAAATTAGTTTATATCTGTGACTTTCAGAAAGTAGAGAGGTTGGTTAGTCCAGAGGTGGAATAGGCTCCACGCTCTTGGGGACCCAGGCTTCTACTATCTTGGTGTTCTGCTGTGGGTGGTTTCTTCCATTCCCATGGTTACTTCATGGTCCATAATGGCTCCTGGAGTTAAGCCATCACATCTACACTCCTGCCAATGAGAAGAAGAAATGCATATAGTCTCTTTCCTTTAAGGACTGCAAGTTTCATTCACCACCACTAGTGTCCATTAGCCAGAACTTAGCTAATATGAGTTCTGTAGCTGGAAGGAAAGCTGAGAAGAAACATAGGCTTTATTCTGGCCATCCACGTGCCAAGCCGAAAATCTGGGTTCCTGCTATTGTGGAAGAAGGGAAGGACAGGTATCAAGGGACAGCTGCCAACTCTGAGACAGTCTCTGATATAAATGGTCCATTTGAGTCCCTTAAATAATTTTTGCATTTGTTTTGTGGAATAAACAAGAAATGCCAATTTGTCTTATGGGGGGAAAAGGTCAAAGTTTGGAGAAATGATGATGATGAAAATTCTCTTTTAATATTAGGTCAGAAGACAGAAATTCAGCAGCTTCCTACCACCAACTCAACATTCCCAACTAACTACCTACTCATATTTTCAGCTTTTCAGCAACTCTTCTCTTTTGAGATGACTCCAACCTCTCTGCAGGACTTGTACCGAAGATTCCTGCTGAATCTTGGACTCAGCAGGAATCTTCAATGCATGGAGGCAAGCAGGGTGGTCAACTCCATGACAGAAGCCAAATGCAGGGCAGAGGTGACAAACATCTCATAGTGTCTTAAAGCCATCATTTTATCTCCATGAAAGGATTTCACCTGGTCTTTCTCTTTCCTTTCTCTCCATTCTTTGTATGACAGAGTTGTAATCATTCCACATGAGCCAACTCATTCATCATTCAGTCAATAAACATGAGGCATTTTCTAGGGACTTCCCTAGGGAAGTTCACCACCTACTGGATGGAACTAACCCTTGAACAAATAATTGTGCTTGTCCCTATGCATTGAAGATTCCTGCCAAGTGTTAGATTCAGTGGGAATCTTCCATGCAAGTCTTACAGAGAGGCTGGAGTCACCTTTAAAAAGAGGATTTCCTGAACAAAGTGTGACATAATGTGGTAAGTGCTATAGAGGAACAAAAATGCCCTATGGGAACCTAGAGAACCTCTAGAAGATGTTGTGTAAGAGGTGGCATTTGAAGTGGTTCTTGATTCATCTTTGAAGCCTCCCTACCCTTGTTCCTAGCACAGTGCCAAAAGCACGGTAATATCTCCTGGATACAAAATGTAATTATCCCTGGACACTTGGGAGAAACATGATGAGAACTGAAAGTATTCTATTGTTCTGCAGAAAAGCAAATGGAGTGACCCTTTCCATGGACGTTCTGGACAGGTGAAAAATAAGTTATCTCCTCCCTGCAAACACATACCCCCAAATATTTCTTTATCCATTCTACTGAAAGATTTCGTAAAAGCACCTACAATTGTGTTTGATCATGCTTATAGTAAGAATATCCAACTAAAAGAAGTAGGACTTCTCTCCTACTGTAACTCTAACCATTCCTGATTTTAAAACCTACTACAACACAGGGGCCCCTGGCTGGCTCAGTCAATTAAGCATCTGACTTCAGCTCAGGTCATAATCTCATGGCTCTTGAGCCCAAGCGCCACATCGGCTCTGTGCTGACAGCTCAGACCCTGGAGCCTGCTTTAGATTCTGTGTCTCCTTCTCTCGCTGCCCCTCCCCGGCTTGTGCACGCGCATGCACTGTCTCTCTCTCTCAAAATAAATAAACATTAAAAAAAATGTTTTTTTAACTACTAAAATACAACAACAAGAAGTATCATAAAGATGTGTTTGTGGGGGCGCCTGGGTGGCTCAGTCGGTTAAGCGGCCGATTTTGGCTCAGGTCATGATCTCGCAGTCCGTGAGTTTGAGCCCCGCATCGGGCTCTGTGCTGACAGCTCAGAGCCTGGAGCCTGTTTCAGATTCTGTGTCTCCCTCTCTCTGCCCCCCCCCGTTCATGCTCTGTCTCTCTCTGTCTCAAAAATAAATAAACGTTTAAAAAAAAAAATTTTTTTTAAAGTTTTGTTTGTGGGTGGCCATAGGTACTTAACCCTATGTTACTGCCTTTCCATTCTTTAGTTAAGATCACAATCTGGTCAAAAAAATAATTTGGTGAGAATTGAATACAATTTTCTAGAAAGGATTTATGCCCATTTTTCAGAATCTTTTGGGGGAAGGGCAGGGTGTTTCTACTTTCATTTTAATTCATTTTACCTAACTGTGTTTACTCTAGTTTTCTTATAATAGTGATAAATTAGAAAAAGTAGATATCTAACAGGTGAAAGTTGATTAAAGAAATTACAGTAAGTTAAAAAATAGTATGAATACATATACACAAAAGTTACAACTATCTAAAGTGATTGTTATAAGTTTAATTTTGTAATATTTAGCAAAAATTTTTATTTTATAAAAAAAACAGGTATAATTATCTAAAAATAAATTTTAGGGGTGCCTGGGTGGTTCAGTCCATTGAGTGGCCAACTCTTGATTTTGGCTCAGGTCATGACGCTCGGGAGATTGAGCCCTGCGTCAGGCTTCACTCTGAGTGTGGAGCCTGCCTGAGTCTGTCTCTCTCTCCCTCTGCCCCTCTCCCCTACTCATGTGCTCTCTCTTTCTAAAATTAAAATAAAGTAAAATAAAAAATTAGAGATTTTTTTAAAACCCTTTCTTTTGTTTTACTATTTTAGAGGGTGTTTTCCCATTTAATACAAAAATAATTCATACTCATTTGTATAATTTATAAGGAGATAAAAAAACATAAAGATAACCTATAATTACATATATCCGACATAGCCACTGTTAACAAATTGACATATATTTTTTCACGTATATATGTCCAAAAATGAAATGATTTCAAATATACTGTTTTATAAACCTCCAAAAATTACTTAGCTACTCCTCCCCTCCCAAAAAAGACACTAGTCTGGTAACATAATTAATGCAATAGTGTATCCTCAGAAAGAACTTTAAGAAAGCTACACAGACATAGTGAACTCTTGGACTCTTGTGACAGATCAAGGATTCTTCCTGCAATCTGAGTTCTGAGAATAGTTCTGCATCGAACATGCTAGAAACAAAGGCTCTATCCTTCTGAGCCTCCCATTTCTTTGCCCACAACATGAGAATATGATGCTTGTGTCTCACAAATGCTATAACAAATGAGGTCAACTTTTTAATGAGCTTTGAGTTTTGGAAAAATGGCATCATAGTATTTTATTATGTTATTGTCTGCTCATTATTGGTATTATTGTATTACCTGGCTTGAATTTTAAGCTCTCCTTTTTAGAATATCTTTGCTGATTAGCCCCATGATGCTCTAATCACTCATGGACTCCATTGTTGTTTAAAAGTTTATCAATTCTAACTTACTTGCATAAACATTCTAAACTCTTTTCCATGGCCTTTTTTTTTTTTTAACTCCCCATATGGACAGCATGGTAAATGAGGGCAGGGCCTGGGTTTTACATTGTTCTGGTATTTTCCCGCACCATCTCTCTGCTACCCTCCAGGCCCACACCACAGTGACAATTGCAATGCCCCAAGTCCATAGTGGCTTCTCCCTGTGAGGGAAACACTGTGGTCCCACAGAAGCTTCACTCTGTGGAGGAACAGGACGTGCAAGTTGTCAGGACTCTTGTGGGAAGTTGTCCTTGTGGGAATTGCCAATGCTGGAAGTGAAATATGCCACCACGGGGCGCCTGGGTGGCTCAGTCACTTGAGCTTCCGACTTCAGCTCGGGTCATGATCTCACGGTTCATGGGTTTGAGCCCTGCACTCAGGCTATGTGTTGACAGCTCAGAGCCTGGAGCCTGCTTCTGTATTCTGTGACTCCCCCTCTCTCTTCCCCTCCCCTGCTCACGCTCTGTCTCTCTCTGTCTCTCAAAAATAAATAAATGTGAAAAAAATTAAAAGAAATATGCTGCAGGAAGATTACTGTAGCCAGTAACCTCTTGCTGAAGGCCACTTGAGGTCATTCATCAGGAACCCCCCCGCCCTGTCCCCACCACATAGAGCTGAGAAAGGCTCAAGATTACCAGCACACCACCCTACCCTTAGTCTTTATAGTTGAGTCCTCAGATTCCACAAGTATGGGAACCTGTATTAAAAACATGGCTATTCTTTATTCATTTAAGCCTTGGTATTTCATTAATACCAAGAAATCTACTTTGAACACAACCAAGATAATCTAAATATGGGTGCTAGTCTTCTAAGCACACATAGGATTTTTCTAAACTAAGATTTTTCTTTTTCCTCCTCAAACTCTGTTTCTTTTCCTTCTAATTTGCTTTACTTCTTAAAATCTTCCTTTTCTTATTTTCATGAATTCCTTTTTCACGAAATGAACAGAAGTCACCTTTTACAGGGCACCTGGGTAGCTCAGTTGGTTAAGTGTCTGATTCTTGATTTTTAGCTCAGGTCATGATCTCACAGTTCATGGGATGGAGCCCCACATTGGGCTTTGCACTGAAAGCACAGATCCTGCTTGGCATTCTCTCTCTCCCTCTCTCTCTCTGCCACACCCCTACCTGTGGGCTTGCTCTCTCTCTCTCTCTCTCTCTCTCTCTCTCAAATAAACAAAAACAAAACAAAAGAAGTCACCTTTTACTAAGAAAAAAAATATATGAACCATGCCCAGCCTCACATGGGAATTCACAGGCAGGCACTGAGTTGATGGGGGTCCTTCACAGATATTTCCTGATTTCTATCCCACAGGACTGACAGGCCTGACCCCTTGGCCCCTGCGCCTCACTCATAACATTCAGAACCAACCGGGGATCCAAGTTTTGAAAATAAACAGGCGAGAAAACAGGTGTCTTCCTGAGAGCCCGGTGCTTCCCAGATGGGAGAAGTGATTAAGGAGAACAGGAAGTGTGTCGGGTCCTCAGCAAAGCCAGGGACAGATTGAGAATTGTGCTGTTCTGATGATAGTGCAAGGTCATTATTTAAATGGTTTGGAAACTATTGTTCATAAAAGGTACTTGTACAAATGTGAAACTCTCTTAATAGCTCTGTTTAAATTTATCTTAAAACAAAGGCTTGTCACTGAAGAATTAGATTGCTTCCCTACCACCATTTTAACCACACACAAACACCACGTAAATCTCTCAGCTCTTATTCTGGGTGCTCCTCGAGTGGCAGCCACCTCCTCCCTGCCCTTACCTTGCTGTACCCTGTGCCCCTTGAGACCCCATTTCAAAATACACAAAAGCTAAAAGCATCCCCACCCTGGAAACTAGCCCCTAATTCTCCACTATGGAACTTTAGAAACAATGATAAAAACAAATTACTGAATATATTTTCCTGTAGGGTTCTGTGAGTGTCTAACCCATTTTAAAACATTTTCTGGTCACCTTTGCACCTTTTCCTCTTCCAGGATGGATCCTTCAGCACACTGACCTCTCTCACTGGCAGGAAAGCAGCCTGGATTCTCTGGGGCATGGTAGTGGCAGGGAAGGAAACCACTGCAAGGTCTTGCCTGTGTAATCCTGGCCTGGTCTGGATTACTCACACTCCCACTCAAATAAGTGGAATGTTAAAGACCCTGGTCCCAAGCTTGGGTCTCACGGTGCCTCCCACCCCCAACACTTGGGTCCCGTGGAAGGCTCCAGGTGCAGGAAGCAGAGAGAGGCTAGGGTTTGTGCTTTAAAAAGATCAAAGAGACAATGAGGGCCCAAAGATGGCAAAGTGGTTCTAATGCCAAAATTTATGACTATGTGTGTCACCTGACATTTATAGTTTCCACAGGACTGGGAAGATTTAAGTAGGCTCCCACTTACAGACTGGAGTTGTGCTGGCTCTGAGGCTCCCAGACGCAGCTACCCAACAGGATCACTAGGATGATCTCTTTGAAACATGAATTCCTAGGCCCTCCGAATGACTGAATCAGACTTCCAAGAGTGGGACCTGGAAACTGAATTTTTCAAAGCTCCCTGGAGGGGCCTGATTGCAGAGCCAGTTTTAAGAATGGCTGCACAAGATGGTCTTTTGTGCACCCTTCCCCAAGTCTACAGACCTGTATGAGTTACTGAGTTTTCCCCTGGAATGCATGGCTTGCCCACATGCTCTCTCTCTTGCTCGCACTCTCTCTCTCTCTGTCTCTCTGTCTCTGTCTCTTTCTTTCTCTCTCTGTCTCTCTCTCTCTCTCTCTCTCTCACACACACACACACACACACACACATGCACTTCCTTAGGAATAAACAAGAGAAAAAATAATGATAAAAAAAAAACAGAAACACAAATTCCTTCCTAATAAGAGTAAAAACATTGCAACCCTGTCCTCCACTTCTGCTCACGATGACTCTTCCCTACCTCACAGGGAACACTGAGGAGAGAGAGAGAAAGGCAGTTAGTTGCAAGGCAGATGCTTGAAGCTTGAAGCAGGTCCCAGTCTGCACAACTATGAGCCTCAGATGTGCACCCCTTTCACGTGAACCATTGTCTGCATGGTATCCCGTGTAATTCTTGAGCTACTTAACTCTTATGAAGGCCACAATAAACAGCACTGCCCTCTCAACCTCCTGCAATCCAGGAATCAGAGGATCTGCACACTCATTCCTATACACACATGTTGGGCTCAGTACAAGGAGCTGACCTCAGGAGAACAAACTCTTCCAATGGGACAGCCTCTGACTTTAACCCAGACCCATGTAGTTCTCCTGCCACAGCACCCTGCCCACAACCCCAGTTCAGCACCATTTGGGATACAAAGGGCAGCCTCAATTTATGCGTTGGACAGATCCATATGGTTGATGACCAAAGAAGAACAGAAATGATATCATTTTAAAACTGAACTGGATCCCTTCTTCTAGCTAAAGTTCATTTCTCAGCCCCTTCTCTGAAAAGACCACAAAAAACAAATGCTCAAAATATGAAAGGTACTAGAAGACACAGACCATTCCCCTTACCTCCAGGAGCATACCCTGACCCAACACACACATACCTAAGGTAAATGTACAAAGATGTAGGACCAAAATACTTCATGCTCCATCCCTTAAAGAAGAAACAGAAGGTGTGACAACGGAAACATTTACATTATCCACCTTGAACAATACAAATTGATATCCATCTACAAGGCCGATTTTAACATTTAACCAAAGAAAAACAGTAATAACAGTAATTGCCTGACCTTGGATGGTTCTATTGTTTTGTTCTGTGATAGCAACTAGAAAAACAAATATTTTTATAGGCACCTGGCTCATTATGCATTACAAATTAAATCTTCATTTATCTATATGCTCCAAACAGTACCTATCCATCGCCCATCACTTAAAAACACATTGCCCTTCTTTCTAGCCTTGTAATTTCCAGATGCTAATTAAATTTAAACTCATAAAAGTATCTGTTTAGCATGCATGACAAGATCATCCTTCAATATCCATTACCCACTGTACATTCCGGCATGTTACCTACTGTTTTCTGTTTGCTTTCTCATCTATATGCCTCCGTTTCAAGGGACAGACCAGGGATTTAACCTGGAATTCAATCTCTCTCCCATTTCGATTCTACCCAAGTTGTCCCCTCTGCTTGATGCCTTTGTAAGCAACTTTCTTTCAAATTATTGCCGAGAAGAATGACTTCCAGATAATAGCACTTAAATATGGAACAGCAGGATGATAAAGGAATTCTGAAGGAAAGCTATATTTCAGCCCCTTTTCACCAGGCCATTACACAAAAAGAGAAGACTTTCGATCTCTAGAGATCCACAGTCACTTATTTATTGCTATAAGAAGGCTGACAGACCAGTCTGAAAGCCACGCAGATAATGAATGGCGTTGCTCACCACCAGCACCTAACATAAAACATGCTACTATCCCACAGGGGTGTCCCAAAGGCCTGGGAGAGAATTCAAAGTAGCACCCAGCAGGATATGATAGTCACATTCTCTTTTCTCACTAATGCAAGTCCTCACAGCAGCCAAATAGCAGAAAGAGAGGAGTCCTAATTCAAGATGTCTGTGTTTGGCTGGGCCCTTTGCCTCTGCACAGAGCATCTCTGCTCTGGCCTACTTTCTCAGCTAGAGAGATATCCCTCCCTCAAGAACTACACTGGGCCTTCAGGTGTGTCTGTCCCACGTGAGGACAGCCATGCTTCCATGACCATTTCAAGAGAGAAGGGAGTGTGATGGCACAGGCCCAAGCTATTACTCTCTGTACCAGTGTATAAGTGAAGGATCACAAAGATAAGAACAGGCTGTAGCATCACCTCACCTCCTTTTAGCCCAAGAAAGGAAAAATTAATACTTTAAGTCACAGTTCTACATGACAGATGCATCCTCACTCCCTCTAGTCTTTAATACAAAGCTTGACAAACTTTCCTATAAAAGCCACTTAGTGAATATTTTAGGCTTTGTGAGCCACATGAAATCTGTTTCCCCCTCTCCCTCCTTCTCCTCCTCTTCCTCCATTGTTCTCCTCCTCCTCCTGGTGGTTCAATCGGTTAAGCATCTGACCTCAGCTCAGGTCCTGATTCTCACAGTTCATGAGTTCAAGCCCTGCATGGGGCTTTCTGCTGTCAGCAACAGAGCCCACTTCAGATCCTCTGTCTTCTCTCTCTACCCCTCCCCCCCTTTCAAAATAAACAAACATTAAGAAAGAAAGAAAGACAAGAAGAAAGAAAGATAAGAAAAGGAAAGAAAGAAAGAAAAAGAAAGGAAGAAGGAAGGACAGGAGGAAGGAAGGAAGGAAGGAAGGAAGGAAGGAAGGAAGGAAGGAGGAAGGGAGGAAGGAAGGAAGGAAAGAACGAAGGTGTGGCAAAGCAACAATTGGAATTCTCAACCACCACGTTCTTTCTTCTCCCCATCTTGCCACCCCTGCCACTTCATCCTTCCACTGTTGAATCGACTGTTTATATGCAACTCTCTTTTATTAGTTGGCTGCCGAGGTCAGTAGTGGCATGTGAGGTCAGAGGACCAATGCACTCAACTGTCAGCTCCTAAGTTCAAAAAGCCAGCACTAATGATTAACTGGAAGTCAAAGCGTTCTAGCTGAGGCAAGTTTTTTCCACTTTCTGTTCAGCCCTCATTCTAAACTGGAAATAAAACAAAACCAACAATAACCCACCTTTGTGTTATGATAAGGGGAAAAGTTTGGAAGGGAGATGAAAGGGCTTAGAAATTAAACATGAGCATTAGAAGGACTGATGGGATCAAACCTAAAGTTTGAAGATTCCAGGATAAGTGACTTGTGCTTTGATTCCTGTCCAGAATTGTGAAAGGCAACTGTTTTCATAGATGTGCCCTGTCCATAAGTGCATGGGGTAGGGGCAATAGAAGTAGATCTAGACACAACAGGGATATTGGAATAAGCCAACAAGGACTTGCAAACAACTACTACAAATATATTCAAAGATTTGAAGGTAAAGATAGACATACAAGTCAACCAATGGGTGATCTCAGCAGATAAAGAGAAACTATTAAATAAAATGAGAAGTTCAGAACTGGAAAATCAAATATTTGAAATGAAAAATTTACTGCATGAGTTTTTCAGCATACTGGTCACTATGTAAGAAATATCAATGAACTTGAAAATTGACAATAGAAACTAGAAATTGAAGCACAAAGAAAAAGAAAGCTAAAAAACTCAACAGAGCCTCCATGGCCCATGGGACACTATCAAGTAATCCAACATACTTTTTATTCAAGTCATAAAAAGAAAGGAAGGAGAATGAGGTAACATAATGAAATATACATAAGTAATAGAAGGAAGATATAATAACATAAAATTTTCCAAATTTTATTTTAACAAACAGTATCTCAACCTACAGATCTAATACGCTCTACAAACTCCAAGCAGAATAAACACAAAGAAAACTACACATATTCACATCATAGCAAACTACTGAAAACCAAAGGAGAAAGAGAAATTTTTTTAAGCAACCAGGGGGAAAAAAGATGTATTATCTGTAAGAGAACAACAATAAAGATACTACTGACATCATCAAAAACAATGCAATCCAGAAGACAATGGAATGATATCTTGAAAGTGTCAAAGGAAAAAAAAAAAAAACAAAAACCTGTCAACCTGGAATTCTTTATCCAGCAAAATATTCTTCCAAAATGAAGGAAAAATCCAGATATTGTCAAATTTGAGATAATTGGTCCTTAGCAGACCTGGAATGCCTTAATAAATGTCAAAAGGGCATTTTTCAGGATTGTGACAAACATAAAAACTCAATTATATGTAAACAAATGAAAAGTTCTAGAAATAAAAAATAGATGGGCAAGTATATAAGGAGCATTTTTTTGTTTCTTCATTTCCTTGAAAGATAATTAGTCCATCAATAGATGAATTGATAAGTAAAATGTGTTATATACATACAATTGAATATTATTTACCTTAAAAGGAAATGATGTTCTCAAACATGCTACATCATGAATGAACCTTAAAACATTATGCTAAGTAAGATAAGCCAGACACAAACAACAAAGATTATATGATTCCAATTATAATATACGTTAGAACAGGCAAATTCATAGAGACAGAAATTAGATTAAAGTACCAAGGCTGTAGGAAGGAGGGTATAGGGAGTAATTGCTTAATAGTTACAGAGTTTCTATTTGTGGTGATGAAAAAGTTTTTAAAAATAGAAAGTGGTGATAGTTGTGCAACATTGTGAATGTAATTAGTGCCAATGAAATATACACTTAGAAATAGTTAAAATGGCAATTTTGTTTATACATATTTTACCACAATTGTTTAATTAATAATGTAATATATCCCAAACTATTAAATTGTACACTTTATATGGTTGAACTTTATGATATAAATTTACATCCCAAGAAACCTGTTTTTAAGAAAAGGCAATTGAGGATCATCTGGGTGGCTCAGTCAATTAAGCATCAGATTTGGGTTTAGGTCCTGATGTTGCAGTTTGTGGTTTGAGCCCCCACAAAGGCTCTGTGCCGACAGCTCAGAGCCTGTAGCCTGCTTTGGATTCTGTGTCTCCCTCTCTCTCCACCCCTCCCCCTGCTCATGCTCTGTCTCTCTCTCTGAAAAATAAATAAAAATTTTTTAAAAATTTTCTTTTAAGGCAATTGAGGGGCACCTGGGTGGTTCAGTCGATTAAGCCTCCACCTTCAGCTCAGGTCATGATCTCATGGTTCATGAGTTCGAGCTCTGCATCAGGCCCCACTACTCTCAGCACAGAGCCTGCTTCGGATCTTCTGTCCCCCCTTTCTCTCTGCCCCTCTCCCGCTTGCACTTTATCTCATTCTCTCTCAAAACGAAAGAAAGAAAAGAAAAGAAAAAGAAAAAGAAAAGAAAGAAAAGAAAAGAAAAAAAGAAAAGAAAAAGAAAAAGAAAAAAAAAAAAAAAAAAAAAAAAAAAAAAAAAAAAAAAAAAAAAAAAAAAAAAAAAAAAAAAAAAAGAAAAGAAAAGAAAGAAGTAAATATTTTAAAAGACAATTGATTGTGTAATACCAAATAACAATGTACTATAGTGTTTATGAGAGATATAGAAGTAAAATGTCATTAAAAATATAACACAAAGATAAACATCATGCTGTATGACTTAATCTTATACAGTGATGTATGCTAATTATATTTTCAATAAAACTGGGGGAAAAGTATGTTGTAACGCAAAAAAAAAAAAAAAAAAGACACAGAGGATGGGAGTGAGGGCGGTGGAAGCTTACAACTGTAAGACTCTGACATTGACCTGAGGTGGAATAATATTCATTGGAGGCAGACTGTGACAAGTTAAGGAAGTTTTCTGTAATACCTGGAGCTATCACTAGTGTACCTACATACACACAATAACAACAAAAGTAAACAAAAGTAACGGAAATATCTGTTTCCAAAGCAATCCAGTTCATGGGAGTTAAACTTTGCTCTGGAAGTGCTTTTCTCCTGAATCACCTCCTTTAATTGTTCAGGAAACACTGCAGTCATATCTGTTAAGGCAGAACTTCCCAGCCAGAGCTCATTGGTATGCCACAAATGGGTATAGACGTTCTGAAAGATATTGATCCCCACAGCCTTGGAGGATAACAAGAGAGCATGTGGGTTGACCAGAGCTCACAACTAGGTCACCCGTGGCCTCAAACAGTCTCATCTGGAAATCCTCAAAAAGCGGGCCCCAAACTGAGTAGAATCCAATGGGCTGCACATTGTCCTTGTAGGAAGCAATCTCAGTGAGCACCATGGAGACCTCACCACCTGGCAGGATGCACTAGTACAGCCAAAGGAGGTGCCCTATTCCTGGCCATCTACAGAGCACATACTCTCTGTAAAGCAGCCCTCTGTCACCGGGAACAAGGGGCTCTGTAGCTACTAGAAAAAGAATTTCATGTTCCAGGTGTCCAAGGAATACATACAAGCATGCAGCCCAGGATGCTGTTGAGCAGTGAGGATCAACTGTTGGGGCTGGGGTTCCTCAGAGACACACTCCAGGCAGTGGTCCCAAATCTCTGTCTTTGTATGCATGAGCTATTTCTCCCTGCTGGTGGCTTATGTGCCATTTAAGTAGTGTCCAAGTTACCTGCAAGTGATTGTTCAACCATGTACGCGTTTGATATGCAAAAGTTCTATTGGATCAAAAATCCATTACTATTATAAGAAATTTTAATAAGCACTTGTCAATAAAAAATAAAGGAAGAGGGGTACTTGGGTGGCTCAGTCAGTTGGGCGTCCGACTTCAGCTCAAGTCATGATCTCACAGCTTGGCTCATGAGTTCGAGCCCTGCATCAGGCTCAGTGCTGACAGCTCAGAGCCTGGAGCCTGCTTCAGATTCTGTATCTTCTTCTCTCTCTGCCCCTCCCCTACTCTCTCTCTCTCTCTCTCTCTCTCTCTCTCCTCTGAAAATAAACATTAAAAAATTTAATAGAAAATTTAAAAAGGAAGGAAGGAAGGAAGGAAGGAAGGAAGGAAGGAAGGAAGGAAGGAAGGAAGGAAGGAACTGCCAAATTTGTAAGTATAATTTAAGCTGTGCTGAAATGGTTGTTTAAGAAAAGTTTTTAAATGTTTTATCACTTAATTGCATAAACAAATTTTTTTGTTTAGTGACTATCATAACTGTAGAGATCATGATTTTAAAGCCTTGATTAGGAGTTGCATGTAACCATTTCAAATAAAATATGAAATTAAAATGTGATGTTTATGCAAGCAAGATCAAGCTTCACATTTAAAATTTTGGGAAGATTCATGCAAATTTTATATTTAATATCTCCCCTAATATTTTTAATTTCTTTTTAATAATTATAAAGCTATATATCATAATTAGAAAATATATAATAGATTTTTTTTCACCAAGCCCTATGGAGATACTCACAAATCCCCCTAATTTCTCTCAATATGCTGTACAAATGACATCTTCTCGGTTTGTCAAGATGTGATTAAAGTTGGGAGCCAGCATAGAATGAGACTCTCAGGCCTGACACTACTACAGCCAGTCTGTTTTCAGTAGGGGTGCACTAGGAAGAGACAAAGAATAAAGCTCACACACAGGAAGGCAGGACAGGAGGTAGAGAAAACAAGATCATGTGAAATTTTTTTAGTCACACTGCAGCTATCTTGGACATGACTAAAGGGGCATTTGAGCTGGGTTTTCTGTCCCTGATGACCAAAAGGGTTCTAAATGATCCATCCCTGGGGGGAAGAGAATCTTACATCCCAGAGAGTAAATGCACTTGAAAGCTATACTCTTCAGAGGAGCAGGTACTCTTAGTAAGAGAAATGTATTGCTTAAACCAGGTGTCATCAAAATTTATATAAAAAGGGACAGATTGTAAATATCTTAGACTTTGTAAGCCACATGGTTCTTGTTGCAAATATTCAACTCTGCCCTTATAGCATGAAGGCAGCCGTACACAGTACATAAAAGAACAAGCATAACTTTGTTCCAGTAAAATTATGAACACCAAATTTCAATTATCTTTAATTTCCACCTATCACTTAATACTATTCTTCTTTTGGCTGTTTTGAACAATTTAAAAATATAAAACCCAGGCCAGATTGGGTGCATCCAGGGTATGAAAAGAGCCTAAATATCCATCAACTGATGAATTGATAAAGAAGATGTGGTTTATATATACAATGGAATACTACTTGGCAATGAGAAAGAATGTAATCATGCCACTTGCAGCAACGTGGATGGAACTGGAAGGTATTATGCCAAGTGAAATAAGTCAGTCAGAGAAAGACAGATATCATATGTTTTCACTCATATGTGGAACTTGAGAAACTTAACAGAAGACCATGGGGGAAGGGGGAAAAAACAGCTACAAACAGAGAGGGAGGGAGGCAAACCATAAGAGACTCTTAAATACAGAGAACAAACTGAGGGTTGATGGGGCGGGCGGGGGAGAGGGGAGAATGGGTGATGGGCATTGAGGAGGACACTTGTTGGGATGAGCACTGGGTTTTGCGTGTAAGTGATGAACCACGGGAATCTACCCCAAAACCAAGAGCACACTTTGCACACTGTATGTTGGCATATTTGGCAATAAATTACATTTTAAAATAAATAAATTATAAATATAAAACCCATTCTTAGCTCATGAGCTGTACAGAAACAGGCAATGAGGATTTGCCTCACAAACTATAATTTACCAACTCATGGCTTAGAGGAGATGATGATCCTCTATTGCCCTCCTGGGGCAGGAGATGTAACAGGTCTTCCTGATTTCAACTGCAAGGAGAGCAAAGTGGAAGGGACCTTCTAGATTTTCTACAAGGCTAACTACGATTGGAAAGGAGAATAGCCCAATGGGAACAAAACAAACATTTTGCCCATCTTCTGAACTCCAGGTGTGTTTGTGATTGTAAGATTGTGCTCTTTCTGATACCAGATTCTTCCCGCCATGCCTCTCCAGATTCTATAAGGTTTAGACTTGAGTATAGTTCTTTCTTAGCCTTGAATATTCTTGTACAGTGATATCCATCACAATCTCTCCATTGGCGTGAAAGAACTTCTGGGCTAACACTAGAAACTCTCTGAAATGGTGGAATAGTCTTCAAGCATAAGGGGGAAAAAGTCTTGGGGTAGGTGGAAATGAGAGCAGTACATTTCTTCCGTCCTTAGAATTAGACTATGGGTCCTGAAGAATGAAACCTTACACAGGCCAACCTGAAGCAGTCCAGGGTCTTTGGGGGAATGCAGAAATTTGACTTGATCAAAATTAAAAAAGGAATTGGGGGGAGGAACAAGGGCAAGTATATTTCATAAACATAGGGTTCTTAGATTTGGAAACTAAAAAATACACCCAGTTAAATTATAATTTCAGATAAATAACAAATCACTTTTTAGTGTAAGTATGCCCTAAATACTGCATCCTGTATGCTACTTCGCAGTCTCCAGGCTGTGGTGAGGGAAAGAGTTCCCCAGCACTGTCTGCAAAGAGGGAATTGGGACTTCTGGCAGGGCCCAAATGGCTGCCGGAGCTTCTGTGGACTCATTAATCATCCATTTTTAGTTCTGATCTCTTACCCTACCAGGCAATTTTCTAACTTTCGTTTGGAATGAACATCTGTCATTTTTTAAAGGCAGCATGTTACTGTGAGGCTTTCATACCATATGTGCAAAAGCTTGTGGCCCCCAATACCTTACAATATCATGGAAGACAAGACTGCGGCCTTAAACTCCACCTATTTCCTCTGTTCTTTCTGTCTCTCCGTCCTCCTCCCCTTCCTTCCCCTCTTCCTTCCCACATGCAAGTGTGTGCGTGTGTATGCGTGTGTGTGTCTGTCTGTCTGTATTCTGGGTTCAGTCTTAACTAGTTCCTACTTAAATCCCTTCTCAGATAAAGATTTGAGGAACCTCAGAATGGACTACTTAATTCCCCCCTGGTTTCCAAAGAACATTGATATTTTTTCATTGACTTAAACAAGGATCTCCCTTCTGCCAGCTCTGAACTGGAGCTATTCCCACAACTATAAATGTTCAATTACTCCCAGACAGCAAATGCACATTTTCCTTCCTCCATGCTATATATTTTCTGTGGTTTGCATTATCGTTAGCTAAATACACTTGGACACTCTATTTACCTTCAGAGACGTCTCTCAGACCTTTGTGTGACTTCTCACCCTCTAGGAGCAGCCCAGATATATCACTGCTTAGCCATTTAGCACAAGAAGAGAAGATTCCAATTTTCCAAATAGGGCCATTTGTTTAATTTATTTGGCTGCTAGCAAACTGTGGAAATGGTACTGATGTAGACTGGGAAAGAACACCATCGAGCCTTCAGGTTTTGTCTCTGATGGGACAGTCCAAAGTTCTCACCAGTTGCTGTTTTAAAAGGCATGAAAATGTTTTTAAAAATGTTTCTACTCCTTCAACTGGGTGGCAGGTTAACGAGTGAGTTCACTGGATTTTTTATTCTGTATATCTACATATACATTATAAATATTCTTGGCATTATTCATTTTTAATAAAAAATTATAATGAAATGAAAAATCCACCCCCTCCCATACACAAAAAGAAATAAAATGCCCTAACCTTTATACCAAATGGAAAAGCTATCACTTTGCAGAAAGCATGTCAGAGTGTGAGACTCTTCACGGTGGTTAAATTTATCAATATCCAAGAGACAGATCATTGCACCAGGAAATTGGAAACCTGGGTTCTAATCCCAGCTCTGCCTATAGTAAATTCCTCAAAACCAGGATTGTGTGCTGTCCTATTTTCTTCTAGTTAATTTTTAACAAATAAATTATATATGATCTATTTGCCTAAAATACATAATATTATAAATATAGATGAAGTCCCCTGGGACCTCTTCAGTCTTTTCCCCATCAAAAACCAAGAGATAACCACTGTTATTATCTGTTATGTAACTTTACCAGGCTATTTACCTACACTATAGAAATTGTGTAGTATTGACTCGTGTGTGTGTGTGGTTTCCTTTTTTCTTTCCCCCACGTAAATGATCATAGAGTACATATAACACTACAACTTGCTCTTTTCACTCCACAATATATTTTTGAAACCATTCCATGTTGGTGTGGCTAGCTCTAACATGTTCCTTTGAATTTCTATCTGGTATTTCACCACATGAACATACCATGTCCTAACTATCCACTCCAGGGATGCTTAGGTTGTTTCCAATTGTTTTTGCTGCAAACAGTTTTCATAGATACTGTCAACTTGCCCTCCAAAATCAGAGATCATCTTGCCATTCCCACCAAAAGTATAGGAAAGCACCCCTGTCCCACAACTCAACAATACACGGTATTAATAAACTTCATTGTTGCCTCACTAGCAAGTAAAAATAAAGTAGTATCTTGTGGTGATTTTAATTTGCATTTCCCCCCTAGATTCATGAGGGTGAACATCTTATCTAATGTTCTTTAGTCTTTTATGTTTTCCTTTTTTGTGAATCTCAGGTCTGTATCATTTACTCATTTGTCTGTTGGTTATTTGTTCTTTTTCCATTGATTTGCAGGGTTCTTTATAAATTTGGGATACTAATTCTTTGTTATACATGTTGCCTTTTTTTCACTTCTTTGAGACTCCCACAGGTAGCAGAGTGTCTGGCTTTTAGTAAGAGGTAGTATTATATGTTGACTACATGACTAAATGTTGATAAACGCCACATACTGGACAATCCCCTGTAGCTCACAATAGGGTTATGGTATTTTCATGATAGCTGGCCTCGAACACAAAGGTTTGAAATGCACAGATCCACCTATACACAGATTTTTTTTTCAAAAGTACAGCACAGTACTGTAAATGCATTCTCCCTCCCTTACAATTTTCTTAATAACATTTTCTTTTCTCCCGCTTACTTTATTGTAAGAATACAGTATATAATACATATAACATACAAAATATGTGTTAATCAAACATTTATGTGTCAGTAAGGCATCCAGTCAACAATAGGCTATTTGTAGTTAAGTTTTGGGGGAATCAAAAGTTATACACGGATTTTCTACTGGGTGGGAATTGGCACCCATCCTCCCCACATTTTCAAAGGTCAGTTGTATTTAGCTATGAAGACTGCACAAGTAGGTACATTAAATATGATCCAGGAGCACCTCGGTGGCTCAGTCAGTTGAGCATCCAATTTCAGCTCAGGTCATGATCTCACGGTTTGGGAGCCCCACATCAGTCTCTTTGCTGTCAGCCTTTCAGCACAGACCCTGCTTCAGATCCTCTGCCCCCCTCTCTCTGCCCCTCCCCTGCTTGTACTCTCCCCAAAATCAATATTAAATAAACATATATATATATGATCCAGTAAATGGTATGCCCTACTCATTTCTGAATCCCCAATTCTTAGGGCAGGACCTTCTATAGAAGAGCCATTCAATAAACATTGAATGAATTAAAGACCTGAATGGAAGAAATCAAAAGAATATTCTCCCTCTCATGTGCCTGAGAAACCAAATTTTCCATCTCATAATAAACTAAGTGGTTTTTATTATTATTATTATTGTAATAAAGTCTGGCATGCAGGCCAGTACAGAAGAATGCATTCCATCTATGCTCGGCTCAAATCTCTTAATCTCCACAGCAAAAATGGAAAATTAGAGCCAGAGTGGATACCTCACAAGAAAAGCAAATAAGAACAAAATGAACACTCAAAGCCACTTGACTCTCCATAGGGAATTCAAGTTAAAATCTGATCATTACATCCACTGCTTCTTCCACTGGGGACCAGGGAAAGGGCTGAGGGGCCAGGCAGCTCCTCCCCTTGCCTATCTCTTTCTCCCTCACCTCCCTCCTCCTCCCACATCCCCATCTCTCCTCCTCAAGGTGTTCCCTTTTTTTTTTCTTTTTTCATCTCCAGATTATCATTCTTTTCTATATGGCATTGATCCCTGGATTTTCCTGGGTTGTCATGATTTCTGTTGAAAGACCCTCACAGCAGAAACACCACCCACATCTATACACATATAAATATGTTTCTTTTCTTCTGCTTTCTTACTCCATCAGGGTGCTGTGGAGCTATTTGGCTTAATTATTTCTGGCACTTTGCCCATCAAAATGTGCAGTTCTTCAAAGGGATAGAAATGACAGTGAATCTGCCTCCTCCCGAGCAATTGAGGTTTTCATTTGAATCCTGTTGTCTTGGAAACAAGTGAGTTTCATTGAACATATACCTACCACAACAGTTAAAACATCAGCTAGAGGCATGACTCCCACACAATCCATCCTCCGTCTTGCCCAACTCACAAGTTAGTTGGCTACTGGAGTGGAAACAGACTGTGAGTCAAGACATATGGATACTAGCCTTATCCCTGCACCTATCCACATGTCTCTAGGCAAATCATAAAAACTTTTTGAGACTTTATTTCCTTATGAAAAAAAATGGGAATATTACTACTTCTTCTATGTAACTCAGACACATTGCAAAGATTGAAAGAGAAGATAAATTTGAAAAAGCACTTTAGAAACCAGCAAGGCAACCCCCAGTTCAGCCACACTAGGGTTAAAAGTAACAGGTCAATCATCAGGGAAATGTAAATCAAAACTACAAAGAGATATCACCTCACACCTGTCAGAGTGGCTAAAATCAACAACACAAGAGATAATAGGTGTTGGTGAGAATGTGGAAAAAGGGAAACACTCTTGCATAGTTAGTGAGGATGCAAACTGATGCAGCCACTCTGGAAAACAGCATGGAGGCTTCTCAAAACGTTAAAAATAGGAGTGCCTGATTGACTCAGCTGGTAGAGCATGCAGCTCTCAATCTCAGGGTCGGGAGCTCAAGCCCTATGTTGGGTGCAGGGCTTACTTTAAAAAAATAAAGTTAAAATAGAACTACACTATGATCCAGCAATTGCACTATTAGGTATTTACCCAAAGAATACAAAAATACTTATCCAAAAGGATTCATGCACCCCAATGTTTCTAGCAGCATTATCTACAATAGCCAAGTGTCTATTGACTAATGAATGGGCGAAGAAGATATGAGATAGACAGATAGATAGATAGACAGATAGATAGACAGACAGAATGGAATATTACTCATCCATAAAAAATAATTTATTGCCTTTTGCAATGAATGGATGGAGCTAGAGAATATTATGCTAAGCAAAGTAAGTCAGAGAAAGACAAATACCATATGATTTCATTCCTACGTGGAATTTAAAAGACAGAACAAACAAGCATAGGAAAAAAAGAGAGAGAGAGAAGCAAACCAAAAAGCAGACTCTTAACTATACAGAAAAATCTGATGGTTACCAGAGGGGAGGGGGGGAGGGGGGGGTAAATAGATGATGGGGATTTAGGAGAGCATTTGTTGTGATCATCACTGAGTGATGTGTGGAAGTGTTGAATCACTGTATCGCACACCTGAAACTAATCATACACTTATATTAACTGAACCTTAAATAGAAACTTTAAAAAATTAAGTAACAGGTCAATAAAGCAGAGACTACTGAGACTTTAACCACTTCCAGACCTTACTATCGGAGCTTGGAGCTTTCCAGGAGCCAAAGGAGCACCTACAGATCAAATTCAGATTCCTAGGAAACTACAGTTTGGATTTCTCACATCTGAAAGGGGGATGCAGAACTCTCCACAACTGAGCACTTTCTAGGAGCACCTTGAATACAGAAATCAACCTAGTACCATGAAAAATGTTATATCAAAGACCACATTTATGTTTTGCTGCACACATTTAACATGTATGTGATATTGGGTTAATTACATAACCTCTCTGGGGCTCTCAGCTTCCTCATCTGAACAATAGGAGATCTGTACCTCTATATTTACTTTCCCACAACTGTTGAGGCTATTAAACAATATCTGAAACATGCTTTTTCAGTTGTGAAGCAGTATATTAACATCAATTATTAAATCAGAAAGGCAATGTGTGTGACACTTGAGCGAGTTAACTTTAAATATTCTTGTTTCCGATTCTGTGTCTCCCTCTCTCTCTGCCCCTCCCCCGTTCATGCTCTGTCTCTCTCTGTCCCAAAAATAAATAAAACGTTGAAAAAAAAAAATTTAAAAAAAAAAAAAAAAAAAAAAAGGGGCGCCTGGGTGGCGCAGTCGGTTGAGCGTCCGACTTCAGCCAGGTCACGATCTCGCGGTCCATGAGTTCGAGCCCCGCGTCAGGCTCTGGGCTGATGGCTCGGAGCCTGGAGCCTGTTTCCGATTCTGTGTCTCCCTCTCTCTCTGCCCCTCCCCCGTTCATGCTCTGTCTCTCTCTGTCCCAAAAATAAATAAAAACGTTGAAGAAAAAAAAAATTTTTTAAAAAAAAAATATTCTTTGCCTCCATTTCATCTTCCAGAAAGTCTAGTATGGTATACCAGATTTTAAGCATATATCACAAATAAACAATTAAATGCAAAATGCCAAACCACCTACCAAGAGGAAATGCACATTGTAGCCACCACGGGATAAACTTATAAGGGTGGTTTTTCATTTAAAATATTAAGCCAGGGGTGCCTGAGTGGCTCAGCCAGTTAAGTGTCTGACTCTTGATTTCAGCACAGGTCATGATCTCATGGTCATGAGATTGAGCTCTGTGTCAGGCTCCATGCTGGGTATAGAGCCTGCTTAGGACTCTCTCTCTCCCTCTCCCTCTGCTCCTCTCCCCCACTTGTGCGTCCTCAATCTCTCTCAAAAAATATATATTTTTTTAAATATTAAGCCAAACTTACTTTGGATTCTGTGTCTCCCTCTCTCTCTTTGTACCTCCCCAGCTCATGCTCGCACTCTGTCTCTGTCAAAAATACATAAACTTAAAAAAAAAAATTTTTTTAAGGGGGGGGGGGCGCCTGGGTGGCTCAGTCGGTTAAGCGTCCGACTTCAGCCCAGGTCATGATCTCACAGTTCGTGAGTTTGAGCCCCGCATCAGGCTTTGTGCTGACAGCTTGGAGCCTGGAGCCTGCTTCAGATTCTGTGTCTCCCTCTCTCTCTCTGCACCTCCCCAGCTCATGCTCACACTCTGTCTCTGTCAAAAATAAATAAACTTAAAAAAATTTTAAATATTAAGCCAAATATGAGATGGTTGATAGAGTAACATATAATCTCCCATAGAGTAACCTAAAGAGGGCTCTGTAACCACACTTTTGGATTTATATCCTGACCCCACCTTTGATCAATTGTGCATTCTAGTGCAAAATACCTAACTTTTGGCCTCTATTTCCTCATCTATAAAAGGAAAGTAACGGGGCGCCTTGGTGGTCCAATCAGTTGAGCATCTGACACTTGATTTCAGCTCAGGTCATGATCTCAGGGTCATGGAATCAAGCCCTGTGTTGGGCTCCACACTGAGCTTAGAGCCTGATCAAGATTTTCTCTCCCTCTCTCTCTCTCTCTTGCTCTCTCTCTCTCTTTCCTCTCCTTCTACCCCTCTCCTCCACTCATATGCTCTTTCTCTTTGTCTCTCTCTAAACATACATACATACATACATACATACATACATACATACATAAAGTGATGATGTCACCTACTCATAGGGTTATTATAAGAATTAAATGATTCAATACACTGAAAACAGTATGAGAAAAAATAAGCATTAGTGAATGTTAGCTATTATTATTCATCTTGGCCTTTTCATGTCTGCTATGTATCTATTATGGTCACCCTGCAAAAGCAGAAAGGATTCCCCACCCAAAGTTTGTTTCCAGTGTCAAAACTGATGACACCACAAACACACGTCCAAGCATATAAAAAAGTTTATTACTCACATACTTGAGGTCTCTGAGGAAGGCAGGGCAGGGCTCTCAAGCAGGTCCAAATTTGCTTGAAAGAACAAGGAAAGGAGACTATTCTGGGTTTTTTGTGGTTGGAGTAGTGAGGAGTCTGGTATATATGCTCTCACATAGGACAGGTTGCTGTCTCCTGCCAGAGCCCATAGGAGAGCTCACTTTCTTTTATCAGCTTGCCCAGATGTATGACACGAAGGAAGAGAGAAGGGTAAGACTTAAAAGTCGTTAGAAGTTAAATATTAAACAATAGCCTCTTCATTATATCATATGGGTGCTACACATTTCTTGTTAAGCTTGTAACTACAAACATAAGGAAAACATCTTGTTAGTGGCCACCTTTATAAAGTTTTTAGCTAATACTCTTGGGTTTTTAGAGTAGAGAATGTCAATAAATAATGGAAATTTTCTATTTCCCTTTCTAATAATTATACCTCCTATTTATTTTTCTTGTCTTAATGCAGTGGCTAGAATATACAAAATTAAATAATAATAATGACAGTGGATATTCTTACCTTGTTCCTGGATTTAATGGGCATGCCTTTAGTATTTTACGTTAAGAATCATCTTATCTATCGGTTTGACATTGATTATTTTTCTACCATATTAAGAAAGTTTCCATCCATTCTCTTAGTTTATTAATAGATGTTATCAGAAATAAATATTAATCTGTATTAAATTCCTTTATGAAGTATACCATGATGAGCTTACATGTTAATTATTTGTTATTATCTTGAATACAGTATTTTCCATAAATGAATGGGCTATTTCTTCATTCAAGTGATTATTATTGGATACAAAATATCAGAAACTTAGACTTTAATTTTAATTTTAGGTATATTTTATTCCTCAGATCCAAAATTTAAGACCCCAGTGTAATATTCACAAGGACTAAAATTAAGGATAATTTTTTTTCTGTGTACCATATTTCAGGTGAGGAGAAAGCTAAAAGGACAATAAACATGTACCTTAGACCCTTATATAATCTATTGTGGGATTCAAATGAAAGTTTCCAATTTTTCATTTCTAATTATTCCAGGGCTCACCTGAAAGATGTTCATTTAGATTTTTATAGCCTACATAAAAGACTTCTGAAAATCTTGCTCCTTCTCACTCTTCAGGTATTTTATATACTATCAGCAATTTGCATTATCTTTGTTTAACACAGAAGAGACCACTCTACACAACATAAATGCCATGAATGCAAACTGAGAACTGATACCACTTCCTGAAGGCCAGTGGAAGCCCTTCGTATATGGCAGGTTCTTAATCAGAAAGAGTTTGCTAAAAAGCAAAATTCCCCAAAATCCTCAGCCTGGCTCTTAGGAGGGCAGAGATATAGTGAGGGCTGATAAGAGACTCCAATTTCCAGCAATGTGGGACACAGAGAATGAAAATGAGACTCAGAGAAATTGAGTAACTTGCCCAAGGTCACAGAGCTAGTAAATGGTGGCACCAGAGTTAGATCACAGAACCTGTTGACTCTAAAATCATATGGGCTTCATGCCAGGCTGAGATTAGAGGACTCAGGGAACACCTACCAAATGCTAATTGTCAGGGACTATTCAACTGTTTCTTAAAGCACAACACCTAGTGTCTTGTTTAGGGTGTTTTTAGCTAAAAATAGGAAGAAAACCCAGGTACCAAGGCTTAAGCACAGAAGTCTAAGGTAAGGCGGCTACAGCATTGGTTCACTGCTGGCTAAACATCATGGGTCTATCTGGGCTCCACTTCTCGGTGCTTCTCATGGCTTTCCTCCTTATGGTCAGAAAAAATAGTACCAAGCACCAAATCCTCACCTGTAACATCTGAAGCAGGAAAGAAATCTTCTCCCAGTTGTGACCCTTATTAAGTAACAAAAACTTTCAAAGTCCCCCCACAGGCATCCCCTTATATTGCATTGGCCAGTGTTGGGTTTGATGCCTACTCCTAACCACTCACTGGCAAATGGGAATTACTACAATTTACTCGGACTAATCCTTGTTTTCTCCTTGGAGCTAGGAAGGGCCCCACCATTCCTGGGGCATATGGCCACCCAGAACCTTGGCAAATGGGGCCACTGGCAGGAAAGGCATGGAGTATCTGATAGTGTGCAACTAACAGTGCTGCCGCATTCACATTACTATCCTCATCCACAGAGGTCCCAATGGTTTGCCTCAGTTTCCCTGGATTTTGTATACCGTTGATGTCTGAGATGTGAGTTCTCAGAGAGAACATAAAATATGTCCAATCCATTTCTCGCAACCAATGACAATGAGCCAATTATGTAATAAAGCAACAATGAAACCAAATGAAAAGGACAGGAAAATAACCGTAAGCAAAGATGACTTCTTAAAAGAAGTGAAACAAGCAGAACACAAGCTACTAGGGGGCCAAGAGGCTATAAATCCAATAAAGAGCTGAATTTCTCACATAAATCTGCACAAACTCTATATACTTGCGGGGCAAGTTTGGCAGGAAAACTTCTCAAGGTCTATATAGTCTAGGTAGGCATTATGGCCAAGACACAAAAAGTGAACATAAGAAAAGCAAGAAAATAATAATAGTATTTCATCCATATTATAATTATATTCAATGAAATTTAACAGGCACTAAGCATCCACTATCCCCTTCAATACCCCCAAGCAATGTGCTGAGTTGTGCAGGATACCAGGCATGAATCAGATAAGGTTTCTGCCTTCAAGGAGCTTACAGTGAATAAATCACACACTTGTAGGAAAATTTGCTTTAAGCAAATTGGTTTCCTCACTTGACTTTCAGTGAATTTAATTTGGCTAAATGCCTTTGGGGAATTGATCTTTAGTAAATCAATCTGCTGCCCATGTGAGCAACTAACTTTAGAATGTCATCAGTAATAAACATGGATACAAATAAGCTATTTTGGGAGCTGAGTGATGGGAGGGATATTTAAATGGGTCTTGAGGAACGAGTAGGAGTGTAACACACATAGAGGGGAAGGGAATAGTGCGACACAGAAGTGGAGAAGTGCCAGGCCTGTATTGTGACAGCAAATTCCAGCACTTGAGCAGATAATCTAACCATGTTCCCTCAAATGAACAAAAAAAAGTATTTTAGGTCCTGCTCTCTTTTCAAAAATGACTGTTCTAGTTGGCCAGAAACCAGCGCAATTACAAAGCCGGCCAAATTAAACCATCTTTTTTTCAGTGGTTCCCACAGACCTCTGTTTGCCTGCCTGTTTCCCATCCCAGGCTTTTCCTATCCGTCACCACTGCCCACTAAGTCAGAAGAACATAGTGGCAATTACAGCACTCAAGAATATTCTGCAGACTATTAATCCCTCTACCCAAACCTGTACAAACTCAGTAAATGGTAAGGCCTTATTATTCCTTCCTTTTCCCAGTTTGAGGAAAGCAGTTCAGGATCCAGGTCTGGGATTCCTCTTCCCAGGTTCTTGTGATAGTCATTAAACAACTCTCTCTCTCTCTTTTTTTTTTTAATTTTTTTTAATGTTTATTTATTTTTGACAGGGGGAAGGGGCAGAGAGAGAGAGAGAGAGAGAGAGAGAGAGGAAGACACAGAATCCGAAGCAGGCTCCAACCTCCAGATTCGGAGGTGTCAGCACAGAACCCACCGCGGGACTCAAACTCACAGACCAGAAGATCATGACCTGAGCCAAAGTCAGCCTTTTAACCAACTGAGCCACCCAGGTGCCCCTAAACAACTCTCCCTTAATGGGAACATGTCCTTTCTAGAGAAAAACGGTCTACTCCTGAAGTTATTCAAATAAAGTTTGCCTTCCCGGGCCTTTAATCAGAGGAGGATATGCAGCAACCAAATTCGATAGCCAGATGGCTAAGGTTTCTGAACATCCAGCAGTTTACGGTGTCACTCAAGTGTATCATTTTTTTCTAAATACTTTTTTTTCTCTTCCTCTGTTTCTCTCTGCATTGGAGCCTCCACCCATGAAATTGAAAGATTTCTAGTAGAAATTCCTTTGTTGCATCAGCTTTGGAAATATGGATTACAGTATTCTGTGAAAAACATTTATTACCCTGAACTGTGACTCAGACATTGTTGCATTTCTGGGGTTATAGATTTTCTTTCAGCTAAACTAAGGCTCTAAGTCACGGTGACAGTTGTAATGTGTGTAATACCACAGTACCAGATTCTATTACACACATATTTTTGCTAGAGGTTTACGATGTTAAAAATATTTCTTCTTTTTTCCAATACCTTTCTGTACCTGTTGTGTAAATATATTAGAACCTATAACACCAAAGTCAATTTCCAGATGAAATGTGCATAACAGCAGTAGTTTGTCCCTTAAAGAAAAAAAAAAAAAGGCGGCAGGGGGGAAGGGGGTGCTGCATACAAGCTAATGATATTCAAGCACAATATTGAATTGTAATAAAAGATGAATGAGAGAAAGTGTGTGTCATTGTGAGGGATGGAGAAGGTTGCAGGAAGCTGGGGCCAAGAAAGGATTTATCATGGATGTTGCTGCAGGCATTGTGTTGAGAAATCTGCAGACTTATTTGCAAGTGTATTTTATGGGAAAATAGAGCAGTCTACTGAGGAAAGAATTTCTAAAGATTATCTTTTATACAAGATTAAGATAAAACTGAAGAAATATGTGAGAGAAATCTTAACCGATTCTCAAGGGGGGTGGAACCTCTAATTCATCAGTGGGTCCTGTCGATTCCATAAATGCAGGAAGAGGTCTTTGTTAAAGTGCCATTGGTACTGCAATTTTTCAGGGTAGGTGAGAAAAGGCACACATGGAAAAATGAAGTGGACTTAATTAGCACACCCTCTTGCAAAGCCTTAATCCATTAGAGTCATGCCAACAAATCCTTCTGCTTTTCTTTAGAATCCAAATTTTATTTAACACTCACAACAGTTCTCCTGGGTATTTAACCATATTTCTGTCTTTCTCCCATAAGAATCCAGTGTGACTAATGCTTTTATAGGGGAAAAAAATCTCATAGTAGTTGACAAAATCATCTAATACGGAGAGTGAAAAGATAACAAGACCAGAGATATTTAGAAATTCCTTCTTGTGACTATGTTTTAACTTCTTATACTTTTTTTCATCTTCTGGCTCATCAATAATAAAAAGGAAAATTAACCGAGTTGCACTCCATCTTCGCTTCCATATCTCCTATGTTCACGTGGAAATAGTAAGTGATAAAATGATCTAATCTAGACAGAATGAGAACTGGGGGCCAGACTGACCCAGTCAGCTCCGTATTCCTCAGTGAACAATAATGTTCACCTCGGAGTTTGTTCTCCTCCACAAAAGAAAGAATAATTATGATTTTTGTCCAATTTCAGTTCACTCAATAATTACGGAAGGAACCTTGAGAATGTATGGGTTTCAGTTTGTGGTGTTTGTTTTTGGTTTTGTTTGTAGGGAAATCTAGTATCTCACTATCCTGTTTGAATTGTCAATCTAGAATTCAACAAAAATATTAAAATTCCTATAAATAATAGGAATCTAGTACCATAAAAATATTTTTGCCCTTTGATCTAGTAATTCTACTTAGGTGAAACGTGCTACAGAAAATTATCTAAAATACCAAAATATTTTAATGCAAGGCTATTTTCAATACAGAAGGAGGAAATACTTGTTTAGTTACCTACTCAATAGCCACCTTCCTCCTCTTCCTCCCTTGATAATTCCCTTAATAATTCATTTGAGTGGAACTGGTACATCCCAGAGGTAAATCATGTCAATGATTAGTCCAAGAACAGGCATGAGACCCAGTTTCTGGTGAAGGAGATGTAAGAGAAAGCATCCTGGGAGAGATTCCCAAAATAGAATTACTAAATCAAAAGGTATAAATATTTATAGGGCTCTTTATTTTTAAGTTTATTTATTTATTTTTGCGAGACACACAGAGAGAGAGAGAGAGAGAGACAGAGAGAGAGACAGAGAGAGAGCAAGCAGGGGAGGGGCAGAGAGAGAGGGAGAGAGAATCCCAAGCAGCCTCCATGCTGCCAGCACAGAGCCTGACACAGGGCTTGAACCCACGAACTGTGAGATTATGATCTGAGCCGAAATCAAGAGTTGGACACTGAACCGACTGAGCCACCCAGGTACCCCTATATGGCTCTTAATACTTGCCAAAGTTTTCCTCTCTTCCTCCTCCTCCAAAGAGAGTACACTTAAAAAAAAAAAAAAAAAAATTTCCTTTTCTACCTGCCCCCTTGCTTCCTGCTTAAGGATTCAACTGTGTAGAAACACGAAGTTTGTAATTGTTATAGCGATCATGAAACTATAATGGAAGGTCCAGTGAATCACAGATATTGACCTATTACCCTGATCAATTATGGAACCATCTACTTTCAGACTACACTTCAAAAGTATTCTAAATGGGGCGCCTGCGTGGCTCAGTCGGTTAAGCATCCAACTTTTGGTTTTGGCTCAGGTTTGTGGGTTTGAGCCCCACATCCAGTTCTGCACTGACAGGGTGGAGCCTGCTTGGGATTCTCGATCTCCCTTTCTCTCTGCCCCTTTCCCACTCGTGCTCTCTCTCTCTCTCTCTTGAAATAAATAAATAAACATTTAAAAAAGTATTCAGGGGAGTGCCTGGGTGACTCAGTCGGTTAAGCGTCCAACTTTGGCTCAGGTCATGATCTCACAGTCTGTGAGTTCGAGCCCCGCGTCCGGCTCTGTGCTGACAGCTCAGAGCCTGGAGCCTGTTTCAGATTCTGTGTCTCCCTCTCTCTCTGACCCTCCCCCATTCATGCTCTGTCTCTCTCTGTCTCAAAAATTAATAAACGTTAAAAAAATAATAAATAAAAATAAAAAAGTATTCAGGGCACCTGGATGTCTCAGTCAGTTAAGTGTCTGACTCTTGACTTCAGCTCAGGTCATGATCTCACCATTTCATCAGTTCAAGCCCCATATCAGGCTCCATGCTGGCAGCACACAGCCTGCTCGGAATTCTCTCTCTCTCTCTCTCTCTCTCTCTCTCTCTCTCTCTCTGCCCCTACCCCACTCATGCTGTCTCTTTCTCAAAATAAATAAACTTTAAAAAAAGGTATTCTAACTTAACTACATCTATGTAATAAAATATTACAGTTTTTCAAAACGATGCTTATGAAGTTTTTTACATGTTGAAAAAGTTTGTGATATAACATTAAGTCAAAGAATGGCAGGTTACAAATTTGAATTTAGAATATAATATCAGCTATGTGCAAATATGCATAGAAGAAAACTAGAAATGGACAAACCAAAATGGTATGAATATTTGCTTCTAGATGATGGGATCATAAGCCATTTATCCCTTTGCATCTTTGTGTTTTTCTATATTTTCCAAATTTTATACAATCAGTTTATATTGCTTTTATTATCAGAAGGAAAAGACAAACAATAAAGACTCCTATGAGATCAGAGAATTAAACTAAGAAATTATATATCAATTCAAAAATAGTACCCAGGGTAGGGCTGCCTGGGTGGCTCAGTCTATTAAGCTTCTGACTTCAGCTCAGGTCATGATCTCATGGTCCGTGAGTTCGAGCCCCACGTCAGGTTCTGTGTGCTGACAGCTCAGAGCCTGGAGCCTGCTTCGGATTCTGTGTCTCCCTCTCTCTCTGCTCCTCCACACTCATGCTCTGTCTCTCTCTGTCTCTCAAAAATAAATAAACGTCAAAAAAAAATAAAAAATATAGTACCCAGGGTAAATATGGCCAAGTATCATTTTCTAGCCTAACAGCCATGAATTCAACCCATCTCCAAAGCCCTCATTTATCTTTGTAGCCGGGGGGGGGAATGTAGAATTAAGTATAATCTCTAATAACTAGACCATCTAATCTCACCAGTAACAAAGCAATCACAACTTTTTCTGTTAGAGTAATAAAATTGATTTTATTATTTTTACAAAAGCAACTCTTGTTCTTTGTGGGGAAGGAAAAAAATTCAAGCAAAACAGAATATATTCTAGAAATAAAAACTCCCCACCACACCAGTTCTTGGAAGTAAACCCTATCAATGGATCAGGGTGCATTTTCTCATTCTGCTAGGGCATATACAAACTTTTTTTAAAAAAACATAAGCTTTAACTATGTAAGCTCTCACAAAAGTTGCCTTCCCCTCCCCCCCTTGGCGTTATATTGTAGACATTTTTCTATGTCTATATCTAAGATTACCTCATTCCTTGTAATGGCAGCATGGTGTTCTATTGACTAGGAGTACCACAATTTATTTAATGGACATTATGGTTGCTTAGAATTTCTATTACTGAGTTTGAAGGGACTATCAATAATACTCTTCATTTTCCTATTGGATTTCAGAGTAATTAAAAGATAAAGACACACGATTCAGATATAGAAATCAAGTATCAGTTTCATTACTGATTTAAGCAGATTCTAGAGAACATGGCTTAAGTGTGGGAGACAAATGAGTTTGCTAGTAAGATCCCCACCACCACCACCAGAATTTAACTTAAACCCTAAAACTGCAGGTTACCCCAAAGGGCCAGAGGTCACCCCATAATCAAGAGCTGTTAAGAGTACACCTTCACTGAAGGCAGGGGAATCCAATCAAGGAGAGGGGGAGGGAGGGGCCAAACAGAAAGTGCTCAGCTCTTTGTCCCAACCATACAAACAAGAGCAGCTTCTCCTCCCCAGGGTTAAGGGGTGAAGAGATGGGGCAAAAGGACACAAATGTTAGACACAAATGTTCCACAAATGGAAATATGAAGCCTGGAAAAAGGATGCCTCTGCCCTCTCTGTCCCAAACCATTACAAATATAGTCAATATCCTTGTACAAATAAACTTTGTGCTAGTTTTTGAGCACTACTATAGGGCAAATTCCAAGATTCTCAGATCAAGAAAGAAGTCGATTTAAAATCTCAAAAGGTATTCCAAAATTCCCCTCAACTCCCACCAACAGAGTATATATAAGAGTGCTTATTTTTCCCCTCCTAGCCAACTGCTCTCAATATTTTTCATCTTCATCAATCCATTATACAACAGATTGTTGTAATTCACATGCCTTTGACTACCAGTGAAATTGAGCATGTTTTCCGTAAATTTACTGGGCACTCATATTTCTTCTTCCATGGCTACCTACTCAGAAACATGCACTTATTTTTCCAGCAGTGATATCCCATTGGTCTCCACCTTCCACCCTCTCTTGCCAAATCCTCTTGCAAACAACTGTACAGATTTATGAGATGTCCAGATGGGGTGAGAGGTGGCACCTCCGGGAATGAATTCAGGTTTTCCTGGAAATATAAGCCAAGCAAACATGTTCCTTTGGCTTCTATAAAACCACATTCCAGTGAAATTATTTAACCAGTCTGTACACAACTACAATATTAAATGCCAGAGTATCACTGGGAGTCAAGAGGTCAAACTTGAGGTCTAGCTCTGCCATTTAATAAACTGGGTTAGCTAGGGCAATCCACTAAATCTCTCTAAATTCTGGTGGCTTCTTCTTTCCCCCAACAGTGGAGTGAGATGAACTAGATCAGTACTTTTCAAGATTTCTTTTTAGCAGCAGAACTCAAATATAAAAGAGAAAAAGTCAGGGGCACCTGGGTGGCTCAGCAGTTAAGCATTCAACTCTTGATCTCAGCTCAGGTCTTGATCTCAGGGTCTTGAGTTCAAGCTCCAAGTTGGGCTCTGTGCTGGGCGTGAAGCCTACCTAAAAAAAGAGAGAGAGAGAGAGAAAGCCAGAGTGACCCTGAAGCCAAAATGGGAGAACCTAAGCCTTAGCTATATGGCATCCACCTTGTCCCCACAGTGGCCCCATATGTATTCCTCATAGAATTCTTAGAACCCCACCAGGCCCAGCTTGAAAACCACTGGGCTTAGAACTATCAAGTACCTCCCAGCACTACTCTAGACAGTCAGGATTTAAATGAATGAAAATTCTGAATCACTCTAGTAATACAATCAAGGGCTTCTACATTTCCTAAGGGCCTTCTTACATTTCCTAAGTTTAATTTTCAGGTGTTTCTAACCTTGAAGATAACTTAGTAAAAAACTGACACAAATAGCATTAGCATCTGTAACAGCATGACTGTAGATTAGAATGGACTCTAGGAACACTTGAACACTTAAAATAACTAGGTTTAGAAATATCTAATATTAATGTTTTATAAGATATCTTATGGGGACCATAGGGCCAAGCCTTGCCCTATAGGTACGGGTGAGGGTTCCCCTTGATGGGACTCATCATTTATATTGTTGATTGGCTTGAGAAGACATCAACACAATAGCAGAAAACAAGAACTTTGGGAAGAAGCCTCAAAAAGGGTGAGGAAAGGGGCGCCTGGGTGGCTCAGTCAGTTGAGCATCTGACTTCAGCTCAGGTCATGATCTCACTGTCTGTGAGTTCAAACCCTGTGTCGGGCTCTGTGCTGACAGCTGGGAGCCTGGAGCCTGTTTTGAATTCTGTACCTCCCTCTCTCTCTGCCCCTCCCCCACTCATGCTCTGTCTCTGTCTCTCTCTCTCTCTCTCTCTCTCTCTCTCTCTCTCTCTCTCTCTGTCAAAAATAAATAAACATTAAAAAAAATTTAAAAAAATTTAAAAAGGTGAGGAAAGAGTATCCCCAGACTGACTATATCATTTGTATAGCTCAGAGGCAAAGTGAAAATGTGGAGCCCCTTGTTCAGTAATTATTAAGAACTTCAAGATGGCACAGGGTACCTGGGTGTCTCAGTTGTTAAGCATCCAACGCTTGATTTCACCCCAGGTCATGATTTTGGCTCAGGTCATGAGATAAGAGCCCCACATCGGGCTCTGTGTTGACAGTGAGGAGCCTGCTTGGGATTCTCTGTCTCCCTCTCTTTCTGTCCCTCCCCTGCTCGTATTTGCCCGCCCTCCCAATCTCTCTCTCTCTCTCTCAAAATAATAAACATTTAAATAAGCATTAAAAAAAAAACAAAAAAGAACTTCAAGATGGCAACAGCAGAGCATTAAACTACCTGTACAATGATTCTAAGGGTAAGACCTTGTGCAACTGTACAGATGGCTCATCTGCTGGTAAAGCTAGGCTACCACCACCCATAGGTCTAATAGTGAGTTTGGCCCAGACTCGGAGGAATAGTGAGGCCTGAGGCATGTCCGGTGTGAGCATGAATAAGAGGAAGTTTAGTTGACCCTAGCCTCAGAAGGGCCTGGGAGCAAGGCAGTGAACTGTAGGAAACCTGGGTCCTGACCCGCTAAGGAGTTAAGTAAATTATTTTCTGCATGTCACGGTCTTTGCATTATCCAGGAGCCTACAGGGCATCTCCTTAAAATGGACTCCACTTGTGCTGTGGACTTTTGGAAAAGAACTTCACAGAATAGCCACAGGAAGAGCCCAGCTTCCTCTCCAGGGGACACATGATGGGTTACAGAAGGGGACAGCTGTGCCTAGCAGGGGAGGGTGACCATGGGCAAATAAACATGAAACAACGTGATAAGGGCTACAAGAGATGTGCACTAAGCACCAGGGAAATGCTGAAAAGAGAATGATGGTTTTCTCTTGGGAGAGATTCAGAGAAAACTCCACAGCAGTAAGGAGATAACATCAGGATGACCCTGGAAGAAAGCATGGCTGTTAGCTAATGGGCAACATCATGAGAAGAGAGACAAAGTAAGTTGTCATAGACAAACATGCTTTGTCGTGGCCTTGGCTCTCAGGTATTTCAAAACTACCCACAAAAGGTTGCCCTGTCCTTACTCTGATGTGGGATGTTCTTTGTTCTGATTTGGGGGAAATGACTCATTGACAAACCGAGGGTGAATTAATGAAACAGTGTGCTTTTAGACTTCTTTGTAAAGATGTTTTTCAGAGTTTATGTCAGGTCAGCACTAGGCCTGAAGAATGACCCACTCAGGCTATTTATGGCAAGCAACTTCATCCTCAGTGGGCCTGAGACAACTCAGTTGACACTACTTTTGCTGAGTTTCCAAAATTTCACAAAAGATTTTAAAAAATAAATATGTGTGTGTGCGCACGCGCGCATTCAACGAATAAACACTGTCAGCAATGAAAGCAGATGAAGCATTCACAGCAGAGCAATGCCTGCATTTCTAATGTCACCTACACCTTTGCCTTTTGTTCCGGAGTCTGTCTCAGTGGTATCCGTCTTCACCGGTACAAACCTGGACATCTGTTTGAGTTGCCCCAGAAAGAATACACACACGCTAACACTAAGTGAGCAGCACAGACTCGGCTAACACTTTGCAGGAGAAGATGGAAAAGGAAGGCGGCATCACTCACCCCGGAACAAACAACACAACACTTTCACTTCTCAAGATCTTTCTTCTGCTTTGGAAGCTCTAGGAGTTTCTCTTGCTCCTTTTCCACACAGGTCCCAGATTCCTCTTGTCCCCAGCACCACCCCCAACTCTCAATTCCTTGCCCTTTTATTGTACCGAGCAACTCCAGTTCTGTCTCATCTCTTACTCCAAATTAATTTGTCTAGACTTGGAACAGGATCCGCACTTCTTAGAAGTTAGACTGATGACCGCTTTTGTCCTTGGGGGGTCTCCTTCCTTATCCCAAATGTCTTATCAATGTGTTTACCCCAAACAAGCAAACATTGTGCATTCCCAAGAGGAATTCTGATGAATTCAAGTATCTCCTTAACAGAAGAACAGAAGTGCTTCTTTATAGAGGTTGGAATTATGCATACTCCCTTGAGTTTATACAGAAGTGTTCCTTCTATATTTACAGAGAGACAGCAGAACTGTTACCAAGCAAAGTTTTACCCACAACTACTGCCTCAAGAAAATCCAGCCAGGCCTATAAGATATTAGGGTCACTGCATTTGCAAGATTAGGTTGTATCTTTGCTTTGAGATCTCAGTAACTGACAGGAGGAAGGTGGTATATGCAAAATGAGCTTTCTGGAGTCTGGGCCCATTTGTCATGTATGGGGTGGGGGTGGGGGAGTCTTTTTGCAGAAAAGCCTATCTTTTTAAAAGCATTTTCTTTTTTTTTAATTTTTTTTAACATTTATTTATTTTTGAGAGACAAAGAGAGGTAGAGCATGAGCAGGGGAGGGGTAAAGAGAGAGAGAGAGAGAGAGAGAGAGAGAGATACAGAATCTGAAGCAGCCTCCAGGCTCTGAGCTGTTTGTCAGCACAGAGCCTGACGTGGGGCTCCAACTCACAAACTGCAAGACCATGACCTGAGCCAAAGTCAGACGCTCAACCGACTGAGCCACCCAGGCACCCCTTTGAAAGCATTTTCTATTCCTGAGGCACATGGGTGGCTCAGTTGGCTAAGCGTCTGACTCTTTGTTTTGGCTCAGGTCATGATCTCATGGTTCATGAGTTCAAACCCCAGAGTCCTGTGCTGACAGCATGAAGCTTACTTGGGATTCTCTCTCTCCCTCTTTCTCTGTCCTTCCCCTACTCATGCATGTGTGCTCTCTCTCTCTCTCTCTCAAAATAAATATTTTTAAAAAAAAAAAAAAGCATTTTCGGGGCGCCTGGGTGGCGCAGTCGGTTAAGCGTCCGACTTCAGCCAGGTCACGATCTCGCGGTCCGTGAGTTCGAGCCCCGCGTCGGGCTCTGTGCTGACAGCTCAGAGCCTGGAGCCCATTTCAGATTCTGTGTCTCCCTCTCTCTCTGCCCCTCCCCTGTTCATACTCTGTCTCTGTCTCAAAAATAAAATAAAACGTTAAAAAATTTAAAAAAAAAAATTTAAAAAAAGCATTTTCTGTTCCTAGAACATTTCCTTCAACAAGTACCTCTTGCCTAACCTTGTCATCGGCTTCCCATTAGCTTGCAGTATAAAGACCAGAATTCAGGCCCTCCGCTATTTGACCCAACTTTATCTCTGACCACTCCCCAAAAGGACTCTCTGCTTCTTCCCATCTAACCAAGTGCCACTTCAGCAGGTTCGCCTCCCTGTCTTGCTCCTCTGCCTAAAATGCTTTCTTCTCTGCCTACCAAAGTCCCATCTATCTGCTAAGTACATGCATTTTTTCTTTTTCTTTTTTTAACGTTTATTTATTTTGACAGAGAGAGAGAGAATGAACAGAAGAGGGACAGAGAGAGAGAAAGAATCCCAAGCAGACTCTGTGCTGCCAGCACAGACCCGACACAGGGCTCAAACCCATGAACTGTGAGATCATGACCTGAGCCGAAATCAAGAGTCAGATGACCAACCGACTAAGCCACCCAGGTGCCCCACGTGTATTTTTTATTATTTTACTTTATTTTTTTATCCTTATTTGTGTGCAATGAATATGTATTGCTAATGGTACCCTTAAAGTTGTTTTAATTTTTTAAAAACACTTAGCTCAATTTCCAAAAAACAGTTTAAATTTTCCTTCCAGCATAATTATCCCAATTGGGAGAAACATTAATAATAATAATAATAATAATAATAACAACTAACATTTATGAATACCTGCAGTGAGCCCACCTCTGTGCCAAGTGTTTGTTTATAAATACATTAGCTCATTGACTCTCCACAGCTACCCTATGAGACGTTCCCAATGTACAGGTTAGAAAACTGAGGCTTTACGAGGTAATGTAGCTTACACAGGTCTCCCTGCTGGCACGTGTCAGAGGGGGGATATGAATCCAGCTAATCTCCCAGTTTCTGCCCTTAACAACCACTTGCCTTTAGCTGATCTAAAAGGCAAGAGGCAGGGGCTGCCTTTGTATTGTAGATAATTGCATATTTGTCATTACTCCTTCTATACTGTAACTTCCTTGAAAGCATTTTGGGCGATATTCAGAGCACAAAATTCTACACATAATAAATGCATTTGATTTTCCAAACGAGAAAAGATACACCCAGAGAGATCAAGCAACTTGCCAAAGTCCCACAGCCATTCTGAGAGAGCTGGGATTAGAAACCAGTAAGTCCTGATTCAGCCCTGGTAACTTTCCATTACAAGCACTGTTAGTGTCTCATATATATTTATTGAGTGGATTATTTCTGGGGTTCACGTTATCTGATCCCCTTCTGGCCATATGATTTGGTCATATTCGCAAATTAGTTTGAATATTGATAATTACTAGAAATCCAAATTATTATTTGATAACTCAGTTTTTTGTATAGGTTAAGTTGGCTTGATAAGATTTAATGCCTAATACAACAGAATTCTCTGCCGATATTCATTTTATTAATGGAAAATAATTTTAAAGCATTGCAAAAAATAGTGTCTGCACCAGTAGTGGTAAAAGGTGCTGCATGAAAGATTTGCTTAATTAAACTGAATGTCAGATGTTTATTAGAAGACACATGTTTACAGTTAATCATCAACAATACCTAAACTGAAAATATGTTATATATGTATATATTCTACGACTGATATTGTTGAAAAGTTATCTTTTTGGGGCGCCTGGGTGGCGCAGTCGGTTAAGCGTCCGACTTCAGCCAGGTCACGATCTCGCGGTCCGTGAGTTCGAGCCCCGCGTCAGGCTCTGGGCTGATGGCTCAGAGCCTGGAGCCTGTTTCCGATTCTGTGTCTCCCTCTCTCTCTGCCCCTCCCCCGTTCATGCTCTGTCTCTCTCTGTCCCAAAAATAAATAAACGTTGAAAAAAAAAAAATTTTTTAAAAAAAAGAAAAGTTATCTTTTTTAAGTTATACACACACACACACACACACACACCCAAAAAATACTGAATAGAATAATTCTGTTTGCCACAGAAACCTTCAGGGCTTAACCACTTTCCCACAGACAGCTGGAAACCCTGACTCTGGCCTGTGTCCTATTCAAGGAACATACATAAAACCAAGGTTACCAGAATTATACAGACGATCCCTTTGAGGGCATACATTGCAAGTGAATAAAGAGAAAACTTTCTGATCTTTAAAAAAATTACACAAGTAATATATGTTCATTATTTTGAAAATTAGTGAAGAAAAATAAAATCATCCACAATCCCGTTACCATGTGATAATCATCATAAACATGTTTATGTATCCTCTTCCAGATTTTTTTCTATGTACATAAATGCATTTTCTTCACACAAAAAAATGGGATTATACTTTACACACAGTTTTATTAACTGCCTTTTTTCCTTAACATATGGTTAATCTCTTTTTCCAACACAAAGTTTGCATACACATTGCTGCTTAATGTCCACATCGTATAGCATTGTATATTTGCTCCACAATGTGAAATAGATGTAGACACATGACCACAGGACACACGAGTAAGATGACCTGTCTGGAGACTTTGGGCTGAGGTACTAGGATGAGATATTGTAGCAAATGCTCTTATTGCCCCACTTTCTTTGAGTCCCCTTCTCTGTTCTCCTACAGCTGCAGGGTCCAGCTCTTCTATGTAATACCTCAGAGGGTCCCCACTGGGACTGAACAGTTACCCATAGCTGACGATAGGTTTAGTCTATTAACAGAATATATTCCTGTTACTAATCTCTCTCCCACATGGAGAACAGATGGTACCACAAATTACCACCCCATCAAGTTACCTGTATATTTATTCAGCATCCATCCACCTTGGATGGCAAGGGATCCATCTCTCTCTGGTCTCCACCCCTCTTGTCTTCCCAGTTGGATGCCCTCAAGCTCTCCCACCTCTCAGTTCTGCCCCGAGGGCCCCAGCGCCAACTTAATAAAAACTAAAGCTGTGAGTGGAACTCCTGACTCTATCCAGGCAAGGAGCATCAGGTCGTGAGGAAGTTTTAGATCTTTTTTGTTGGTGGTGGTTATTTATTTATTTGTTTGTTTATTTATTTTTGAGAAAGAGAGTGCACATGTGCGCGCGCACGCACACACACACACACACACACACACACACAGGAATGCACACAGGAGTGGGGCAGAGAGAGAAAGAGGGAGGGACAGAATCCCAAGCAGGTTCCCTGATGTCAGCACAGAGGTGGGCTCGAACTCACCAACTGTGAGATCATGACCTGAGCTGAAATCAAGAGTCGGATGCTTAACGGACTAAGCAACCGAGGTGCCTTAGATCTTTTATAGTAATTATTAGATATTCTTCAGAATAAAATATCTACAGGGGCACCTGGGTGGCTCAGTTGGATGAGCCTCCGACTCTTGATTTCAGCTCAGGTCATGATCCCGGGTTGTGGGATCAAGCTTGGCAGAGTATAGAGCCTGCTTAAGATTTTCTCTCTACCTCTGCCCCTCTCCCCGACTCATGCCCATGAGTGTGTGCTCTCTTAAAAAAAAAAGAAAAAGAAAAAGAAAGAAAGAATACAACATCTACAAAGCAAACAGGCCTTTCTCTTGCTAATATTGGCCACATCCAATAGCACTGCATTTCACATACTTCAATTCCAATCCTTGCTCTACTGATTTCCTGAGTGTTCTATTAGTATTTCTCACTTTTTAAAAATTTATGAGGCTGCATATGCAATAATACCTACAAAATTGTGTGTTTTGTTACACTGGTTATATTTTTTACTAATTATAACCAACACATCACTACTAAAATAAAAAATGCTCATCCAGGTACCACCTGAAATCATCCCACTGGTACAAATACCACAATTTGGAAAACACTATATTGAGTAAATAAAAACCACAGACTCAACATTTTAAGTAAGGCTCTGCTGTTTAGGAAAATCTGTAGGCAAGAAAAAAGAATACACACGCAGCAGTGTTTCCACTCCCCAGTCTTCCTGGTAGCTTCAAACACAATGCTATTACACATCTTTATGCGAAACAAATATGCAGAACCAGCTTACTGACTTGAATAAGCCATATAAAGGGTCTCTTCCAAGAACTGTTTTTCTCTCCAGTCAAGGGTCTCTTGGACTCAGGGGACCTGTGGAGGCCTCACAGGGCCAAGGGGAACAAGTACTTCCAGCATGAGAGGGGATGTAAAATTTCCCTCGGCTCACAAACTTACTTGTCACAGCACTATTCCAACAAAATCTCTGTAGTCTCCCTTCCTTTGTCTTGCCAAAGGTCTCCTCCCTACCATGAGAAGGCAAGGAGCGGGGGCGGGGGGGGGGGGATAAGAAAGAAAAAGGGAGGGATGAGAGAATCCCATCTTGCCCCTTATGAGTTGCACGGTCTCAGTCAGTCCCCAGGACTTGTTGCATCTTGGTTTCCAGAACAGAAAATACTGCCAACACACAGCACCCTGGCCATGCTGTGATATCAAGGCAGAGTTCAGACAAAACCCAGTGGCAGTCTTTGGAGGAGGGCGCCCAACTCCTCTCTGATAACTGACATCAGTCATCAGTAGGTATTGAGGTAGAAATGACCTCGCAGGACGCCCTGCCAAATTAGTAGAGCAGCCTGCTACAGTCCACAGCATGTGCCTACAGCTTCCAAATGCACCATCTCCTCCATCTCCCCCACATCTAGCCATCACGTTTCTCCTGCACGTCAAAAGAATTAGCCAGCTGGAAAATGAAGTGAATTTTTTACCTATCAAGTATGTAAAGGCACCTCAAATTTTGGGGGGCGTTTTTATTATTATAAATGTAGCAGATGCTTAATGTAGAAATTTAATCCTTTTAAATTTTAAGTTTTTTTAATCCGCTAGGTGTATAAAAGAGAAAGGAAAAAATAATATCTCAAATTAAAATCATTTTTGCTATTCTAGTATTCTCTCCAGTTTTTTTTTCTGTGCATTTCACATCCTCAAAAATGGAACCATATGTTCAATTTTTATATAAATATTTTTAGTAGAAATATTTATTATTCTTATAGCTAAAGTATGATGTGTTTATTAGAGAGAACATCACAATAATAAAGATAAAAATAAAAATAACCACTCATGATCCCACCACCCCAAGACAACAAGAATTAGTATATTTATTATTTTAGGTATAGTCTTTTTTTTTTACCCTGATTCATGTACTTAATTTTCTCCACAAGTGTTAAAATTTTTTGTAAACATCATTTGGTTGTGGAAAGGTCATAATTAACTTCTTTAAAATGTAGGCTTATTGAAATATACTTTCTGTATAATAAAATTCACCATTTTTAGGTATACAGTACCATGAGTTTTGACAAATATAAATAGTTGTGTAACCACCACCAAAATTGACATATGTTTGAGCGAAGTGGGGGGCAGAGGGAGAAGGAGAGAGAAAATCTTAAGCAGGCCCCATGCCCAGCCCAGAGCCAGACGTGTGCTCAATCTCATAACCCTGAGATAGTGACCTGAGCTGAAACCAAGAGCTGGATGCTTAACTGACTGAGCCACCCAGGCTCCCCAAATAGCTTATACTCTTATGTCTACAAAAACCTGCACATAGGGGTGGCTGGCTTGCTCAGTCAGTAAAGCATGTGAATCTTGATCTCGGGATTATAAACTTGAGCCCCATGTTGGGTGTAGAGATTACTTAAAAAATAAAATCTTTAAAAAAAAAACCTGCACATAACTGTTATATCAGCTTTATTCATAATTCCCCAATGTTGGAAGTAACCAAGATGTCCTTCAATGGGTAAATGTATAAACAAACTGTGGTACATCTATTCAATGGGATATTATTTCGGGGATAAAAAGATAGGAGTCCTCAAGCCACAAAATAACATACAGAAAGCTTAAATGCATATTCCTCAGTGAAAGAAGTCAGCTTGAAAATCATGATTCCAATAGACAGCATTCCTTTATAGATTGATAGATTTTATATATGAGATATATATATGACTTATTGCCAGGGGTTGAGAGGAGGAAAGGAGTGGTAAATAGGTAGATAACAGGTGATTTTTCAGGGCATTGAAACTATTCTGTATGATACTGTAATGCTAGATACATAACATCAAAAGTTTAGCAAAGGGGCACCTGGGTGGCTCAGTTGGTTAAGCCTCAGGTCATGATCTCACAGCTCATGAGTTTAAGCCCCTCATAGGGCTCTATGCTGACAGCTCAGAGCCTGGAGCCTACTTCAGATTCTGTGTCCCTCTCTCTGCCCCTCCCTCTCTCTCTCTCTCTGTCTCTCCAAAATAAACAAACTTTAAAAAAATTTTTTTTTAAGAATTTGGCAAAACCTATAGAACAACACAATACAAAGAGTGAACTGTAATGTAAATTACGGACTTCGGCCAATAATATATTAACATTGGTTCATCAGTTAAAACAAATGAACTACATCAATGTAAGATGCTAACAATATGAGAAACTGCTGGTGTTAAAGGGGAATACATGGAAACTCTCTGTACTTTTGTTCAATTCTTTTAAACCTAAAACTGCTCTAAGACATAAAGTACATTCATTTTATTTATAGATATCCATATATGCAAATCAATTAAATATAAGTGAACAAGTGAACCTCTCCCTACAAAAAAGAATCACTCTCTGAAAGACTTTCTATCAGCTTGAAATAGTCCTCTGTATGGGGTAATAGTGCAATAATAAACAAGAGATCCTAAGAAAGCAAGAGAAAGAAAAAGTGAGGCAGGCATAATGAGGTATTTTATTTTATTAGATTAAAAAACAGAAAGCCAGTAGAAACTAGGAGGAAAGAGGGGGAAAATATAGAAAAGGATTGGGCAAAGATCAGATAATAAGAGAAGCAGGTGAAGAAGGGAGAATGTCAAGAGCTCCAAAGTCAAGGCAGGAAAGAGATCTCTCAGGACTAGACATCTCTTCATTTGATGACAGTGTTCTGGTACAAGGCTGGAGCCCAGAGGAGGGAGGGACTCAGGAGATGACAGCCCAGGGACCAGGGCCATGGTAGTGCATGGGCAGCAGTGTGTGGGCAGTGATAGACTTCCTGCAGACCTCAAGGATGATCTTGAAGGCTCAAGCAAGTGCACAAGCTAGGTCTCTCTAACAGGTTCCCAGTGTCATCAGCCAGACCCCAAGACTTGACCTTTACTGCCCACCTGCTTGTACTCACTAACCTCCATCTTACATTTTTCCTTAAGGTCTTCTTACTGGCTAGCCTCTTAACTCAGCCAGATGGAACCCAAAACCACCCCTCATGTGACTACTGCCCTGATAAGACCTGCAGCCAGCCCAGACCACCCAGACCCATTTGAGCTAAATACCTGGCTCACAGCTGTGCAGATGGAGTGCGAAGTGACCCCAGGAACGACCCGCAATTGCCCTTACCTCATTATAATACTAAAATCTCCACCCAAGGAGGAACCTCAGCCTCATTTACATAATCATACAAGTGAGTATAAGCATGTTTCTTTAAGGCGCCTGCATGATCTTACACCCACCTCTACATTCCATAACATGGCTTCCCTATCTAAATATTTATGCTAGGGGCACCTGGGCGGCTCAGTGGGTTGAGTGTCCCATTCTAGATTTCCACTCAGGTCAGGATCCCATGCTGGGATGGAGCCCTGCATTGGCTCTGTGCTGAATGTGATTTGAGATTCACTTTCTCTCTCTGCTCCCTCCCCCTGCCTCTCTCTCAAGTAAAAAAAATAAATAAATTTTCATCCTAACCCTAAACAAAAGGTACCCATTCACCCTCTATCAGGAAGTCATGGCTTTGGAAGCCATTCCCCGTGGTCTCCTTATTTGCTGCCAATTGTTTTCTTTGCGGGAAAACTCACCTGGTGTAGTTTCTGTGACTCCCAAAAAGCAAACTCACGCTGGTTCCGTTACACCAGTACAGGGCTGGGCAATGGGTCCTTCAGAACAGCGGGGGGGAGTTTGGAGGGCTACCCTTAGGAACCCATTCTTCAAATGTCATACCATCACTAAAGGTGATGAAATTACATGAGCAGTGAGAAGTGTGGAAGACAGACTCAGTCCCAGCACAGGGGTCAAGGTTGAAACAGTGGAAGCAGGAAGAAGTACTTCTCCAATGACATTCTCTGCCTTGGGGCCCCAGCTCCCCAACCAGGGGCACTGTCACCGAATGACAAGTGGTCATGTGCCCTGGGAACTCCTGCTTCCGGCAAACCTGCTTCTTTCTGGCAGCCTCGAGCTACTTAGGCTGTAAGCAGAAAGAGTTAGGAGTCCCCAGAAAAAGAAAGGTGAGACATAGCTTTTGTGACACAGGAGAAGTCATTTTAGGCCTCCAGCTATTTCCCCCAGTGATCTGTGCCCTCCTTGCCCAAACACATTTCCTACAGAACTTTCTGGGAGGTGTCAGAATTACAAAGAAATGCAAAAACCACAGTAGTTAAGGATTTTCAGGGAACAAAGGGAATGCAAAAACTAACAGTCTCCACCAGGCCAGGAAATAGAATATCAGAGACAATAAATCAGTGGTGCTATTTCAACAGTAAGCAAGACCCTGCATTCCTTACCCGAGATAAGAAACCCAAGACCCCATCCAGTTTATACTGGCTTTCAGAGCACACCCACAGCCCCTTCTCTTTGTCCCATAATTACCTCTGTTTCATTATAAAGTCTCTACCCTAGAAAGAGTACAAGCTTCATTAACATAAGGTTGCATTTACAGGCATGTTTTCTAAGTACGCCTGTGCAGTGTTACACCAGCCTTTACCACAGTGAAAAATCTCCCTTTTCTGAATAGTCACCCTAAACCCTAAATTTAAAAAGCTGCTCACCCCTGCTTGAGGAGTCATGGCTTTGGAAGTTAGTCCCCATGATCTCCTTATTTGTTGCAAATAAGGTTTCCTTTGTGTGACAACTCCAGCTGTTGTGGTGTTGTAACTCTCCAAGGAGCTTGTGGGGTTTCAGAGTGATGGGGGGGCGCAGAGCCAATGGCCATTGTCAAGCTATCGTTATTTTTCCCCCTAGGAAAGCATTAACATTAAGACAGTAGGGAGTTCCTGGAGAAAGTTTTATTCTGCCTGCCTCAAGTATTTGTCAGTGGGCTGCAGGTTATAAGGAAATTTAATTTTACCTGCCATTTCCTTCTTGCCTTTGTTCCGCATATCACTATGGAGGGGAGGGTGGTGTTGGGGCTTTAGGTTTCTGGAGATTAGGCTATTGATAAGATTGCCTTTTTCTTGTAGTTTACTAAGATATTTGGAAACTGATGGAGACTCAGGCTTGCATGACTATGATCTCTATCAGTCAACCATTTGTTCCCCTTTCCTTTGTTCATGGGCAGCCAGGAGTGCCTGAGGAATGTCACAGTATCCCACCTGGGGCAGGGGGAGAGAGGGGTAGGGGGTAGGTTTGCAGGGTATCAACTTGCCTTTTGCTCCCTCATCAAAGCAACTCACCAACTCACTTTAGTTGGGCTACAGTATGTCATCTTATGATGAAGATAAATTGGGCCCCTCTGTGATCTTGGTCTCACTGAGCAGTTCTTCCTGGGTCAGTGGCCACTCACACTGGGGCTCTTCCACTCCCTGACTCTCCTGGACCCAAGGGTATGTTTGTGTGTGTGCTCAGTCAGAGACTGACACATGGACTTCAAACTGTCAGAGCCCTCATCCTGCGGTCCCAGCCATAGCAGTGCCTTCGGAGAACTGCCAACAGTGCTGACCTTTGGAGTTCTCAAGCTCTTGGGAGGCCCCTCATAGGTTTAGTGACTCAGTGCTTCCTCCTTGGCTCTCTGGCTTCTGCACGCTGATGTCAAAGCCAAGGCACACCTCTTCCACTGTGTCGGATTGTTCTCTTGATACTCATCACCTCCAGATTCTTCTGTGAAACCCCCAGATGCCATCTGGTAGAACTCCTCTTCCTCCTCTGCCTCCACAAGCCCAGAAAGCTGGTTCTTTGAGGTCACATTGTTACAGCAAATACTCGGCCCCCAGGAAGAGACAAGCGACGCGCACTTGGGGAATCAGAAAAGAGTATTTCTTTCACACCAGTGCTGGCCCAGCAGAGTCACCTCCAAAGGCTGAGCACCTGCTGGGTTTTACCGATCCTTTATATATGTGTGCTTCCAGGTTGGGCAGGACTAGTACAGTCAAGCTTCTTGTTCCTGGCTGCCGGCTGATATAAGGGGCAAGCCAGATTACAGAAGCCAAAAGCATGCAAAGGGAGTATCGGCCTCGGACATCTGGCTGGCCCTTTTTTTTATCTGCTCTTACCGGCTTTCCTTCTCAGGATCGCCTTCCAAGTCTGCAGCACCACCAGTACCCCCTCAAGCCAGCATAGTTAGACAGAGGAACAAGGGCAAAGTCACACAGTGGGTCAGCACATTATGTCAAAGGACACAGGGCTGAAGTAAAGCAATGGAGGAAAGGAAGTTGAAGGAGGTGAGATAAGAGAGACACCCAGGGCCAAATCACTTAGGCATGGGTAGGGACTTTGGATTCTAAGAATGATGGGAAGCCATTGAAGTGTTTTGAGCAGAAGCGAGTTGTGATTGATTTACATTTTAACTGGATCACTCTGGTAAATGTTTAGCCAATAGGAGAATATGATAGACAGCCTCTAAAATGGTTCTCAGCAATTCCTGCCTCCTCATGTGAGTGCAGAGACATTGTGATTTATATGTAATTTAATAATAAATATACTTTTGGTCTTCCTGGTGTTCCTGAACAGAGTTCCTAATACCCTTGGAATCTCCTAAGTGATAAGAGTGATTAAGGTGTCTTTTGTTATTCATAACAACCCCTTCCAACCACACCTCAGTTTATGTTAACAAGGTGATTAAGAGAAAACCCCTGAGTAACCTAAGGATGGGGACTGGTTGCCAGGGGAACCAAATATGATTACAGGGTTGGAACTTTCAGCCCCATCCAGCTCCAGAAAGAGAGGCTCGAGATGGAATTCAATCATCAACAGCCAATGATTTAATCAACCATGCCTATGTGATGAAGCCTCCATGAAAACCCAAGAGGATAAAGTTCAGAAAACTTCTGGGTGTGGGAACATGTGTAGCTCCTGGGAGATTGGCACCGTGGAGAGGGCACGGAAGCTCTGCACTCCTTCCTACGTACCTTGGCCTCTGCCTCTCTTCCATCTAGCAGTTCTTGAGTTATATCCTTTTGTAACAAACCAGTAGTTTAGTAAATAAATGCTTTCCTGAGTTCTGTGAGCCTCTCTAGCAAATTAATTGAACCAGAGGAGGGAGTGGTGGGAACTTCCGATTTATAGTCAGTTGTTCAGAAGCACAGGTAACAACCAGGTTTTTTGATAGGCTCCTGACAGCATGGTTGTTTTGTCTTGTGAAACTGAGCCCTCAACCTGTGGGATCTGAAGCTATCTCCAGGTACAGGCATACCTTGGAGATATTGTGGCTTTGGTTTCAAACCACAGCAGTAAAGCAAATATCGCAATAGAGTGAGTCAAATGGGTTTTTTGGTTTCCCAGTGTATATAAAGTTATGTTTACACTACACCGTAGTCTATTAAGTGTGCAATAGTATTATGTCCTTTAAATTTTTTTTTTACATTCCTTAATTTAAAAATATGGGGCACATGAGTGGCACACTCAGTTGAGCACCTGACTTCGGCTTAGGTTGTGATCTCACAGTTTGTGAGTTCGAGCCCCACATCAGGCTTGGTGCTATCAGCCTGTTAGTGCAAAGCCTGCTTTGGATCCTCTGTCCCCCTTTCTCTCTGTCCCTGCCCCACTTATGCTCTCCCTCTCAAAAATAAATAAATAAAAACAAAAAATAATTATATATATATTTTTGTTTGTTTGTTTGTTTGTTTCTGGGACACCTGGGTGACTCAGTTGGTTAAGTGTCCAACTCTTGATTTGGGTTCAGGTCATGAGCTCACAGTTTATGGGATCCAACCATGTTGAGCTCTGTGCTAATAGCATGGAGTCTGCTTGAGATTCTCTCTCTCTCTCTCTCTCTCTCTCTCTCTCTGCCCCTCCCCCACTTGTGTGCACACTCGCTCTCTCAAAATAAACAAATAAACTGTAAAAAAAATAAAAATAAAAAAATATTGCGAAAAAATGCTAACTGTCATCTGAGCTTCTAGTGAGTCATAATCACTGATCACAGGTCACCATAAAAATATAATAATGAAAAGTTTGAAATATTGCAATACCAAAATGTGCCACCAAGACACAAAGTGAGCAACTGCTGTTGGAAAAATGGTGCTAATAGACTTGGCTAATACAGGGTTGCCACCACGCTTCAATTTGTAAGAACCATAAAACAAAAAACAAAAAAAAAGCAAGCAGTATCTGCAAAGTGCAATAAAGCAAAAGACAGTAAAATGAGGTATGCCTGTAGATAGTGTCAGAACTGAGTTACTCTGTAGGACACCCAGCTGGCGTCACAGAATTGCCTGATATGTGGAAAGCCCACACATCTGTTGTCAGAAGGGTGTGGGTGTAACAATTTTGTGAGAGTAAAGGAGAGACAGACACAAAAGAGGAAATGAGCTTTTCCATTCCCCTTGAATGTGGGCTGGGCCTAGTTATTGCTTCTGACAAGTAGAATAACGTAAAAGTAATTCTAGCCCACTTCCATTAGGTTTCAAAAGACCTAGACTTTCTTCTTACTCTGCATCTCTCATTTGCTCTACCTCTCAGAGCCCTCGCCTAGGGGAAGCCTTTGCCTTGTTGAGAGAAGGCCTATGGAGAGGTCCATGTGACAAGGACTGACATCTACAGCCAATAGCCAGTGAGGACCTGAGGCCTTCTCACAGCCAGGTGAGCAAACTTGGAAGCAGATTTTCCCCCAGTGGTTTTGAAATGACTGCAGCTCAGCCAACCCCTTGACTGCAACCTCTTGAGAGACCCTGAGTCAGAGGGCTCTGCTAAGCCATGACTGGGTTCCTGACCCTCGAAACCTTCCTGAGATGATAACTATTTGTTGTTTTAAGCAGCTAAGTTTTGGGGTACCTTGTCAGGCAGCAATAGAGAACCAATACAGAGGACAAGCTTGAAAGCAGGAAGACCAGGTTTTATAGGACATTAAAATGGTCCATCCCCAGTGGTGATAATGGTAGTTGTGGACTAAGCATGTAGCAGTGGCCACAGTTAGAACTGGTTGAACTGAAGATGACTTTTGCAAAGTACTGGGCACTTAGTAATGACTGAACGAATGTTTATACTATTTCTACTCCTTCATAAGAATTAACCTAAGCAACTGACAGGATGGGATAAGATATTTGCAAATGGCATATAAGATAAAGGGTTTGTATCCAAAATCTATAAAGAATTTACCAAACTCAACATCTGAAAAACAAATAATCCAGTGAAGAAATGGGCAGAAGACATGAATAGACATTTTTCCAAAGAAGACATCCAGATGGCCAACAGACACATGAAAAGATACTCAACATCACTCATCATCAGGGAAATACAAATCAAAACCACACTGAGATACCACCTCAGACCAGTGAGAGTAGCTAAAATTAACAACTCAAGCAACAACAGATGTTGGCAAGGATGTGGAGAAAGAGGATCTCTTTTGCATTGTTGGTGGGAATGCAAGCTGGTGCAGCCACTCTGGAAAACAGTATGGAGGTTCCTCAAAAAATTAAAAATAGAACCACCCTATGACCCAACAATAACACTTCTAGGAATTTATCCAAAGGACACAGAAGTGCTGATTCATAGGGGCACGTGTGCCTCAATGTTTATAGCAGCGCTTTCAAAATAGCCAAATTATGGAAAGAGCCAAATGTCCACCAACTGATGAATGGATAAGGAAGATGTGGTTTATATATGCAATGGAATAGTACTTGGCAATGAGAAAGAATGAAATCCTGCCATTTGCAGCAATGTAGATGGAACTGGAGGGTATAATGCTAAGTGAAATAAGTCAGTCAGAGAAAGACAGATATCATATGTTTTCACTCATATGTGGAACTTGAGAAACTTAACAGAAGATCATGGGGTAAGGGAAGGGGAAAAATAGTTACAAACAGAGAGGGAGGGAGGCAAACCATTAGAGACTCTTAAATACAGAGAACAAACTGAGGGTTGATGGGGGAGAGGAAAATGGGTGATGGGCATCGAGGAGGGCACTGGTTGGGATGAGCACTGGGTGTTGTATGTAAGTGATGAATCGCAGGAATCTACCCTCCAAAACCAAGAACACACTGTATACACTGTATGTTCATGTTAGCCAACTTGACAATAAACTATATTTAATTAATTAATTAGTTAAATTAAAAAAAAAAAAAGGAATTAGCCTAAGCTAGGACTAGAATTTCTAGAAAGACTTCATTGATTGACCCAGTTTAGGAGATGCCATGATACAGTAAAAGGTTATGTAGCAGAATTCAAATGACTCAAAAATCTACATACCTGTTATGGGTTGGATTGTGTCCCCCCCACCCCCTAAAAGAAGTTGTGTGGAAGCTGTAATCCCCCATATCTCACAGTGTAGCCTTACTTGGAAATAGAGTCCTTGTGGATGTAACGGAGAGAATAAATTGCTGTTATTTAAAGGCATTCAGTTTTTGGTACTTTGCCATGGTGACCCTAAGAACCTAGTACAATACCTATAGATGATCGCTCTTCTCTATCCCCTGCCTTTCTAGGTTGTAAGATTCCGAAGTCAACCATCAAATCTCAACCTTTAGCTCCGATACAGCCACACATTCATAAAGATGGTTGGGGAATGCTTCCCAGCAATGATGATGATGATTTACTTTTCTTTTGTTGTTTCCAATACACAAAAGATGAATCTGTGCTGAACACATCAGAAATCTTTCCAATTATTGCTAATGGGTGACCAGCCTCTGGTTCATTCCACGGCAAATGAGGCCACTAAGAAGTTATCAGTAAGGGATTTATGTTTTAGTAGCATGTTTAATTATGATACAACCACGACTGTCTCTTACACAGGAATTTAGCATGCAAGATTTACAGCTCTTAGCACAATTTTGGCCTTTGTTGTCTCAAAGAGCCTGGTTTCTGTTTTATTGGACTATCAACCTCTGTTAGATTGTGTCAGACTGCCCCCTACTGTTTTGGCCTCATAATCTCATCCTGGCTGCTACTGTTTTGAGTTGGTTTTCAGAACGTGTTTTTTATCAGCGTGGTGAAACCTGCCCACCCTCATGCCCCAAAGAACACTGAGAACATTAGAATGGTGTGGGGGAAGGTGAGGGCTCTTATTTTTTTTCTTTTAATAAAACCTGAACAACCACAAAATATATATGTTGGGGGAGGGTGTTTCAAAACACATCATCTGACTGGCTTAAGCTTGCAAGAGAACTTAAGTTTCTGGAATAAGAGATCAGATTCTTTTCTTATTTCTTGAGGGTGGCAAACACCTTCAAAAGATATGCTGTCTTTTCATGATATGACAACAGGGAAATTTTTTTTAAGAAAAGCTGATGAAATTTTAACTAATCCAACCAGCCAGAGGAAAGCAATATTACAAAAGGCACCTCAAAGGAAGGGTGGGATTTCTTTTCTGCTTCAAAGATGCTTCTGTGTGATGCTGTGAAAAGGTGGCCCTCCGGGGGTGGGGTTGGGTCAGAGCTCAGCAAATACCCATGTGGCCTCCCCCAGCTTCCTCTCTGCTGTCCCTCCTATGCTCACCCACCACTGGGCATGTGGATGGGGGCAGCCAGGAAGAAAGTAACAGAGGTCAGAGAAAGGGTGTAGGAATGTATCAGTAAGGAAGAACTAATGAACCCGGAAATGCGTATTTGGGCTTTATAACACAAATCTGTTCTCAAGGTATCTGGGGGGGCCCCCAAAAGCAAAAGCTAATCACCCAGAACAAACCGCAACCTGCATCATTTCACTTGTATCCAACCCATGTTGCTCTCCCTCCAGGCCCTCCCGTGGATGCCTGGCTGCACTGATCTCAGAACCACACTTCTGTGTGACCACATGCAGCCTCCTTCCATGGATATGTGGCTTTTTGACATACATAGCAGTCTTGCTATAACTAGCTCTCAGGAGAATCTCATTTCCTGTGAGCCCTGTCACTACTGGGGCCCTGTTCAGAGTCCTGAGCCACGTGCACATACCTTTATTTTCTCTGCAACCGCCTTGTGTCCTTTCCTGCCTGGGCGGGAAGCCTCGGGAGAGGGCAAGCAGAGGAGCATTCTTTTTCTCTGCCTGCACTGTTAGGGGCTCCTTGGCCTGTGCTGGGGCAGCACTGTCTCCCAGGGCTTATAAAGGGGAGCAGGGACGGAGGTGGGGGTGGGAAATGTCACTGGAGAGCATTTATCCTTATTGCAGTACGCCAGACAAACCCAAAACCTATTCCATAAAAGATTGTTTTTATCTTGCCTGGTCCGAGAGAATAGCCCAGCTGCTATCTTTGGCTCTCCTCCATTCTTCACTCCCATTCATAAAATCTTTAGACAAGGCCATGTGCTGCTTTCTCACAGAGTGGATCAAGTTGTGCTCCAATCCAGAATGAAGTTGGATTTAGATGCAGGTGGGTAGAAGGGCCCTGAGCAGTCTGTCTGTCCTCTCTACTCTAACTCTCCCTATCTGTCCATCCACACCATGAATCAATAAATCATATGCTGAGTCTCTCTAAAGGTCCATCAGCATGTCCAAAGCATGCCAAAAGTACACAAAAGTGTACTATCCTAAGCTTCTGGTACTCGTGGATTTAGCCCTCACAGCAGTCCAAGAGACTCACGACCTATAGCAATTTGTCTTTTGCTGAGGCCCAGATTTCAATGGTAAATAGCATGACACCAGTGTTTGGGAGACAGTCACTTGGTAACTCAGCCTAGTTAATCTAGTTAACTAGCGATCCCCAAAACACAATGTCATTATTATTTTAATTTACTGTGTGCTAGTACTGTACCAATTATTTCCTATATATTATCTCATTTAACCACGATTATAACCACTTTATCCCCACTTGATAGACAAAAAAAAATAAAATAAAATAACCTGAGATTCAAAGAGATTTAGAAATGTACTCAAGTGCCTGGGTGACTCAGTTGGTTGCGTGTCCAACTTCAGGTCAGGTCATATCTCATGTCCTGTGAGTTTGAGCCCTGCGTCGGGCTCTGCTGACAGCTCAGAGCCTGGAGCCTGCTTCAGATTCTGTGTCTCCTTCTCTCTCTGCCCCTCCCCCCACTCACACTGTCTTTCTCTGTCTCTGAAAAATGAATAAACCTTTTAAAAAAATTAAAGAAATGTACTCAAGATCATATAACTAGTCAGTGTGATGGAGCAAGACCACAAGCTAGTTAGTGTGATTAAGAAGGTCACATGTCAGGTATCTGGGTGGCTCAGTTGGTTGAATGTCCGACTTCGGGTCATGATCTCGCAGTTCATGGTTTCGAGCCCCGCGTCAGGTTCTGTGCCGACAGCTCAGAGCCTGCAGCCTGCTTCACATTCTGTGTCTCCTACTCTCTGCCCCTCCCCCACTCACACTCTGTCTCACTCTGTCTCTCAAAAATCAAATATAAACGCAATTTTTAAAAAAAGGTCACATGGCTAGTTAGTATGATTTGAGCAAGATCACAGAGTTAGTGTTATTAAGAGAGATCAGAGAGCCAGCTGATCCCAGATTCACCCCAGGTGTGCCTTACTCTGAAGTTCAAGCAGTTAACCATCTCAATTCCACATCCTAGGTTATTCTCACTCCAGATATACAGCAATGATTATGAAGCCATCAGAATTTTGTTATGTGAACAATAGCTCTAGGTGCTAGAGATACCTTTATGAACACTGAAAAGACTGTTTGTGGTGTGAGAATACACAGAGATTCCACTTGTCTCCAGAAAGAATAACAAACCTGGAAAAGGCCAGGAGCCTGAATTAAAGGAATTCTACTTTTATGAATTAGAGAATTTTGAAAGATCAGGGGTGCTAGATGTTTTAGACACAGAAACCGAGGTCTACAAACAGCGATACATGTATATAAATATGAATATAGATAAGACTAAGATATATTTCCTGCTCTCCAGAATAGAATACCATTAGCATATCATGAAAAACAACAATTAGAAACTAAAGTATACAGTGGTGACTATGTACTAAAGGTGTTCAAGAATAAAAGCACATGGAAGCATTCAGAGAATATACCTGAAGAGGAAGTAAAACTTGAGTCAGGCCTTAAATGATGAACACAAGTTAGATGGCTGGAACGGAAAAGGAAAACTTTCAGGCAGATGAAACAAAACTCAGAGACAGGCTCATAAATGATCATAAACAACACCAGGAATTTTAATCCAGATCATAAACCCAGTGGGGGCAGGAACTGGGTCTTAGCTTGTTGTACAGTTAAATCTCCAAAGACTAGCCCAAGGTAGGCATTCAGAAAATACCTGGTGTTGAAAGAAAGGAAACAGGGAAAGAAGAAGTGGTAGAGGGAGGCAAGAGAGAGAACTCGAATGAAGAAAGAACAGAAGAAATGTCTGAGTAGAGAAATAGTGCATGGTAGATGTGAAGGGAAATAAACTTGGTAAAACTAGGTGGAACAGGGGTAGGAGGCCTTGACCAAACAAAGTCAGGGCACAGAGTCTGATCATAGGCAAGATAGAGCCAGATGGAAAACCCATGGGTTCTTGAGCATTCAGACAAGCATGTTAAAAACCATGGAATATCAATGACTTCATATTGAATTGGCTATACTGCAGAGGACACGGGCTGGAGGCTGGCAGAGCCCTGAGGGAACCATCATGGCAGTCTAGACACAAGGAAAGATGAGAGTCTGACCTACGGGAACAACAGAAAAAAGTGGGAGAAGGAATGAAAAACTGCAGAACCTGTTGAAGGGACAAAATCTACACAATGTTGGTAACAGTTGGCACAATGGAAATAAATGAGGAGAAATAGGTCAAAATTTCAAGCGGGGAAATTTCAAGCCAGAGAGAGTAGGGGTAGCATGCTTAGTAAAAGGATGTTAACCTGGTTTAAGATGAAGAGAGCTAGACACTAGCTCAGTATGTGATATATAACTTTAAAAAGCTCAAATATAGATATAAAACTATAGATAACATTCTTGGTACAATAGACAGTTCAAGCATTTGTTCATGATTTCATACATGGGTACGTTTGTAGGGGCAGCAAATGTGATATAGCCACTAAGCAATTTTAATTGAACTATAGAATCTCAGAATTAGAAGATTATCTAACACTTGCACAATATACGATGTACATGTTCCAAATACTTACACTGTGTATACAGTGTTTGTCTGCCAGTGTCTGTTTGAATAACCTCTAGTGAAAACAGCTCACTTCTCTTTCCGGGTGGCTCTGTTTATTAAAAGTTTTTCATAATAGTGGTATATTTTGGCAAAACAAAGCTCACCTTAAGCATAAATTTAACAATCTTACAAAATGGGTGAGGAAGACATTGCTACTCTTCCAATATCCCCTTTCCCCTTCTTCCTCAGGAAAAAAAAAAAAAAAATTAGTGGGATACATCACTACCCAGAATAAAGACCACTTCCCCAGATTTCCTTCTAGCTGATCAGCCATGTGACCTAGTTCTGCTCAGTAGGGTGGGAGCAGACGTGAGGTGGAGAATTTCAGGTCATGCCCTTAAATGGAAAGAACTTGCCTTACACTTGCTTCTTTTTCTTCTTTCTCACTGACCAGAATGTGAGTGGGATGCTGGCAACTGGATGCGACATCTTGAATCAAATGAAGCTTCATAGTGAAGATGGCCAAGTAACAAGAGAGAAGGAGCCTAAGACTGTAATAATTGTGTAAACGCATACGCATACTTTCTTAGTCCCAAACCTGCATGAGAGAGGAATAAACTTCTATTGTGTTTAAGCTATTTTATTTGGGTTTCTGTTAGAGCAGCCAAATTACATACTAACTAGTACTTTGGTTCTAATCCCTGCATCTGTCATTCACTAACAAGCTGCTTAACTTCTCTGAGTTTCACCTTCCACATCTGTAAAACTTAGCCTACTCCACAGGGTTGCAGAAGAAATTAAATGAGATAATGTATGTAAATCTACTTAGCACACTGAGTACTCAATAAATAGTAGCTACTATATATTGTCACTACTACTATTAATTGATATGAAGATTTGCAACCTCAAAAATAAATCCAAACAGCTACAATTTCTTAGTAGTGGTAAAAGAAAAATTACTGCATTTTAATATAGTGATTGAGGACTAATTCATTAGTCTGAACAACTTTGACATAGAATAGGTACCTTCATTTCATAGTTAAGAGACCCAGAAATGTGTCGAAACTACAAACTCAGAGCAAAACAATAAGTAAGTAGCAAAACTTGAATTAATTTTATATCCTTCATTCCCTTGAGGCTCAGACATTTGAGCAAGAAATGGGACAGAGGTGTGTGCAAGTGTGTGTGTGTCAAATACTATCCAAGAATCTCCCTGTGTCTTTTCAACTTCAAACAACCTGTGCCACTAAAGCACCCAAAGGTCAGCACCGTGGGGAAGAGCAGCTTTTTTTTTAAGGTATATAATGTTTATTATAAATTTTTTTCATGTTTTATTTATTTCAGAGAAAGCGCATGAGCAGAGAAGGGGCAGAGAAAGGAGACACAGAATCCAAAGCAGGCTCCAGGCTCTGAGCCGTCAGCACATAGCCCGATGCAGGGCTCGAACCCACGAACCGTGAGATCATGACCTGAGCTGAAGTCAGACGCTTAACCGACTGAGCCACCCAGGCACCCCTACTTCTTTTTTTTTTTTTAATGTTTTATTAAGAGCAACTCTTTATGCAGAGGTTTTTCCATCACTATTCCTCCAGATGTCCTTCCGGCACTTTCCAAGCCTCTCATTAATTGAGAAGCCCTAGTGGTTTCTTTTCCTTCTGTGTGAGGGAATATCTAGGCACACAGAACCTCGGCTACCCTGAATCATTGTCCTAGCATCCTCTGCAAAATCACTCCATCTTCTCAAAATTTCACGTTTCTGAAGTCCCATCAGATGGACAGCAACCTCACGAATGTTGCTGATCTCTTCTTTTCCCAAAGAGTTACTTTTACTTAGCCTGTAAGAAGCAGTAAGAGATACTAAGCACTAAATATCTGAGGATGGATGAAAGGTTGGAGGGGAAAAGGAAAGAAACTAACTTGATCCAATAAGAAAAGTTCCTTAAAGTTAACCACATCTTCTGACAGAATCAGGAAAATTCTCTGTTATGGGGAGAAAGGCATGAAAAGAAACAATGGTGTTGTTAAAAGAAAGCTGGGTTTCAAAAGGAAATTTTTCTTTTATAATACGAAGGCATTCTCAATGCAAAATATACCCTATTTCCCCAAAAGAATAAAGTAATAAATAAAATCTCCTTCACTTTTGACATCCCAGCTCAATCCCTAAGAAATAAATAGCCTCATATTTTCTTACGTATCCTTCTAAAGATTGTCCTGCATATACAAGACTACAGTGTCTGTGTGTGTGTGTGTGTGTGTGTGATAATTATATACATCTTCCTCTTGCATTGTTTCTAAAACTATCAATGAAAAAATTATTTTTAAACTCCTGATCCTTAAAGCGAAACACCCTGCTAACAAGAGGTAAAAGCTTCACATACAACAATCTCAGGCCTTCACAGGAGCCAGCAAAAGTCCAGGTAATCTGTGAAACAGAAATAATCAAATGCTTCAAAATATTTAATTTCCCGTTCCAGGAATGTGAAACAGGTGTAATTAAAATAACACTTTTTTAATTAAGTGACCTCTCTTGACCAACCATCTGTGAATAATTCAGATTTCCCCCTTATTATTACTGTAAAATTAAAACGAGGTCATATAAACAGGAAGATCCTCTTTAACTATCTTTAAGCACCAGCAATATATATTTTCCACCAGTTAAAATCCTTAATGATACAAAAAATCTGTCAAGCATAACTTCCCCAATTCATTTGCCTGAAACCATCAATATTTTATCATGCACTTGCAGTTGGCTTTAATTTAACAGTCCAGGTTACTAATCAAACAAAACACCCAAGTCATTAAAAGTTAGCGTGCCATTTAGAAAGTGCATTTCACGTTTATTAAAATATCTTTCATGCAGCCATTAGAAACCTAAAGTTTTAATTACAATCAGATATTTAGTTCTACTCCCGTTATGCATTTGGCACCCTCTTGCAACTGCCCTGATTAATCTTCCAGACCAAGTTCATCCATTACCTTCTGAAATTATTTTCCTCTCAATTTCTTCAGAATTCATCTTTCTACCCCAACCCCCCACAAATAAGTAAAATGCACTTTAAAAGTGCACAAAATAACTACCCAAAAGATAATCCATTTAAAAGATTTCATTTCAAATATAATTTATCCTTCATAAAAGACCAAAGAGGCATCATTCAGAAAGACAAATTAAACTCGAAAATTAGCTCTTGGTGTCTTCATTGTCAATTTTCATTATTTATTTTTATTTCTAATGATGGAGAAAGTTCAACAGGCATTTTCTTAAAATTTTCTAACCGTGTGATTTAACTAAATGTAACTTTTCTGCAGCTGTCCTGTCTTCCCTACTCCTATTCCTGCCCTGGCTTGTTCCAAAGTTCCATGAATGAGATTACTGACACGTCCAACATCAGATTTTATGATAATTCTAGCCCTTCAAAATTCCAGCATTTAGATGTCCCATCAGTCATATTTACTGTGCACCAAAAAACACTGTAGTGAGATTCAGAGTTGATACAGGTATAGGATCACTTGATCTCACTTCTACGAGTCACACCATTGAAAACTGTGGTACCCGCTGTTGAGATGCAGAACTTCAGTTACCCAAGTGGGAATGGAATTGATAGTCCATTTGATAAAAAATGGGCTAATATTTAATGATTAAAAAAAAAATCCTGCATCCAACAAGCTATCTCAAGTAGAAATCCATAAAAGCCACGGTTCTAAATAATATAAAATTATGGTAAGTATGATTAATCATACATTTTAATAGGAAAAAAAGAAAGATCTTTACCAAAATTCGGGTTCCATTTACACAATAGCTCATATTTGCCGAGTCAAGAGATACTATATCCTAAGAAAAGCTGGTACCTGAGTGTCCCATGATGCAACAGAGCATGATGTCAAAGTGCTATTTCCTTTTATATGTTGGAAAAGTATGATGTCAGGAATGGGTCCTCTCTCTCTCTCTATATATATATATATATAGTGGGGAATGGGTGAAATAGGCACGAAGACAATTAAAAGTACAAAGACGATTAAAGTATCTTGATGAGGACTGAGTAATGTATAGAATTGTTGAATCACTATGTTGTACATCTGAAACTAATGTAACATTTTATGTTACCTATAGTGGGATTAAAATTTAGAAATTTAAGTTTAAAATTTAAAAAAATATGGAAGCAACCCAAGTGTCCATCAATAGATGAATGGATAAAGATGTAGAGTATGTGGATATGTGTGTATATACACAATGGAATGTTATTCAGCCATAAAAAAAAAAAAATGAAATCTTGCCATTTACAACAGTACTTATGAACCTAGAGTGTACTGTGCTAGGTGAAATAAGGCAGACAGAGAAAGACAAATGCCATATGACTCCAATTATACGTGGAATCTAAAAACAAAACATGAACAAACAAAAACAAACAGAAGCAGACTCATAGAGAACAAACTGGTGGTTGCCAGGTGGGTGGGGAGATGGGCAAAATAGGTGAAGGGGATTAAGAGGTACAAACTTCCCATTATAGAATAAATAAGTCATGGAGATGAAAAGTATAGCACAAGGAATATAGTCAAAAACACCGTAATAACCTAATATGGTGACTATACTTACTATCATGAGCACTGAGTAATGTATAAAATTGTTGAATCACTATGTTGTACACCTGAAACTAATATAACATTGTGTGTCAACTATACTTCGATAACAAAAAGTTTAAACTTTTTTAAATGTCCATCCCTTCTCACCCAATTACAAAATAACAAATCCCTGGTACACTGCTGGATAGAAAAAGGTGAGGAAAAGATAGTGGAGGTGTTGTCTACACTACTTTAACAGCATCTAAGCTCCAAGTAGGCCAGGAAAAACTACATTTACTACAAATTTACAAAAGAACTGAAAAACAAGTTTGTAGAAAAAGCCTCAGTTCTAAGGAGACAACATAGAGAATACATGAAAAGAAGAGCATAGTCAAGGTCAGATCTCTGGTCTCCATGGTCTTCTTTAAGGATTCATCTCTAGATCAGTTAGGAATTTCACAAAAGATAGGATATTTTTTTCCTCTTAGATTCACACAGATTGCTCCAGAGTTCCTGGAACTTGTGTTGAAAATTCCAAATTGTTCAATTTAACAGACACTTGGATGTACCAAAGGCCCTGTGAGGAAAAACAAAGGCCTGTGATTTCAAGATCCCACTCCTTAAGATGTTGACACTTTTATGGGGAAGACAGGCTACAGGTACCTGAAAAAACTGTAAGTCACCTTTGAAGCAAGGCATCCACCAATATAGATTAATATAGTCCAAACTGAGTGTACAGATTGCTGAGAGGGCTACCCTGGAGGACCAGCCAAACAAGGTAGGGTGACTGGCAAACAGCTTCCTCAAGACTGTGCAGTCTGAGCTCAATCTTCAAGGACCTGTTCCATCAAACAGCTATATGACAGCAACTAGCTCAAAGTATGTACAGATTAGGCATTCAATAAATCCTTGTTGAAAGATGAATGCTGGACATGGTACTTGGTGTAAAAGATGTGGTTTCAGAGGAAGAATGAGAAGGTATTAAGCCAGCATGTATTAAGTACTATGCTCTAGGCACTGTCTTTAGTGCTTTATAGTCTCATTTCATCCTCACAACTCTGTTCCAGTTATCTTTGCCAAATAACAAACCACCTCAATACTTAACATCTCTAAACAGCAATCATTTTATTTTATTTCATGATGTCATGGGTCAGGAATTCAGCCAGGGCTCAGCCAGTTGATTCTTCTTCTCTATATGGCATGGACTAAAGTTAATCTGTGGTGATATGAGCTCATCTGCAAGGTCCAAGAGGGGATCACTCACATATCTGGCACCATGGCAGGGATAGCTGAAAAGTTTGACTTAGCTGGCACTGTGACAAGAATGCCTATACATGGTCTCTCCAGCAAGATGGTTTAAGGGTATTTGGACTTCTTACGTGAGAACTCAGGACTCCTAAAAAGACTGATCCAAAAACTGGTAGCTGCTGGTCTTTTAAGGCCTGAGTCTGGAAATTGACACAATCTCAGTTCAGCCATACTCTGTTTGTTAGACAGTCACAGAGTCCATCATATTCATAGATCAGGGACATAGATTTTACCTCATGATGGAAGGAGTATCAAAGAAGTTGTTACCATATTTAATCCTCCACAAATTGCCCTCTGGTCACAAATTATTTACATTCTTCCAAGGTGCAAAATACACTCACTCCTCTCCAAAGTCCCCCAAAGACTCAGGCAGCTCAAAGTCTGAGATCTCATCATCTAACTCAGGTCTAGACATGGAGAAGTCCCTTTAGGTACAGTTCTTCTCAATATGAAGATCTGTAAGACAAGTTGTCACACACACACACACACACACACACACACACACAAGCACGCACGCACACAATATACAATACTGAAAAAAACATAGAATAACAGCAATAGACATTCCCATTCAAAAAGGAAAAGAACAAGAGGCATATAGCATTCACCAGCCCATGATAATTTCTGAAATGCACTTGGTCAAATGCCATCAGTTCCCGGATTAGAGTCCACTCATGTTCCCTTTGATCCATTCTCTGAATCACCTTTCCTTTTTCACAAGAAATGGCTTGTGGTTGTTGCTTAGTAGCTTTCTTAAACTGCTTTTTGCCCATTGAAACCTGAGAGCCTCAAGGGCTCTTTTTATTTTGAGTTACTTTATCCTTTTCAGTTAAAGTTGATGGTGCTTCGAACAATTCAATTATCTTAAAAACTTTGTGGGATTTCTATGGATCTTATTGGGTTAACTCCATTAAATGAAAACGATACCCACAAATCTCTTTGAGACGGGTCCTCCTCTGCCTTGGGCTGAATCAGAATGCTATGGGATACTACAAGCCTTTTTCTAGACACACCCTTAAATCTCTCTGGAATATTAACAAAGGGTCTTATAGTCATACCTTTGACATGACCTTACCTTGAGGTCAGTCTTTACTTCAAAACCTTTTATGCCATTAGAGCAACTGATAAAGTTTTATTTTTAAGCCCATTAAATCCTGGGTTGCTTGTATTTCCTTTAAACAATGAACACAGAATTTCCTCTCTTCTATTTATTTTTTTTAATTTTTGTATCTCTATCCATACCTTATCATAAGCAACTCAAAAAAACTAATTGGCACCTTCAACATTCTGCGAGGAAATATCTTTGGCCAAATCCACCAGTGTGTTAGGATTATGTTCTATTTTCCACATTACTGCAGACAACAGCATTGTCGAGCTTTCCTCCGCTACACAAGAGTCATGTTTTTTCCAACCCACAAAACCAATTTTCTCCCTGTCTTTCCAGGGTTCACCAGGAGTGGTGTTCTCCCTGTCCTTAAAGCTTTTACCAATAGTCCCCAGCTTCTGCCTACTGCCCAGTCTCAAAGCCACATATTTTAGGATTTTACTAGAGCAGTAGTCCACTTCCACGTATCAAATTCTGTTGCAGTTTTCTCTTGGTGCATACTGAATAGCTTAAAACAATCATTATATCTCACGATTTAGGCTCAGTTGGACAATTCCTTTGCCCCCACATGACATCAACTGCAGTTACTGAGTCACTTGGTGGGATTCAGCTCATAAATGAGCTGGTTGAAGGGTCCAAGATGGCTTCACTCATATGTCTGTCACATCAGTGGGTATGGCTAAAAGGTTAGGCTCAGCTAAGATTATCCAATACTGAGACTCCAGCATGGTGGTCTGAGTGTATTTGGACTTCTTACATGGTAGTTCATGGTAGCAACCTAAAGAAAGTTTCCCTAGAAAGGGGAAGTCGAAGATGCCACGCTTTTATGTCAGAATCAGGCACTTTGTCGCTTCTGCCATATTCTATTGGCCAAGCAGTCAAAGAACACAGATTTAAGGAGCAGAGACATAATATACCTCTTTATGGGAGGAGTATCCAAAACAATTGCAGCCATTTTTAATCTATGACAAATTCTATGAGCTAGGTATTTTTACTCTTATTTTCCAAATGAAGAAATCAAAACTTATACTTTTGAGACACAGAGAGAGAGGGGGGTCGCAAGTGAGCAAGGGGTAGAGAGAGACAGAATCTCAGGAGGGGCAGAGGGAGAGAGAGAAATGGGGGAGAGGGAGGGAAGGAGAGACAGAGAGAGAGAAAAGTTGGGCTCATGTTCACTCAAAGCGGGGCTCGAGATCAACCTGATGTGGGACTCAAACTTATGAACCATGAGACCATGACCTGAGCTGAAGTCAGATGCTTAATGACTGAGCCACCCAGGTGCCCAAGAAACCAAAATTTAGAAAGATTAAGTAATTTGCCTATAATCATACAGTTACGGTAGAGCCAGAATTCTAGCCTAATCATCTATCTGCATGAGAAAGTAAGTAAATTAGCTGTGTACTCCCAAAAAGTGATGCTTAAAACAGCATCATATTCTGGAGAAATAAGATATATGCCTATGTGGCCCTGTTTTCCATCGACTCAGGATACAAACTTCCTCCTTTCATCCCTGCTCTCAGGTGGATTTCTGCAAGTTGTACTTCATGAATGTTTATAAAAGAACAAATGATCACATACTACAAAGGTCCTATAAAGGCAATGTCCTGGTCCATTTATGAAAGTGCATCTGACAAATTCAGGCTGACAGTATGATCTCTCAGAGGTGGAAGAAATTTTGAGGGAAACTACTCTTCTGGACCAACATGGAAGAATTGCTCAGTGAGGAGGAAGTGACAGGAACCTTGGGGAACAAAAGGGACTTAGTCATCCTGGAGTGATTACTGTTAGAGAAGGGACTGCTGGTGGAGTCAGAGGCAAGCCCTCTTGCTGCATGGCAGGAAAAAAACATAGCAACAGGGCCACAGTCCGTGGTTCTATAGGGAAGATGACACAGGAAGGATGGAGCTTTCAAAAACACAATTCTAACCTAACTTCTAGAACTTATTCCTGGGAAGAAGAAAAGAAAGCAAGGACTGAGGTGGCTACACACAAAGTGTCCCAGTGAGCTCAGATTTAGGATACACATACCACAGATGGGGTCAAGGGACCCATAACCAAGATCAAATGCAAAAGTTAGCACAAATCAATGGGAAATGTGTCAGGAAAGCTAAAACCCAGAACACACAAGTGGTCCTAAGGACAATGAGGAAAAAGAGTTTTTGAGATTTCCTTCAGAGTAGAAACAAGGAGAACTTGGGGCGCCTGGGTGGCGCAGTCGGTTAAGCGTCCGACTTCAGCCAGGTCACGATCTCGCGGTCCGTGAGTTCGAGCCCCGCGTCAGGCTCTGGGCTGATGGCTCAGAGCCTGGAGCCTGTTTCCGATTCTGTGTCTCCCTCTCTCTCTGCCCCTCCCCCGTTCACGCTCTGTCTCTCTCTGTCCCAAAAATAAATAAACGTTGAAGGAAAAAAAAATTTTAAAAAAAGAAACAAGGAGAACTTAAGTTTGTTATTAACAGATCACAAGCAAAACAAAAGCACTCAACATTCCTTTTCCTTCTTTTTTTTTTTTTTCTTTAAAGAAAATGGGAATTTCACTGGAAACAATAGCATGAATATTTAAGAAACTGAAGCCTAGGTTGGGGAGATGATGGTGATCAAAAGCCCCTTTTGATCAAAAGCCCCTTTTTTATCATTTCTTCCTAATAATCCAGTATAATAGATGAGATGTTGAAATTCTGTAACCCAAGATTCTCCCCTGTACAGTTTAGGATGCAAAAAATATGTGCCAGACAGCTCTCATACAGCAAGGCTCACATCTCTACGCATAGGTAATGGCAGAAGTCAGAGATCAAATGGGGTTGGGGATATAAGGGAATGCAGAATGACTGTTAAGTGATAGGGAGTTTCTTTAAGGGTAATGAAAATGTTCTGGAATTAGATAGTGGTGATGTTTTCACAACCTTACAAATATACTAAAAACCACTGAATTACATATTTTAAAAGAATTAACTTTGTGGTATATGCCTTATATCTTAATTTTCTTAAAAGAATACATTATCATATTTTACCCACATTCTCAATATTTTCTTTTCTACGTCCACCTATCTAAAATAAAATTAGTGACCAGTGTGCATCTCCACCAGTTAAAGGACAAAGCCAAATAAATTCTATTCTGAAAGTTCTTCTTTGTAACTGATGACAAAACATACAAACAAAACAATTTGCTTTTAATCTTATGGAAAAAAATGAAGGGATATAACCAAACCTAAAACATTAAAAAATAAGTTAATAAAAGCAAATACTGGTTCATGTGATTTAAAAAGAAGAGGAAAAATGAGAAAAAAAAAAGATGGAATCACAATATTACACTAAATTTCCCATCATGACAAAGCAACATGGGATAATAAATTAGTGAAAGTGGTGAGTCCAGTTTCTCAATAACTCTCTAGGAACTAACTGCATGTACAATTGATGAAAGAGATATAACAAAGAGCTAGAATGGAAAAGTCTTGTTGACTTTACTGGCCACAAGCTTTATAAGAAGCAGCAGAGGGATGGACTGCTGAGCTATGACTGTATCTGAGCTATGAAATCTAGTGTCCAGTTGGGTAAGAGGGGAGGCCCCACTCTAGTCTATGTGGATCAGAATATCCACACTAGTCTATGTGGATCAGAGTTACTAGGACACCTGGCTGGTTCAGTTGGTAGAACATGTGACTCTTGATCTCAGGGTTATGAGTTTGAGCCCCACATTGGGTATAGAGATTACTTTAAAATAAAATTAAAAAAAAAAAAAGAGTATCTAGAGTATCGCATGCCATTCTGAATGCCACAGCCTAAGAGGATTACAGGCAAACGGGAACCCCACCGAACACTGAAGGTATGACATCATGACATAATTGGAACCCTTAAAGAGAGGATACTACATAGCTTAGAAAAGAGAAGGCATGGGGTGCCTGGGTAGCTCAGTCGGTTGAGTGCCTGGCTTCAGCTCAGGTCATGATCTCAGGGTTCATGGGTTCGAGCCCCGTGTCAGGCTCTGTGCTGACAGCTCAGATCCTGGAGCCTGCTTTGGATTCTGTGTCTCCCTCTCTCTCTGCCCCTCCCTGGTCCATGATCTGTCTCTGTCTCTCAAAAATGAATAAACATGAAAAAACCAAAGAAAGGCAAACAAGAACTCTGAAAATTAGCTTTAAAAAAATTATCAGAAGGATTCCATTTATTTTTGCACTACAAAGAAAGGAAACTAATCTTCATGAGATCTCAAAAAGGAAGAACCTAAGTTTGCCAAACATTTGAGAATTGAGTTGGGTAAACTTGGGCAAAATAGGTACATGAGCCAGACGTCACAATTAGCTGATGTCACAAATAAATGTGAGGGAGTAAGAAGGAGGGTCTTCGTTTTCAAGTAGAAACAAAACCTGGCTATCATGGAGAAGGAAAAAAGGGAAAAACAGTTAAAAGAGACATATGCTTGGTGAATTCCTGAGATGTGTTCCAGGGATCTGTATTATTAAAATGTCCTCAAGCAATTCTTAGGTAGCCAGACCAAGATCAGCTTACCACCTGGCATTAGAAACCACTCTTCTAGAGAATGCTTTGATCATGCCACACATGTCCTTAAAAACCCTCAATCATTCCCTGTGCCAAAATAAAATTCAAAGTTTTAAACTTGGTTTCAGAACTCTATCTAGTATGACCCTTTTCTGCTTTTAAAAATTTATCTCCCAGGGCACCTGGGTGACTCAGTCAGTTGAGTATCTGACTCTTGATTTCAGCTCAGGTCATAATCCCAGGGTCGTGGGATCAAGCCCAGTGTCAGTCTTTGTGCTGAGCGTGAGGCCTGCTTAGTATTCTTGCTCTCCCTCCCTCTCCCTCTGCCCCTCTCCCCCGCACTCTCTAAGAGAAAAGAAAAGTAAAGAAAAGTAAAGAAAAGAAAAGAAAAGAAAAGAAAAGAAAAGAAAAGAAAAGAAAAGAAAAGAAAGAAAAATTTATCTCCCATTCTTACCCATCATCTGCTTTACCCTTTGGCCAAACTCATGTAACTCTTACTCCCCAAGCACACATCTCTATTTACTTGCTGCATGCTCCTGTTCATCCCATCCCTCCCACCTAGAACACCTGTCTTCTTTACATCTACCACTCACCCACCACCAAATCTGCTATTCATCCAACCCACCTTGAAGCAAAGGAACAAAAGCTTATTAATAAATTCTTTCTTGATTATTCCATGCAGAGGTTATTCTATCGTTCACACCCTTTTCAACTCTTGACCACTTAGTTACTTCAACTTAGGTCTCGTTTTCTTCATCTGTAAAACTATGATAATAATACTACCAACTCTATAGGGTTTTGTGAAGATTAGGTGAGTTAACAAGTATGAAACACCTGGAGGAATGCCAAAAATACGTGAGTTCTATAAATTATTCTTATTAGTTTTATCTTATTAATATGACCCTCTTTACAGAAGAAAGTTAATAGGACGAGCCATAGTCTCTTACTGCTGCAGTTGGTCCCAAAGCTGTAAATGATATCACCCACTCCAGATTCTCTATCACCAATTCTAGATCCCTCTGCCTTTGTTTAACACTACTGCTGGTCTAGGTTGCATGCCATGGTGACCTAGATCTTCAGTCCTGAAGGGTCTGATCCCATGGCTACTTTGCCCCTGTTAGGTCACAGTAGCTATAATTCCTTTTTTTACATGAGAGCACCAAGAGACATTCCAGTGATCTCCTGAGTTCCAAATTTACAATTTCCTATTATCATTATGGATTGGCAAACATGCCTCCTCAAGATGATCAGGTCAATTACCTTTGCCAGTATGAGTCCACTCTTTTTTAAATTTTTTTAATGTTTATTTATTTTTTAGAGACAGAGTATGAGCAAGAAAGGGGAAGAAAGAGAGGGAGACACAGAATCCAAACCAGGCTCCAGACTCTAAGCTGTCAGCTCAGAGCCTGACATGGGGCTCAAACCCACAAACCATAAAATCATGACCTGAGCTGAAGTTGGATGCTTAACCAACCGAGCCACCCAGGTGCCCCAGCAGGACTCCATTCTTAGCCTGCTAATTTAAAATCATGAGAAGTATAAAATGTTAAGATACAAACATAGTTTTAGGTTTAGAAGGACCCTGACTGAGACCCCTGATGGAAATATCCCCATCTGGGAATCAGAAACCTCTAGAACTTCAGAACCTAAAATTGTTAGATACAAGAAGCATATATTCCCCAGACCAGTCACTGAGATTGATAGTGAGCAGAACTGCTCTTTTTTCTATCCCTCGGAATCTAGACTCATTCTCTACAGAAAACCACATGACAGCAATTGACTCAAAAGAAATACTGCACATTGAAAAACAGTGTCCCAATGTCACTGACTACCATCTCCATGATGACACTTTAGCCACACCTTCAAAAAGACATTCTAATGCTTTTCAACCCTTCATTACTATGCAATACATGGCAAAATTGGTGACTCCATGATCATATGTCCATTGCTGAACCTCCTTAACATAAAATGATTATACGTTGGTTAGGGTGATAGTGGGATACCAGTTGGTACACCAGACACTCAGTGAGCCCTCAGATAGTGGTTAATCAGACACTCTGAGAGATCTTAGAGGTACTGGCTAAGGAACTAAAGAAAGGAAAAGCAAATCCACACCTCGAATACATTTTGATTCCAGTTAAGACAAATAATTGCCCTTTCCAAGGTTAAAGTATCTCATATAATCAACTGGTGACCAAGTGTCTGCTTGGTATCCTCAAAATATTTACTATACTGAGGACCTAGACCCAGTCTCTGCTGCTGACAGAACAAATATCAAGCAGTGGCAGTAGCTGAATCAGCCTTAGTGAAAGGGGACCCAACACACGTATAACCTCCATCTCTGGCACCATGATTGCTCCATTTGTAGACCCCCTTGAACAAATGCTGTGTAACCAAGGACAAAGGTTGGCTGACATCTACTGGATGAGTCCTGACAACCTGGTTACCCAGTGTCTCTTCTTCAGCACATGCTCTCTAAAGGGCATTTATATGCAATAAAAAAAATTCTGACACTTTTTGCCCCCTCTAATAGGTGCATCCTCATGCCTCCTCTCAAGCACAGGGAGAGGAGTTCTAGGCAGAGCACCTTGTCATCCATTTTATGTGAAAAGTAAGTTGCCCAAGGAAAAGACATACATGGATTCCTAGATAGTGGAGAATTGTTTACCTGTCAGGGGCCTGGAAACATGATGGTGTATTGTTGGCCTTTTCAGGTCAAAGCAAACTGCTTCTGGTGGTCTGTACAAATTGGTACAAAGGGAAAAGCACTAACTAGGTCTACAACCACATACCAAGTGTCAAGGGGCTGTGTTGATTTTCTCTAGTAAATATTATATACTTGAGGAGGCAAAAACTGCAGTCAGAGTCACTACCTGATTAAGATTACAATGTTTGTTTGTTTGTTTGTTTGTTTGTTTGCTTTGAGAGAGTGCACATGGGTTGGGGGGAGGTGAGGGAATAAGGGCAGAGAGGGACAGAGAGAATCCTGAACAGGGCTCAATCACACAAATCATGAAATCAAGACTTAAGCTGAAATCAAGAGTTGGACACTTAAATGACTGAGCCATCCAGGCACCCCTACAATATTCTTATTCATTTCCTAAGATCTATTCAAATGCTGCACAAGTGAAACAGATGCATTAAATGAGAATGTGCTAGGTATCACTAACCCTACATCTTTTAAAGTCTTTCATGGAGGCAATAATATCTATAATTCATCCACAGATGCAGTATTGCTTCTAGTTTACTAGGGAGGGAAAGTTCCAGAAAGTTCTATTTAGTCCTGCCCATTATTATGGCCATTACCCCATGGGTCATAGAGCCAGTATAGGTATTCTGCCAGTTACGAACTGTGTATATTCCAATATTGCACTCAGGAACTGGGCAGATAACTGCAAGAAGAGTCCATGGATTAATAGGGGCCCTTACAAGTTAGAAGAGTGAATTTTCAATTCATCACTTGACCACTGTAAGTTCCTGCTTTGATTCCTAGGCCCTGGTAGTATTTTACTTTCCCAGAAATTAGCATCAATACAAAGACAGTATCTGGTAATATCCAAAAGATCTGGATATTGATCTTTCCTCAGTACTCAGTCACTCTAGTGAAGGGCCACCAGTCCCATTAAGGAAGGCTTGGGGTAAGATTTGCAGTGTATGCTTGTGGCAACATTGCAAATTCCCTCACCAGAAGGCCTAGCTACCCTTCAATCCAGGGAATCTGAGTTTGTGTCTGCAAAATGGGTAAATAGCCATGACTCACCATTGTGGCAACTCAACTCAGGTTGTTGGCCATCAGATCTGGTGTTCATTTTGTTACTGTTATTGTTGTTGTTCTCTGCTGTATATAAAATTCTAGTAGAATGCCCATCCTTTTCCTTCAAAATTACACCATGATCACCTGGCCTCTGTGGGAGAACCCTTTTAGACCAAGCCATTTTGATTACCAGTCACCCTCCCACCCTTAACAGTGAAGTTTACTGAGTGAACTGGAGCTGGTCCACAGCAAGCAGCCTGCTGGATTACCACAGCAACTTGTGGGGGAATGAGCGCCAATGGGCCTCTTCCCACTCTTAGCAGCCACACCATCAGAGGAAAGAGAAAATGAAAAAAAGCACATCATAACCAGGAAGAGAAGCTCTTTCCTCCCCTATGCTGTACAGAATCCTTCCTTCACCCTCTATTGCAAAAGCCTAATATTGTACCAGATGGCACAGGAGAGATGATTACATAGTCCATCTCCAAAATTGCAAAGCAGGGGAAAGAAAGTAAGTTTGGAGCTAAGAGATAATAAGTTGATAACTAGCACATATGCTCACTGCTCTAAGACTTCAGATTCCTTGCTTGACACTATGCCAAGGCAGTTCTGGCCTTTCCACCTCCTTCAATGTGGGCCATCATTTTTTCCAAGCTTCCAGGAGCCATCCAGCAGCATATTGAGACTGAGCTCCAGGAGCTCTTGCTAGAACATTAGATTCACAGGGGCAGCTGGGTGGCTCAGCCTGTTAAGCATCCAACTCTTAGTCTTGTCTCAGGTCATGATCTCAGTTTGTGAGTTTAAGCCCAACATCAGGCTCTGTACTGACAGCACAAACCCTGCTTAGGATTCTTTCTCTTCCTCTCTCTCTGCCCCTCCTCTGTTTGTGTGCATTCTCTCTCTCTCTCTCTCTCTCTCTCTCTCTCTCTCAAAATAAATAAATATTTAAAAAAAATAAAAGAACATTAGATTCTGAATCCCAGTAGAGTATATTCATAGTAACAAACTCTCTCCTTATCTAACTCTAAAATCTCACTCCCAGGCCATCAATCTCAGGCTAATGAACGATCCCCAGGCTAATGTGCTGGTATATATTAGGCAGTTTCAGCAGCTCAGTTCCTTTCTTCTTCAGCAGGGCCACCATTTCCCTAGTTGATACATGATAGTATTTGGCTCAAATCATTAGTCTAATGCCAGGAATGGAGGTGAGGGCAGATGAGGACAGCATGTACTATTTTACACAGCTTCTGCTTCAGTTGCAACCTCTGTATAATCTTCAGACAAGGAGCAGATGACGCTATCCTGTAGCAAGAGGAAACGGTCTATTTCTAAAGGCCTAGAGGGTTTGGGGGAATCTGGTGATCCAAAGGTCTCTAGTGCATCCAACTGTCCTTATTCCAAGTCTCAGGGTCTCACACCTTCCCTATCACAATCTCAACCTTCACAGGAGAATATCTGCTAATATACTATTCTCTCAAGTTATGCTGCTCTTACACTCTGATCCTGAGCTTTATCTTAAACATCGTCTGCTTTCTGGTTGCTGAATTGAAGGCCTTCAAACTTTCACACCATAATTTGTCTGGGTAATCAACTTGTCATTCTCCCCCTTCACTGCATTGGTAAGCACCCAAAATCAACCAACTCTTCCATGGTCCTTTTAATTACTATTTCTCTCAAATCTCTCATATACTAGAGATAGTATGTAAACAAGAACATCCCCATCAATCTATATCCCCATCTCAATTCATCCCAGTTCAAAGTGTTAGTATTTTAAGGGCATCCTCCATTGATATGCCATACTATAGCATTCCACCTATTTCAGTAACGGTCCTTGCTGCCATGTGGCTGGTGAGTTATCTAACTTTAGAATCCCATCCTGTCTTATGCAAGGTTCATGTACAAGTGATGTATTAAGAAAAAGTTCCCTGGAGGAGTCCTTGGGTGGCTCAGTTGGTTAAGCATCTGACTCTTGATTTTGGCTTGGGTCATGATCCTATGGCTCATGAGATTGAGCCCCATGTCAGGCTCTGTGCTGACAGCTTGGAGCCTGCTTGGGATTCTCTCCCTCCCTCTCTCTCTGCCCCTCTCCTGATCATGCTCTCTCTGTCTCTCTCAAAATAAATCAACAAACATTAAAAAGAAAAAAAAGTAAAGAAAGAGTTCCCTAGAAAAACTGGTGAAAGAATTGGGAGAGAGAGAGACAGGGAAGGGAGGAAGCCAAGCAAAACACTGTATTAGCTTTCTATTGCTACATAACAAATTACCCCAATACTTGGCATCAAAAAAACAATATACATTCATTATCTCATAGTTTCCATGAGTCAGGAATCCAGGTGCAGCTTAGCTGAGTCCTCTGCTTCATGGTCCATCACAAAGTTGTAATCAAGGTGTTGGTCCAGGGTCTGTAGTCTCATCTGAGAGGTCAACCTGAGAAGGCTATAGCCCCACACTCATTCAATGTATGTTGGCAGCACATAGTTCCAAATGGGTTCTTGGAATGAGGGCCTCTGTTATATGCTGGCTGTTGGCCAGAGGCAGTCCTCAGCTCCTTGCCATGTGTGCCTCTCCAACAAGGCAGCTTGCCTCATCGAAGCATGCAAGCTGGGAAAGCAATAGAGAGCAGGCTAGCAAAACAGAAGTCACAACTTCTGAAACCTAATCATCAAAATGACCCAAGGGAGCCAGAGCTTTAAACTCCCTTCACCATCAGTCATTGTTGGGGATCACCCCAAGCAGGGCACAAATGTTCAAGCACTTCCAGCTCTTCATGCACATATGTTTAAGGTGGGTCCTAATGGTCTGAACAGTCATCCAAAAAAAAAAAAAAAAAAAAAAAGTCGGGGCGCCTGGGTGGCGCAGTCGGTTAAGCGTCTGACTTCAGCCAGGTCACAATCTCATGGTCTGTGAGTTCGAGCCCCGCGTCAGGCTCTGGGCTGACGGCTCAGAGCCTGGAGCCTTTTTCCGATTCTGTGTCTCCCTCTCTCTCTGCCCCTCCCCCGTTCATGCTCTGTCTCTCTCTGTCCCAAAAATAAATAAACGTTGAAAAAAAAATTAAAAAAAAAAAAAAGTCATGGGAACTGGCTCTTGGAAATGAAGCACAATGAATCAGGTTAAAAGGAATCCAAGGGGATCTGAGCACATCAGCATTGTACACCACAGTGAATGAGAGAATGTAAAAGGTCACTCTCCATGTGCAGTTATTAACAGCAAGTAATTATTATGCACCTGTTGTTTTGTGTGGCTATTCTAGTCAGAGGTTTTGATCTCATGTAACGAAACCCCCACTTTTTGAGTTATTGAAAGGCTGTTGAGCAACTGCTCATAGAACCTATGACAGACAGGTTCCATGAGAAGCACAGGAAACTTAGGGGCCACTCCTGCTGTCTCTATCACTCTCAGAGGTCAAGAGTCTTTCTTTTTTGGAGGGGGCCAAGATGGTGTAACAGCATGGAAGTTTTTTTGTGTCTCTCATCCCTGAAATGCAGCCAGATCAACACCAAACCATCTTGCACACCTAGAAAACGGATTTAAGCATTAACACAACAATCTGCACAACTTGAACCATGGAACTCAGCAGATACGTGGTGTGGAGAGGTGAACTGGGGGAGAGAGAAGCTGCGGAGGGCAGGGAGATGTTTTTGCTTGTGGAGAGAGGATGGAGATGGGGGGGAGAATATGGAATAAGCATCCCCCCCCACCCGCTAGAAAGCAGCTGGAGAGAAAGATGAAGAGTGGAAACAGCCACAAGGGACTGAAAAAAAAGGGAGAAAGGAGAAAGGAAAGGGTTTAAGACTCTATAAACAGGGGGAGCACCAAGTCTGAAATTCCACCACTTGACACCTTGCTCTGGTGGAAAGGGCGAATCCCCAGGGACAGACAGTGAGGTCTTGGGCCACTTGGGGAGAAGAGGACATTTGATGGAGGCTGTGCAGCCTCCCCACAGGCAAACGTCCCAGCAGGCCCCGGAGAACAACCACATTTGCTGGTGTTGGAACAAGGACATTAAGGGTGAAGCCTGGCTCCAGATGTGTGTTGTAATTTACCATAATCCCTGAAACACTGCTGCTACATGATCACGTGAACTTCTTCTGAGGTGGGCTGGCACCCGGCCTCAATTTCTGGGCACCTGCAGCAGCACTGTGGTGCGAATGTTCCTGGGGGTATAGAGGACAAACGTATGGAGAATAATGAAGCAGAAAAAAAGAGGGAGACTAAGGCAAATGAGCACAATATAAGAATTAGAGAACTTGGTGACACATTAAAAGGAGTAACAGCAGAATCTTAGGGGTCACAGAAGATGAAGAGAGAGAAAAAGGGGTAGAAGGTTTATGTGAACAAATCATAGCAGAAAACTTTACTAACCTGGGGAAAAACACAGACATCAATCCAGGAAGCACAGAGAACTCCCATTAGATTCAACAAAAGCTGATCATCAACAAGGTATATCATAGTCAAATTCACAAAATACTCAGGCAAGGAAAGTAGCAAGGGGAAAAAAATGTCTTTAATCTATGAGGGAAGACAGATCAGGTTCACAGCAGACCTATCCACAGAAACTTGGCAGGCCAGAAAGGAGTGGCAGGATATATTCAGTGTACTGAATCAGAAAAATATGCAGCCAAGAATTCTTTATCCAGTAAGGTTGTCATTCAACATAGAAAGAGATAAAAAGTTTCCCAGACAAACAAAAACTAAAGGAGTTCGTGACCACTAAACCAGCCCTGCAAGAAATTTTAAGGGGGGGTTCTCTGAAGGGATAAAAGATGGAAAAAACAAAAAACAAAAAGACCAAAAGCAACAAAGACCAGAAAGGACCAAAGAACACCACCAGAAACTCCAACTCTACAAGAAACATAATGGCAATAAATTCATATATTTCAGTACTCACTCTAAACATGAGTACTAAATTCTCCAATCAAAAGACATAGGGTAACAGAATGGATAAGAAAATAAGATCCATCTATATGCTGTTTACAAGAGACCCACTTTAGACCTAAAGACACCTTCAGATTGAAAGTAAGAGTATGGAGAACCATCTATCATGCTAATGGTCAACAAAAGAAAGCCAGAGTAGCCATACTTATATCAGACAATCTAAATTTTAAAATAAAGACTGTATCAAGAGATGAAGAAGGGCATTATATCAAAATTAAGGGGTCTATCCACCAAGAAGATCTAACATTGTAAACATTTATACTCCAAACGTAGAAGTACCCAAATACAAAAAACATTTAATCACAAACATAAAGAAACTCATTGATAATAATACCACAATTGCAGGGGACTTCAACACCCCACTTACAATGATGGAAAGATCATCTAAACAGAAAATCAACAAGGAAACAATGGCTTTGAATGACACACTGGACTGGATGTACCCAACAGATATATACAGAACATCTTTTTTTAAAAAAAATTTTTTAGAGGTGCCTGGGTGGCTCAGCTGGTTAAAGTGTCCGACTTCAGCTCAGGTCATGATCTCACTGCTCATGAGTTCGAGCCCCATGTCGGACTCTGTGCTGACAGCTCAGAGCCTAGCGCCTGCTTTAGATTTTTTGTCTCACCCTCTCTCTCTGCCCCTCCCCTGCTTATGCTCTGTCTCTGCCTCTCAGAAATAAATAAATGTTAAAAAAAAAATTTGTAATTTTTTAAAATATTTTATTTAAAATGAGCTGAGGTTGGATGCTTAACCAATTGAGCCAACCAGGTGCCCCAGAACATTTCATCCTAAAACAGCAGAATATACATTCTTCTCCATTGAACATGGAACATTCTCCAGAATAGATCACATACTGGGACACAAATCACCCCTCAACAAGTACAAAACAGATCAAGATCATACCGTGCATATTTTCAGATCACAACACTATGAAACTCAAAATTAACCACAAGAAAAAATTTGGAAAGAAAACAATTATTTGGAGACTAAAGAACAGCCTACTAAAGAATGAATGGGCTAACCAAGAAGTTAAAGAGGAAATTTAAAAAGTACATGGAAGCCAATGAAAATGATAACCCCACAGCCCAAAACCTCTGGGACACAGCAAAGACAGTCATAAGAGGAAAGTATATAGCAATCCAGGCCTTCCTAAAGAAGGAAGAAAGGTCTCAGATACACAACCTAACCTTACACCTTAAAGAGCTAGAAAAAGAATAGCAAATCAAACCCAAAACCAGCAGAACACAGGAAATAATAAAGATTAGAGCAGAAATCCATGCTATTGAAACCAAAACAAACAAATTTAAAAAAACAAAAACAAAAACAAAAAGCAGTAGAAGAGATCAATGAAACCAGGAGCTGGTTCTTTGAAGGACTTAACAAAATCGATCAACCCCTAGCCAGTCTGATGAAAAAGAAAAAGGAAAGGACCCAAATAAATAAAATTAAGAATGAAAAAGGAGAGATCACAACCAACACAGCAGAAATACAAACATTAATAAGAAACTATTATGAGCAATTATATGCCAATAAAATGGGCAATCTGGAAGAAATGGACAAATTCCTAGAAACATATAAACTACCAAAACTGAAACAAGAAGAAATAGAAAATTAGAACAGACCCATAACCAGTAAAGAAATCAAATTAATAATCAAAAATGTCCCCCCAAAAAAACAAGAGTCCAGGGCCAGATGGCTTTCCAGGGGAATTCTACCAACATTTAACACCTATTCTTTTGAAGCTGTTCCAACAAATAGAAAGGAAGGAAAACTTCCAAACTCATTCCATGAAGCCAGAATTATCTTGATTCCAAAACCAGACAAAGCCCCACTAAAAAGGAGAACTACAGACCAATTTCCCTGATGAAAATGGATGCAAAAATCTTCAACAAGATACTAGCCAACTGGATCCAACAATACATTAAAAGAATTATTCACCACAACCAAGTGGGGTTTATACCTGGGATTCAGGGCTGGTTTAATATCCACAAAACAATCAATGTGATTCATCACATCAATAAAAGAAAGGACAAGAACCACATGATCCTCTCAGTAGATGCAGAGAAAGCATTTGACAAAATACAGCATCCTTTCTTGGTAAAAACCCTCAAGAAAATAGGGATAGAAGGATCATACTCCCAGATCATAAAAGCCATATATGAAAGACCCAATGCTAATACCATCCTCAATGGGGAAAAACTGAGAGCTTTCCCCCCAAGGTCAGGAACACAACAGGGATGTCCACTCACACCACTGTTATGCAACACAGTATTGGAAGTCTTAGCCTCAGCACTCAGACAACACAAAGGAATAAAAGGCATCCAAATCAGCAAGAAGTAGTCAAACTCATTCCTCGCAGATGACATGATACTCCATATGGAAAACCCAAAAGATTCCACCAAAAAACTGCTAAAACTGATCCATGAATTTAGCAAAGTTGCAGGATATAAAATCAATGCACAGAAATTGGTTGTATTTCTATACACCAATAATGAAGCAACAGAAACAGAAATCAAGGAATCAATTCCATTTACAATTGCACCAAAAAACATAAAATACCTGTTAAACCTAACCAAAGAGGTGAAAAGTCTATACACTGGAAACTAGAGAAAGCTTATGAAAGAAATTGAAGAAGACACACAGAAAAATAGGACAATATTCCATGCTATCAGATTGTAAGAACAAATATTGTTAAAATGTCGATACTACCCAAAGCAATCTACATATTCAATGCAATCCCTATCACAATAACACCAGTATTCTTCACAGAGCTAGAACAAACAATCCTAAAATTTGTATGGAACCAGAAAAGACCCCGAATAGCCAAAGCAATCTTGAAAAAGAAAACCAAAGCAGGAGGCATCACAATCCCAGACGTTGCAAGCTATACTACAAAGTTGTAATCATCAAGACAGTATGGTACTGGCACAAAAACAGACACTCAGGTCAATGGAACAGAATAGAGAACCCAGAAATGGACCCACAAACACATGGCCAACTACCTTTGACAAAGCAGGAAAGAATATCCAATGGAATAAAGACAGTCTCTTCAGCAAGTGATGCTGAGTGACACGCAGAAAAATGAACCTGGACCATTTCTTGCACCATATGCAAAAATAAATTCAAAATGGATGAAAGACCTCAATATAGGACAGGAAGCCATCAAAATCCTCGAGGAGAAAGCAGTCAAAACCTCTTTGACCTCAGCTGCAGCAACTTCTTACTCAACATGTGTCCAGAGGCAAGGAAAACAGAAGCAAAAATCAACTATTGGGACTTCATCAAAATAAAAAGCTTCTGCACAGCGAAGGAAACAATCAGCAAAACTAAAAGGCAACTGACAGAATGGGAGAAGATATTTGCAAACGACATACCAGATAAAGGGTTAGTATCCAAAATCTATAAAGAACTTATCAAACTCAACACCCAGAAAACAAATAATCCAGTGAAGAAATGGGCAAAAGACATGAATAGACACTTCTCCAAAGAAGACATCCAGATGGCTGACAGACACATGAAAAAATTCTCAACATCACTCATCATCCAGGAAATACAAATCAAAACCACAATGAGATACCACCTCACACCTGTCAGAATGGCTAAAATTAGCAACTCAGGCAACAACAGATGTTGGCAAGGATGCAGAGAAAGAGGATCTCTTTTGCATTGTTGGTGGGAATGCAAGCTCGTGCACCCACTCTGGAAAACAGTATGGAGCTTCCTCAAAAAATTAAAAATAGAACTACCCTATGACCCATCAATTGCCCTACTAGGTATTTATCCAAGGGATACAAGTGTGCTGTTTCAAAGGGGCACATGCACCCCAATGTTTATAGCAGTGCTATTGACGACAGCCAAAGTATGGAAAGAGCCCAAATGTCCATCAATGGATGAATAGATAAAGAATATCTTTGTACACACACACACACACACACACACACACAATGGGGTATTATTCAGCAATCAAAAAGAATGAAATCTTGCCATTTGCAACTACATGGATGGAACTAGAGAGTGTTATGCTAAGTGAAATTAGTCAGAGAAAGACAAATATCATATGACTTCACTCATATGAGGAATTTAAGATACAAAACAGATGGTCATAAAGGAAGAGAAGCAAAAATAATATGAAAACAGTGAGGGGGACAAAACATAAGAGCCTCTTAAATATAGAGAACAAACAGAGTTGCTGGAGGGGTTGTGGGTGGGGGGATGGGCTAAATGGGTAAGGGGCATTAAGGAAGCCACTTGTTGGGATGAGCACTGGGTGTTATACATAGGGGATGGATCACTGGAATCTACCTCTGAAATCATTGTTGCACTATATGCTAATTAACTTGGTTGTAAATTTTAAAATTAATTAATTTTTTTAAAAAGAGTCTTCCTTTTTCTTTCTGAATCCCTATCTCACTTTTCTCCCTGGGAACAGATTTTCTCCACCCACTGATCCACATGCACAAAATTCATCATTCCTGCTCTTCAATTCGTCCTTCAGCCCCATCACTGATCTTCTAGACCAGTTCTCTACAAATAGTTGGCTCAGTTTCTCCAACTTTCTGTAGCTACAAAAAAAGAAATATTTCAAAATATTAATTTTAGTTACCTATAAGTTTAGAATTGTGAATAGTTTTTTTTTTTTTAATACTAGTCTGTGTTTTTTCTAAATTTTCTATAATGAACATGCACTACATTTACAATTACCAAGGAAAAAATAGCTGGGCTACATTGTCTCTGTCTCATCCCAATCTTCCATCACCAGCACTCTTTTTAGTTATATCTCCACCTCACCCCTTCCTTGTAAATGATCTTTTGAAAGATAAAGTACTGTTAGCATAACACAGCTAAGTTAAGCAAAGAGGAGCAGTCATTATCAGCAATGTCAAGGGGTTTTTTTAATGCTTATTTATTTTTGAGAGAGAGAGAGAGAGAGAGCGCGCGGGTATGAGCGGGGAAGGGGCAGAGAGAGAAGGAGACACAGAATCGGAAGCAGGCTCCCAGCTTTGACCTGCCAGCACAGAGCCCAATGCGGGGCTCAATCTCACGAACTGTGAGATCATGACCTGAGCCAAAGTCAGATGCTCAACTGGCATCAACAGGTGCCCCAAGTTTTATTGTCTTATATATTATACATTATCTGCTTTCGGGAATTGGAAAAACCTGAAAAGTCATGTGCCATTCCTCCAGGATGAAACTGGGACCCTAGAGGAAGGGCTGCCAGTTTTGTGGGGCAGGAGAGGAAGAAAAGAGACCCTCCAAGGTGGACTTTCCAGATGGACCAAGGGTGAGTCTGTGGAGAAAATAAAAAATTGTTTGGCCCCCTCCTGTGGATTGGATGTATAATCATGAATATGGAATGGTGTAAGCTAGGCCTCCACATACTCATCTACCAGATATTACAGAAATAAGTAAGAAATAGCAAGCAAACAAACCAAAAAGTCTGAGGTATAAGTAACAAATGAGAGGTTCAAAAAAATAAGTATCAAGGAAGACATCTGACTCTCTTTTCTCCTTTGGTCATTGTCACCCCTCTGGTCCAGCCCATATGTAAGTAATTAAGAAACCAAGAAAAAATGCTGGTGACAAAATAGATCTCTAATATTACATACAAACACATACACACAAACATACAAAAATGGGACACTTTTGAAATCATTGCTAATCCACCATTAAGTCATATATATCCAGGCCTAGCCTTTGCCAATGGGCTGCAATGACCATCATCCTAGCCTATACTGTGTCAGGCATCAAGTATGCACCATAATAAGGGAGAGAAAATTCTTCCATTTTCTGGTAGGACTGCAAGTAATCTGATCTGGACATGGTAGACTTTATTAATATTAAAAACAAATTAGGCAAAGAAAAGTTTGACGATTTTCCTCGTTATGATATTACACACTCTTGGTTTTAGATATTCTTCCTTGTGACTAACATATCTCTCCTATATCAATAAGTCCCTTTCCTCTTATTCTAATTCACCTTATGGTGGAGAATAACAGCGGCTTACCATCTTCCCTAGGGACCCTTCATTGTTAAGAGCCCACCGTGACATTACCTAACCATTCTGTAAGCACCAAGTATTCCACATTTATTTGACCTGTCCTCATATACTCCATTCTCCCACTCCAATCAAATTTATGGTTTCTCTTTGAATCTACTCCAAGTTTTCTTGCTCTCCTAAACCATGGAACTAAATCAAATATGTTAACTTCTAGGTGACTTCTAAACATTACACACTCCCTATTATAAATGAAAGAAACACGGGATTGTAAAGGGATTTCTTTGATGTGCTGGAATATATGGCTATGTGGATGCATGCTTTAAGAATTGTCTTTTTTATGGCACTGGACAAGTCAAAAGAACAGGTTTTGCCATTTAAATCATTGATACTTGGTAAAATGGCGCCATCTAGTGCCCTTGACCAGTAACAACATCTGGAAGAGAAGGGTAGGAAGAAAACTGTAAATCAATTACAGTGCAAAATGACAACTCCAAGAAACTAGCAGGGCCAAGGCAATTTAATACCAATAGGTCGATTGACTCTGGGGACCATAATTCTTATTGTATTGACTGGGTCACTGGAGCAGCTTGACAAATAACGTAGCTTTTTCCCAGAGAAAAACACACTGTTCTGCAAGTGCTAGGTCCCATTGGAGGTTTACCAGGAGAGAAGAGAAGCAAGCAAACACCTATTTCGTGCCTAACACTGCTCAAAGCATTTTGCATGCTTCCTCCCTTCCTCCCCTACTTACTCATGACATCCACATTGTGAGTCAAGTATTATTATCCCCATTTTACAGATGAGAAACTGAGGCCCAGAGAGGCTAAAATCTCTGATACACACATATGATACAATCTGACTCTAAAACCTACATGCTTTCCCTTGTGCCACCCCCAGAGCAGATGTATAGGAAAACTCAATCCCCTCTTATCTCCCTTTCCACAGGGAAGACCAAGGAGACACTGCTGGTCCAGTGTAACCACCAGGGAGTTCATGCTGTGATGTATAGCTGTGCCCAAAGTCATATTTTGGAAAGATGCCAAAAGGCAAATGTGGAAGTCATGGACATAATTCAACAAACAGTGATGGAAGAACCAGGTAACTACGGAATTTCCTATAGCCCAGTTTAAACATTATTTTTTTGTCTTGTCATTATTTTTGTCTGCCCTTAAATCTGAAGCTCCTTGTTGCCAGGGGCTATACTCTTGATAATGTCACAGTACTGCTAAATAAATATTGATCAAGTTCAATGAAAGTTCCTTGTTCATACCTCCATCTCTTTTGTCATGACAAAGCTCCTGGCATTGACACAGACAATCCAAAGTGAGAAGCCTGCTTTCCTGGGGGGAGGGGGGAGTGGAGGGATTCAACTTAAAGAACAAGAAAAGGCTGCCAGAGTTTAAGTCCTTTTCAGACACAGGCTGGCTACGCTTACTGACTAATAGAGTCACTCCCCAGGTTAATAAACCAGCATGCATATCAAAGGCAGAGAATACAGAGAATGGGGTCAAAAGTACTTATTTTTCTCAAAGTTGAGTCTTGTGTGAAGTAGAGGATTTTTAGGACATTATATTTTCATTCATGTACTAATTTTTTAATTCAACCATTAAATCTGTTAGGTAAATGAATCAATGAGACAGACTTTTAAAAAAAAGTGGATAACATAGCAATGATATTGTCACCAAAAAAAAAATAATAATAATGATGAGCTCCTGATATAAACAGGATAAAAAGATAAGAAAAATAGAATTAAAAAATAATGGAAACATGCAATGAGTTCTTTAAGTCCTATGGGTAGTTTTTGTTGTTGACTTGTTTTGTTTCCTAAAGGAATTATCACTTGAAGCATGATTGCATTCAGGAAAATTTTCTTGAGAACTCCATTCTAACTAGGAAGATAAACCAAAGGACAAAAATAAAAATATTGAAGAGAATTTTATATTTATTCTAACACACACACACACACACACACACACGTGCGGGCACACTCAATTTTGATATGTATCTATAAGATGTTCTCAAAGAAAACCTTAGCCTGTTACAAATTCCAGCCTAAGCTAAAGAAATAAACTAGTAGTCTGTAAGGGAGTTAATTGAGTACCTGAAGGCTTCCTAATGAGTCCATAACATCTTCAAATAGAATCTAGGCCACTTAGCTTCTAGGTTTGTCCTAGAATCTCCACACAGCAAAAACTCATTATACCTATGTGGGCCATACCCTGTGTGTTTGCTGGGGATTTGGGGAATGAACAGAGTCTAAATCTAGAGTCATGCTTTTCCATTATGAAAATGGACTTGGTGGCTCCCATCAGTAGAACAGAAGGTCTGCGAGATAAGAGAAGTCACTCTGTATGTTTTTCTATCCATTCTCTCTTGAGGGCTCTCTGCAAAAAATAGAAATTTCCAGACCCCTGCCTGTGTTGAGGGGTTCCTGCTCTGTTGCCCAGGAACACAGCTTTACCAGCTGACCCTAGTAAGGGTAGGAATGACTGAAAAGGACAAAGGGAATACCACGTGGAGTATGAGAAGATGTTTGTTCAGGTAAAAGCAAATCATTCAAAAGACTTGGCACAAATTGTTCATAGGGAGAGAGAACACTGAAAAGGTAGGCAAGGGACAGATTATGAAAAGTCATATGCAAATGCTAAGGAGATATATACTTTAGATTATACTTCAGGTTACTATTCCTCAGACATAAGTAATGTAAAAGGAAAAAAATCTCCCAGACCCTGTCTTGGCTTAAATTCTCTTTAAATATTGTGGCAGAGACTGTTAATAATTCCCTTGTATTCATTCTCCCCCATCTTCCTTCTCATTAATAGAATTCCTTAAGATTTACCTACAGTCTACATTTCCCAGCCTCCCTTGCAACTGAGTATGGCCATATGTCCACATCCTGGCCTGTAAGAAGTGGAGAAAATTACACAACTTCCAGATCATGTTCTCATAAGGAAGCTGCTTATCCTTCATTTCATTCCATACTCCTTCCCATAGGCTGGAAATCCAAAGAAGTGACAAACCAACTTCAAGTATGCCAATGAAGGCCATACTCCTGGTCACTGCTCACAATGGGTTCTGTGAACCAGCAACATGGACACCACCTGGGAGTTCGTGGTGATGCAGAATCTCAGGCCCCACCGAACCCACTGAAGCTGATTCTGCTTTTTTTTTTTTTTTAATTTTTGTTTTATTTATTTTTCAGAGAGAGACAGAATGAGTGGGGGAGGGGACAAAGAGAGGGAAACAGAATCAGAAGCAGTCTCCAGGCTCTGAGCTGTCAGCACAGAGCCTGACAGGGGGCTCGAACCCATCAACCACGAGCTTACGACCGGAGCTGAAATCTGCCGCTTAACAGACTGAGTCACCCAGGCGCCCCATGATTCTGCATTGAAATAAAATCTTCTGGTGATTCATATTCACATTAAATTTGAGAAGCACCAATCTAAGAGAAGGTAGAGGAGCAAGCTGGAAGGAACCTGAGTCTCTGGATGATACTACACTCCCGGACCACCTAGGAGCTCAGATGTTTATGAGAGAGTAGACCTTCTCCCTTTGGTTAAGCCATTTTTCTGTTCATCCCTGTTTGGTCCAATATATGAACTAAAATTAACACGTACAAATATAAAACATGATATAAATCCCCATCCTTTTCGCTTTTTAAATCTATAAGGCATTTGTGTTTTCCTGTAACTTTATTCCATGCCACCACCACTACTAAATCACGTATACTACAGTGGTTTCACTGAGTAGTTGAACTGATATCATGTTGGTCCACAGCCATAAAACTAAAACAAGTTTATAAATGAAATAAAAACGAAACTATAAAACCAATAAAAATCCAAATGAACAATTGCGTTAATATAATGGGATGGATGATGTTTTTCTGCTGGTACAAAATCACTCTTCCCACACAGTTATGGTAATAATACTTCCACGCAGATGCTTTTGAGTTTGGCAGGTCTGCACTGCCATGTGCTTTGCGACAATTCTCTTGCCACTTGCCTCCGTTTTAAGTACTGTCAACAATCAATGGCATCAAGTATCATGAGATCGTTTGACTTCGCCCGGCCTCAATGCATCACTTATACATTAAGTGACCTCTCTTCTTTTCTCATTCACCCAGGAAAATTCCAGAAGCCCTGCTTAACACTAGTAATTGTATAAATACAGTTGCAAACACAGTTTACAACAAGATGCTCACCTCAATCTACAGAAATAAAACCGATATTCACCACAAAAGCTGTGTACAAATGTTATTAACGGCTTTGTTTGTAACAGCCAAAAACAGGAACGGACCCATCCTTCAACATGCAGTACATCATACAGTGGAATACTCCTCTGTAACAAAAATCAACACATTGATACATACAACAACTTGAGTGGATTGCAAAGGCGTGATGCTAATTGGAAAAAGCCAATCTCAAAATTTTACATACTATATGATTCTGTTTATGTAAGATTTTTTTTTAACGTTTATTCATTCTTGAGACACGGAGAGACAGAGCACCAGCAGGGGAGGGGGCAGAGAGAGAGGGAGACACAGAATCTGAAGCAGGCTCCAGGCTCTGAGCTGTCAGCACAGAGCCCGATGCAGGGCTCCAACTCACGGAGGACACAAGATCATGACCTGAGCCCAAGTCGGAAATTTAACCCACTGAGCCGCCCAGGCGCCCTTGTAACATTTTTGAAATGATAAAGTTACAGTGATAAAGAACAGATCAGCCATTGTCAAGTGTTAGGACAGAGAGAGGGTGTGACTATAAAGGGGTAACATCACAGACTTTGTGGTGATGGAATAGTTTGTATCCTGGATGTGTCATTATTTCTCCAAATCTACACATGGGGTGATATTTCATAGAATCATATGCCCACATTCTCCCCCAAAAATAGTGTACATAAAAACGTAAAAATCTGAATGAAGTCCATAATTGCACTAATTAACACCAATGTCAATTTCCTGGGTTGGTAATGTAACATGTTGCTCATTAGGGGAAGCTGAATAAAGGGTATGTGGGAACTTACTGTACTATTTTTGTCTTGTCTCATAAGTAAGTCCAACAGTATTTCAAAATCAATTTTAAAAAATATCATAACCTACTAACAAAGAGGCCCAAACAGGACATCTTTGAGATTCTGCATTTTAGCATGACAGGTGTCAAAGGAATACTAGGAGAAAGAAGCCTTTAGTATAGCAAAGAGAAGCTCTCCTTAAAGACAGCAAGGGAATCAGACTTCAAAAGGACTTGCTCACCAAATAAAAAATGTAACAAAGACTTACAGGAAAAATACACAATATTGCCAAGATTACAAAGTTTACATTAGTACCTGCATGGTAAGAAAGCAGCAACTCGCTCACATGTCTGTTACATTCACAAAGCTCCTGACCTATCTCCAGCCAGCAACAGAGCAAAAATCAAGGATAAAATTGTTTTTGTTCAGAAGCCCAGGTCTGTGGGAAATAGTCAATGTTGTATTATTTAGGGGACCAGACCAGTCAGAGTGACTCTGTTACCTCTGATTTATCTCAGGGTGCAAAGTTTGTTGTCTGCGTGTTTGGTTTTGCTGTGGTCGGTGAAAAGTTTGGAAGTAGAGCAGGTCTTGCTTTTATGTGGGCTCTGTGATCTGCCAAAATCACCTGCACTTTAACCCCTGGCATCGCAGTGTGACTGGGGTGAGACTGTTTTCTCCCTGCCGCCCGCTGGGTCCCCACTGGGCTGAGGCTGTGTCTGCTATCTCCCCTAGAATGGCAGTACTTGAGAAATGACAAAGAAAGTTAGCAAAAAGGATATGGTACTTCTCCTGGGTAAAGTCTAGAGCAAATTATTTAATGAATGAATTTTGAGAACTTAGAGAATAACAAGACAGCTAATGTGATAGGCACTGTACATGCTCTCTGTGTATCATCTCACCGTCCCCAAAACATAAGGTGGGCATTACTCTCACACTAAGTAATGGGGCTGGGATTTCAACCCAAGGTGTTCTGACTCTAGAATTCTTAACGGGTATACTGTGCTCCCTTCTACAAAAGGAGGCAGTAATTGCTGGAACCCAGCTTGGATTTACAAGAATAGGCCATGCCTAATTTTATTACCTCTTTAAATAGAACTTCTAAACGAACAGCTCTGGGGCACCTTGTTGGCTCAGTCAGCTGAGTGTCAACTGTGTCTTGATTTTGGCTCAGGTCATGACCCCAGGGCCATGGGATGGAGCCCCGTGTCAGTGTGGGGCCTGTTCAAGATTGTATCACTGCCCCTCTCCCCAGCTTGTGCTCTATCTCTAAAATAAAATAATTTTTAATAAAAAAATAAACCAACAGCTCTGAAAAATAGGATAGACATGATTTCAGCAAAGAATGACAAGATTTTTACCATGAAGGAGAATGATTAGTTTGACATGAGTTCTTGAAGCCAGGCCACCAGAAACAGAGACAATCACATATGGGGATGCTACAGTAGGAATGGAAACTTCAGATGAAGGGCTGGAGTGCATGGATCCGATGTATCTCGTGTGTTTTTTCTTAGTACATGAACCTAACCAGTGAAACTCTCCTTCACACCCAGTCCCCAGTTTGTTATGCCCCCAGTTAATCAATCCTGTTCTCTCACAAATTTTACAGCTGGCCTGGAGCGCCTTGTGACAATATTCCACCAGGGGGCAGCAGAGAGCAGCCGGCCTGTCCAGAATGAGAAGACGTCCCCCGAGCCCAGCTTAGCTCTCAGTCCTCAAGGACACACAGGCTGGGCCCCAAATCTCAAAGTGTGCAAACACATGACTTCACAAACTGTCCCTTCTTAGCCTTACCTGTACCAACTGACACCACAGCTACAAATCATACTGCGTAGGCAAATGGCAGGACAAAAGAGGAACTGGGAAAAGAAATTTCACACTCACAGATTTGGGGGGGGCCAGGGGCCTACTTTAACACAAGTTGTTTTTCACAGCCTGAAAAGCAGCACCCTTTGCAGCTTTGCTTCATGTCCATGACCAAAAGGGTATTAAATGCAGATTCACACAGATAAATGTATCATGAGAGGTTTGCTGAAAAGGACTCCTTTTGTCTCTCAAGAAAACTCAAAGAGAAGGAAAGAGGAGGATATTGGCCTGAAGGTGAGGTTTCCCTCCTATCCACTCAAACTTTTGCTTTAAGGACCACTGGAAGACTGGTTATAAATACAGATTATTCTTAGGCCCCACCCTCTCCCCCAAAGTGTCACAAATTTGAAAATCCTGAGTAGAGATTCATTAACTGTTGACACTCAAGCAGTAGACAATAGTAGACAGTAGTGGAATAAATTGAAGGGGCCCAAGCACTCCAAGTAATTGTTACCTTGGTGAACAATATAAGGGCCAGAATTAGGGCTCTGACCTACTGCAGTGCAGGTTTGAATCCAACTGAGGATCTCACTATTTTATTTTTTTTATGTTTATTTTTGAGAGAGAGAGTGCAAGCAGGGGATGGGGCAAAGAGAAAGGGAGACAGAATCTGAAGCAGGCTCTAGGCACAGAGCCCAATGCAGGGCCCGAACTCATGAACCCATGAGATCATGACCTGGGCTGAAGTCGGACACTTGACTAACTGAGCCACCCAGGCAGCCCTGATGATCCCACTTTTACAAGAAAACTTCCTATGACCAGGGAATAAGGTCTCCCTTCAAATTCTACCACTGGGGTTCAAATTTCAGTTTGCAAGACCACAGTGTGTCCTTGTAACAGGTACCTGGAAACTTTGCTTGTCTTGGGGCCTGAAAATGGCTATGGAATACCCCGCATACAACAATAGCAGGTTTCCTTCTTGTAGATGAACATCACACAAACCTCGTCACACAAGCCAGGTGCGGACCCAGCACGCATAAACGCAGAGGCCCTCCAACAGAGGCCTAATCAGCTGCTCTGCCAGAAAAAGCATTAATCATCCCCTCACCCATCAAAATGCTCTTAGTCCAGCCCAAAATAGCCCCCTTCAATTAAAAGTCAGTCCTCTGGGAAAAGCTGCTGGCCCAACACCTAACACTATTGCCTCTGGCAATCCACAAGCTCTCTAAGCTAAAATTAACCCCACAAGAACAATTAGCCCAGGAGACTTTAGCTGTTTTTTATTTACAGAGGGTAATTCAGTCCCTATATTAAAAAAAAATCCAGGGGCGCCTGGGTGGCTCAGTCAGTTAAGCATCCAACTTCGGCTCAAGTCATGATCTTGCGGTCCATGAGTTCAAGCCCTGTGTCCAGCTCTGTGCTGACAGCTCAAAGCCTGGAGCCTGCTTCAGATTCTGTGTCTCCCTCTCTCTCTTCCCCTCCCCACTCATACTCTGTCACTCTCACTCTCTAAAATGAATAAATGTTTTTTAAAAAATGTTATTTAATGCAGGGCATCTGGGTAGCTTGGTTGGTTAAGTGTCTGATTTTGGCTGAGGTCATGATCTCACAGTACCTACCTTTGAGCCCCGAATTGGGCTCTGCACGGAGAGCTCAGAGCCTGGAGCCTGCTTCAGATTCTTTGTCCCTCTGTCTCTGCCCCTCCCCTGCTTGCACACACACACATACACATACACACACTCTCTCTCTCTCTCTCTCTCAAAAAAAAACATTTTTTTTAAAAACCATGAACTAAAATCCAGAATCTCCAACATTCCCAATTTTCTGATATTAATCAAGACTCTCTATCAATCCATATCTTGACTAGAAGGAAATTACGTATGAAAGCCAAACTAAAGGTGCCTTTCTGCCTTACTCTCTCCACAGAATTAATTTTAGTCAGTTCCCAGAAATCCTTGAATCTTTCTAGTCTAATTTCTTAGACAGACTAGGATCCTAAGAAGTCCTCTTCTTCCAAACTGACCAAAAGTCCAGAAGGATTCTCTGGCAGTCAGTTTTTCCCAAGAACCTTCCCTCATCATTGACACCAAGGGGAAATTGTCCCAGATTATTCCAAATCAGGTCTTTAAAACAAAGGTGGCCATCATCCCCTAGGCTCTCAACTACAGACACAGCCCAAGTGCCCAACATTTAAAGTGTGAGAGCCTCTAGGGCCACCATTATGGGGACTCCCAACTTCTCCCATCTCAAGGCTCCACAGAGTTTCTGACACAGAGAATGAACTTAGGGGGGATGTCTCTAAAAGCTCTTTGTTGGCCTATAGGCATGTGAGAGAGTGGTGGAGAAGCTTAAGATTCTTCAAAAAAACGATTTACAGCCTCAAAGTCCCCTCAGTAAGAATCTTATCTGGTATAATTCTTGCGAATTAAATTTTTCACTCACCCTGTCTCTGGGTCCGGTTAGTTCCCAAATGAATCATTTCTATTGGCCTATGAGGGGAACATAACCTGATGACCCTCTCTCTAACAACCAAGTTCCCCCCAAATATTTTCTTAGCTCCAGCCCCATTCCTGTTACAGTCCTCCTGTAACAACGACCGACATTCTCAGCATCCAGCTGACTCCTCGATGAACATTCCCTTCCCTTCCTCAAATGGACTAGAGTAGGAAGCCCACAGAACTTGCCAATAAAGATCTGGCCTGCTACACCTCATCTCAGCTCAGATTAATTAGTTCTGCCTAAGTGATGGTATTAACATATCAGCAAGGGGGCACCTGGGTGGCTCAGTCAGTTAAGTGTCCGACTTCAGCTCAGGTCATGATCTCACAGTTCATGGGTTCGAGCCCTGCATCGGGCTCTGTGCTGACAGCTCAGAGCCTGGAGCCTGCTTTGGATTCTGTCTCTCTCTCTCTCTCTCTCTCTCTCTCTGCTCCTCCCCCACTCGTGCTCTGTCTGTGTGTGTCTGTCTCTCAGAAATAAACATTTAAAAGAGAATAAAATAAACATTAAAAATGTTTTTCCAAAAAAAAAAAATCAGAAAGTATAGAACCACAAAATCTTTAGACCCACAAGGAATTGGTTGCATTTTTTCCTACCCTGAGGGTATTTTTGGCATCTACTCTCAATGCTTTAGAAATCCTGAAATATGGCAGAATGAGGAAGTAAATGCAAGTGTCTCAGTCACCAACCAGTCTCCCACATCACCTGTTTATTACACATCCAATTTGGGGGAAATTATTTCCCCAGGTCCGGGATTTCTGGCAGAGTAATTGTGCTAAAGAAAACATGATTTATCATGTTACTTCCTGTTAACAAAAGTGGAATCACTTCTAAGCTACTTGTAGGTGCTTCATTCATTCATTGGTTCAACAAATATCTATATGCCAGGCTCTCTTCCAGGCTCTGAAGAGACACAAGAGAGTTAGCAGTCCCCTTTCCCTAACTTCAAAACTCCTGGAGGAATCTGGACAAATAAATGGGCAATAATAATAATACAGCAACGTAACCCAGGGATGAGGGAAGCCCAGGAGCGCACAGTAAAGGGTCCTTACTCAGGCCAGTGGGTCAAGGGTGAAAAGCAATCAACTGGGAAAAGAATTATTATGGAAATGGGGAGGAACATATAAAAGAGAACCAGAGAAGACATGGTTCAATGGTGACCAGAATGTAGTTCCAAGGGGCTAGAACAAGCACCTGCTGAGAAGCCAGAGCAACAAGGGTCGGCTTGCTCTGTGAGTAGCAGGTAAGACTATTCCAAAGGATTTTAAAGACTCATTCATTCACTCTAGGGGCCAGACAGAAAAGAAAAAATAATTTCAGAGTGTGATGAGCACTATCAAGAAATGGGTGACAGGGAAGTGGCTGCGACAAGGCACTGACATGAGCCACGGGATTGCCAGTTTAGAAATCTGACCACAGTGTAGAAAGACAACCGGAGGAAGACCAGTCATGAGTCCATTGTTTAATTGGGGGAGGAAAAAAAATCTCAATTGAAAAGATTATTTCCCAAGGGGTTGTTTCTTCAGGTGTAACTGCACAAATGAAAGGGGGAAGATACGATCCAAACTCATTTTTCCTCAAAATCTAAACATCCTAAGTAACAGAAGTCATGGGAAGAACACTGTGAGTGAATTTTGGGTGTACCTTTAACAAAGGGGTTGGTATTTTTTATTATTTAAAGTCACTTTCCTTTGCCTATCTACATTATTGCACTGACATTGTAGACTGAGTTGGGGGTGATTCTTTATCCCTTAACCTTACTTGTAAGGCTGATAAAATTAGGGTTACACAAAGGTCTTAACATTTCTACAAGCAACTTTTTGAGAATTGAAGGGAGTTCAACTTCTTTTCTGGAGCATTTTCCTGCCTGCCTCTGAAAAGATTATAGACAGTGAAGGCAGCATTGACTTTTCTCCATCCAGACAACCTCACAATGATGCCCATCCCTCCTCCCACTTTGATAAGTGCTGCCAAGGAAAAGAAAATCCTATAAAATTAGTGACATCACAGACATAAGGGGAGGAACAACATTCACCACCTTACGGTTCTCTGAGATTTGAGGGCAATTAAATTTTTTCTCTTGTTGATAGCTAGGAAAACCAGAAATGGCAAAACCATTTCACCTTGTATGCCAACTCGGATTGCTGCACAGTAGCTGCCTGAAGCACAGTGGTGAGAAGAGGTTGTGGGTTTGGTGAGACAGCTCAGGTGCTCTGGTAATAACCACTGTGAACATGGAGGGGGCCACTGCACAGAAACTAAGAATTTCCCCTCAGGGGTGGGGGGGTGGAGGGGTGGAGGGGCACCTGGGTGGTTCAGTCAGTTAAGCGCCCAACTCTCGATTTCAGCTCAGGTCATGATCTCACGATTCTTGAGTTAGAGCTCTACATCGGGCTCAGTGCTAAGAGCACAGAGCCTACTTGGGATTCTCTCTCTCTCCTTCTCTCTCTGCACCCCCTACCCCTGCAAGGGCATTCTCTCTAAATAAATAAATAAACAAACTTAAAAAAGAGAGGGAGAGAGAGAGGGTTTGCCTTCCAGGAGGTGAGCCCTATTTTCATCTATCCTGGGACAAGTACACTAGTGGAATTAATTTGAGGCATTTAGCAAGGACGATGACTAACAGGACAGAATGGGAATCCCAGCTAGGGAGAATCCCACTGTTTTATATATAAAACATGGAAAAATCGCTCGGAGATTGAGATTCAATTGATTGGAGTTTTACACTTAAGGTATGTGCACTTTATTAGCACATGTGTAACTCAATTTTTTTAACTTAATTAATTGGGGACGCCTGGGTGGCTCAGTCGGTTAAGTCTCTGACTTCAGCTCAGGTCATGATCTCACAGTTCATGGGTTTGAGCCCCAACGCCAGGCTCTGTGCCGACAGCTCAGAGCCTGCAGCCTGCTTCAGATTCTGTGACTTACTCCCTCTCTGCTCCTCCCCTGCTTGTCCTCTGTCTCTCTCTGTCTCTCAAAAATAAATAAACAGAAAAGAAATTTTTTAACTTAATTAATTAAAATAACCCTCAGACTAACACTGATGATCAGCCTACTTTGGAGTCAACACTGTTACTTAGCTGGTGTTCCCTCCTCCATCTCCCATGTCCCGCCCAGGGCAACCAATAAATAATAGGTGAATAAACGAATGAATGCTCCACAGGGAAATTCCTTTAATGACTAAAATAGCCGATAACACCTGCTTTTGCATTCTTTCAGATCCAAATTCTCTCTTCTAAACAATGTGGTCCAAAGCCTTGGGGTCTGAAAATAGTCCAAAAGCCTTGAACATGTTCAATATTCACTTCTGAGAATAACTGTTGTCTCCACTCTAGCCATCTAAATCAAAAGGGGACATGTTTGTGTTTTTGCCACCCACATCCATTTCCCCAGCTTTAGTTGCAGCTCCCTGGTTCTCCTGTGGAGACCCCGCCCTCTCCCAGTCCACGACTTCCAGATGAAGCTCCATGCCCAGCTCCATGGACAGTACATGTCCCACCTCCAAGGAAATTAGCCTAGCACCTTCTCTGGGCCACAGTAATTTCCTCAGTGAAGGAGACGCTTGCTAGGCTCATGAGGAAAAAAAGCTTCCTCTGATCCCCCCTAAGACTGTCAAAAAGATGGGAGCCTAAACATTCCAGGGACCATTACACAGAGCCTTAGGACGAGCCACCGCAGAAGGGCAGAGCCAAGAGGGACATCCTGTGAGCATCGTTTGAGTCCTGACTCAAGTCTCGCCCGAAGGAGCTTTACCTGTGGGCTTTGCAGTGACAAGAGCCAGCCAATTATTTTGTTTGTTTGTTTAACCTAGTTTGTCTGGGGTTTAGGGTCACCCCCAATAAGAAGATTCTTGCCTGGCGCATCTTCCACCAAGCAAATGTGAACGAGGACACACGTTTGACTTCTACATCTTCACCCAAATATTGATAAGCAGCATCTAAAGCACGTAGAGCTGTTTTGATCCAAAAACAGAATCATCGGCACTTCTGACATTCCTTGGAGAGTTCGACTTGGACATTATGTAGAGGTCCCCCTAGTTATCTCATGTGTGAAAAGCAGCAACTCTCAACAGTCTCTGAAGTGCATAGTCTGTCCTCTATGTGAACTACAGAGACCATGTCGCAAACACAGAGTGAAAGGGTTGAAAACCACTGATCTAAAGACCTTTTCCTTGTCCTTCTCTCCAAGTGTGCCTACCTCCATTTCAACATCAGATCAGACCATCAGAAAGCAACAAAACTGATTCAAATTATTGGTTCTCCATAAAGGAATTGATTGATTAAACCTCCATATGATGTCCTTTAAGACTTAACATAATGGCCTTGGCTTTTGTAGACAAAAGAGGAAAAAGCGGGTCAATTAGCAAAGAAAACTGCTAGTGACAGAAGGTGAAAAATGGTCCATATGAACAGAAAGAAAATAATCTGAAAGAAAAAAAAAATGTTAGGTTCAGGATTCAGGCAGGCACCACCCAGTGTTACCCATAGGAAAAGGAAAACTACAACAAGATTGTTACTATGCCTCAGAGGCAACATCTCTTTCCTGTCGTTCTTCTTGTCTACACTGAGTTGAAGAAGAGGGGCCAACTGCATGCAATTGAGGGCCATGGGCCTTTAGCGATCATGTCTGCCTATTGCTACAAGCAGAACCCACTGAACAACGGGCCTGCTCACACAGGGGCTTCTTCCAGGGTGACACTACCTCCCTGGCTGATACTTCCATCTGACAAGGATCTGAAGCACTCAAAGACAAAGGGGATATGTATTTCTGGACCACAGCATGGCTACAGGAAGAGACTCTACAAGGCTGGAACATACCCCTCAAGGCAGAAGAATTAGCAGCAACTGAGGAACCTGAGATCTTGTGGGGAAAACAGTGAGGGGGGCAAGGTCACAGAAGAAGTTATACAAACTGTTTTTCATATTATTTCTCTTGACTAAAATAGAATAAAGAGGACACTGGATAATGAGAATTACCAACCATGTTTAACTATCTTAAATGCATAACAGTGTATAATGTGCAATTATTTTTCCATTTACCGTCTAATGTTTCTAAAATATTGTCAAACATTCACTTTGCCAAAGCCTGAATAAGATGGGACTTCTAGATTTGGGTAGCTGTGGCAATTAAAATCATCTGGCAATGTTGGATAAAATATAACCCCAAAAAATGTGTTAGATACACAATTGAGCTCACAAAAACAAAAGTTCGAAAGCTGAAGCTTGGAGAGATTATGTAACTGATTCGATTGCACAAGCTATGAAGTTCACAGCCAAGATTTGGAACCTGCCCATGGACTTCAGGGGCCTTATTTCTACTCTTTATGCCACTCCATCAAACTCAAACTAAGTAGGGCACACAAACCAGATTTCAACTCCTGCAGGACCACAGTAGCTTTCCTCTAGCCTGGTTATCGATGTCACTCCTTGGTTATGTCCGTAGGAGGACACGTGGGTGCAGGCAATTACTGAGGGGAATCTTAATAACAGAGGTTTACAGATAAGCATGGGGTGTCCAGAATGCAAAACATTGCCACCTTATTCCTTCTAATCACATGGATACTGGGGTCTCTTCCCTCTTTGATCACTCTTGTCTTCCTCCACTATCCCCTTGGTCCCTTCTCACTCTAGCCTGTCCATCCCACAGAGTCCAACTCCCTCCTGGAAGAACAGTGGCAGGTGCCTTTTATTCCCAGGATGGAATGTCCTTGGAAAACAAACTTTTCTGTTGCTCTATACTACTCTCTTATAGCATAACTTCAATGCATTATGTTCCTCAATATTCTATGTTTTCTTCTGTCTTATCAAGGTCTCCCCCTGGGGAGGGTTAAGGTAAAAGAGGAATTAAGGAAGAGGAGCAGAGACAGTCCTATACTGCCTCTTATAACCACTGGCTCGGCCTTTACTCTTTAAACAATGAGAACAGTTAGCTTCTGGCTAACTTCCCTCTGCTGAGAAGAAGTGTTTCCCAAACATGAGCCACTCGTTGGGCGCACAGCCTGTCCCATCTGAGACCTGCTGACAGGAACCATAAATCGAGGGCCTTGGGAGGCATGTAAAGGTAACAGAGAGCCTCTTCCTCTCTCACCGAAGCAGGTTGAATTAGGCTGCTCCCAGTCCAAGCGGATGCTCTGGTTCCAAACCAAACAAAGGTCACGCCTGCTGTGTGCTGGTAACCACGTAAGCCAAGTTCTGAGTAGGAGTAGAGACAGGTTCGTACACATCATTTCTTGCACCCACTCCCTCAGTAGGGCCCTTTATCACCCTGCTCTATTCCTCTTCTGCCTGGATGTTGACAATCTGCTTGTCATCCTGCTATGCCATTGCTGTGCCACACAGCGGAGATCCCCAACCACTTTGTCTGAAATTTGAGATAACCATTGTTCTAGTCAGGATCTCCATAGAAACAGAACCAATAGTGGGGGGTGGGGGACGGATTTTAAGGAATTGGTTCATACCTCTGTGGGGCCTAGCAAATCCCAAATCCAGGGGGTAGGCTATCAATCCCAACAATAAGTTGATGTCTTAAGTGTGAAGACAGTCTGGAAGCAGAAATTTTCCTCTTTAAGGCACCTGAGTCTTTTCTCTTAAGATTTTCAATTGATTGCTTTTAATTCCCTTGCCTTTGGAGATGTGTCTAGTATGAAATTGCTGTGGCTAAGGTCAAAGAGGTTGTTTCCGGCTTTCTCCTCTAGGGTTTTGATGGTTTCCTGTCTCACATTCAGGTCCTTCATCCATTTTGAGTTTATTTTTGTGAATGGTATAAGAAAGTGGTCTAGTTTCATTCTTCTGTACGTTGCTGTCCAGTTCTCCCAGCACCATTTGTTAAAGGGACTGTCTTTTTTCCATTGGATACTCTTCCTTTGTCAAAGATTAGTTGGCCATACTTTTGTGGATCCAATTCTGGAGTCTCTATTCTATTCCATTGGTCTATGTGTCTGTTTTTGTGCCAACACCATGCTGTCTTGATGATTACAGCTTTGTAGTAGAGGCTAAATCTATGATTGTGATGCCTCCTGCTTTGGTTTTCTTCTTCATTATTACTTTGGCTATTTGGGGTCTTTTGTGGTCTTGCACTGTTGGTGGGAATGCAAACTGGTGGAGCCACTCTGGAAAAAAGTATGGAGGTTCCTCAAAAAATTAAAAATAGAACTACTCTATGACCCAGCAATGGCACTGCTAGGAATTGACCCAAGGGATACAGGAGTGCTGATGCATGGGGACAGTTGTACCCTAATGTTTATAGCAGCACTTTCAACAAGAGCCAAATTATGGAAAGAGCCTAAATGTCCATCAGCTGACGAATGGATAAAGAAGATGTGGTTAATATATACAATGGAATACTACTTGGCAAGGAGAAAGAATGAAATCTGGCCATTTGCAGCAACGTGGATGGAACTGGAGGGTATTATGCTAAGTGAAATAAGTCAGAGAAAAACAGATACCATAGGTTTGCACTCATATGTGGATCTTGAGAAACTTATGGGGGGGGGGGGAGTTACAGAGAGGGAGGGAGACAAACTATAAGACTCTTAAATACTGAGAACAAACTGAGGGTTGGTGGGGGGTAGGGGAGAGGCGAAAGTGGGTGATAGGCATTGAGGAGGGCACTTGTTGGGATGAGCACTGGGTGTTGTATGGAAACCAATTTGACAATAAATTATATCAAAATTTGTTTTTCAATTGATTGGATGAGGCCTACCATATTATGTAGGATAATCTGCCTTACTCAAAGTCTACTGATTTAAGTTAGTCAGATCTTAAAAAAGAAAAAAAAAAAAATACCTTTACAGCAGCATCTAGACTGATATATGACCAAACAACTGGGCACCATAGCCTAGCTGAGCTGACACACAAAATTAACCATCGCAACCTGGGTGGCGACCCTGGGAGAGGGTGATGACCACAGAGCCTCTAAATGAGAGAAGGAAGTACACCCCTCAGATGGGCACCCCTCTCCAGTGACACCTTGAAAACCCTCCAGAAGTGATACAGAGAAAGGAGAGGGGAGGGACAAAGAGTGGGAGCTTAACAGCAGTAATTGCCTAGAAGGGCCAAGTGCCACAGTCAGTATTCTGAGCACAACACTCCCATTCTACAACCACTGGATGAACTCCTCATCCTCCTCATGAGATTTAAAGCATTCAAGTTAATATCAAAGTTGCTCCCAAGAGGCAAAAAAAAATCCAAAGAAATCTGAAGCTTCATACACACATCACTTCACTCATATAATACTATTGTCAATAGTATTAGTATTGTCATTTTGCAACTGTTTCAGGTAAAGGTAAAGTAAAGCAAATAAAACATAATGATGTTACGAGGATCAAAGATTTTCAAATTTTTTTTTTAACGTTTTATTTATTTTTGAGACAGAGAGAGACAGAGCATGAACGGGGGAGGGGCAGAGAGACAGGGAGACACAGAATCAGAAGCCGGCCCCAGGCTCCGAGCCATCAGCCCAGAGCCCGACGCGGGGCTCGAACTCACAGAACGCAAGATCGTGACCTGAGCTGAAGTCGGATGCTTAACCGACTGAGCCACCCAGGCGCCCCCAAAGATTTTCAACGTAAGAGAAAAGAGATACACACGGAAAATAAAAATCCTTTTTTTTTTTTTTTGAGGAAAAAAAACCTGCAATGTTAAATTGGATTGGAATGGAAAGTATCAGTTCAAACACGATTGTTTTCTTTAATGTATTCCCTAGCTTTGTCCACTAAAAGGAACCAAAAGCAATGCCTTCCCGGTAACGATGAGCACAACTAGCACCCAGACATGGGTTTAAATACTATTCCCTATTCAGGGGTGCCTGGCTGGCTCAGTCAGTTAAGCATCACTTGGTTTCAGCTCAAGTCATGATCTTGCGGCTGGTGGGATCGAACCCTGCACTGGGCTCTGCACTAGTGATGCAGAGCCTGCTTGGGATTCCCTCCCTCCCCCTCTCTCCCTCTCTCTACCACTCCCCCGCTCATGCTTGCACTCTCTCTCTCCCAAAATAAATAAACAAACAAACAAACAAAAAATACTGTTCCCTATTCAAAAGAAACAGGGCTCCTCAGGAAATGGCTGATTCCAGAGCCCAGGCAGGGGAAAACTGTTTGACAGTATCGATAAAGTTGAACATACCCTCTGAGCAAGCAATTCCACCCTTAGATATGTGTTTCCCCAAAGACAAGTACCAGAATCTCCATAGCAGCACTACTGAAATAGAAAACAGAATCATCCCCAAATGTCCTCCTATACTAAAATGGATAAATAAATTGCAGGAGCAGTGGGGAAAAAAAGAACTACAACCATACACATCACAGATGAATCTCATGAAAATAATGACTCACAAAGAAGCCAGACATAAGAGTACGTGCACGGCACCTGGGTAGCTCGGTGGGTTGAGCGTCCAACTCTTGATTTTGGCTCAGGCCCTGATCCCAGGATCGTGGGATCAAGCCCCACATCACAGAGCCTGCTTGGATCCTCTCTCTCTCTCTCTCTCTCTCTCTCTGTCTCACTCCCTCTGCCCCTCCCCAGCTTGTGCATATGCATGCACAACCTCTCTCTTTTACTCTCTCTAAAAAACAAAAAGTAAAAATAATAGTACAAGCTGTATGTACTCTTGTACACGTACACAATGTTCCAAAACAGGCAACCTGATCGATAGGCTTAGAAGCAAGACTGGTGGTTAGACTTGACAGGGGCAGTAGTGATAGGAAGAGGGTGTGATGGGGATTTTAGGCTACTGGCAATGTTCTGTTTCCTGATCAGGGAACTGATTACACAGGTGTTTGCTCTGTGGGGGGGAAAAAACTGAACTATAAACTTGGTTTTTGTGTGTGTATTGCTCTATGTGTTAACATTCTATTTAAAATTTGCACCTTTTTTATTGTTTATTTATTTTTTGAGAGAAAGAGAGACAGAGCACGAGTAGGGGAGGGGCAGAGAGAGAGGGAGACACATAATCAGAAGCAGGCTCCAGGCTCTGAGATGTCAGCACAGAGACCGACACAGGGCTTGAACTCACAAAATTGAGATCATGACTTGAGCCGAAGTCAGATGTTTAATCGACTGAGCCACCTAGGCACCCCTAAAACTTGTGCTTTTAAAAAAGCCAGCTTCAAGGGGTTCCCACTGGCCAAATTTAGTACAATCTGAACATCAAAAAAGGCTAATGATTGTAGCTGGTGATTAAATGAAAATACATGGGTCCAGGGAGCAAGGAGAGGATAAATAGGACAGCTCTTCTTTACAAAAGAAAACCACTAACATAGGTAGAAGGAATGACAAGATTAGAAGATCACCATTTTTAACCCCCGATATAATAATTGACTGAGGTAACAATCACCAACAGAGGCTACAATGGTTGGGTGAAAACCAGATTCCTACAGTGGAAAAGTATCATCCCAGAGACCACTTACCTTTACGAAGGAGAGCAATTGTACCTTTGCAACAGAAAAGTCTGGTGACGACCACCTAAACCCAGTGGTTGAACTGAGCCTCACACAGAATGGAAAAGTGTGACATTATATGCTTCCCGGTAGGATGCAAATTAAACAAACAATATAACCTAAGGCAGTGGGTGTTGTTGACTGCATTAAAATCACCTGAGATTTTAAAACTCCCAACACCTAGGTGATGTTGCCAGACCAGAATCTCTGGGGTGAGACCCAAGCATCAGTAATTTTTTAGTTTCCCAGGAGACCACAGTATACAGTCAAGGTATTCTGAACGAAATGTAATATCCTGAGTCTAACTTATATTTTATAGGATATACAAGAGATAGAGACATGGTTTCTAACATTGGCTGCTTAGTAGGATCACCAGGAGAATTCTGAAACGAGGGCCACCTGGCCTTCATTTCTAGAGATTCTGATTTAATTGGCTTATGGTGGAACTCAGGCATTGGTATTCTCTTTTCTAGGCTCTAAGTTTTATTTATTTTTTTTTTTAATTTTTTTTCAACGTTTATTTATTTTTTTTGGAACAGAGAGAGACAGAGCATGAACGGGGGAGGGGCAGAGAGAGAGGGAGACACAGAATCGGAAACAGGCTCCAGGCTCTGAGCCATCAGCCCAGAGCCCGACGCGGGGCTCGAACTCACGGACCGCGAGATCGTGACCTGGCTGAAGTCGGACGCTTAACCGACTGCGCCACCCAGGCGCCCCTCTAAGTTTTATTTAAATAACCTTCAATGAGAACAGAGTGGTCCAATTCCTCCCCCCGCCTTGTAACGCCAATAAGGACAAGTGGTTCTGTTGTGCAGCCAGGGTCGAGAAACAGTGCACGTAATGAGGAAAAAGACAAATCTAGAATGTAGAACATTTTGGAAGATCACTAGCCTGGACTCTTCAGAAGGTCAATGTCATGGGGGGAAAGGAAAGAGATTAAGAGGAAAAGAGGTTAAAATAAGTAACAAAAAATGTAATGCATTTGATTAAAAAACAGTTTTAAAGACATTCTGAGGGAGCAATTGGGGAAATATAAACATTAAGTCGATTTAGATGGTTAATTTTCTTAGTATGGGCAATGACATTGCGGTTCTATAAGTAAATATTTGTATTCTTTTTTTTGTCATTGTTTTAATCCATGTAGATATGCAACTATCATAATTTAAAGGACACTGTTTAATAATTAATTAGGCCATAAGAAAAAACTCTACCACAAAATTACATCCCTAAGTGATCAGGGTCCTAATATTTGCATTCATAAGTGAGGTTTGCTAAACACTGAGAAGTGATGTGTTACAATGTGTATGTAAGTTCAGAGTTCTACTCCTGAAGCCAATCTTTCAACTTTTCTTTGTGTTTGAAATAGTTCGTAAGAAAAGGTGAGGAAATAAGGAAATTTTTAAACAAGGATAAAACCTACTCACAAGGCCATATAATTTCTATCTGTATTACTTCTCTGGAAAATTTTCCAGAAAAAACCCATTCACAACTCAATCTTATACAAACAACCTCACACCACACCCAACAATTAAAGCTGTGTTTCTCAACCTTTGCCCACTGGATTTAAATAGAAGACACCTGGAAAAAGTTTCTTATTCAAATGAGTTTGAAAAATGTTGGGTTATGCAAGGTTTTCTTGCTACCAGACATCTCAGAAATCTTAATATATTTATTATGCATTGTCTTGTGGGGTTGGGGGAAGACACGTGCTTAGTAAAACAACATTTCTTTCTTTCTAATGTTTATTTATTTTTGAGAGAGAGGCAGAGCACACAGAGGGAGGGGCATAGAGAGAGGGAGACATAGAATCTGAAGCAGGCTTCAGACTCCAAGCTGTCAACACAGAGCCCAGTCGGGGGCTCGAACTCACGGACCACGAGATCATGACCTAAGCCAAAGTCAGATGCTTAACTGACTGAGCCACCTAGGCGCCCCCATAAAGCAACATGTCTTAACCTGATTTCGTTTCCAACCCTTTTTGAGTGCAGACCCCTTTTATACCAGAAAATCTTGTAGGTTACGTGTTCTATAGGCATCTGGGAAAATGCTAGCCTGAAACGTCCTCTCCCTCCTTTTACACCTTCTCTGTCTTTGATTAACCAAAGAGCTCTTGGATTTCCATCTGGGCCCTGAAGATGCCAATGATGCATTTGCAGCCACATGAAGATCTATCTCCCAACCAGTACAAGTTCCTGTTCACCAAAATACAAAACGTACTTTTTTTGTTCAGGAACCTACTTGTTTAAGATGTATACACTATTTTATGTATATCTATGTGAGTTTTGCTTCAAGTGCACTAAAAATATCTGTTGAAATCGAGAATTCCTAAAAGACCACCCCATGTGTCTCCTTCCATTGGCATCAAGAATGGCACCACACACCACAGAGTACGTACTGACATCCAAATAGCAAGAAAGAAGTGCCCCCACCCAGCTCAGCCCCTGCAGCACTGCCGTTTACAGGCATCTTGCTGGTCCCCCCCACCCCCCGCCCCAACAATCCCATAAGGTGTGTGTTATAATCACAGATGAGGATCCTGAGGGTCAGAGAGCCTCTGAGGCTTGCCAGGACCAAACAGTGGGATCTGGGCCCCGGGAGCCCGAGACCAGAGCTCTCACACGAGCATTAATCTGCTTCCTACAACTCCAGCCTTAATCCTCGCACACGGCTCCTTCACAGTGTCAGGACTCCCAGGAAAAGCAGACTCAATCTACCCCGCAGCCTGCACTTTATGTATGGCACAAGCAACCTGGCAAGTGACAAGGACAGATTCAAAAGCTAAACCATCGTCAAAGTCACCCATTGGCCAAGCCAAGATGGCCAGCCCTGTGGCACATCCAACCTCAAAAGACATTTTGTAAGTGAAGGGCTAATGGCAAGTGTGAACACAAAGTTGTTCAAGGAGCCACTGCCCAGAACAACCTGGCGGAAGCTCACCCTGAGGTTCTCCAAACCTTGAGGGCCGCCAGCAGCTCTCATTAAACATGGAGGAAAATCCTGAGGAGCCCCCACTCACTCCCCTCCTGCAAAACACAGAAGCGCTATAGACAGAGGCATACGGGATTTCACTCTACTATGGCCAAATTAAGGCCAAAAACCGAGCTCAAACAAAACAGATGAGAACTCATTCTCAGCACATCTCAGACCTAGTGTGGAAATTTCAGTAGTCAAGGGGAGAAGGATCTCATATTATTTCCTCAATTGACCAGGGGAAAAGAAGAGCTCATACCATTCTGTGCAACTCTAAAGTCTGCACCCGATTCCTAGGCTCTTGGGCTGAAGTTAGTCAAGGCCAGATTAGTGGAGCCCTATGGTTGCCACCTGCCCAGAGTTCACAGTCAGTCCAGGAATTTAAATTCCTTCCCAGGATCTGAATCAGCCTGCAATTGCGATGCATGAAGTTGTGAAGTAACAAAATGGTGAAATATAAAAAGCTTCAACTTCAGGCCACGCAAAACTAGTTCCACAGCTTACATCATTGCTTTGGTAGACGTTGTAATCTGTCATAAGGAACATTTTCAAGCAACATAAACTTATGTTGTTCAGTATTTCCCAACCACATGCTCTGTACTGTGATTTTACTATACCCTGGTGTTTTAGGGAAAGTTTTGCCTAAATATCATGGCAGTTTTCCTCTCCCATAAACCCCAGAAATGATAAGCACATTCTTCTTACAAAGTTGCAAGAGGTTCTGAACTCTGAGGCACCGATCTGAAGGGTTTCCACAGTGAAGTCTCTTTTTTTTTTACTCAATATTAAGGAATAATTAGATATCACTTATATTAGTTTATCAGACTTCTTTTTTTTTTAATTTTTTTAATGTTTATTTATTTTTGAGAGAGACAGAGCATGAGCAGGGGACAGGCAGAGAGAGGGTGACACAATCTGAAGCAGGCTCCAGGCTCTGAGCTGTCAGCACAGAGCCCGATGTGGGGCTCAAACTGGTGAACTGTGAGATCATGACCTAAGCTGAAGTCAGACACTTAACTGACTGAGCCACCCAGGCACCCCCCACCCCCGCCCATATAAAACTTTTAAGACAGAGTCTGGTATATGCTAAGCAGCTAGTAACAAAGTCAGATACATTGTTACTATTATTATTCAAAGTGTCTTATTTGCCTTTAGACTCAGAATCTAGCATCATACTTGGCACATAGTTGAAATTTAGCATATGCTCAGAAATAGAGAAAGACATACTGAGACACACATAGACACAAGACAGAGAGAGAGAAACCAAGAGAAAGACAGACACCAGGGAGGAAGGAAGAGAAAGGCAGACAGATGCACAGACTGACAGACATGCCAGTCAATCCACTGACCAAGTCTCTTGCTCTGTCTACATTTCCCTTTCCTACTGTGGGTCCAATATGTTTCCTTACATGATTCTCATAAATCAACATAGATGATGAACAAGGAGGTCATATCCCGCCACCGGGCGTCCTATGCTACAGAGGAGAGCTGAGAAACAGAGGGAGTTGGTACCCACACACAACAGGTATCACAGAGCAGTACATGGCTGGCTACTCTCTGGGGCAGGAGCAGGCTGTCCTGGCACTCTCCGAGGCATCCCTCCAGGAGAACAGTGCAGGGCCCTATTGCATCAAGTCCTGGCTGTGCAGACCCCATGACCTTGAACTCACTTGCAGAGGATTTCTTAATCCAACAAGAAGGTTACCCAATTCCCTCCCCGGCAGAGCTACCAGGCAACAACAAAGGCACTTTCCTTCACAAATATAAATGACAAACTTTTATTTCCACATCGAAGGGAAAAACAACCCAGTCCTCCAGAGGAGACATTTAACCCAGTCAGGAGGACACCTGGGGCCCGGTGTTGGCCTTCAGGATGACCCTGGCTTGTAAACCTTGAGCTCATTAACACCTGTCATCAACACACTTTGATAGAAAAGGTAAGTATGGATGAGGTCACATTTGGAACCAGGAGGTCTTTAGGGAACAGGTGTTGAGTGAACCCTTTTGGAGATGATATCTGTCTCTCATATGATGCTGAAGAAAGACTGAATATGGAGAAAGAGTTGAAGATCACCGAAGTTCTATGCTTGGAATTTCGAAACTACTAGCCATCCGGCTCCCACCCAACAGGATGTTAAGCTGATTTCAACTGCACGCGTGTGACCTTTCCTTCCTCGAGTCAGCAGGCTGGGACAGTGCCCTACTCACTCCCCGAGGACAGGTCCTGTGCCACTTCACCCGCTCACAGCCCCCATCCCGGTCCACTTCAGTGTTGCAGCCACACAGGTGGCAGAGGCTGACGGATTGGGGCCAGAGATGTGCTGCCAGCACCGCTCAGCCCTTAAGCCCTCTGGAGCTCCAGACGTCAGGAAAACCTGGGAACTCTCTTCTGCCCTCCACATAAAACTCAGTTTAGTGTGTCAGCAAACAATAGCTGTGAGAACCTTCAGGCTAAACTGCAATAGAAATCCTTAACTACTGCAGACCCTGACAAGGTCAGTCTTTTTTATGGGGGCCTCTGGTCTTCATATCTCTTCATTTCATTGCAGAACCCTTCCTCAAAAGTAAGAGGCTTCTTGGGTGCCTGGGTGGCTTAGTTGGCTAAGCATCCGACTCTTGATCTTAGCTCAGGTCTTGATCTCAACAGGGAATTCAGGCCCCACATTGGGCTCCACGCTGGGTGTGAAGCCTGCTTTAAAAACAACAGCAACAAACAACAACAACAACAACAACGAGACTTCCCAGGAGCAAGGATTTACTCAGCCTGCCACCTCATTACAGATCCCCAGCAGAAGGAATCACTAAAACCAAAAGACAAATCATTCACTTTCATTTCTAAAGAAGTATGGCTGATTCTGGAGATGGATGATGGTGTTGGTGGCACAACAATGTGAATGTACTTAATGCCACTGAACTGTACATGTAAAGATGATTAAAATGGGAAGTGTTACGTTATGTATATTTTACCACAATTTAAAACGTAAAAAAGAATAAGTTGAATGGAACATCTTTTAAAAGTATAGTTAAGTCCCAAGTGGCTTAGTGATCCCTTAGTTTGTTGTTGTTGGGTTTTTTTTTATTTTTTTAATGTTTACTTATTTTTGAGAAAGAGAGAGCGTGAGCAGGGGAGGGGCAGAGAAAGGGTGACTCAGAATCTGAGCTGTCAGCACAGAGCCCGATGCAGGGCTCGAACCCATGGACCATGAGATCATGACCTGAGCCAAAGTGAAGATGCTTAACCGACTGAGCCCTCCAGGTGCCCATGTAGTGATTTAGTATTATTAAATTATTTTTATTTTTTTTCAACGTTTATTTATTTTGGGGACAGAGAGAGACAGAGCATGAACGGGGGAGGGGCAGAGAGAGAGGGAGACACAGAATCGGAAACAGGCTCCAGGCTCTGAGCCATCAGCCCAGAGCCCGACGCGGGGCTCGAACTCACGGACCGCGAGATCGTGACCTGGCTGAAGTCGGACGCTTAACCGACTGGGCCACCCAGGCGCACCATTAAATTATTTTTAAACAGAGTCTCAGTATTACAGAAAAGGTTGCCAGCTTCAAGGGTTTATGAAAATCAAAGGCAGGAAAATATATGCCTTTACATCAAAAATGCTATTAAATCAAAAAATCAGTATGCTCTCACTGGTACATGAGCGTTGTCCATGAGGAAGATTTTTCTAAAGAATGTCACTAAGCTTTTCTCTCAGAAACCGGTTCTTCCACGATTGTGGCTTAGAGAACATTCAGATCACAGGAGTGGCTCACAAGGGTTTCTAGGTTTCCCCTCAACAGTAATGTGTTCAACAGTCTGTTCGAATGGTACCTCTCAGAAATGTCAACAGATACAGTCCCCTAATAACATAAGTGGATAATACTACCTGGTTTTACAGGTTGTAAAATTCAAGCATGGAAAATCTTAAAGACTGAGCTGAGATCATTCCATAGAAGAGAAGTTCAGACTCCAGATTCTGAGTCCCTGGGCCAGAGGCCACCCTTTCCCTGCCTTCTGGCTCAAGATCATTTAAGAAACAAAGGTGACTCACCGTAAATTAGTTAACCCCAATAAATATCCACCCCACATAAGCACCTACTCTTTTGAATCCTGCCTGCTGACTCACTCTTCTGGAAGACTCCAACACAGTCTGGCTTCTGTTATACTTACTATCAAAAGATCCCTGACTAATATAAACATTCTCTCCTTCCTGGTTCTCTCTCTGGCTACTCCTTCTGGGTCTTCTTAGCAGGCAACTCTTCCTCTGTCCATCCCTTAAACATTGGCTTATCTGTCAGAGTTGTGGGGGACAGTGGTCGGTGAGACAGAAAAGTAGTCATGTCAGTGAACCAGTCTGACCAAAGTCTTTGCATATCACTGAGCCAGACAGGGCCTCACTCAGAACAAGCCATTGGCAACACAGGTTTCTATAGGAAAATTAAATCAAGAAAAAAACAATCAGAATCCACAGCTGACTTGGGCTATCTATCAAAGATAAAAGACTCAGAATATGTATCACTTTGTAGAAAAGGCCAGGCTGTATATGTAACATTTGGATCCAAATATATATATTCGTCAGGTGCAATAGTTTGAACAGTTTCTGATACTGTCGTCAAAATGGACTGTTAAAGGCGCCTGACCCTGACATTAGAATCTCTCTGATGTGATGCAGTAGGAGGTAGAAATATCACTCATGGTGAACTACTGGAAATGACTGACCCAAATCTATGATCCAGAATGTGGACTGTCCCCTGTGGAACAACTGACCTGGACTCTCAAAGGCACTCAATGCCACAGAGAATAGAGGGAGGTAGGGGGGCTTTCCAGACTGAGACTAAAGAAAGGTAACAGTCAAATGCAGTACATGGAACTTGATTGGAGCCTGGGTTTTTGTTTTGTTTTGTTTTTTAATGTTTATTTATTTTTGAGAGAGAGAGCATGAGCGGGAGAGGGGCAGAGAGAAAGGGAGACACAGAATCTGAAGCAGACTCCAGGCTCCGAGCTGTCAGCACAGAGCACAGAGGGCTAGAACCCACAGATGCTGAGATCATGACCTGAGCCAAAGTCGGGCGCTCAACCAACTGAACCACCCAGACACCCTAGTTAGAGCCTGGGTTTTAAGAAACATCTTCAAAATACAGTTTGGGGTGGGGCGCCTGGGTGGCTCAGCCAGTTAAGCATGAGACTCTTGATTTCTGCTCAGGAGGTGATCTCATGGTTTGTGTGTTCGAGCCCCATGTCAGGCTCTGTGCTGACAGTGCAGAGCCTGCTTGGGACTCTATCCCTCTCTCTCTGCCCTCCCCTGCTCAGACTCTCTCTCTCTCTCTCAAAATAAATAAATAAACTTAAAAAAAAAGTACAGCCAGGGGAATTGGAGTATAGACAAGATTTTGAAAGTTGTTGAAGTAATGTGGATTTTCTTTGATGTAAAACTGATGTCTTGGTTGCCTAGGAGAAACTCCTTGTTCTTCAAAGACACCAGTTGAAGTACTTAGGGTTGAACTATCATCCTGTCTGCAGCCTGAGACTCTTTCATTTTTCGTCTTGTCTTCTCTTTCTTCTTACTCAGCCCTTTCATACTTACTCACCTACTCTACTCACACTTACTTACCACACCCACCCACAGCATGACTCCCAAATCAATATCTCTAGCTCAGAATTTTCTTCTTAGCTGCAGACCTGTGGAGCCTTTCAACTTGACATTCCCTGCTGAATGTTCCAGCAGCTCCTCACACTCACTATACTTAAAACCAAACACATCTTTCCTCTCCCCAATGCCCTCCCCCCAAAACCCACTCCTCTTTCTGTCTTTGTTTGTTTTGAGTAGTCTCTACACCTAATGTGGGTCTTGAACTCACAACCCTGAGATCAAGAGTTACATGCTCTACCAGCTGAGCCAGCCAGGTGCCCCTCTGTCTTCTCTATCTTGATAAATGTCGAACTGACCAAGCTAGAAACTTCCCTCTTCTTGCACCCCATCCAATCAACTACCCAACCTGGGCACCTCCTAAATCTCTCCTCTTCAACTCCTCCTCACTGCCCTATTCTTTCCCTTGCTGTCTCCCTAAATATTATGAAATAATATGAAAACACCCTCACTGGCCTTTCTTACCTCCCATCTTGCTGCCCTCTAACCTATCCTCCACCCTTCCACCAGACTGGATTTTTCTAAACATAACGATCTGATCATATCCGTATACTGCTCAGAATTCTTCAGTGGCTCCCCAGTGGCTCCAAGGTAAAATCTAGTAAACTCCTTTTCCATGATATTCAGGGCCTTTCATGATCTTTGTCCCTGCTTTCCTTCCAAGTCCCATCTCCTGCACCCCATCCCACAGCCAGTTCTTCAAACATACTAAACTGCTGTAGTCACTCCAAGCACGCCTTGTCCTCCAGAGCTGCTGGACCTTTGCACATGCCACTCTCTCAGCTTAGATACCATCCCCGGGCATCTCTGTACCAACCCCTCCCCACACTGCATACCAGCACACTCCTACTAGAGGCGATATGTCTGTTGGGAGGCCTACTCTATATTTCGCAGGTTGACTTATGAGCACCATTTCTGCTAGGGCCCCATCAACACTGATACACAACCTCATTAAAGCAATTTAACTCATTATATTATTTGTTTATGTAACTGCCTTCCCCACAGACTGTATAATTCTTAATGACATGGAACCTAATTTTTAGTTTGTTTTTGAAGTGGCCAGTCCATTTCCAGTTGGTAGCAGGCACTTAACAATTGTTTATTTAAAAATGGACAGTCAGGGGAGAGGAATGAATAGGGGAGCACAGAGGATTTGAGGGCAGTGAAACTACTCTGTAGGATACCATAATGGATGCTATAATGGATGCATTTCATTATATAGTTGTCCAAACCTATACAGGGTGCATCACCAATAGTTAACCCTAATGATCACAAAGTTGCACACCTAAAATGAATGTAATGTGCATCAACTATGCTCAAAAAAAAAAAGCGAACTCTAACAAAAGCTCTAGATTCTAGGTAATTATGATGTATAAATGTAGGTTTTCCAACTGTACCAAATGTACCACCCTGGTGGGGAAACACTGATAATGGAGAAGACAAGACTGCATGCGTGGGGAGAGGGGATACATGGGGAATCTCTGTACCTTCTGTTCAGTTTTGCCGTGAACCTAAAACTCCTCTAAAAAATAATTTATGTATATGGTGGTCACCTTTGGGGAATAAAGTTAACAAAGAAATAGAGGTGAGGAAATATAAAAATACATCTGCAGAAAGAACCAGTGCATAGCATCCATTCAGTGTCAAAGTGAAGAAACAAATGGACAGCAAGAGAGGACCTTTGAGAAGAGCTTGTTGAAAAACCATTTTAGATGAGTTACCATAAAAGTACTGTTAATAAGCAGGAGAACTTTCAGGAGGAAATTAGAAATTGAGCCATAAGAGACAAGCAGTGGAGATGAGAGATAAGCCAGGAATAAAGTGAAAAATTGGAAAGTCTCTTGCATAGACATGGCAGGATAATTATTTAAACCACGAAGGCAGTAATTTAGGTCTCAAATGTCACCGCCATTAATTCCAAGTTTTACTGTCGTCTGTTAGGGAAGAGTTCTCTGGGGAGTATGAATAACTGCTTCTTGAAATGGAAACTGCAAAAACAATTGACATTTCTATAATCCTTAAGGAAAAGAACTTGGAGAAAAATGACTTTTCAGGTGGCTATCTGAACATCAGTGTCTGAAGAGCTAATATTAATCCTGGCTTTATGTCACGTTCATTAATCAGCTCCTATTAAAGATAATGCCATATGTGTAATTATACAGCATAGCATTATGTTAAATATTTAAGATGTTCTTATTATACCATATCTTGGGTGTGGTGATGATATATTGCCCCAATCTGAGTACACGTGTCAATTTTCGTAGATTTTCATCTATATTCATGGCTCAGGGCCTCTTAGCAAATTAATAACCAAAAGAGTTTAAGTCCATAGTCGGTTGCTTAGCATGCTTCTCCATATTTGTTCTATCCCTAAAATCCTACTCACCTTTCTAAAAATAATGTCCACCCCATGTTCTAATTGGTGGACACCCACTACAACACCTTAATTTCCCTACATTAGCTTGGTTTTTTTTAGATATTTTCATTTTTTTTAAGTTTTTATTTACTTATTTTGAGAGACAGAGCATGAGCAGGAGAGAAGCAGAGAGAGAGAGTGAGAGAAAGAGAGAATCCCAAGAAGGCTCTGCGCTGGCAACACCTCAGATTTTATTTTTAAGTAACCTCTACACCCAACGTGGGGCTCAAACTCACAACCCTGAGGTCAAGAGAGTCATACTCCACCAAGTGAGCCAACCAGGCACCTCAAGCATTAGATTTTTTTAATCTAATCACATGTGACTTTAAAATCACATCACACTGGGGCACCTGGGTGGCTCAGTCTGTTAAGCATCTGACTTCAGCTTAGGCCACGTCCTTGCAGCTCGTGAGTTCAAGTCCCCTGCCGGGCTCTGTGCTGACAGCTCAGAGCCTGGAACCTGCTTTGGATTCTGTGTCTCCCTCTCTGTTCCTCCCCCAGTCATGCTCTGTCTCTCTCTGTCTCAAAAATAAAGAAACATTAAAAAAAATTGTAAATCACATCATATCGTAAACTGAGTCATCAAAACAAACAATAAAGGGAATAACACACTATAAGAAAACACCAGATTAAATTAAATCCAACATCTTGCAATAAAATCTAGCTTATCCCACTTATTCTGCATTTTTAACATACAACTAAAACCCATCTTTTTAAAAAAAATTTTTTTAATGTTTATTTATTTTTGACAGAGAGAGAGAGAGAGAGACAGAGACAGAGCATGAGCAGGGGAGGGGGCAGAGACAGAGGGAGACACAGAATCTGAAACAAGCTCCAGGCTCTGAGCTGTCAGCACAGAGCTCGACGCGGGGCTCGAACTCACAGACCGTGAGGTCATGACCTGAGCTGAAGTCGGACACTCAACCGACTGAGCCACTCAGGCACCCCAAAACCCATCTTTAAAAAAAAAAAAAAAAAAAAAAAAAAAAACACCTCATCTTCATAAAATACCCAAGTGCAAACATGGGATTTCATTCATTATTCCTTACAACAACCCTGTGAAGAAAAGTCAGCACTGTGCTAATTCTGTAATTAGGGAAACAGAAAATGCAAGACTCTTGCCCAAGTGTCCATGATAAACAGCTAAATGGGGATTAGAACGCTCTGTTCACATGTTTCTAGTCCATTTTCTCCTGCAGACTTTTTCTGAAAATTCTGTTCTCAGGTACCTGACCTTCTCTGGGCAGCTCACATCAATCATTAACCACCATTAAACCAATAAACTGCTGCTGCTTCCTCCCTGAGCCCAGCCTGCTCTTGGGAGAGTGTCGTTGTCAGAATTCAGTGCCTGATTCTGCTCTGAATACAGCCACCTCTCTCTTGCAAGGATCCCCTCCTCAGGATCTCCCGAAATAAATTTCCTTTATCCTTTCTTTTAAGTCAGACAAACCCAAACATACTCTTCTAATTTGGTGAAAATCTATCTGGTGGTTTTCCTTTAATGAAATAAAGAACAGGCAGAGGGACACCTGGCTGTCGGCAGAGCATGTGACTCTTGATCTCAAGGTCTTAGGAGTACTCACATTGGGAGTAGAGGTTACTTAAAAAATAATAATAAAATAAAGTGGGGCACCTAGCTGGCTCAGTCGGTAGAACACATGACTCTTAATCACAGCGTCAAGAGTTCAAGCCCCACATTAGGCGTGGAGCATACTTAAAAAAAAAAAAAATCAGTTAAAAAATAAAAGAACAGAAAGAAACTTTGTTTTATCCAAATGGCTGAGTAATATCGTCCAAGATCGGGGGTAAACTCTGTAGCAGTCAATAATGCATGAGCTAGGGGGCGCCTGGCTGGCTCAGTGGGTTAAGCCTCCAACTCTTCATTTCAACTAAGGTCATAATCTCACAATTCATGGGATCAAGCCCCGAGTCAGTCTCCAAGCTGACAGTGTGGAGACTGCTTGGGATTCTCTCTCTCTCCACCTCTCTCTGTCCCTCCCCTGCTCTCTCTCTCTCTCTCTCTCTCAAAATAAATAAACGTTGAAAGAAAGAACAAAAGAATGAGAGAAAGAAAGAGCTAAGGTATTAAAACTGCTTGGGGTGTGGGGCACCTGGATGGCTCAGTGATTAAGAAGAGTCTGAGTCTTGATTTTAGCTCAGGTCATGATTTCACTGTGGGATAAAGCCCTCCATCAAGCTCTGTGCAGACAGTGTGGATCCTGCTTGGGATTCTCTCTCCCTCTCTCTCTCTGCCCCTGCCCCCCGCCCCCCCCCCCCCACTCTCTCTCTCTCTCAAAGTAAATGAACATTTTTTAAAAATGCTTTGGTGTATGGTGCTGGTTAGAAGGCTGGATTATTATTTCTCCATCAGTGGTCTTAGAAAAGGGGACTTGTTCAAATGCAGATTCCTAGGTCCCAACCAAGACCCACTGAATCAGAGGTACTACTGTGATTCTTAGACGACCTGAAGTAAGAAAGCCCCAGGCTCACCTGGGACTTCTCAAACTCGACTGCATGCTCTTCGAGGGCAGGAACTGGTTTGTGTCCAAAATCTTTTATGTTAGAATTAGTTCGTGCATAGTGTGAAACAATTTCAATCTAAAATCCAACCAGAGGATATAAAACAGGGAGTCTCAGGGGCACCTGAGTGGCTCAGCTGGTTGAGCATCCGACTTCGGCTCAGGTCACGATCTCACGGCTTGTGGGTTCGAGCCCCGCACCAGGCTCTGTGCTGACAGCTCAGAGCCTGGAGCCTGCTTCGGATCTGTGTCTCCTTCTCTCTCTGCCCCTCCCCTGCTCACGCTCTGTCTCTCTCTCTCTCTCTCTCTTTCAAAAATAAACATTAAAAAAATTAAAAACAAAAATGACAGGGAGTCTCACAACAGTGCCCTCAGGAAGACAAAACTAAGAGTAATTCCCAGTAAATACCCGACTTACAGAAAACGGATAGGGCTGGAATTTTCTTAGCTAATTGGAGGTTGATCAGAGAGATTCTCTCTTAATCGACTGTGAGAAGTGTCGCCAGAGGCATAAACTGGAGGCGACCCAGGTCTGGTTGGTCCCGCAAAGTGGGCTGAATTGAGCTTTGTGTGTGGGACTGGACTGATTCTGTCTGCGCGGGAAATTTTTCAAGGCAGGTCTTTGTTTGCTTTTCGCTTTAACTGACTCTAACTGAACTTCCCCTCCTTCCGTTCCCTGCCCATAGATAGAGCCGGCCCCAGCCCGCAACAGACCCACCTGCAGCTTGCTTCAGTTTGCTTGTCCTGAATAGCGATCCCTTTGCCCGTCCTGAATAAGCTCATCTTTTTGAGCTTGACTCATTTTGCCTCTTTACTTAGGTCAACAATAGTTACTGAGGAAGAAGTGTAAACATTTATAAACCCTTTAAACTGATTTTTTTGCTTTGTCCGATTCCCAGTGTGTGGAGTGCAGAACTGAATGAGCCAAAGGCAGGACTACCTCTGCAAAATCCACCTGCAGACCTGCTCTTTCCCAGCCCGAGGCCCATAGATTCTCTAGTCACTCAGAAAATAAAAATCCTTCGGTCACTTCTAGGCAAAAAAAAAATTTGTCTGCTCAAACAGCTAATCTACAAACACTCTATGTTCCCAGTAGGAAAACCTGCTGGGGTTGGGGTGCATGGGCCTCACCCACTCCCCCCCATACCTACCCTGCCCCTACCCTGTACCCTCTGCTGCTTCTGGCTCCTCCAGAGCTAGGGGAGGGCTGGGAGGGAAAACAGGTAGGGACACCAAAGTCCTATGCTGGTGGGGTTGTAATCTGAAAGCAGGCCTCAGCGCAACAGATTAGCATTACTGGCTCTTCTTCCTCACAGGGACCCTCCTCCCCACTGAGGACCTTGATGTAGTCACCAGTATAGGTGGGAGCTCCTCCCACTGGTCACCGGTGCTGTCCCTCAGCTCTGGTTCCCCAGACTACCCACATCCGGCCTCTTTTTTTTACATTTTTTTTATGTTTATTTATTTTGAGAGAGTGACAGAGACAGAGCACGAGCGGGGGAGGGGCAGAGACAGAGGGGAGACAGAATCCAAAGAAGACTCCTGGGCTGACAGCTCAGAGCCTGATGTGGGGCTTGAACTTGCTAACCATGAGATCATGACCTGAGCCAAAGTCAAACGCTTAACTGACTGGGCCACCCAGGCGCTCCCCCACCTCCAGCCTCTTAACGCTGGGTTCACCTTGCCCTCCAGGAGATCGTCCTTTTTGAGATAAGCCAAGTCCCACCTCCTTTTCCCTGGGGCCTCACCTGTTCAGACCTGTCCTCCACTGCTGGGAGTACATTTTTTCCATCTTCACTTTCTTGCCTTACTCTGTGGGCTTTGGCCAGAAACACCTACCAATCCCTTCACCTGAATCTCTGAAGCCTCCCTCATTCGCCTTACAACCCCGGGGAGGGTGGGCTCTCTCTTCTCCCCCAGTAAGGCACCTCGATGACTCTCTTCAAAGAATTCTCATTGCCCACGCCCATGGTGATTCTTCACCATCTGCACCCTCGCCTGGAGCACTTGAGGGGTGAATGCTGGCAACACCGGTTCCACAGTCTCTCAGCACGTCCTCCACAGGTGGTCGGACATTTCACGGAGGAAGTGGGGGCATTTGTCACCTGCCATACATAGCACCTGGGCAGACAACTAAAAAGTCATTCTAACGTCCTGTTACATTAGTGGGACTCTCAGTTACAAGAAAAAAAAAAAGGACTGACTCAATTCATCCTCATTAGTGGAGGTTTCAGATAAGAATACTCACAAAAATAAGAAACACTAAAATATTATGGCAGCTGTGCCCAGAACTCACAACGGCTGGAAGGCAGTTCAGAGGGTGAAACAGATAAAACGCCCAGGAAGTCCTGTCACCCCCTTAGCCAAGGAGTGCCCTGGCTTCCCCGAAAGGAGGACAGAACTGCCTCTGTTTCTGCGGCCATCCTTCCGTTAGTTTCCACCCTCTGCTGCCAGCCTCTACTCTGAACTCTGTTCCATGGAACATGGTATTATAAAAGATGGTAAGAGGGGAGGGGCGCCTGGGTGGCTCAGTCGGTTAAGCATCCAACTCGACTCTTGATTTCCGCTCAGGTCATGATCTCACAGTCGTGGGTTCAAGCCCTGTGTTGGGCTCTGTGCTGACAGCAGAGAGCCTACTTGGGATACTCGCTCTCCCTCTTTCTCTTTGCCCCTCCCCACTCATGCACTCTTTCTCTCTCTCTCTCTCTCACACACACACACACACACACAATAAATAAAGTGTAAAAAAAAAATGTGTTAACAGGTGAGAGTTCTGTTGTCAGGTAGGTCTGGGAAACACTGAGTTAACATTAGACAAGCTTCTTACTTTCCCAAATGCACTGGCCTCGGAAATCCCATTCAAGGAACAGCTGCTACCGGCTGTGAGACACAGCTCAGGTTAGGTGGGGCTGGGGCTTATCCATGCCCCCTCCTCTTCCTCTTGACCTCAGCTTCCTCACAGCTTTGAGGAAGCCGTGGCATCTGCAGACCTCCTTCTCTCAGTATTTTCAGCTCCCGCACCCACAACCAGTCAACTCTCTGTATCTTAATCCTCTTAAAGACAAAGACATTGCTCATTCCAGTGTGGTCACCATCAGAACAATCTGCTCTCTCTCTCAAAAATAAACATTAAGGGGCGCCTGGGTGGCTCAGTCGGTTAAGCGTCCGACTTCAGCTCAGGTCATGATCTCACAGTTTGTGAGTTCGAGCCCCGCATCGGGCTCTGTGCTGACAGCTCAGAGCCTGGAGCCTGCTTCGGATCCGGTGTCTCCCTCTCTCTGCCCCTTCCCTGCTCATGCTGTGTCTCTCTCTGTCTCAAAAAATAAAATAAACATTTTTAAAAAAATAAACATTAAAACAAACAAAAAAATTTAATGAGTCCCTCTCTCTCAAAAGTAAATAAACATTAAAAAAAAATTTTTTTTTAAAGAATAATCTAGGCAGATCCTGGGTATCAAGCCATCTTATAGGCCATTGATCAATCTGGAGCCTGACTCACCTCGGCCTAGGTGCTCACTTAGGAGTAGGAAAATAGAAAATCTCCTCCCTTAGTGGGAGATGGCTAAGGGACACTACCAGGATTGGCCAGCCTATAAAGAATTGCAGTCTTTCTAACCCCTTTGTGAGAGCCAGCCACTAATTGAAGGAGTATAACCAGGAGACTTAAGTTAAATAAATGTTTTTCAGGTACCTTGGCAGTCCCCGCAACCTAGCAAAGTATACTGTAATCAAAATGAGACCAGGATCCATATAAACACCTTCAAGTTTGGGGTCCTGGGTGGCTCAGTCGGTTGAGTATCGACTTTGGTTTAGGTCATGATTTCACAGTTCATGAGTTCAAGCCCCACACCCGACTCTCTGCTGTCTGCACAGACCCTGCTTCGGATCCTCTGTCTGCCCCTGTTCTGTCCATCCCTCATTTCTGTGCACACGTGCTCTCTTGCTCTCTCTCTCTCTCTCTCTCTCTCAAAAATAAACATTAAAAAAAGAAAACCTCCAAGTTTCTTCGCCGAATATGTGAGCCACATTTTAAGTATAGACAACATTTTCAATGTGTGTATGTGTATGGTGTATGTTTAAGTACTATATAGGATATATAGTAAGTTTTAAGTATATCTAGTATATATATTTAAGTATACAACATTGACTCCTTCCCTTAAGCCACTATATATCTCATATGTCAAGGCTAAATTATATTTTTGTGTTTTTGATTACTATTTACCCATATGCTTAAAGTCTTTAACAGCTAGTGGCAAACCAATAGTAAATGACTTTTTAAGTTAAGCAACCCAAAGTAAAAAGCCAGATGCAAACGTGTTTTGAGGGCTTCGATTTTTTTTAACGTTTATTTGCAACACTGAATTCAACGTCGTCGGTAGGTGGCTTTGGTCTTCTGGAGGGGGCAGCCCTACTCCTCTTAAACAGCTCAGCCCCCCTTATCTTCATCTCAGCGGGGTACATTCGGCCCCTGGCGGGGAAGTACCGGTTCATTAACCCCATTCCACAGACTGGATCATAAAAATGCACCTTCCACATTATGAAAACATAAGTTGGCCAATGTGACTGAAGGTCAATTATGTAAGTCATGCACTCATCCAGCCACTCCTCCACAGCAGGGTCATTTGTGAGCCATAATTACTGGGCAATGGTGAGACAGAGGACTCCCCGGCCCAGAGAAGGCAGCGTGAGGTAAAGCACACACCTGGTGTCAGACAGGCTAGCTCCATGACTTCAAGCAAGAGCATTAAACCGCCCAAGTGTCGGTTCCCTCTTCTTGAAAATGGTGTCATGTGTAATATTCAGAAATAACCTGTATACTTAAAGGAACTGCCCTGTGCCTATAACACAGCAGTTGCTCGATAACGGTGGTGGTGGTCGTAATAGTGGTGGTGATGATAGCAGTATAGACATCACTTTGGCTACCTTTTTTTTTTTTTTTTCTATCTGTCCAATAGGTCTTTTGTCCATATTCTAATAGTAGCACCCCTATTTCTTTGGGTAACTACCCCTCCAAGTCTATGTGGTTCTGGATGAATGCCAATCACAGTGTCCCCCACCCTTGACCGTAGGGATGAGCTTCTGATCCAGCCCTTTATAATCAATGTCCCCCTTCCTCCTGGCCCCAGGGATTGGAGGGCAGGGGGTGAACTGAAGCAAGGACAAATTAGGAAACAGAACCAGAGCCTTTTCTTGGGATTTTATGGAGAGACATTGAGAGAAGCTCCCATTCCTCTGGGGTGGACAAGGGAGACATAAACTCGGAGCTGCCTGTGGCCCTGCTGCCCTTCACCTCCTACACACAGGGAATACATCTTGAAATAGGAGAGAATGTGGCCAACACAGAGAGTAGCAACACAGAAAGGGAGAGAGAGAGAATAATAATATTTATATCCCTGGATCCAGCTCTACCCCTAGATTTACCAGTTCAATAAGTCAATAAATTCCCTTTTTAGGCTTAAGTTAATTTGAACTGAGTTTCTGCCCTTTGCATTAAAAGGTTCCTGTCTAGGGTACCTGGGTGGTGCAGTTAGTTGAGCATCTGACTCTTGATTTTGGCACAGGTCATGATCTCAGGGCTGTGGGACTGACCCACGTTGGGCTCTGCACTGAGCATGGGGCCTGCTTGGGATTCTCTCTCTCTCTCTCTCTCTCTCTCTCTCTCTCTTTCTCTCTCTCTCCCCCTCCCCCCACTCTCTATCAATAAAATAAAATAAAATAAGCTCCTGTCTAATATAAATATACTTCTTATGAAAGAGAGAGGAGAGAAAAGGAAGGGAGGGAGGGAGAGAGGAAGGGATTAGAGGCGAGAGGCCAGAAATAATACCCAGAGGCATCCTCACGCATTCATTCCAGCACAGAAAACAGAAGCCAGCGGGCCTGCATCAATGCTACCCTGACATGAGCAGTGGCTAAAGTTGCACAGCCACTAAATCAGAGGTAGGTAACCTGCTGGAAGGCATAGAAAACAATGTGGCATCACTGCAATTTCTTGCCTGCAGGTTAGTCGGTGGAGGGAGGAGGTGAACCCTCGTCTTGTTTCCCTGGCCAGAGTTGCCCCCCGGTCTCACCGCAGGATAGAGAGACAGTGGCCAGCAAAGCTGGAGAAGTTAATAAAGACCATAGCACAGTGGCCTCACTATGAAATAAAGGAGCTTGGATTTTCTCCAGTAAGCCATGGGAACCACTGAGAAGTTTTAAGAAGGAAAATGGCATGATTTTTGTGGTTTTGGAAGCTTTCTCTGGCCTAGAGAGGCTTCTTTGTTTAGAAGGTCAAATCTACAAGACTTGGTGATGGATTGTATGGGGTGAGGTGGGGGCATGGAGGCAGGAAAAAGGAAGGAACCCAGGACCTGACTTCAGGGATCCAGAAAGGAGGTCTGAAGCGAGACACAGAAGAAGGGAAGGAGTGCATGCTGGAACGTGCTCAGCGGGAGAATCCATGGGGACATCCAGGGAAGGGGTCCGGGAGAAAAGTAGGTCATTTGAGTCACAGATTCTGTGATCATGGGCAGGCTACTTAAATTCTTAGAGCCTCAGTCTCCTTATTTGTCAAATGGGAATAATATTCTCTAATCAGAGATTTTAATTACCTTGTCCAAGTCCAGCCAGCATAACACATTGTGCTTAAATAGAACTGGCAGAGGGTCCTAATTACTCTGAGGGGGTCACTGGTCCTGGGGAGAGTACTGTTTGCGCCAGTCACCCATGCCCTAACTCCTGCCTTATCCTAGGGAAGCCCCAAGACTTGGGTAGCTTTGCCCTGAGTGCAACTCAGCCCATTTAAGGGTTTGGGCCCTCTTTTTGGCCTTTGCACCTGTTGTTCCTCCTGACTGGGACACCCTTCTTCCACTAGGTAGTGGTTAGTTCTTCCACTGGTTCTTCCACTGCCCAAGGAACTCCTTTTCGTCCTTCCAGACTCACTTCCTATCACCAGCCCGGTGATGTTTTATCTGCCTCATCCCTCTGGAACATTTCAAATGTCGTGTGGCAACAAAGCATTCTTCCTTTAGTCACCAGATCGTCCCTTAAAAAATTGAAGTCTGTAGGCCTTACCTATGAGGCTGGCTGAGACAACATGAAACTATCTGAATTTAGAACTGCTGAGGTATGTGCCAATTACTATGCTGTATAGCCTCACATCTCCACACCCATCTTTGCTGTCCTGCCCTGTGGCACTGGGACCGGGACGCTGCAAACCACATTTCTGCTTGGCCAGCAGTCTCCCAGTTAGGCTCTGTTCTGCCAGAGGAGGACTGGGAGGCTGGAGGAAGGAGAAGGGACTCCTTCCTGTCTGCTTACAAGTCCTGTGAGCATCATACCAGCAATGCTTCTGCTCCCGTAGCAGCATTTAAATCCAGTTGGCAGGTTTTTTCCAATGCTTGAAGTACTAGTCTCATCCTGGCTGTTTTCTCCTTCCTGGAGGTCTGGTTCTCCAGCCCACGGGGTCCCCGCTCCAAGCTGAGACACTATTTCCAGCAGAGCTATGCCCCTTCCCCAGAGGTGTAAATTCCATTCCATATGGCCCCTCCTCCAAGTTTCTAAATTTTAATAATCCCCGTCTTTATTCCCCAAACCCTGGAAGTATTAACTGCTTCCTGCAATTGCTAACTCTGTGATACATTGATGCTCCTTTCTGTCTTTTAGGCTACCTAGTTAACAACAATCTAGACATTAAATTCTCCTTGTTCAAACAATTGGTATGGTCTCTGACTCTTGACTGGACAGTGATGGTACCAGGTTTTTTTAATATAATCATATAATTGGCTTAGATCCATTATTTTATAAGGTTAATGAGTCATCGTTATCTAGGGAGCCCCAGCTCCTGAGTGTCTGGCCACCCTTAATGTGACTGTGTAGCCCAACTCCTAAATGCCTGGCCAACTTGATATAATCAGGCTGCCCAACCCACCTGCATTAATTCTTTCTGGATTCTGGACCCCACCAATTGACCCTATGCAAGGAATAGCCTGAGGCAATGGAACACACATGTGACTATGGTGCCAGCTGCAATGTGCTGACAGGGTCTTCTTTCCACAGGAAGATAAGAAATACCAGGCTTTGTCCAGTACTTATGGCCCATTAGGACATCATCACTTTCCCTTTTTACTGTCAGTGTGGGTGGAACTTTGCCCTCTAAGGCTTTGTCCCTCTGCCTAGGGACCCTGCCCTTCCTTCTCCACTGAGTCTAGGAAGGTAAGGGACAGCATAGAAAGACAAATACCATATCATTTCACTCATATGTAGAACTTACAAAATAAACGAGCAAAGGAAAAAAAAACAATAAAGAGAGACAGTGGCAAACCAAGAAACAGAATCTTAACTGTAGAGAACAAACTGATGGTTACCAGAGGGGAGATGGGTAGGGGATGGGTAAAATAGGTGATGGGGATTAAGGAGTGTATTTGTGGTGAGTTGTGATGAGCACCGGGTGATGTATGGAATTGTTGAGTCTCTATATTGCACACCTGAAACTAATATCACACTGTATGTTAACTAACTGGAATTTAAATTAAAACTTTTTAAAAAAAAAAAGAGGCAGCATAAAAATTTGCCTGTGTTTTACCCATTTTCCCTGCATATTACTGTCTCATCAGAAAGGTCCTCTTCTTTGGAGGAAAAAGACTAATCTGTTTCCCCTCCCACCTCTGGAACAAACCAATCCATCCTGAACGAGACCAGCACAACTGGTTACTAAGACATGGGGCCCAACTTCAAGGAGCTTGAGTATACTCGGGAAAACAGACAATCGGGTTGTAATTAGAATACAGGTTCAGCTGCATGAAGCAAAGGCCCAAAACTGCAGTGAGTCAAATAAGAATAAACTTATTTCTCTCTCATGAAACAGAGCAGATATAGGTGGAGGGTTGGTAGGCTTGCTCTATTCCATGAGATTGTCCAGAGAACAAGGTGAACTTGTTATACCACCACCCCTTGAGATCTAAGATGCCTGGCTGTCAAGTTCACATCTTACTCAGTGTGGCGGTATGCATGCCCTCTCCCTGGAAGCCACACATGTCACTTTCCTCACATCCCAACTGGCCAGAATGGAGTCACATGGTCATAACCAGCTGCAAATGATGCAGGGAAATATAGTTTTTATTCTCAAGGCAACCATGTATCCAGCCAAAAATTAGAAAGTTTATCTTTACAGAAGAAAGATAAAATGACATTGACGGGAACTAGCCATCTGTATGATAACAGGCAACTATAATAGTGTGGCAGGCAGTTCATGTGGAAGATGGGCATAGCAAGGAGAGGGCCTGGGGAAGTTTGAAGGGATAGAACATGTCCCAGAGCTTAAGATTTCTAAGATGGAACATTTCCACATACTGACAACGTGCAGATGTAGCGTGGGGTGAGTGGCTAGGTAGTAAAGGGAAATCAATTAGACCTGAGACAAAGATTTTCAAGGTAGCATGTTGAGTGATTGTTTACTTGGGCTTTGAAACTCACTGGAATAATGTTGTGCATTAGGATGGAAAGATCGTGTGGAAAGATCAAGAGCAGTTGACCAAACATAATAGAGGTGAGGAAAGAGTCAAAGACTTCCTTGAATATTCACTCGTGGGAAAAGATAGAATAAAAGTCCTACCCACAAAAATAAAATATTGGGATGTTGCTATCCATTTTCTATATATTACACAAAGTTAAAGTGGGGTACCTGAGTACAACAATCCTCAGTCGATGGCTGGAAACCCAGGTCACCCTGAGTCTAGAAAGCTGACTTACAAACCGTGCCTGTCTCTGAAAGTGACAACATCAACCATAAACCATTGTGCATAAGAGGGGACAGTGGTAGGTGGCCCAGTTTGAACCTGCTTGGGAACTGCCAGAAATGTAGCCAAGTTGCCTAAAAGACTGACGTGCCTTCTCGGTGGGAGAAATCACGCTATGTTTTTGCTAAACTTTGCATAAATTTTTATTATGTCTCCTGAGCTGATGGAAGAACCAAACTGAAATTTATTTGGTAGGAGCCTGAGGATCCCTCCTGCAAGAAACTTTTCCTACAAGGAAAGCACTTAGCACCAGGAAGTAATGCAATAAATAAGCTTTGGTTATTAGAGGCTGGGGTGATGCTGAAAACAGTCGTGTTTTAGCGATTAAGATAGGAGATTGGAGGTCAGACTGTCAATACTTACTCCGCTACTTGGGCAAGTAAATTAACTTCTGAAGCCTTGATTTCCTCCTCTGTAAAATGGAAATAATAATAGAACCTATATTAAAGGGCTTATCACATAGCTACGCACATAGTAAATGCTCAATAATTGTTAACTATGTAGGCAAACCATAAGAGACTCTTAAATACAGAGAATAAAATGAGTGTTGCTGGAGGGGAGGTAAGCGGGGGATGGGCTAAATAGGTGATGGGCATTAAGGAGGGCATTTGTTGGGATAAGCACTGGGTGTTATATGTAAGTGATGAATCACTAAATTCTATTCCTGATATCATTATTACACTCTATGTTAACCAACTTGGATTCCAATTTAAAAATTTTTTTTAATTTTTTTTATATTTATTTATTTTTGAGAGACAGAGTGAGACAAAGTGAGAGTGGGGGAGGGGCAGAGAGAGAGGGAGACACAGGATTGGAAACAGGCTCCAGGCTCTGAGCTGTCAGCACAGAGCCCAACACGGGGCTCGAACCCACAGACTGTGAGATCCTGACCTGAGCTGAAGTCGGACGCTCAACCTACTGAGCCACCCAGGCGCCCCTAAAAAATTTGTTTAATAAAAAATAAAATGAAACAACGATATTATACCATGTTTACTACCAGGTTGGCAAAGCTTACAAACTGGAGATCCCAGATGCACACTGCTGATAAGCACACAGGCTGACACAACTGTTTTGGATGGCATTTTCATAGTATCTATCTGAATTTCAAATATACTTACTTGTTGACCCAGCAATTCCATTTCTAGAAATCTGTCTTATAGACACGTCACATAAGCGTGCACGATTGTATATCACAAGGTTATTTATGATAGCAGTGTTTGCAATAGTGAAAAAAACTCAAATTATTCTAATTGTCATTCAATGAACAGTTATATATAAGACATGGTAAAAAATAATAATAATAATAATTGCTGACTATCTATAATAACAACCCCCACCCCCACCCCCTTCCGGTGGATGCATACCTGGGGCCTAAGATATACAGGTAACAGAAAAAGGAAACAGTTCTGGTGGTATGTTTGGGTAAGTCGTGCCGTGCAGCCCCTCTGGCTGAGAGCAACCTCAGGCTCCGAAGTGAGAGGGCATTCTTTCCCACCTCACGGATGCCACACATCTCTGGCGTGTGAAAGCCCAGGGACATCAGAACTCAGGACTCAGACATGGCACTGGGGCCCAGCGGGGGACAGCAGGACCCAAAGGGTACCCTGTGGAGGTGGCGAAGCTAGCAGCAGTGCAGGCTGGAGAGTGTTCATTCACATGCACTTCAGAGAAACCTCCCGGAGACGTCTAAAAATATTTTACAGGGCAAAGTCCTGTTGGAGTGGGTGGGATAAGACTCAATGTCATCTGGGTCATTAGGATTGACGTGATTCCATCTGGACTAATTGTTAGGTATCTTGGGTCACATGTGAGAGGTTGCCTAAGAACCAATCATAATCATGCTGCAATCAATGTTGTCTTTGACAGCAAGAGGCCTTACACTTAATATGACCAAAACACGCTGCTTCACTTCAATATAAAGTGTCTTCATCTCCCTGAGCCCAAGAAAGGTTTAACACATGTGGTCTTATTTAGGCAACAAATCTGTACAAACACAAAAACAAACAGGAGTTTGGATGAAAAAAATTGAACTTCAGATACAAACTGAATTGAAATCAAGTACTACCAAGCTGAAGTCAGGGGAAAAATATATAAAAAGGTACCACTGTGGTAGGGCTGGATATCAGGAAGTAAGATCACTTCCTGCCCCAGCTACTTGCACACGTTAATATTAAATCTGATATTACCCATGATTCCGTACTTTAAAGGGCATGCCAAGAAACTTTCCCTTTTGGACAGACCAGAAGCACAAAGACCTTGACCCTAAGGGCTCCTCAAATTCATAAGTGATAACTTCTTTAAATTTTTTTTTAACGTATATTTATTTTTGAGACCGAGAGAGACAAAGCATGAATGGGGGAGGGTCAGAGAGACAGGGAGACACAGAATCTGAAACAGGCTCCAGGCCCTGAGCTGTCAGCACAGAGCCTGATGCGGGGCTCGAACTCACGGACCGCAAAATCATGACCTGAGCTGAAGACGGACATTTAACCACCTGAGCTCCCCAGGCACCCCAATGATAACTTCTCTAAATGAGGGTATCCAGAGTATTGCATCCTCATTTCTACTGATGACTAAGATATCCTTTGATCCTGGATCACGTAGAAAAATAAGTTTGGGTTTCTCCTTGCCCAGAGTGTCGGTCAGCTATGCCTGAAAGATGAAACAGTTTGAAGTATTCCACAGGATCACCAATAACAGTCATTTCTTTTTTCTCTCAAATTCATTAAAAGGGAAACCAAATGTCTTGGCTGAGGAAACAGATGACCCTTTACTAAATTTATAGAAGAAAACGCCTCTTGGCCATGCAGAGTTCCGTGAATCAAAGGGAAGCGCAAGGCCACTGCTTTTGTAGATAACAAATTGGTTCAGTCACGGAAAGACTGTAGATCTGACAAGGAAAAAATGGCATGCTCAAGAGAAGATGAATTTTTACCATATTTCAGTCCAGAAGACCACAATGAAAGAAAAATGACTTCATCCACCCCAATTCTGGGAGCCCTGGTGAGGCTAAGGATAAAAGAGGAAAACCCCTGGAACCGACTTCCTGTCATACAAGTTGCATCCATCAATTCAGGGCAGCTTCAGAGGGGCGCATGCAATCACAGCTGACAGTGGATAAATCACAATTATCAAGACCTTATTAGCTATTGCCCTAGAGTTAAAGAGGGTCATTTGCTTCTATCAGATAGCAATCGATTGCTTTGTATGGGCTACAACTTATGAGGCCAAGGTCAAGGTATGGTGATGGAAAATTGGGTTAGATATCATAAATCCTCCAGCGCCAATCCTTCTTATCTGAACGAGAGTGCCATAAACTATTAACTCCGAAGATAGGTTTGTGGGAAATATAACAGAACCCAGAATCATAGCAAACTTTCTGATGGATAATACAGTATATCAGAAAAACTGAGGAAGACTGAACTTTCTTCAGTTGATAAGAAGAAAAGAAATTGAATTCACCCTACCTTGATGCACACGGTTAATTCTTCAGATCAGCAAGCACTCAGCAAAAGGGGTCAAAAGACACTTTGTGGAGGAAAGATACTCCTCTTCTCTTGCTATGATCCAAGAGAACCCATGCCCTAAATGAATGGCTCATAAGTAGTCCATACCATGAGGCTGGCACTGAAGGAAGGTAGGGGATAATTCTGTTACAGTGTCTTTTTGTCTCTGTCACTAACCACCAAGAAACAAACTAACAAAAAAATGCAATTCTCATCTATCCAAATAAAAGATGCATTGTTACTTTTTAGAATTGTCAGAAAATACTCCCAATTCAGAAACCTAGGTAAAGGGCACATATAGTGTTACTTGCACCATTCTTTCAACTTTTCTGACTCAGAATATTCCAATTAAGAAGTTGGAAAAAGATCTTATCATAATTGGTACTAAAGTAAAAGTAGCTTTAACTCATAAAAATAATTTTATGTACTCTTTATCTTTCCGTTTTTCTTATAGTTACTTGCATTTCTATTGGCATAATAAATGGTATCTATTTTTGTTATCCTGAAGGTTTTTTTTAAGTTTATTTATTTACTTTGAGAGAGGGAGAGACATCATGAGTGGGGGAGGGGCAGAGACAGAGGGAGAGAGAAAATCCCAAGCTGGGTCCGTGCTGTCAGCACAGAGCCCAATGGGGGGGCTGGAATTCACAAAACCATGAGATCATGACCTGAGCTGAAACCAACAGTCAGACGCTTAACCGACTGAGCCACCCAGGCAGCCCTATACTGAAGTTTTTATACCTAGCATTGTACCAGCTAGAAATACCCATAAATCAGCATTTTCATATTGGTCACAACAAATGTTCAATCAATGAACTTACTTATGTCTTTGTACAGCACTTTCAAAAAACTTTGAAGAAGACAAAAAAGCAAAAATTAATGTTATCTCTGATAATGGTCTTTAATATTGGTGAATGAAGCAAGAAAAAAATGAATCAATTTCCTAAACTTTATCCTGCTGAAAAAGCATAAAGTTTTAGTAAGTCCATGAGAAATGACATAAATTTCTCAAATGAACTTTATTTACAAATGTCATAAATAAGGGATTGTTCTTTAAAAACTAATGGGCAATGAGAATGAATCTGATAAATTCTCTAAGCCAAGGAAGGGAAACAAGAAAATGTAAATCCAAAGTTGCGTCTGGATTCCTATCCAGTTGAACAAACCTTGATACCGAAAGAAATTTTGCTTAAATCAAAACTGAATTTTTCTGTACATTTCTATAAAGGCAAAAGGAGAAAGCTCCAGAAGCAGATGGGCATGAAAACTTTCAAAGGTTCAAACTTTATTACCTTGCAATCTCCCATTGCTTTCTCCCACTGTTGTTGGACACTATTATCTCCCAAAATGATCTATAAGAAATGCTAGTTTTATCATGTTACTACGTCTCCAAGTCTCACTATGTATATTTCTAATTACTCAGTGACAATTTATGTCTGCTCTAGTAATCTTTCAGCTGTAAGTATAATTTTGTTTAACCAGATTCTTGTGTTAAAAAATACTGTGAGTGGCACCTGACTGGCTTAGTCAGTTAAGCAGCCAACTCTTGATCTTGGCTTGGGTCTTGAGATCAGGGTCATGGGTTCAGGCCCCAAGTTCGGTTCTACACCGGGCATGAAGCCGAATTAAAAAAAAAAAAAAAATCCTCCATACCATGACAAGTTAAAAATAAAGCAAAACTCTGGTTGCACCAACTGTAAGTTCTAGATTTGGGGAAGGTGCTCATTTGGGCAGCACATATACTAAAATTTAGAAGATTTGGGGAAGGTATAAAAGTTTCTTAGACTTAATTATATTTTTACATTATGTATGTTGCAGCTTTAGTGAAAACACATAAGTATAAGGGAAAATTTGTCCTGGAAATGTAGTTTCTCCTGCTAACCAAACTTTAATGATAAATAACAAAGTGAGCTTTATCTTTCCAGATGCCTAACTAAAAGACAAAAAGAGTGTTTCAGGAAAGACTCTTAAAAAATGAGTATGAGAGATAGATAGCAGGAATGGAGAGCAAAGGCAAATCCCCAGAAACCCAAAAAGGTAGGCAGCTGATCTGTAAAGTAAGGAGAGATACCCAATCACTACTCTGTAAACCTTAAACTAATAGAAAGGTAGATGTCAATTCTATCTCATTAAAACTGGAGGGGAGAAGCAAACATTACAGAACTACGCAGTATAGAAAGGGGAAGTCACCTAGAACCCACCCCTGGAGACTGCCCACTGCCAGCCATTTAGCACATCTTCTTCCTGATGTTCTCTTCTACATATATACTAACATACAGATGTAGTAAGGTTGCAAAGTTTAATTTGCTACAATGCATACTTGCAGAGAACATGAATTTGACTGTGTTACATTTCTCAGGCACTAACTGCCCACACACTAACAGACAAACAAATATTTTACTAAACATCTACTGCAGCTTAAACAGTTGAATCCAGTATTTTAAACAGTCTTTTCACTTTTGCTTTTAATTCCCTTGCCCTTGGAGATGTGTCAAGTAAGAAATTGCTGCGGCTGAGGTCAGAGAGGTTTTTCTCCTGCTTTCTCCTCTAGGGTTTTGATAGTTTCCTGTCTCACATTCAGGTCCTTTATCCATTTTGAGTTTATTTTTGTGAATGGTGTAAGAAAGTGGTCTAGTTTCAACCTTCTGCATGTTGCTGTCCAGTTCTCCCAGCACCATTTGTTAAAGAGACTGTCTTTTTTCCATTGGATATTCTTTCCTGCTTTGTCAAAGATTAGTTGGCCATACGTTTGTGGGTCTAATTCTGGGGTTTCTATTCAATTCCATTGGTCTGTGTGTCTGTTTTTGTGCCAGTACCATGCTGTCTTGATGATTACAGCTTTGTAGTAGAGGCAAAAGTCTGGGATTGTGAAGCCTCCTGCTTTGGTCTTCTTCTTCAATATTGCTTTGGCTATTCGGGGTCTTTTGTGGTTCCATACAAATTTTAGGATTGCTTGTTCTAGCTTCAAGAAGAATGCTGGTGCAATTTTGATTGGGATTGCATTGAATGTGTATATTGCTTTGGATAGTATTGACATTTTAACAATATTTATTCTTCCAATCCATGAGCCTGGATGTTTTTCCATTTCTTTATATCTTCTTCAATTTCCTTCATAAGCTTTCTATAGTTTTCAGCATGCAGATCTTTTACATATTTGGTTAGGTTTATTCCTAGGTATTTTATGATTCTTGGTGCAATTGTGAATGGGATCAGTCTCTTTGTCTTTCCGTTGCTTCATGATTAGTGTATAAGAATGTAACTGATTTCTGTACATTAATGTTGTATCCTGCGACTTTGCTGAATTCACGTATCAGTTCTAGCAGACTTGGTGGAGTCTATCGGGTTTTCCATGTATAATATTATGTCATCTGCCAAAAGTGAAAGCTTGACTTCATCTTTGCCAATTTTGATGCCTTTGATTTCCTTTTGTTGTCTGGTTGCTGATGCTAGAACCTCCAACACTGTATTAAACAACAGCGTTGAGAGTGGACATCCCTGTCATGTTCCTGATCTCAGGAGGAAAGCTCTCAGTTTTTCCCCATTGAGGATGATATTAGCTGTGGGCTTTTCATAAATGGCTTTTATGATGTTTAAGTATGTTCTTTCTATCCCGACTTAAAAGCAAAAAATGAACTATTGGGACCTCATGAAGATAAAAAGCTTCTGCACAGCAAAGGAAACAATCAACAAAACTAAAAGGCAAACGACGGATTGGGAAAAGATATTTGCAAATGATATATCAGACAAAGGGCTAGTATCCAAAATCTATAAAGAACTCACCAAACACCACACCCAAAAAACAAATAATCCAGTGAAGAAATGGGCAGAAAACATGAATAGACACTTGTCTAAAGAAGACATCCAGATGGCCAACAGGCACATGAAAAGATGCTCAACGTCACTCCTCATCAGGGAAATTCAAATCAAAACCACACTGAGATATCACGTCATGCCAGTCAGAGGGGCTAAAATGAACAAATCAGGAGACTACAGATGCTGGAGAGGATATGGAGAAACGGGAACCCTCTTGCACTGTCGGTGGGAATGCAAACTGGTGCAGCCACTCTGGACAACAGTATGGAGTTTCCTCAAAAAATTAAAAATAGATCTACCCTATGACCCAGCAGTAGCACTGCTAGGAATTTACCAAGGGATACAGAAGTGCTGATGCATAGGGTCACTTGTACCCCAATGTTTATAGCAGCACTTTCAACAATAGCCAAATTAAGGAAAGAGCCTAAATGTCCATCTATTGATGAATGGATAAAGAAGTTGTGGTTTATATATACAATGGAATACTACTTGGCAATGAGAAAGCATGAAATACGGCCTTTTGTAGCAACATGGATGGAACTGGAGAGTGTGATGCTAAGTGAAATAAGTCATACAGAGAAAGATACCATATGTTTTCACTCTTATGTGGATCCTGAGAAACTTAACAGAAGACCGTGGGGGAGGGAAAGGAAAAAAAAAGTTAGAGAGGAAGGGAGCCAACCCATAAGAGACTCTTAAAAACTGAGAACTGAGGGTTGATGGGGGGTGGGAGGGAGGGGAAAGTGGGTGATGGGTATTGAGGAGGGCTCCTGTTGGGATGAGCACTGGGTGTTGTATGGAAACCAATTTGACAATAAATTTCATATTTAAAAAGTAAAATAAAATAAAATAGTCTTTTCAGTCTTCTGTGTGGATAAAGATGCTCAGGATCTCAGAAGGCTTCCTCCCACTGAAATAGGCTTACACATCCTTGGAGAGTATCGGGAGGAAAGGGAGTTGCGGCCTTGTGCTGGTCCTTGGGTTTATATGCCTCCTGTGTCCTGAGCTTCAGGGTCACTCTCTTTGTCTGCTGGATGGCCCTTATACAACTTGTCTGCTGGCCTCCCCGAAGACTCCACATTCTGTTCTTTTGGCTCACCCAATATTCTCAAGGATTATTAGCCAACTCCTTGTTGATTCAACCTCCTCTTAGTTTATGCTATCCCAATAGGCCTCTCCAATTTCTCACTGTGACCCCTACGAGGTCCTAGCCTGGAGGTGCCACTCCATAGCCCTCCTCCCTAACATACACAGATACTTCCCCCTGCCTTAGGAAGTCCCCTCTGACTCTCCAATCTGTCTCTTAGCAATTTCTGGGTCCTATCTAGACCCCAAGGGAACTAGAGCAGCCCAGGGAGATGCAAATTCAATGCCTTCCTCTGCCTCCTTTGGCAATGTCCCAAGCTGGCAATGCACAGCCTGAGAGGTAGTCTTTTCTCAGATCCCTCCTGTCTTCAGTGCTCCCCTCACCTGATCACCATAGCTCCCCACCTCCAGTTACATAAAAGCCTCTGAGCCACTTCACTCTCGACTCCTCTCTTGTACAATCCGAGGCTCTCAAGCCTATTGTTTTGTTGCAGAAACTTCATTGCACTTCTAGACTTGCTCTTATGTGCAGGTATAGGGTTGGGTGTTTTTAGTGGGATGATTCTATAAATCTATTTTATAACTTTTTGGTTTTGTTTTGTTTTTTTTTCCTGTTTCACAATATATCATGGGCATCATTTCAAATCATTTCAGGGGAAGTTATCTCACTCTTTTCAACAATTGTATGCCATTTCATCGCATAAATGTACCATTTACCTTCCAATCCCTACTAATGAACATTTGTGATGTTTCCAGTTTTTCACTATTAAAAACAATGTTGTAGGGGCTCATGATCTCATGGTTCGTGAGTTCAAGCCCCGCAACCAACTCCCTGCTGACAGTGTAGAGTCTGCTTGGGAATCTCTCTCTCTGCCCCTCCCTTGCGTGTGTGTGTGCACTCTCTCTCTCTCTCTAAAAATAAATATACCTTTAAAATGCTATAATTCTTATACATGGCTGGTAGGAGTATAAATTAGCACAGTAGAATGGGTAGACAAATTGTAGTGTATACTCACAAAATGGAATACTACATACAACAATGAAAATGAATGAATTACAATTACATGTAAGAACAGGATTAATTATACAAACATAACCAAAAGAAGCAAGATACAAAAAATACATAAAGCATTTTCCACTTATATAAATTTTTAAAAATAGGTGAAACTACATTATTTTGTGGATGCATATACAAGTCGTAAAAATCTAAAGAAAAGAAAATTATTATCAAAAAGTCAAGATAGTGGTTACTTGTAGAGCTATGTTGTCCAATATAAATATAATATGAGCCACAGAAACAAACCATAAATGTAATTTTAAATTTTCTTTTTTCTTTTTTTTTAATTTTTTTAGGGGCGCCTGGGTGGCTCAGTCGGTTGAGCGTCCGACTTCAGCTCAGGTCACGATCTCACGGTCTGTGAGTTCGAGCCCCGCTTCGGGCTCTGGGCTGATGGCTCAGAGCCTGGAGCCTGCTTCCGATTCTGTGTCTCCCTCTCTCTCTGCCCCTCCCCCATTCATGATCTGTCTCTCTCTGTCTCAAAAATAAATAAACGTTAAAAAAAAATTGAAAAAAAAATTTTTTAATATTTGCGTTTATTTTTGAGAGACCGAGTGAGAGTGGGGGAGGGGCAGAGAGAGAGGGAGACATAGAATCTGAAACAGGCTCCAGGCTCTGAGCTGTCAGCACAGAGCCCAACATGGGGCTCGAACCCACAGATCACGAGATCATGACCTGAGCTGAAGTCAGACGCTTAACCAACTGAGCCACTCAGGTGCCCTTAAATTTTCTAATAGTCATATTAAATGAAGAGAAGGGAAAGAAGGTAAAAGTAATATATATTTTATTTAACCCGATATATTCAAAATATTGTCATTTCAGCATGTAATCAACCCTAAAACTTATTGATATGCTTTACATTCTTTTTCTGACACTAAATCTTCACAACCCAGGGTGAACTTTACACTTGCAGTACATCAGAATTCCAATAAGCCACATTTCAATGCTTATTTGCCACAGGTGGCTACTGGCCTACCACATTGGACAGCCCAGAGCTAGCAGACAGGAGAGTCGGGAAAGAAGTTAGCTCTATAGGAGAAAAGTAGGCCATAACTGGGAATGACATGTGGGAAATTCTGGGGAACTGGCATCGTTATTTTCCTTGAGATGAGTGCTGATCATATATTTGTGTTATATTTATTAAATCGGACATGTGAGTCTCATGAACTTTTTTGAATGTGTTTTGTTTTATCCCCCCAAAAATGTTTCAAAAATACTGAATGTATATTCCTGTACGTGTATCATTATAAACGTGAGCAAGTACTTCTAAAGGATAAATTTATAGAAGTGTAACTACTGGACCAAAAGATACAAACATTAGAACGTTCAATAGTACTAAATTACCTTCCATGTGCTTATACCAATTCTCACTTCGAACAAGACCAAAGAATGAGAACTCCCATGTCTCTAAATACTTACCAACACTTCCATTTTAAGACATTTTTGACAGATGTAAGAAGATATTTGAAGAGTTAGAGTCACTCAGTGACCGTTTCAAGAAATTACAAAATATATTCCATTCGGGACGGTTTCTCCCCTACCATCCATAGACGCTAACAATCAGGTCCTTCCGGTGCCCCTGAAACAGATGGCGGGGGCGGGGTAGGGTGGGAGGTGGGGGGCTCGCGGTCCAGGATTGTCACTGCCCTGCACCAGCAACTTCACCCTGTGGCTACATAGTATCTGAAATAGACTTGCCTTGAAAGAGCATACACCAACCTGCATTCTGACTGAGCGTTTCAGACTTTGACACCTCATTTCGGGGCTGTCCATGCTGTCCAGGGTTGGCTTGAGTGGTGGTAGCCAAATGCAAAGACTTCAAAGCCAAAGATGACCTTGATTTGACAGAATTATTTTAAAATCTTTTCATCTTGGCACTAGGCCAAACTTTCCTCTAGCATGGCATTTTGTTTCCTTTTATGTGACAATCTAAAACGTTTAAAATAAATGTTTGGGACTCCTCTAGTAAAACTGTCCTCGGAGATGTATTATCAGCCATATGAGAAAAATGAGATTTATTACTCTATAATCACAAAATACTCCTTTATTTGTCAGATTCTTCTCTCTCCCTCTCTCCTTCTTTCTTCCTTCCCTTTCCTCTTCCTTCTCTCTCCCTTTTATTTCCCAACATTGCTTGGCTTAATTCTGATCTCTCCTTCCTTGCTCTTCAACTTGAGCCCACGACCTAAGGATCCCAAGAGGTCACAGTCTACAGGCAAGATGCACCAGGATGAAAGGTGGGCAGGAGAGACGTACAGAACCCTGGAGATAAAATGAGACCTTAACCACAGAAGGACATGCCCAGGAGCATTAGCAGACAGGTCTATGGAGGAGGGGCCCTACATTTAGTGCTTATGTGCTGACAGGAGTCAATAAGATGCACACAAACAACTTGGCAACTTCAGTGAAATGATCAGGTATTAAGTCAGGCCTGCTTGTACTTTTCTCTAAATTAAGAAAAGACTGTCTGGTATTATAGAACTATAACTGTAAGGGCGCCAGGTGACTCAGTCGGTTAAGCGTCTGACTTCGGCTCAAGTCATGATCTCACAGTTTGTGAGTTCGAGCCCTGTGTCGGACTCTGTGCTGACAGCTCAGCACATTCTGTGTCTCCCTCTTTCTCTGTCCCTTCCCCGCTCTCACTCTGTCTCTCTCTCTCTCTCTCTCTCTCTCTCTCTCTCTCAAGAATAAACATTAAAAAAATTAAAAGAAAAAGAAATATAACTGTAGAACCACAGGACTGATTAGTACAGATTTGCAGGCTCTGTGGCAGATCTGAATCAAAACCATCAAGGATTATCATGCTGATTAGGAACCACTTAACATTGGGAGGCAGAGTTTCTAGCTTAATAGCCCTGGGCATAAATCCACAGACATACACATACACAACACTTATTAGTACGTGACCTTTGGAAGTACTAATCTTGCTTTCCCTATCATAGGATAGAGATAATGCCTACCAGGCAGGACTATTTTAAGGACTCTGTAGGTAAAGCACTTGCACATAATAGATTCTCAACAGTAAGTACTGATGATAATAATGATGATTTTAACAAAATGAAAGCACCATCCAATTTTACTGAAATTTTGTACAATAAATTTCTTTTTTTTTCAATGTTTATTTATTTTTGAGACAGACAGAGACAGAGCATGAATGGGGGAGGGTCAGAGAGAGAGGGAGACACAGAATCGGAAAAAGGCTCCAGGCTCCAAGCTGTCAGAACAGAGCTGGATGTGGGGCTTGAACTCACGGACCGTGAGATCATGACCTGACCTAAGCCAGTCTGACGCTCAACCGAATGAGCCACCCAGGAGCCCCTTGCACAATAAATTTCTACCATTGTTATACTTAGGGGAAAAAATAAAACTACTTCTATTTTTAATAGGTCTGGCTTTTTCAAAAGCATGGTCTTTAAGTATCCATTATTGAATCTGCTATTAAAATGTTAAAGAGTAGGGGGAATGTGGGTCAGTTTCACAGAATAGGAACTAGGAGAAAAAGTACATTTCGTATCTTCAATACATCAATTTTTTTCATCCCATGTATATTTACAGACATTGAAATAGAAAAGAACAAAACAGACACAAGACCTACTCTCGAAGTTTTTACAGACTAGTAGGAAAGAGACAACTTATAACAGAAATCACTAAAAGTGTGCTAAGTGACGCTGTGTTGTGCACAGGGCCCTTCCCCTGGTCTGGAGTGTCACAGAGGTTTCCTGAAGAAGAGACAGCTGTACTGGGTAGACCAGAGAAAATCTACAAGCAGAGTGGGGAAACAGCCTCCAGGCTGAGGAAAGAGCCTAGCTAAATACACTGAGGTGGAAAGAAGACTGGGGGTGACAGGCAGAGTTAGTTGAGAGTCTTAAGAAAAAGCTCGTGGAGCACAGAGAGGTGAAGCATGTAGGCCTTACGGGAATATTAAGGACTTGGGACTTGGTCCCAGATGCAGTAGAAAGCTATGGTGGGTTTCAGGTGGAAGTGATATAATCTAATCTGTTCTTTCATAGATCAGTCTAGGCGCTATGTGAAGAACTGAGATATTATGATATAATAAGAAATACATTTTTTGGTCTTCATCCTAGCACAGAGCTCCTAAAATCCTTGTAATTTACTTTAATAGTAAGTCCCTTTCAGCTATACCTGGGTTTAAGTTAATGAGGGACTCTTGGGGCACCTGGCTGACTCAGTCAGTAGAGTGTGCGACTCTTGATCTTAGGGTTATGAGTTTGAGCCTGGTGTGTGGTGCAGAGTTTACTTAAAATGAAAAATTAAAGGGGTGCCTGGGTGGCTTAGTCGATTGAGCATCTGACTCTTGATTTCGGCTCACGTCATGATCTCACAGTCGTGGGATCAAGCCCCACATCGGGCCCTGCATTGATCTTAGAGACTGCTTAAGATTCTCTCCCTCAGCCTCTCTACCTCTCTCTCTCTCTCTCAATAAAATAAAATAAAATAAAATAAAATAAAATAAAATAAAATATGAAATATTTTTTTAAAAAAATGAGAAACTCTTGATGGAAACTTAAATAGTCACAGGATGGGGTTGGAGGAAACAACCATGTGATTAGAGTGTTGGAACTTTCAGGCCCACCCCACCTCTTCACCTCCAGGGAGAGAAGGGGGGCTAGAGATTGAGTTTAATCACCAATAACCAATGACTTATCCAATCATGCCTATGAATTGCAATCTCCATAAAAATCCTACACAATGGGGTTGGGCAAGCTTCTGGGTTGGTGAACACCTGAAGTACTGGGAGGGTAGTACACCTACAGAGGGCATTGAAACTCCATGTCTCTTCCCACATACCTTGCCCTAAGCATCTCCTCCACTTGGCTGTTCCTGAGTATTCTTTATATTAGACCAGTAATAGTAAGTAAAGTGTTTTCTTGTGTTCTTGCAGATTATTGAACTTGAGGAGTGGGTCATGGGAACCCCCAATTTATAGCCAGTAGGTCAGAGTATAGGAGTATCTGGATTTTTCACTGGCATCTGCTCATCGGTAGCAGTCTTGTGGGACTGGACTGGCTGCTTAACCTATGGGATCTGATACTAACTCCAGATAGATAGTGTTAGAATATAAATGAATTGTAGGACACCCAGTTGGCATTAGAATTGGTCATGGTGTTGCAAAAACTACCCACATATTCGGTATCAGAAGTGTTGTGAGTATGGGAAAAGAGTTCTATGGTAAGAATGAATTCAGGGAAGGTAGGAATGAATGGAGTACTGGCAGTGAAAGTAAAAAAAATAAAAGTAGTGGGGTGCCTGGGTGGCTCAGTCAGTTAAGCACCTAACTTTGGTTTCGGTTCAGGTCATGATCTCACAGCTCATGAGACTGAGCCCCAAGTCAGGGTCTGTGCTGACTATGCAGAGCCTGCTTAGGATTCTGTCTCCATCTATCTCTGCCCCTCCCCCGACTCATGTGCCCTCTCTCTCTCAACATAAAAAAACTTAAAAATAAAATAAACTGGAGAGTTCATACCAATTACATAGGAAGAATTACTAAAACTCACTGGTTGATCAGAAATGGCAAAGGCAAAAAAGGGAAGCAATAAGGTAAATCCAAAGTTTCTGCCTTGGGTAACTGAGCTGAGAGGTACCGTATATTGAGCTGGGGAACTCAGAAGCAGATCAGGTCTAAGCCACGAAGAAGAGGAAATCAGAGTGTCCAATACATAGCAGGAAATACAAGGTAGGCACTCAGAAGCAAGGTCTGGACTGCATTATAAATTTCAGATGGTCAGCCCAGAGATGTGTAATCAGTATGCCCCCAAACCCCAGATCCTTTTACTCCAGAGTAAAGCTACAAATTTGCTCCATCCTTTCCCAGGGCTCCCCTCCAGAAATATCCAAAGGCTCTCAGGGCTGCTCATGCTAGCCCAGCTCCCCCAGCCCGCATGTGTCTCTTGTGGCCACCACAGCAAGGGAAAAGGACTCAGATGTGTCCCTCCAAGCAGGTCTCCACCACCACTGACCTTGCTGTGGCCAGGTCTATGGACCACCTCCAGCAGCTGCTCTCTGGATGGCAGACTCAGAGGCCAGTGTTACCACCAATGGAAGAAATGTTCCCACTCTCAATTTCCTTGACGAAAGATTTTCCTTCAATGCACTCCTGGCTTCTGTCTACCTGGGGAGATAATATGACAACCAGCTTGGAAGTTTGGCAAGAACTAGGAACGCAAGGCCCATATTCACATATCTTCTTGGGAATGAGCTAGCCACAGGGAGCATGAATTTGGCTGTTCCTCTGGAGGCTGACTTCCCCCTCCATGCCCTGGCCCAGCAATGCCTGTGACTGAGAGGGAAATTCTGCCTTATTCTGGCTCTGAGATGAGCATGCCCATTTGAATAACAGATATAAAGTATATCATGCCCTTTGACAGTAAAAAGATGGTATTGGGGCTCACTGTGGTAGCTAATATGTACGCTCGTTATTTGCTATCTCTCCATAGCAAAAACTAGATGTACATCACTTTTAAGGTTTGCTTAACAGTTCTCAGTATAGAGACACCATTACTTCACCACTACTGTAGTTAACCATAGTAACCATTGCTAGGAACAGTCATTCTTCTTGTTACTTTTCTACTATTTATACCTTATCTCAATTAATAACCTTGAACAAATAATTTTATACAACTGTCTACAGCCTAAAAGAACTATACGTGTGTGTGTGTATACACACATATATACACACATATATATAATTTATTTATTGTTTTTTAAATATTGATACATCTGGTCTAGACAATATACACTTCTACCAGCATGAATGTATTAGTCTTCTATTGCTGTATGATACATTGCCACAAACTTAAAAGCCTAAGTTTCTATGGTTCCGGAGTGCAAGTACATCTTTTCTGTGTCCCCCACTCAGGGTTTCACAAGGTTGCAACCAACGTTGTGGTTGGGCTGTGTTCTCATCTAGACACTCAACTAGAGAAGAATTCTTTTCCTTGTAGCTGTATGAATGGCTTCTTACTGGCTATCAGCTAGAGGCTGGCCACAGCTCTTAGAGGCCACCCATAGTTCCCTGGCACATGGCCCTCTCCATAGTAAGTTCAAGGCATGGTTCTTTACTTCTTCTTGGCCAGCAAAACAATCTATCCAGTCTTATAAAATATAACATCATGGAAGCAACATCTCATCCTCAGGTCACAGAAGCAAATCACATCTCCTACCCACCCTCAAGGGGAGGGAATTCTAGGGAACATTAACACCAGGGGCAGAGATGAGGGGCCATCTCAGAATTCTGCTTCCCACAATGAGGGTGCCCAGCCCCCCCATTCTGCTTCCCACAATGAGGGTGCCAACCTCACAGGTAACAAAAAATTTGCCAATGGACAGGCAACAAAAGATATCTTGTTTTTAACTGGTATTCTTTACCAGTGAAGTGAATATATCTTTACTGGCTATTTCCTATTTCTTCTTTTGTGACCTATTCTGCCCTTTGCCCAGTGTTTTATTGAAATGTTAGTACAAGTCAACAATCTCTTATCTACAATCCCCAAAATCAAAATTAACTCTGAAAATCTTAAATTGGTTAGAATCCATTTGGTAGCATAATCTGGCTTGATCAGCATAAGCAAAACCTTTTCTGGAATGATGCAAAGCGATTAGTACAGATTTGTTTATCTCATTTAGTGTGATTATTCATATGTTTCAATGCAGAACTAAAATGTATTTGATTAACCACATACTGCCCTGGGCCTCGCTGGACATATTAAATAATGTATACCACTTACCTTCCAAAAACCCCCAAAAATGAAATATTTATAGTCCCAAGGGTTTTTGATAAGAGGCTACCTGTTTCTTACTGATTTCCAAAATGTTTTTGTAGATAGGAAAGTAAACCCTTTTTCATAGGTTTTGCCAGTTGTCCCCCATTTTGTCATGTTCCAATCTAGTTCCAATCTACTACTATAGATTTTTAAATTTCTAATTAATCATGCTCATTGCAAAAAATGCAAAGATAGATTGTAACAGATCTTAATCCTCTCAAGTCAATGATGACTTTGAAAGTCTGATTAAAGTGATGGGAAATCTCCTCAAAAAAATTACATATAATTTGGCATGTAATTTGAGGAGATTTAGTAGGCTTAGGCACCAGATGAACCTCTGCTTTCTATGCTCTTCCCAAGAACTTTCATCCTTTCCAAGGGATGATCCTTTTCAATTATCACCTACCCAAGACTAGCAAATATATACATGATACATATTCAAATCTCTATTTATACATCTATACTTATATGTAGCTTCAGCACAGATCTATTTGATAATCTTATCTCCATATTCACCAGACTACTAAATATCTTCACTCAAATATTTCACTAACATCAAACTCAACGTATCAAAAACTAAAATAATTTTCTCCTATGCCAAACTCATTCATCTCTTTAATTATTAACTATTGGAACCACTAACCATTCAACTGAGTCAGCCAAAAATCAGGTCAGCAACCATGACTTCCATCTAATTTTCTCTCTTCTCAAATTGGTATCTCTCAATTTTATCTACTTCTCATCTCCACTGCAACAAACTTAGTTTTGATCACCATGCATTGCCTGAATTATTCTAACGGCCTCCTAGATAGTTTTCCTACCCGAGTCTTTATCCCCTCCAATCTATGTTCAACACCTGTAACCAGGGTAACCTGTCTAAAATGCAAATCTGATATCAATCCCCCACTTAAAACTTTCCAATCAGTCCCCCACTGCTCTAAGAATAAAGTCTATTCTCCTTAATATGGCTTACAAAGTCCCTTACCATCTACAACCCACTTAATTCCTACATGACCACCCTATAGCTGATCCCTCTCCCCCAGTCACTGTATTAGTGAATGTCACCATTTACCAAGTTGCTCAAGACAGAAGCCTGGACGCTTTCCTTCCCATCAACTTTTGTATCTAATCAGTCACCATATCCTGTGGTTTCTACCTCCAGTGCCACCACCCTGGTCCATGTCACCATATTTCTCTACTAACCCAGCCTTCTCTCATTGAGAGAATACAACAGATGGTTCTCATGAATAACCTGACCAACTAGCCTTAATCATCTTTCTCCTTAATGAAACTGAAGTCAGGGTAGAAGTGAAGGGAGAAGGGCACACAGAGCAAGAGCAGCTCTAAGCCAATGAGCAAGGCTTTGCATTCAATTTCAGTAGCTGCTCATTCATGGCTCACATGAATGAACATCTAAAGTTTGTGGGTCTATATTAAATAACATGCCTCTCGGGCACCTGGGTGGTTCAGTCGGTTCAGCATCAGACTTCGGCTCAGGTCATGATCTCGTGGTTTGTGGGTTCAAGCCCCACATTGGGCTCTGTGCTGATAGCTCAGAGCCTAGAGCCTGCTTTGGATTCCGTGCCTCCCTCTCTCTCTGTTCCTCTCTCTCTCTCTCAAAAATAAAGATTTTAATTTTTAAATAAATAAATAACATGCCTCTCACTGCTGATGCCATCAATTTTTGAGATTCTTTTGCTTAGCAGCCACAGCCACACTGACTTTAGAGTTGTCCAATTATCCTAAGATTCCTTCTTCAACCTGCCCAGAGGAGAGTGACCAACAACTAACACACCCTTTAGGCAGCTTCTTTCAATCCTACCTCTCACTGCTCAGCCTCTAATCATTAATTAACAAGCAGGATAGTGGGGGACCCTTATTCCCATAACCCACCCAATGCTTGGGAAAGAGCATTTATTACTGGATCACAGGGAATTGTCTCAACCTTCAGTCTGGCCTGTGGGGCCATTACCATTCCTCTTCTGGAAGACCATGTCTCTGTGGGCCTCCCATATTCATCTCCAAAACTCAAGAACTCTGAAGCGTCTGAGACTTTACCCTACTTGCAAGCTAACAAGTTAGTATGGCACGGTTTTGTGGGTCCTGGCAGAAGACTTGAGATTCTAGGGTTGGATACAAAAGACTTTATTACTCACAGCAATAGCCAAAGTATCACTGTCTTGCTCTGGCTCCCAAGTTCCAATTCCAACAGGACAATGAAAGGAAAAGCCAGGTGATATGTATACATGCAGAGGGGTGTGTTATAGGGAGGAACCCTGAGCATAGGGAACCCAAATCTTTCATAGTGTCCTTTGCTCCAGAGACACTATCTTCTAAGGCTGTAATTTTTCCTTTGTTCCAGAGGGAGACATTATCTCTGTTCTATCTTCTCCCTATCATACAAGCGTCCTTGAAAAATATTCCAGAAAAAATATTCAGTACCTCTGTCTGGAAGACATACAGAAATGTAATAAACTCATGGCGCACTGTCTAATAAGTACCTTCTTGTAAACAGATAAAGTAGAATGATTTCCCAATTCATTATTTACTAACAAATAGACCAGACTCGCTTCAGTTGGTGGAGAGAATGCTGCTCTGATTACCTCTCAATGGACCCGTTCCTATTTCTCTTTCTGGCTCTCCTCAAGATCCTCTCTGTAAAGCTAAACTTCTCTTCCATCTATCTCACAGGCCAGTGTAGTCATGTAAATCATAACAATCACCAGCTACACAACAGCAATTTAATGGATTTTGGAGAAGAGCAAGGATGAATTAAAGATTTCTGAGTAGAGGGCTGGGATAAGTCATCTGTATACCCATCTAAACTAGTGATTTTCAACTTTCCCTGTCTTCAACTCACCAGAGATACAGATATTAGACATCCACTTGTCAATGGTTCTCTACGAGGCATCAACAGGGGAAAACCAAATTTGAGCATTAATTGAACAAATCCAAAGTTAAATCCTCATATTCATCAATATGAGACAGTATGAATACTGAAACTAAATAATTACATATTATCTTCACCATCCCTATTTAATAGTGATGGTATAAATGGACTCTTTGAAGACACTAAACTCCATACCTCTAGGCTAGAAAACACTTCAAAAGTCTAGTCTTTAAAACTGAGAGCCAAAAATAGTTACATTTTTTAAAACAGTGAAACTATTATGGGAGGCATGTTAAAATGTCTATTCCTAATTAGCATTACTTTTATGTTGAGAAACATTTTAAGATATACTTACTGCTTACTTGTCCACAACAATCAATTCAGAAAAATGTAAGTACTAGATCAATATTTAACAACTGGAGAAAAAATATACTGCTACATCAGCTGATTTTTCTTTGAATTTAATGAGTTACATCAAAAAATTAGGTAGTCATTTTACATTTAAGGAATAAAAATCTTAAAAAAAAATACAAAGAGTGAAAGGATTTTAACCAAGTTGACATTTCTTTTTGCTAGTTTTTAACAATTCATCTCATCATATCTTATTGCAATGTGCAAATGCATTTGCAGCACCCAGTACAATCATGAAACTAAATTTAAGCAAGTACATTGTTAATAATAACCCTCAGAGGAAACTGATTTACTTTCTACTAAAAACTCTATGGTATATAAGCATTACATAATAATGCTATTAATGCTATTTAATGCTTTTGTCACAAGAATCATCACCAAAGTTTTCTGGAAATGAGTCCACATAAAAATTAAATATTTAAAAGGTGAAATGTTCCTTATTTTAACTTTAGCAAGATCTTTCTTTTTCATTATTAAGAAATACTTTAATAGTTTTAAAGCAAAAGCTGTTAAGAGTAGAGTCTAGATAGCTAAAACTGTACTCCTGAGTTCAAACTTACAGATTAAATCTTTTGTAAATAGTTCTCAATAAAATATCCTCCCTCCCCATCCCCCTGCCCCAAATCTTGTATTGTTTCTTACAAAACTTTGGTCAAGAGTAGAAATATATCCAGGCAGATGTATGTGCCATACAATAGCAAGAACAGTAAAGCCCAACTAATGACTTTGGGTTTTAGAAATAGAAGGCAATTAAAATGTACTCAAAGTTACATTAAGAAAAGCTTCCACAGGGTAATATTGAAACAGTCACAAAGGTTAAGAAAATACTGATATCAAAGTACAAATGACTACAATGTTAAAATACACAAAAACTACTATACAAGAGCCTCTTTTAAAATTAAAAATAAAGAACACAACACATGAGTCAGGATTATTTTCCTGTTCTACTCATGAATTTTAGTCTTTATATTCATAGGGTTAGTTATGTTGACATCTAGTAGAGTTTCTTAGGACATCTGATGAAGTTTCATCCCAACTTCAGAAGGTGGATCTTCCCCAAGGAACCGCTCAATTCTGGTCACGTCTTGGTCATTGTACAATTTCAAAGTAGTGCAATATCGCCATGATGTGCTGAGGCATAAAGACATATCCTGTGTACAGGGCCATCCCCACGATGGAAACCAGCATGGAATCTGAGTCATAGTTAAGGAAACAATTTACTTTTTCTTAATTTATTCAAAAGTAAATCCCAAAAGTTTTTTCAACTGTTTTATGTTGAAGTACCCATTCACTCACTTAGTGCTTTCTCATATATGTCAAGAACTAACCATTCTAGCCACTAATATTAACGCACCTGGCACTATTCTAAGTTTTGTAGCTCACTTCATCTTCACTATCACCTTCCAAGATAGGTACTGTTATTCCCCCTATTTATGCTTCAAAACATCAGACTGCTTCAACTGAAGCAGAAAGTGACACTGTTCAACCTAAGAAACAGAAATGTATAGGAATAAAATGGCATTTCATGACTTCAAAAGGTCTACCAACTTTAATAATAAGAACGTCTGATCCAAGAATTTTAGAACTATTTAGACTATTTGGTTAAAAGTGCTGGCTTTAGAGCCTCAGCTAAGATCAATCATATATACCTAACGACACATAAGGTGACAGAACCAGCTACTGTTAAACATTTATCATTATCACTAAACTTTGCAACATCCAATAAAAGTCATCTTGATAACCAAAACAATAAACATCTGTTTTGTGTTCCTTTGTCCTCATTCCAAAGGAACTGAAATGTATATGTTCAAAACAATGAGGGGCCCTCCTCTTGGGCCACACAAAATACTGCTAACAGAAATTATGTCAAATCTAAGGGCTTTTTGCTTTGCTGTCATGTAACCATGTTAAAAGGAATAACTGCTGCTGAATTGGGACCACATTTTATGAATTCATTCATTCGTATTCTCTCTCTCCCCTGCCCCCACTCGTCTTTCATACCTTTCAGTTCTACATAATAGTAGTTCTATAATACCTTACATTCTTGCACAAGAAGATAGGGTTTAAATAAACAACGTGCTTACCTACCAACTAATATTTGTATAACAGTTCAGTTGACAAACCTCTTTTATATATTATCTTGCTTGCTCTAACAGCTTTCTTGTGAGATGTTTATCATGACTGTTATTCATCAGAGCCTGACAAAACACAGGGCTCTACAAAAAGCTGTCTTTTGGGGTGCTTGGTGGCTCAGTCAATTAAGCATCCAACTTCAGCTCAGGTCATGATCTCATGGTTTGTGAGTTCGAGCCCCACATTGGACTCTGTGCTGACAGCTAAGAGCCTGGAGCCTTCTTCAGATTCTGTGTCTCCCTCTCTCTGCCCCTCCCCCACTCGTGCTTAGTCTAAAATTGAATAAACCTTAAAAAAAAATTTTTTTTTTTAACTGTCTTTTGAGCCAGAGCACAAACTGAAGCTATCCAACTCAAACCCTAAATTCATTCTCCTCATCCAGTAAACATGGATGAAAGTCTCCCATAATCATTTTTTTAATTTATTTCTCAGCCTCTCTTAATCCAGTTCTTTCTTAAGCTACCACTTTCTATATACCCTTTAATTTCTTAAAATAAAAAAAAAATGCCTATTGCTTTCATATCATTACCCATCACCCACACAACCATATAAATTCTACCCCTGCAGGCTACAGACACAGTTCGCAGGTCCCCAATGGCCACCTATCAAATCCAATGGCTATTTGAATGGACAATTTCAGTCCTTCCCCTTCAAAACTCCTCCCACTCTGGCTAAGAAGGTGCTTTTCTCCAGGACTCTCCTCCCATTTCTCTCACCATTTTCCTGTGTCACTGGCTCTTTTTCCCTATCTGTCCCTCATATGTAAGATAATTAGAGTGAATTTTGTGCTTTTCTCCCAAACATACACTCCACTACTCTTAGAATGGCAGTCACATTCTCTGGATGGGCCTAACCTTTCCCATCTCCAGCCCCGACTGATCTTAACCAACTAGAAAACCCATCTCTTTGGGGCGCCTGGGTGGCTCAACTGCTTAGCCGTCAGACTCTTGATTTCGGCTCAGGTCACAATCTCATGGTTCATGGGATCAAGCTCCGCATAGGCTCTGTGCTGATAGCAAGGAGCCTGCTTGGGATTCTCCCTCTCCCTCTCTCTGCCCCTACCCCACTCATGTGGGCTCACACTCACACGCACTCTCTCTCTCAAAATAAATAAACATTAAAAAAAGAAATTATCTTTGTAATAATTCCCACTCTCAAAACTGATCAGCCAGCTCAAAGTTTAGGACTTCTACCAGGAATTAAGGAACACAGATTCATTCTCTCTCTCGCCTTATGGAATATGCAGTTTGTTGATGGAATCCTGGAATCACTGGAGTCACTTTGCCTCCATGAGGAAAGCACAACTCAGAACAAAGCTGCCACATTATTATTGCAACAAAAATAATCACAGGAAAATGGAGCCAGAAACCTCATCAAAACACCTGAAGCTTACCTCACCAGTGGATTTTTAGATATAGAAGCCAATAAAGTCTCTTTACTCTTGAACAAGTTGTAAAATGTCTGTTATACTTGTAGCTGAAAACATTCTTAATGACAAAATAGAATCCCTAATGTTTTGTATTGGACCCTACAAACTCTTATGGCCTGAACAATCACCTTAATGTTGCTGACCTGAACCCACCTTCTGTACTGCAGACAGGGATTTCCTACAACTTGCTAAACATTTTCACCTATGAAACTTCTGAGGTACTTCCTAAGTTCAACAGAGCCAAAACTGAACTCAATAACTTTCTCCAAAACTACCTCTTTCTAGGAGTCTGTCTTATTTTTTTTTTAACTATTTGAAATAGTTGACATAATTATTAACAATTTGCCTAGTCACTAAATCCAGAAATTTGATTCCTCCTCCCCAGATTCAAATTATCTAAGACTTCTCAGTTCTTCCCAACCCCTACAAATGACTTTTATATCTCATGTTCCCTTACCCTAATCGATAATAAATGACTGAGGTATTTATCGTTCCTTAATCTTGCCAAAGCTCTGATTCTAGGCTGTTAGCCACTTTCCATGCCACTCTTTACTAAAGTGATCCTTTCAAAATACATTAGGCTTCCGGGGGCTCCTGGGTAGCTCAGTCAGTTAAGCATCGGACTTCAACTTAGGTCATGATCTCACAGTTCGTGAGTTTGAGCCACTGTCGGGCTCTCTGCTGTCAGCGCAGATAGGCTTCCCGGTGTTACAGGACAGCATGCGTAATTGTAAGCCGAAACATCCAAGGACCTTTCCAATCTAGTCCAAAGTATCTGTCTTAGGTTGGAGTCCATAGAAGTAGACAGAAATTGAGTGATTGGGACAGCGATTCTTGTACAAGTTATTCTTGAGGGAGTTTTAGCATAAAGGGGTGAGTAGAGCAAAACAGAGCAGGGAGAAAAAGCTAAGTAGGTTCAGGGGCTCAGCTCCCACAGGATGCTCTGGAGCATGAATTGGACCACATGTTTTGCTTTGAGGCAAGAGGCCTGACTTTTTCTGTCCCTTTATCTGTCAATCATTGGCTGCAGAACTGGGTGAGAAAAACCCACCTGAATAAGACAGCTGCCTTGGCGAAGGCCAATACTCTGAAGAACGGGACAGGTAGAAGACAAAAGAGGAGAGACACATCAGCCAGTAGAGGGGGTTGAGGTGAAGACCAACAGCACCACCTACTATACTACTTTTCCCTTGTGCCTTCCAACACTCCAAATAATTCCCCCGACAAACATATCCTACTCACAGCCATATTACGTGAGTCTCAGAAAACAATGCTGTGTATTTTCATACTGCTCTGCTTCTGCTTATGGTTTAATAATAACAGGAGTCAGGATAATAGTGTGGTAATAGCAGCTTTTATTCCGTGAATGTCTAGTGTGCGCCCAACACTGTGTTAAATCCTCCAGCAAGTTCAAGTAACCCTGAATCTCAAAATCAGAGGAAGCAATGGAACCAATTCCAAACCAAATCAGTCACACTCCAAAAATCTGTGTTCTTAACCACTATGAATACCTTCGTATATATGAAAAATCCTACTCCTTCTGGTAAAACCCAATCATTCTTAGAGCTTGGGTAGTTACCCTCTCTCCTATGAGGCTTTCTCTAGCATTCATATTTTTCCCATTCTTACTCCCAACCTCCTGGCCCTACTGCTCATAAAGCTCTTTATTCATATAATTCAACACTTATCACTTGACATTACCTATTTTTTTTTAATGTATTTATCTCATCCATATTATCAACTCCTTGAGCACAGGAACAATGTCTTATTATTTTTGTATCTCCAACATCTAACGTAACACACACTCAATAAATATTTGATGAATAATGAAATTGCTCAAGAAACATTGATTCTAGATTCACTGCAGTGCTTTCTACATATTCCACATATTACTGTGGTGAAAAACTTTATAGTGACTACAGAAAAAATAAAAGTCCATTTCTAGGCAATACCGTATTTTCAAAATGTTTTTTTAGATTTTTACAGCTTTTATTTAAGTGTACATACCAAGTAAAGGAAATGGTAAAGATCTTCAGGTCACTGGCTCAAATTCAATCAAGTAGGAAATGATTACTAAAAACAGTCATTTGAATGATTATATTACATACTCTTTATATTATAAATTTAATTATAATTCTTTAATTTAGTATGGAGAATATATCAGTTAAGAAGCATGCACAAATTACCTTAACAGGTAACTACTCTAAGAATCTGAAACTTAAACTCTATTTGTGAACACTAAAGTGTCAAAACTCTAAATTCTTCTATGCATATATGTTTTGCGGGGCACCTGGGTGGTTTAGTCAGTTAAGCGTCCAACTTCAGCTCAGGTCATGATCTCACATTTTGCAAGTTCAAGCCCCATATCGGGCTCTGAGCTGACAGTGAGGAGCCTGCTCAGATCCTGTCTCCCTCTCTGCCCCTCCCCCACTCGTGCTCGCGTGCTCTCTCTCTCACAAAAATAAACATTAAAAAATGTATGTCTTGCCAGTGAAATAAGAACTTACCAAACTTGAAAAGGTTTTTTTTTTTTGCCTGATTAAAATATAAGATACTAGAGTTCATGATCTTATATAGCATTATGCTGTGATGCATATACATATGGAGTAAAAGCAATAGGAAATAAATAATGATTATATATGCTAAATTCAGGATGTCTACTTGGTAAGGTGAAATGGGGAGAGGAAGGAAGGAGAAACAACTTAGAAGGGGTATAAATGGAGCTTCAAATGTATTAGTAATGTTTTTCTTCACCTAGTTGGTAGTAAATGCACATTCACTATATTATTCTTTATGGAGTTTTTGTATGCCTGAATAGTCAATAACTTTTAATAAGAACTGTAAAGGAAAATGAAGCTACATACAGTACTAGACTAAAAACTGTTCTGTGTGAAGGATTCTCCTCCCTTACAAAATTTGAGTTAGACATCATTGGGCCTACTTTGCCACTAGGAAATAGAAAGTCTTAGCTCTCAGAAATCAACAATTCTCAATTCTGGCCATGATAAACAGAAAAATACTGAAAGTCACTTGAGCCTAGAGGCAAAAATGCCAATTTATAAACTGCTCAAAGAATTATTTAATAAAAAAAAAAAAAACTTAACCTAACCTTTCACTCATAGCCACTTATTAAATTTAACTTTTATCCTGTGTCTCCCCCCAAATGTTTCTATATTCTGATCCTATTTCTAATTATTTCCAGAATCACAGCAACTAAATAAGCTTTAACAGTAAGTTTTCTGTACCATTAAATGTCAAAATTATTCCCAAAAATTATCTTAAAGCTCTCAAACATAAGAAAATATTTAAAACCAACTTAACTAAACCATGACTACACAACTCACAATAGGTGAATAAGTAGACAATGGGTCCATGAGGAACTTTTACGACCCTTAATAATCACCTTGCAAAAAATGCAGAAAGAATGCCCCTTTTATGAGTAGCTTTCTACAAATGCCAATTCAAGCAATGTAGTTGAAACAGCTCCAGTGTAACTGAGTTGAACATTCCCTGAGATTATGCTTGACACCATTTAAAATGGCAGTTTTACTGAGTACTGGTTTTATTGTGACATTTGCAAGGTTAGGGAATGTGTGATGTTCATCTCCTTAGAAGTTTCCTCACAGAGAGTATACTACCTATAATTTGCTATCTGGCATTTGATCAGATTTCTCAATCCATCGCATTCTTAAATACACCTCTCAAAGTTTAAAGTATACTCCATACACTGTGAAGCACAAGAAATGAGTTCTGGAAACACCATGACACTGGAGAAAACCTAGGTTTGAGCTGTAACGCTGCCAATTCCTGATTGTGTCAAAAACTCTGTGATCACCAGTCTCCTTATCTATAAAATAAGGACACACATCACCTACCTTTCAGGGTTCATGTGAGAATTTTGAATCAAATCTATTGTGCAACAAAAGGCAATACAATCCTTATTAAAATTATTATTTGAGGGGCACCTGGGTGGCTCAGTGAGTTAACTACTCTAAGAATCTGAAACTTAAACTCTATTTGTGAACACTAAAGTGTCAAAACTTTAAATTCTTCTATGCATATCTGACTTCAGCTCAGGTCATGATCTCACATTTGTGGGTTCGAGCCCCGCATCGGGCTCTGTGCTGAAAGCTCTGAGCCTGGAGCCTGCTTCAGATTCAGCGTCTCCCCCCCTTTTTGCCCCTCCCCAATTTGCGCTGTCTCTCTCTCTCAAACATTTTAAAATTAAAAAAAAAAAAATCCGGGGCGCCTGGGTGGCTCAGTCGGTTAAGCGTCCAACTTCAGCCAGGTCACGATCTCGCGGTCCATGAGTTCGAGCCCCGCGTCAGGCTCTGGGCTGATGGCTCAGAGCCTGGAGCCTGTTTCCGATTCTGTGTCTCCCTCTCTCTCTGCCCCTCCCCCGTTCATGCTCTGTCTCTCTCTGTCCCAAAAATAAATAAACGTTGAAAAAAAAAATTACAAAAAAAAAAAAAAATCCTATTGTTTGAGGCCATAGGCATTTAACATCATGACTTACACAATGTTTGGGAACTTCCCAAGGTCACCCTGCTACTAATTTGTTATTAATTTACAGTACAATTCTGAGACATCACAATCCCTCTGGAACAGTTTCTTCTCCATAAAAAGAGGCCACTTCCTGCATTAACATCTTAGGATACCACCTGCATGGAGAGGGCACTTAGGCAACTCTCATCCACCCCTGATGTAATCTTGTTTCACATACACACAGAGAAAAAATGTAAATAATCAATGTTTTGTAACATGCATACATTGGAAAGCAATACTCAAAATGACAGAATAATCTAAGAAAACCCTTACTGTTGTCTGAAAGATATACATACCAGTAGCAGTACACTAATTAACGGGGTTGACATTCTAGAGGGGGGCTATATGATTCGAGATGTATAAAGCTAGGAAAATCTGGAATATAAAAAAAAAACCTCAAAAACTAAAAAAAAAAAAAAATGTGTGTGTTTGTAACTGCCTCTACCACTGAATTTTAAGTGCTTAAGGGCCAGAGTACATTGGCTCAGCCGCCCCTTGGCTTGCAGCTGTAATGCATTGCTAGATAAAGCAGGTGCTTCATAAATCATTCAAGAACTGAGCAGATAATGTGCCAGGATATGTGCAGGCGCTGAAGATAAATGTTTGTTCAAGGACTGAATGAACAATCAGGTTATTTATAACCTGGATATAACATAAATGTTTTATGGGTTCAGTGGATTTAAAAGCAAATAGATGTGAAACCATATATCTGTATGTTGTTTGCTGTTCTTTAACAGGAAACCCCAACTAATCATCAGCTGATAAGTTTCCAGCTAGATAGGAAAAAAAAGATTTCTTTTGCTCATATAAGGGCCATACCCAACCCTTTTCCCAGAGACTTACAATAAAAAAAAATAAAAATAAAAAAATCCTGATAACAAAGAGAGGAAATGCTTTGAAGATAAGTACAGTACATCAGAAGCAAGACCACAGCAACTAACACTTTCCGTCCCAGCCAGTAACTGCACTATCACCGCCTACCTTAGTAACCTATTCACAAGACTTTGGAGAAATCAAAAGTAGTTTCTCATTGGGAAAAGGCCAGGGACCTCTGTTCCAGCAGGTACAACTCATATCTCTTCACAAATCTAAATAATTTCAATGCACTGATTCTTGCCATTTGCAACATGGATAGAGCTAGAGAGAATAACGCTAAGAGAGACAAGCCAATCAGAGAAAGACAAATACCATGTAATTTCATTCATATGTATAATTTAAGAAACAAAACAAACAAGCAAAGGAGAGAAACAAACAAGGAGAGAGAAACAAACCAAAAAACAGACTCTTAATTGGAGAGAACAAACTGCTGGTCAGCAGAGGGGAGTTGGGTAGGAAGATCGGTGAAATAGGTGAGGGGGATTAACAGCACACTTATCCTGATGAGTAACGAGTTATGTACAGAATTACTGATTCACTATATTGCACACCCAAAACTCATATAGCACTGTATATTAACTATATTCAAATCAAAATTAAAAATTAAAAAAAAACACCTGGAGATCATCACCAAGAGAAATGTTAAGAAAGTGCATTTTTACCAAATATATCAACTATCTCTTGATACTTTTCTGGTTACCTTAAAATAAAAGCAAGTAGAAGATACTGATACTGTTACAGTCCTGTGTATGTTAGTCAATTTGATATCCATGGGTCATTTTAAAGGACATCACATTAGCATCAGAAGTTAGTATTTAGCAGGGCACCTTGGTGGCTCAATCGGTTAAGCATGCGACTTCAGTTCAGGTCAAGATCTTGCAGTTTGTGAGTTCAAGCCCCGAATCAGGCTCTGTGCTGACAGCTCAGAGCCTGGAGCCTGCTTCAGATTTTGTGTTTCCCTCTCTCTCTGCCCCTCCCCCACTCATGGTCGGTCTCTCTCTCTCTCTCTCAAAAATAAACGTCAAAAAAAAATTTTTTTTAAGTATTTAGCAAGCAAAACACATTCTCTAAACTTTGCGTAGTATGATTACATCAAAGGATGGAAATTGATTTCAGAAACTACAACTTGATGACAAACTAAAGAAACAAAAAAACATGCTGCTGAAACCACCAATGATCATGTTCAACTCTGAACTGAAGTCCTGGAAATGGTTTGCAGCTCTGAGCCCAGAAACACCCAGGCTGTGTATCATTGTGCACCTTTGTAATTAAAGCTTCTAATTTCATGCAGATTTGAAGTCCCAGGATCAAGGGGACAAAACCCCCAGCCTGCTCTGAAATATAATCTGTTCTGCTGTGATACATTCCTGGAATATCAGCTAGCTCACACATGACTAGCATAACATAGGAGCTGTACTGTTTCATACAGGATTCTTCATAAGTTAGGGGAGCCAGATTAAGTGGGAGAAGAATTATAACCTTCAGCAAGAAACATCCTTTAGCTTAGATGCTGCACAGGCAAGAATCCTTTGAGCCCTATTTTAAGAAAATTAAAAGTGAGGGGCCTCGGTGGCTCAGTTGGTTAAGCGGCCGACTTCGGCTCAGGTCATGATCTCGCAGTCCGTGAGTTCGAGCCCCGCATCGGGCTCTGTTCTGACAGCTCAGAGCCTGGAGCCTGTTTCAGATTCTGTGTCTCCCTCTCTCTGACCCTCCCCCCATTCATGCTCTGTCTCTCTCTGTCTCAAAAATAAATAAACGTTTAAAAAAATTAAAAAAAAAATTAAAAGTTAGTATCTGCACCCAGGCTCCCTCTCCAGAAAAGCACACCTCCAGGCTAGCACAATTCTTAGCTAGTGGCAGGTTGAACTGACTCCTTCCTGTACCTCTTTAATGGCAGCCCACACCATCTACACTACTTAGCATTTCCAGTCAATTCTGCCCATGCATTTTTAATGTCCTCTGAGGCAGCCCCCAGCGTGCCTGCCTGGGCTATCCAAGTTATCCCCCCAAGATGTCAATTATTGTTTTAGTTAGTGCTTGCTTACTAAGTTGTATAGATTTTGAGTGCTCTAGTGCTATTTTCCCATAAACCCTATAACTTGGGGATTTTTTCAGGAACACATGTGATGGCTAAAAATTTTTTATTAGTAGTAATTCTTTTTTTTTTAAATGTTTTATTTATTTTGAGAGAAGGACAGAGAGACAGAGCATAAGTGGAGGAGGGGCACAGAGAGAGGGAGACAGAGACTCTGAAGCAGGCTCCAGGCTCCGAGCTGTTAGCACAGAGCCCCACTCAGGGCTCAAACTCACAAGCAGTGAGATCATGACCTGAGCCGGTCAGACGCTCAACTGACTGAGAATTAGAAAAGTAATTCTACTTTTCATAGCTATTGATCGTAAATACTATCTTTCTATCATTTCATAACTACTATTTTTTAAGCATTCCAGTTTATGAAAAGTATATACGCTCTATTAAGTAGATCTTCTGGAACATATAGTTTTAATTATTAAATTTGAGCATTGGGGTTTTTTTTTTTGTTTTTTAACAAAAGAATCCATCTTATCTTTGCTCCTAAGTACCATAAATGTTAAAGCCTAGGGGGTGGGTCACAAAGTCTTTGAAAATTTGTAGTGGATGGGATGCCTATCTGGCTCAGTCTGTAGAGCATGTGACTCAATCTCAGGGTCATAAGTGTACACACACACACACACACACACACACACACACACAGTTCTTGTGTAATACAGTTTTATTCATCTTCCATCTTTCCTGAGAGCTATTAAAGAAAAAATTATAATATCCAAAGGAGTATAGATAAGGGATATTCTAACATTTTCATTTAGCCAACCCAACATCAAGGCAGGGTAAAACAGGCTAGAGCAGCTGTCTTTGAACTAAAGCACAGGAGCCTTGGAGATACAAGACTTTCCAGAAGGTTAGGATCTGTTAAAGGGAAGGGTTTACAGATCTTCAGCTGCCACTGACTCTCCTAAAGCCTGATCTGAGCATTATCACGATCTGCTAGTTCTCTCCTTCCCATCCCCCCTTACAACTTCATTTCTACCACTTTACTTCCTGAATCCAAAATTATGCATTTCCCCAGGGTATAAAATAATTTTTGGGACAGCAAACAAAGGAATAGTAACTACCTTGAGTTGTACTTTATTTCACCTCGGTAACAAACTCCTGGCACAGCTACAAGCTTCATCGATCTATCCATTTAATAATTTCAATCCAGAAGTGAGACAGCTTCCCAGCCTGGGCCTGACAGAATGGCTCCTACAAAAAAGGATGGTGAGAAGGGCCTTTCTGCCATCAACGAGGTAGTGACCAGATAATACAATGTCAGCACTTAAAAGCACACCCATGGAGTAGGCTTCAAGAAGCATGCCAAAAGTCTGGAAATTTGCCATGAAGAGACGGGAAGTCCAGATGTGCACACTGACACCAGGCTCCACAAAACCGTCTGAGTCAAAGGAATGAGGAATGGCCCAGGGCATACCCATGTGTGGTTGTAGGATGAAGATTCACCAGACAAGCTTTAATACATTGGTTATCTATGGACCTGTCACCACTTTCAAAAATCTACAGTCAGGGGCGCCTGAGTGGCTCAGTCAGTTGAGCATCCAACTTCAGCTCCGGTCATGATCTCATGGTTCGTGAGTTTGAGCCCCACGTCGGGCTCTGGGCTGACAGCTCAGAGCCTGGAGCCCACTTCGGATTCTGTGTCTCCCTCTGTCTGTCCCTCCGCTGCTTGCACTCTGTCTCTCACATTGTCTCAAAAATAAACAAACATTAAAAATTTTTTTTTTTTAAATCTACAGTCAATATGGATGAGAAATAAGCACTGGTTGTCAAATAAAGTCATAAAATTAAAAAAAAAAGGCAAGAAGGGTAAAAGTGTTTATGTAACAATTGCTTGAGCAGAAAAATGGCACTGAGCTTTTTCTGACAGAAATTAAGGTTGATTTTGCCTATTTAGCTTCACAATAAGGACTGATGTTTCCAAATAGGTTATGCGATAAACATTTTCTATGAATTATACAAGAAAAAATATAGTTTTAAGGTTTTAACAAAAATATACAATCATAGGGGCACCTGGGTGGCTCAGTCAGTTGAGCATCTGACTCTTGATTTTGACTCAAGTCATGATCCCAGGGTCATGGGATCAAGCCCCACATCAGGCTTCATGCTGAGCATGGAGCTTGCTTAGGATTCTCTCTCTGCCCCTCTCCCCTACTTGCACTTTCTAATACACATAAAATAATAAAATACATATGAAAAGCAAGGAATTAAATCCACTGTAACTGTTTAAATTTACTATGAAATGTTTCAAATGTCAACTTAAATGAACAAGATAATACCCATTACTTTTTGTTCTTGTAGGGGCTACACAAAAAGTCTAAATACCACTGGGGTGGAGGCTTGGAAGCATTAATTTATCAGTTACAACTATTCTTACCTCTGCTTCCCCCTCTTCAGCCCTCCCTTGTAACAGAGAGCTGCATTCATTTCTACAAAAGGAATCTCAAAAGAAAATGGCATGAAATGTAAAAGACTGAAGACTAGTGGGAAGAAATTCTTTTTCTCCTGAAGTCTGAAGGCAATGTTTGGGCTATTTCAACATTATTCTGAAATCACATTTTGTTTGAAGACACCTTGATAAATCTTTCTAAAAGGCATTAAACTGATTTACTAAATATCTTTCTAGAAGTAACTTTCTCTGATATTAACAATTTTGCCTAGGTGGCTCAGTCAGTTAAGTGTCTGACTCAGCTCAGACCATGATCTCTCAGTTCATAAGCTCAAGCCCTGAATCGGTCTCTCTGCAGTCAGCACAGAGCCTACTTTGGATCCTCAGTCCCCCTCTCCCACTGTGCCCCTCCCCCACTCATGCTCTTTCTCTTTCAAAAACAAATAAACATTAAAAAAATATATTTTTGCCTAATCATCAAACCACATGCTGATTTTTACTGGAACTCTATTTAAAGTATCAAAGGATTTTGTACATACAAACATTTTCTTCAAAAGAGGTACTCATTAAGAAGAAAGTTCTAGTAGAAGACTCTGGTGAATTGGGGTTTTAATGATAATACCTTCTATTGAATAGCTCAGAGGAAGCTCTGCCAAAGACAGAGACACTGAGCTAAAGCTCCCCCCTGGCCAAAATACAGTGTTTCTTGGTCAATTTTGTTTTGTTTGTTGTGTTTATTTACAAAAATATGTTACACAGGAAATACACAGATAAAAATACTAACTTAATTATTAGTAACTCCAAAAATGGCAAGGCAAAATATACACCTCAAACACCTCTCCCCTGGCTTATAAAAACCTTGATTTTACCAAACCAGGCGCTATTAAAAACAGCTTAAGTGCATTTTCCAGGTTTTCACAGACTACTTCAGGAGAGATACACAGGAAACTGGTAACATGGGTTGTCCTGAGGTGGCTGGGTGGAAAGAAGACTTTTACCACCTACCTTTTTGGTGCCTTTTGAGTTTTGAACCATGAGGATGTATGATCTATTTTTATTTACAATTTAAAAATTCATATTTTCTAAACTCTCAAATACTTTAGTATATTGAGATGAAAGAAAAATTCTTCTCAATTCTAGCTGTTAGCATTTGAGGATACAGCAAAAATCTACAAAAATAAATTAACTTAGCTGCTACTGACACAGCATACACCTTTCAATTTTTAATGCTCTCTTTTTCATTATCATGCAAAGCCTACCCCAATCCAAAATACCTACTTTTGCTTCTACCCTTGCCTCCCCTCATGGCCCTTAATCTTTCCCAAACCCTGTAGCTAAAGTAAACCTTTTCAAACTTAGTCAGACTGGATCACTCCTCTCAAAAACCTTCCAAGAGCATCCTTTTCAACTAAGATTAAAAGCCAAAATCCTTACCATGACTGCCAGGATCTCCACGGACTCTGCCCTCTCCCCCGTGGTCACTCTGCTCCAGCCACACCTGCCTCGGTGATGGCCTTCATACGTGCCAGGCAGGCTCTGGACTCAGGGATTTGCCCTGGCTATTCCCTCTCCAGCTGTGTTCTTCCCTTAGATTTCTACTCTCTAATTCCATCACTTTCTTTATGTTTTTACGCAAATGCTGCTCAGGGAAGCCTCTCCTCATATCCTCTTTAGAAACAACTCCATCCCATCTGCACATTTATCCCACTGACCTACTTCTCTGTCTTCCACAATGCTTACCACCTAGCATACTATGTAATTCAATTATAAACGTTCCACAAGGAAGGGATCTTTGTCTCATTTGCTCAGATGTATCACAAGCACCTAAGCCAGCATCTGGTACAAGGTATGCACCCAGAAGTATCTGGTAAATTAATAAATGGCCCTAACCTGCTTTCTCAACTTCACTTGCCACTTCTTCTGCCTTAAAGAATCCCTGTTCCAGCCAGTCAGCCTGGCGTACCCACTATCCCAGCACACCTCAGCATCCCAGGCCACACCCTCTTCCCATCTGGGGGGAGAAAAAACAAAAACGAAAAACCAAAACACTCAAATACCTCCCTGAAAGTTCTCTGAGCACTCTCAGTCCCCACGTTCTTCCTGCCCTGCATCCCAAGGACTTTTTGCCCAGCTCACTCTACTGCGATGACCCCAGGGTGGATCCATCTGAGAACATGTGTAAATCCTAATTTTTCCTAAAGCTTGGCTCTAATTTCCTTGAAGACATAGTCCATTTTCTTGGAAACTTATAGAACTCAGTACATTAATAATGACCAAAAAACGGTTCTAGGATGCATTTTTTTCCATTCAAAATGAAAAGAGCTTTGAGCCTCAGGGAGAAATGTATGTTTTTATGGCTTATTTCTCTAGTTTATTAAATATTAAAATATCAATGAGAAAATTGTTACTAGATTTCAGTGACTCTACTCAAAAGGTATGAGCACGTCCCCTCATCTCCTGAAGTCTTAATCCAGTGCCTAGGCAACACTACAGGATCTGACCATCTGACCTCCTCTCCTACTACTGATGCGACCCTCCACTCTGCCCCAGCCACACTGGCCCCTGGCTATCTGTCAAACACAGACATGCCGGTGTTTGGGGGCATTCATACTTACTGTCCCTTCTGCCTAGAATGCTCATTCCCCTGGAATTCTCTGCCAGCTTAAATCTTTCCAGGGGCTCAGGTGGTATGCTAGGTGGTATGCGGGGTGGCTCAGTCGGTTAAGCGTCTGACTTCGGCTCAGGTCATGATTTCATGGTCCCTGAGTTCGAGCCCCGCGTCGGGCTCTGTGCTGACGGCTCAGAGCCTGAAGCCTGTTTTGGATTCTGTGTCTCCCTCTCTCTCTGACCCTCCCCTGTTCATGCTCTGTCTCTCTCTGTCTCAAAAATAAATAAACGTTAAAAAAAAAAAAAAGTAAAAAAAAAATCTTTCCAAATGCCCTTCCTGACCACTCTAGCTAAAATTGAAAAACACTCCTTCCTACTTCCTATCCTCTTCTGTTTTGTTTTTCTCTAGAAGAGCTATAACAATTTAATAGCCTATATTTTTTATTTAGTGGCATTAGAATAAATATTTTTATCTGTTTTGTTCAGTCATACCCCCACTACCTAGAATAGTATCTGGCAATTAGGAAGCACTTAATTCTTGTGAAATGCAGAATTCAAACATACATATTTTACAAATGAATATGTATAACAAAGTAAATTTTGTTAACGTTTTTTTAAAATAAATCAAAGAAGTTCTTTCACTCTATAGTATTTTTTGCTTCTTTTAATTTGCATTCTCTCCAAGAACTGAATTTTTTTCACCAGCAACAGCCAAGCTCCAAAGCTACCCAAATCCAGTTTAAAATCAGGTCTCTTTTACCATTCCTAAGTACTTCTGCAATTCCTTTGAAATGACAAATCAATATACAAACAAATGTTTCTCAAGCACTATCTATGTGCCCAGCACTGTGGTTTAGAAAATTTCTTTTCTTGAAGGAACACAGATTGTCTTTCAGGGTAAATCTAATTCCTAACATAAACCAAAAAACTGCCCACATTTTGCCTAAAATAAATAGAAGTATAAAATGTCATGGAAACATAAGAAGTCATAGAAAGATGGCAAATATAGCTCAGTGATTACAGAATAAAGTCCTTTTTTATCTTAAAAAAAAAAGCTAAATAACTTTTACTTATTCTTCAAATTATTTTAACAAGATATTTTTAATTTTTCCGTACCTCTCAGCAGCATGGTTACAATGTTTTCCAGTGAGACACTACAGGGAGTGCCTCACTGGTTACAAAACTTGCCTTAGTTACAAAACCTGGTGTTTTCCTTTCCCACTGATGGCTGCCAGTAGGGAAAGGGGGCTTTTGAAACATGTTAAAACTTCTACTTTGGAGATGGAGCTCAATGAATTACAGTCTGCAGGCTCTGCTGTAGTATTCATTGTAATACCACTCTGCCCTTATTCCATTCACTTGATTGTTACCTTCTGTTTTAATCAGGTGCCACGTCCCCTTCTCGTGCAGGACAGATACCATGTCTGCACACGGAAAATGTTCAAGTACTGGTTGACAAACAAAAAGCTAATTATCGTTTCAAATATAGTAACAGAAAGCAGATGATAAGAGAAAATTTAGGGGGCGCCTGGGTGGCTCAGTCAGTTGAGCATCTGACTTTGGCTCAGGTCACCGTCTCACGGTTTGTGGGTTCGAGCCCCATGTCGGGCTCTGTACTGACAGCTCGGAGCCTGAAGCCTGCTTTGGATTCTCTTTCTGCCCCTCCCTTATTCACGTTCTGTCTCTCTCTCAAAAATAAGCATTAATTTTTTTTTTTTTAAGTAAGAGAAAATTTAGGATATGGGCCCTAGCATGGTACAATTACAAAATGGATTTTTAAACCTTATTCTTTCAAGAACCATTTGCAGTGGGCCTGACTTGACACAGATGCATTTCCTTAAAAAACATATTTAAAATTATTTTTTGTAACAATTTCCTTACTTAGATAATTTCTTTTTAATTTTTTTTCAACGTTTATTTATTTTTGGGACAGAGAGAGACAGAGCATGAACGGGGGAGGGGCAGAGAGAGAGGGAGACACAGAATCGGAAACAGGCTCCAGGCTCTGAGCCATCAGCCCAGAGCCCGATGCGGGGCTCGAACTCACGGACTGCGAGATCGTGACCTGGCTGAAGTTGGACGCTTAACCGACTGCGCCACCCAGGCGCCCCATTACTTAGATAATTTCAAAAACCCTCATATTCAACTGGGATTGACCTTCCAATTTACAACAACCATTAACTTCTAGCTATTTCATTTCGGAGAAATAGAGAAGCAAATTCAGATGTTCAAGGATGCCTCTAGAAAAATGTACAGAAGTAGTTAATAGAAGGCTATCAGTTTCCCTAAAACAGGGACAACTTCAATTTATTAAAGGAATTACAGCAGTGACATGTAAACTAGTGCAATTACCTTCTTCTAGAGTCTTTAGTTAGGACTTCTAACTCAGAGACCACTTTTCAGACAGCCAGACAAATTTCTTACATGAAATTTTAATTTGCTAGCAGCAATGACTGGATTCAATGCAATTTTTAAGAAAGTATGTCTCTTTTCAAAACCATGTAACTGGCTACAAAACTGTTCTATATGAAACTTACTAATTATTGATGAACTTAAGAAATTCAAACTACTTCACAGTAATTAAAGCTCCTAATAACTGGGGGGGAATTCCTCATTCAGCTTCCTCATTCAGTTTCTTCCTCCGCCCTAGAATGAAGATTCAATTTCAAATCAATGTTCCAAAATCGTATACAATAATTAAATGCCTGACTTTAACTCTAGAAGTTCAACTGGAATAGAAGCACAACAGCTGATAGTAATTTAAGACTGGCATATGTCAAAAGTATTACATTTCCACCTTCGTTAATTCAATAATGTGAACTTTGAAATAATACCTTTTTAATCTTAGATTTAAAGCCATAGTGTTCTACAGCCCCGATGCTAGTTTGTTGCAGTTCTCACTAGTTTTTTAAAAACAAAACACTTGGGGGGCGCCTGGGTGGCGCAGTCGGTTAAGCGTCCGACTTCAGCCAGGTCACGATCTCGCGGTCCGTGAGTTCGAGCCCCGCGTCAGGCTCTGGGCTGATGGCTCGGAGCCTGGAGCCTGTTTCCGATTCTGTGTCTCCCTCTCTCTCTGCCCCTCCCCTGTTCATGCTCTGTCTCTCTCTGTCCCAAAAATAAATAAAAAAACGTTGAAAAAAAATTTTTTTAAAAATAAAAACAAAACACTTGGTCACAAAAACCAATGAGAAGTCAAAAGCTTCAAAGGGAAAAATCTACAGACACACTATATTTCATTTCATAATTTATGCCACCACCCCCCTCCCAAAGAGCCATCATCTGGTTTATTTACAGGACACTACTACTATTGTAATATAAGAGGAAAACCTTAATACCATTGACACTGTAGCATGTATCCAAGCAAAAGCTTTTAAGAGTAAAACTTTTGATGGACTCTGACAGTGAGCTCTACATTCAACCTCCTACTTAAAGAGTGTCGATTTAGTGCAACACTGTTTAAATTCATTTTTTTTTAAATGTTTATTTTGAGAGAGAGAGAAAGAGAGTATGTCAAGGAGGCTCACCACTGTCAACATAGAGCTCAACACGGGGGTTCAATCGAACAAACCAGTGAGATCAGGATCTGAGCTGCAATCAAGAGTGGGGCCCTTAACCAACTGAGCCACTCAGGCAATCCTAAATTCACTTTTAAATTGATTTTAACCGAGGGGCACCTCTATTTTTCTAGAGGCATCCTTAAACATCTGAATTTGCTTCTCTATTTCTCCGAAATGAAATAGCTAGATGTTAATGGTTGTTGTAAATTGGAAGGTCAATCCCAGTTGAATATGAGGGTTTTTGAAATTATCTAAGTAAGGAAACTAGCTGACTCAGTTGGAAGAGAATGTGGCTCTTTTTTTAAAAAAAATTTCTTTAATGTCTATTCATTTTTGAGAGAGATAGAGACAGAATGAGAGTGGGTTAGGAGCAGGGAGAGAGGGAGACACAGAATCTAAAGCAGGCTCCAGGCTCTGAGCTGTCAGCACAGAGCCTGACGCAGGGCTCGAACTCACAAGCTGTGAGATCATGACCTGAGTGAAGTCAGACGCTCAACCCACTGAGCCACCCAGGAGCCCCTGATTTTAACTGAGGGGCACCTACCTGACTCAGTTGGAAGAGAATGTGGCTCTTGATCTCAGGGTGTGAGTTCAAGCCCCATGTTGGATGTACACATTACTTAAGTAAATAAATACATAAACCTTAAAAATAAAAAAAAAAATTAAAAAAAGATGATTTTAACCGAGTCAAGAAGTCTGTGCTTCTATACTTAATATACCTTTTACACGGGTGCTTGATCTCTAACCTATAGAACTTAGAGTAAGACTAAACTGCAGCTACAAATAAATGGTGCAGGAAATCAGAGCACACTTTACATTCAGACTTTAAATCCAAAAATATGGTTCTTAAGTGCTGGAAAGCTTTGGAAAGAAACAATAATAAAAATAAATAATTTTTCTTGTAAGCAGCTTAAAAGTCCTCCAAAGTGTTGAAACAAAAAACAGCTCTGAGTACAACCTTATGCTAGTTCAACACAAATAAGCACACTTATTAATGCTTGGAAGGAAATGATCTCAGTCACTCCACCAGAATGCAACAATGCATTTGCAAAGCTGTTCTCAAGCTACTCCAAACTAAACCACATTGAAAAGGAGCCCGTGTAATATACAGAGTTGTCAAATCACTCTGTTGTACACATAAAACTAGTGTAGCGTTGTGTTAACTATACTTCAATTAAAAAAAGAGAAACCCCGTATGAAGTACATGTTATGTGAAATATTTTTTATATTTGGCCCCCAAATTTAAAACAAAACAAAAAAAAAAGTTACAGCTCATTATTACTATATTCTGCAAATGAAAACACAAACATCACAGGCTTCAGAAAGCCTATTTACACAACTTTGCTTATTAAGTGAGGTTGTTATGAAAGTTAGATGGGTTAAGATACAGGCAAAACGCTCAGCACAGTTGCTTGGCTCCAAGTGACCATTCAATAGTCTTTAACAAGTATTTATTAGCTATCTATGAAAACACAGTTGCAAACACTATTTACAACTAACCACAAATTCCTTTCTGGGCTCGACTGTGAAAACAGCAACTTAATGAATAAAACACTTTTTAAACTCCCCATCCTGGAGACCAAAAAGCTACAACAAACTGCTTTTAAAAAACTATTGGGGTGTCACAAACACAAACTCATATGATTTTAAAAGTCTAGTAAACGGGTTAGCATTCTCATTAGGACCAAAGTCAGCTAACTCAGGGACAGTTAAAGGTCAAAGGCGTCCAAAGCCAGGAGCGATTTGCTCCACTTCCACGGTCCCTGCCTCCCAAAGCAAAGGGGACGAAACCAAAGGCAGGCGCGGCCGAAGTGCCGGCGAGGACGCACCAGGTTAGACATCGCCCTAGGGGATTTCCTCCAGTAATAAAGCCGCTTCTACCTCGGCAAAGCGACTCACCGGCGACCCCGGATCAAGGGATGTAGCCCCCCCCCCCACCCTCCCCAGCCGCACGCCCGCCGCCCTTGGGCCCCGAGACCTCCGCCCCGCTCGCCCGCAGCGAAGAAGCGAGTCCGCGCGCGCGCCGTCCCCGCACAGCCGCCTCTCCGCCCCCACCCCGGCGCCTGGGCCCAGGAGGATGCCGCCCGGCTCCGCTCCCCCGCCCCCCGGCCCCCGCGCCCGCGGCCTGGGCAGGATACTGAACACAGTCCGCTCCCAGGGCTCCAGCATGTAGAGCGCCGTGACCAGCAGATACTGGTAGTAGAACCAGGACATTTGCTTCCAGGCCCGCGCCAGCGCCATCCCCGCCACGCGCCTTCCTCGTTGAAGCCGAACGTCAGTCTGTCCGGCCGGCCTCCGGTTAGCGTCCTACAGCCCCCGGCCGCGAGGCCCGCCCGCCCGCCACCGCGAGCCCATTGGCCCGGCCGGCCAGGCGCGTCACCCGCTGGCACGCCCAGCCCCGCGCGCGCCCAGGCAGCCGGCGGCGAGCCCCGCCCGGCCGGCGCTCATTGGCCCAGCCGTGGCCACGCGTCGCCCCGCTCCCTCCCTGGTTTCCCCCTCTCCTCCCCGGGCCGCGCCCACGCGAGCGGGAGAACCCTCCCCGCGAGAGCGCCCCGCCGCGCGCCGCCGGCCGCGCCCTACCCCGCCCCGCCTGGCCCGGCCGCTGGTGGGCGGGGAGTTAGTCCTTGGTGGGGTAGCGGTAGGCCGACCGGGGGTGGTCGGCAGCCCCAGTTCGCCCCAGAAACGTTTGTCGAAGACCTATTCGTAGAATGCCTGTGATGCTTCAGGCATCCTACTGGGCATCCCACGGGGATTAACAGGATCGTGATGGGTTCCTTGCCTCGAACAGTTTCCTATCTAGCAGGGGAGACGGGCATTAACCACATAAATGCAACAACAGCTGTGACCCGTGCAGAGAGGGAGAATAAGGCGCTCTGAGGGTGGGGAGGCTAACGTCACCTAACCAAAGAGGTCAGGGAAGGCGTCTCTGAAGAAGTGATGCACACATTGCCTCCTCCCTCCTCCGCGCGCGCGCACACACACACACACACACACACACATAGAACAACATATCCCCCTGCACTCCTTAACCTAAAGACAAGAGATTACCTTAACAATGAATATCTGCATACCTCTTTTAGTGGCTATAGGTACCCTACAGGTCAAGGCCAGGAAATGGACCCTGATCTGGTGGGCTCTGTAGATGACAGGCTGCTTGAGATCCCTCTGTGGGTTGGTGATACCTCCTGGAGATGCACTTTTAAATGCCCATATCTTCCCACTGGCAAATGGGCCAGCAAGATTGCACTCACTTCTGGGAACAAGGTGAATGGCTAGCACGTGAAATGACCATTGAATGGCCTGCTGTTTAAATGTTAAAAAGTTTCTTTTAAATATCCTACTGCTTAAACTTTAAAACTTTCATGGTTGAGGGGTGCCTGGGTGGCGCAGTCGGTTAAGCGTCCGACTTCAGCCAGGTCACGATCTCGCGCTCCGTGAGTTCGAGCCCCGCGTCAGGCTCTGGGCTGATGGCTCAGAGCCTGGAGCCTGTTTCCGATTCTGTGTCTCCCTCTCTCTCTGCCCCTCCCCCGTTCATGCTCTGTCTCTCTCTGCCCCAAAAATAAATAAACGTTGAAAAAAAAAATTTAAAACTTTCATGGTTGATAACTTTTTATTTATTCATTTGGAAATATCAACTGCTGTTTATGAGCTAAATATTGGGGATAGAAAGCCAGCTACGCTGAAATCTACCTTCCTAACATAACCAGTCTGCTAAGGCAGAGAGGTGAGTTAACTGATTACAGTGAGATGTGGTAAAGGTTTTTTTTGTTTGTTTGTTTGTTTTCTGGTTTTTTGTTTTTGTTTTTTGGTTTTTTTGTTTGGTTTTTTTTTTTTTTTTTTTTTTTTATGTGTAGAATGCCATGATAGGCCAGAGAAAATCAGATTGGGGTTATAAAAGGCTTCTGAGATGGTGCTTGAGGGAAAAGTAGAAGTGACAGAATGAATGAGTTTAGGGAGGAGAGGGTAAGACAGATACTCCAAAAGGCACATGGAACTGCTATATGAAGGTGTGATGCTTTTAAAGGGCTGGAAAAACTTTTCATGTGGCTGAAGCAAAAAGACTGTGTAGTCAGGAGCAAGAGATGGGGCTACATGGTAAACGGGGACCATATCCTGAAGGGCCCTGTGTAAGAAGCAAAGGAATTTTTACCTTAACATACAAAAGTTAAAAGAGACAACAGCTTGATAAGATGAAACAAGAGTTGGGGGTGCGCAGTAGCCTAGAGGATACTAAGAAAAAGAAGATCAGGTTGGAGGTAGAACCTATAAATGAAATGAACATCTATAACCCATACTCACTCCGGGGCATCTTACCCTTGAGAAATTGAAGTACACTTGGCCCTCCCATTTCCAAGTCTTGCTGTGTTGGGCTTCTCTCTGTCCCCATTCCTCTCTGAAGTATTTCTTTTCAGATCTGTTTGGGTACGTTCCAGCTTTGTTCCTTTTTCTTCCAGAGCTCCAAATACCTCAGCACCTACTGATGCTCAGTTAAGGTTACCCAGGATTGGAAGCATCACCCATAGCTACCCTTCCCTCACTGGGCCAGCTCCCAATATGCCATTCCTACCACCTGGTTCTCTCCATTGTATGTGGCTCCTCAATCCGCTGCTTCTCCTTGGGCGTACAGCCCTATCAAGCCAATCTGCATCCCTCAACTTCTCTGGGATTCTAGGGAACAAAAATTCCCTCATCTTGCTATTATTCATAACTGACTAGAAATGGGGTAAAGAAGCTGGGATCCTGGATGATGACAATATTCACAAAGAATCCAGGGGAAGACATCTGACTGAAAAGACATGAATTCTGTTAAGGTGAGGCTGAGGCTGAGGTACCTGAGGGACATTTAAATGGAGTTGTCCAGAGGCATGTAGGCCTATGGGCCCAGAAGTCAGAAGAGAAGTCTGAACAGGCATGTGAATTTTCAATAAGTCCCTAGTAACTGCAGCTGTGGTTGTAGATGAGGTCACCCAGGGAAAGCACAGAGAATGGGAAGAACAGAGTACAGAATAAACCCAGGGACTCTGGCATTTAGGGGATGAGTCCAAAGGGAGCCAATAAAGGGCACTCAAGAGGAGCTGAGATTTGATAGTAAGGAGGGGAGACCTGTGTGAGAAGCTAAGAAAAGAAGGGACAGCCAGGAGATCAAGTGGCTCAGGGAGATCAACCAAAAGTTGGAAGGGAAGTGCCAATTTGTTTTGTCCACATGGGGCTCAATTGATGACTCATTCATTGTGGAGTGATAAGGGCAAAACCCGGATTAGAGAGGGAGTAGGGAGGTAAGAAGAGAAGTGAGCTAATCAGATTTATCTTTGCAGGAAGCTTGTGAAGAGAAAGAGATAGGATGGTAGCAAGGGGTTTTGTTTGGTTTGATTTTCAGATGGGACAGGTGTGAGCCAAGTTTATGAGCTTAAAGATACAGGTGAAGACAGTGAGCTGGGGGATCAGATCTAAAGCCTTAATAAACAGCAGCCATGGGGCCCCTGGGCGGCTCAGTCAGTTAAGCATCTGACTTTGGCTGAGATCATGATCTCATGATTTGCATGTTCAAGTCCCCCATTGGGCTCTCTGCTCTCAGCCTAGAGCCTGCTTCAAATCCTGTCCCCTTCTCTCTCGGCCCCTCCTCCCTCTCAAAAATAAATAAACATTAAAAAAAAAGAATATATCTAAGTATAATTAAAATCATAATAAAGGTTATCATTAACATAATTGTCTAGTCCTTCCCTTTTCAAATTTCAAAGTGCTTTCACATCATCTCATTTCCTCAGAAAGAGCAAGCATAACCCCTATTTAATAATTATGGACGCTGGAGTTCAGAGACATATTCAAGCCCAAACTAATCGTGCACCTTCTTTCTTATCTCACGTTCTTCTCTCTGTTAATGGCAAAAAGCACTTCAATCTCCAGCCCAGAAACCTTGAACCAGTTTTAATTCCTTTCTCATCTCCCCACCCCTGAATTCTATCCCTAAGTAATATGGAGTCACTCTTCCAAGTATCTCAGGTCTGCTTTTTTTTGGTAAGATCTGCCATTTTAAAAATCCACACACAACTTCACTCTATCAATATAACAAGCTGACTATTGTCACCCCAGCTTGGCTTACCAGCAACCACTGGCTATTCCTGCTTATTAATCATGTACTTGAGTTCCAAGAAAACTTTCATCCTGAAAATACTTTTATTTTCCAAGACAACTTTCGTGCTGAAAGTGCTTTTATTTATTTATTTTTTTTTAACATTTATTTTTGAGAGACAGAGCATGAGCAGGGGAGGGGCAAAGAGACAGGGCAGACACAGAATTCGATGCAGGTTCCAGGCGCTGAGCTGTCAACACAGACCCTGATGCAGGGCTCAAACCCATGGACCGTGAGATCATGGCCCGAGCTGAAGTCAGACGCTTAACCGCTTAACCGACTGAGCCACCCAAGTGCCCCTGAAAATACTTTTAATTTATGAGAAAAGAATGACAGGCTTTCAGGAAACTATCCCATGTATGTTGTTTACCTCCTGTAAATTTTCACCAATCCATTCACTTACCTCCCACTACTCTATGCCCACAATATGCTGGCTATGCCAGTGCTGGGTTACAGAAAGACCAATATGACATGACCTCTGCCCTCGGAGTTTATGGTCTAATAAGAAACATGTCCTTATGTCCCCTGGAAAGAATGTTATAATAAAGTTTAACTGTAGTAAGTGTGTCTCCCTTTGCCAGGGGCCCTGGGAGTGGTAGGGCGGGTCACACAGAGCCAGCACTTAAGGAGTTCCTGGCCCAGCCAAGGAGGCAAGAAAACACATAATGGCCCACTAGGTTTTTGTGATTTGCATGGACCAGCAGCCACAGTAACCTTGGGGTTCTTTGCCCAAGTCTCTCCTGCAGGGGCTGGGCAGAGCCTTTGAAGTCTGAGCTATTCCAGGAGCAACGAAGAGGATGTTTGTGGCTGAAGGAGAAAGACAAGGTGAAAAGCAGATTGGCTCTGGTAGCAGGGCTGAGATCTTGTTCCTAGGGTAGAGAAAGTGCTGATACAGTGGCTTGGTGTTGGAGGAAAGGACCCGACCAAGGGTAGTCAATTTGAGTACATAAACTAAGGAAAACCCTCTAAACATGTCACGCAATGTCTCAAAACACAGTAAATGCTTGGTAAAACTTTTGTGCATTTTTAAAAGTTACTTATTTTTAAAATAGTTTTAAAATAGTTAGCATTTTTAAAAGTTATTTTGAGGGGGCGCCTGGGTGGCGCAGTCGGTTAAGCGTCCGACTTCAGCCAGGTCACGATCTCGCGGTCTGTGAGTTCGAGCCCCGCGTCGGGCTCTGGGCTGGAGCCTGTTTCCGATTCTGTGTCTCCTTCTCTCTCTGCCCCTCCCCCGTTCATGCTCTGTCTCTCTCTGTCCCAAAAATAAATAAACGTTGAAAAAAAAAAATTTAAAAAAAAAAATAAAAGTTATTTTGAGGGAGAGAGAGACAGGGAGAGGGAGAAAGGAAGAGAGAGAATCCTAAGCAGGTTCCGTGCTGTCAGCGCGGAACCCGATGCAGGGCTTGATGCCATGAATCTTCTGGCCTCCCAGCTCCGTATTAAATGAGGTTTCCTTTATTCTGTTTCACAAGGTAAATACACTTTATCAATTTGTTAAAATATGATTATGGCAAGTAACTTTTTTAAGTTTAATTTTATTTATTTTGAAAGAGAGCGTACTTGCAAATATGAGTGGGGGAGGGGCAGAGAGACTCTCAAGCAGGCTCCTTGCTGTCAGTGCAGAGCCTGGTGTGGGGCTTGAACTCACAAACCATGAGATCATGACCTGAGCTGAAATCAAGAATCAGAGGCTTAACCAACTGAGCCACCCAAGTGCCCCTAAATATGTCAAGTATTGTAATTTGATTCCAAATAAAGGAGCTACAGAAGAGTCGATCTAACCCCTGTATTCATTCATACATGCATGTAACAAATCCTTATTGAATGGTTACTAAGCGCTAGGCACTGAGGCCTGCTTTCTAATACTCCCATTGTGTTTGGCACCAGGTGACTGACTATTAAGAAACTTCTGGGAAATGCAACAAGCAAGTGAGGTGGCATTGGTAGATCAGGAACCCTGATATTGGCCGACATGTAGTCCAGATGCCAGTGGTATCAGTAGTTTCCTGGGAGATATGGAAGGAAGTGAATTTTCCCCACCACACTTTATTGTCAGCACCATCAGTCCCCACTCTGACCTCAGGTCCTCAAGAAATGAAAACTTGCTCCCCCTTGCAAAGGTATGCCCCCCACATGCAGATCCACAGACCTGTGGACTAGAAAGGTGGCATGATCTTGCTCCCCTCCCATCAGAAGTAAATGAACAGAGTTCATCCATATGACCAGAGCAGCTAAGGAAGGGGGCTTGGGGCGGGAGATGCAGAATGAAAGGAGATGAGAACTGAGGAAGCTGAGTGTTGAGAAGGCCAAAGCTGAGTATGCAAGGAAACAAGGAGGCAACAAGGCTGGGCTGTGGAGAAGGCTGAGGAGGCTGAGGCCCCGAAGCTGCTGTGAAGAGAGGAAGGCAGGGAGCAGTGTCTGGCTGGAAGGGTGGGATCCTACAGGTAGACCGAAGGACAAGGGCCAAATGTACCCTTCTGGAGGTCATTGTTTGCCGACCTGCCTGTCCCATTAGCAAATGCATATAAACAAGAGGACCCACTTAAACAAGTCTCACGTCAACAGATCCCACCTCCTCTAACTCATTCTGCCTAATTTCCAAGTACAAACACAATAGTGATTTCATACTTAGTCTCCTTTAAATCTCAGACAAATAGCTGGCCATTCCTGCTGTAGCATTCTTTGTAGCGTTTAAAATAACCTCCGAGGGAGCAAATATAGAATACAAAATAACGTAACTAAAAACTTTGCTGTTCAATGAATCATTTTGATACGTGATCAACAGTTTTAGGATGCTATACTTTTAAAGTCTAAAATTCCTCTGCAGGAGATTTGGCTACTTAGGAAGATATTTGAACTCATCAGTAGTTCACCTATGAGACAAGATTGAACAGAATAATCAATTGGTAAAGTAAAATAACTTCCCTTCTGTGACTCTGAATATTATATCAGATAGGCTTTGGACTGTGCTATTCATTACTGAGCATTATAAAGATATTAAGTCATACTTAATGCAAAGTTAGAAACAGTGAAAATCCTCCCAAATTAAAAAATAATCAAGAATCATGTATTCTAGAAATAGTTGGCTTAGTCAACTCCATTTAAGTATTGCTACAAGTATTGCTACAGTCTCTGTCTTGAATTAATGTTTTAAATTATATAAAGTCTATTTATATACAGACCATTTAATACTGTGTGTACATATATATGTATATGTATATGTATGTATATATGTACATATATATGTACATATATACAACTATTTAATATATATACTGTATATATATTAAATATATATACAGTATACTCTCTATATATATGTGTATATATATGTGTATATATACTGCTATTTAATACAAACATGATAAACTTAAGGTCCTAGAAGAGCTTGTCCAAAACTGGACAAGGTGGATGTGGTTTCCAACTATTTGCTTAAAAGGCACATCTGCTCATTAAAGCTAATTGGTGTTTTCTGTCATTAACACTAGAATTCTGAGCTTCCTCCGGCTGAGTTTCAATCCCATTTGGAACATATATCACATAGGCCAGGGATTTAGAAGCAGCTGCCTTGTATTATTATGTCACATTATATGTTATTTCATTATAATTTTATAAATTATTTGTACAATATAAGCTGGATTATCTGACATCGCCCTAAGAAGTTCTAGGAATCTTTGGTATCCCTGATATGCTGCCAAAATAAATATTTATGCTGGTTGCCTATTAATACAGAAGTTCAACCAGTATTAACACATTCTGAAGACATGTCAGAGTCATCTCAAAGTCTTTAGATAAGCAGAGGAAGGGAAAAAAATAAAGCTTTCTCACAAAATTCAAAAATAAGAAGAGCTTAAGAGATTGATAAGATATTCCTTTTTTAAAGAAATAAAATGTGATGTAGGATACAGGGCTGTTGGATTTTATGCAGGATATGTGTTCCTAAAGACTTTATATAATTTAAAACATTAATTCAAGACAGACTGGAGCAATACTTAAATGGAGTTGACTAAGCCAACTTTTTCTAGATTATATGATTCTTGATTATTTTTTAATTTGGGAGGATTTTCATTGTTTCAAACTTTGCATATTAAGTATGACTTAATATCTTTATAATGCTTGATTTCAAATACAAATAATTGAAAAGTACATTAAACGTGATTACATTACAGAAGAAACTGGAGGAAGTTATAGAAAAGAAACGAAAGGTGAAGCCTGCTTCAGATTCTGTGTCTCCCCCTATCTCTCCGCCCCTCCCCTGCTCGCACTTTGTCTCTCTCTCAAATATAAATAAACATTAAAAAAATTATTTTAAAATGTTTTTAATAAAATATAAACTATATTTTTTAAAACAGCAAAAGAAAAAGCATTTCACAGAAGAAATAGAACCTATTAACATTAAAAGATGCTTGACATCAGCAACAATTAAAGAAATTCAACTTAAAGCAATGATTAGATGCCATTTTCACTCTCCCAGAGTGACAAGAGTCAAAAAGACTGATAAATAGCCATTGTTATCATGGGTCGGGGTTGGGGGGCGGGGGGTGAGAGATGAACTTTAGTCACTGTTAATGAGGGTGTAAATTGTTACAACCTTCAAAAGAGGGTGATTTGGCAACCTATGTGAGAACCAGAAATTTCACATGTGGGAATTTGGCCTAAGGAAATAAAGCCACAAGGAGGGGCAAATGTCCATAAGCATTGTTTACGGGACCCAGCATGTGCCTGCCAGACTGACTGAGTTTCCACAGGTGCCAGCTAAGACACCAGCCCATCCAGCAGCTTCCACCAGGAATCCAGGCACACAGAGAACACAGGGACTTTTGTAGCTGCTCTGAGGTAGGCAAGAAGATAGGTGGGATGTCACATCTCTCAGTGGCATTTCGCCCAAAAACTCCTTCACAAAGAGCTGCCTCTTCACTTGGGCCTCTGACCAACCCTGTGGCTCCTCCCAGGTCACCACTATTCAGGAAATCTGGTGGTCCTTTTTAAAAAGCCAGGCCCAGGGCTTGGCATCCAACCTACAGTCATGGCTTACCAGACCATCTTTGCCTAGGAGGAGGGGTGGCTCACAGTAGCCACTAAGAACATGAAAATATCCCCATTATTATGTTTGTAACAGTGAAAAACTAGGTCACAAGTGTAAATGTGCTCATATAGAAGATTAGACAAATTATGACACATTCATACAATGGACTAGCTTTTGAAAGGAATGAGTCAGTCCATTTTGGACCAAAATGGAATGATGCCTAAGAGGTACAAGTAAGGAGAAAGGCTTGCAGAACAGGATACATGCCTGATTGGACATAGAGGTACCCTAATGCCTGGAACAATGTCTCAAACAAAGGAGGTGCTCGAATATTTGTTGAATGGATGCATGTTTATAAAGGGAAAAATCTAGAAGGCCTACAACCTTGTCTACTATGTTCCCTGCAGTCTCCCAGAAGCTGGAAAATTACCTGGTAGCCCAAGTAGTCCCAGAGTGTGTCCTTAAAAAATACACAACAATTACAGCAGCTAACCCTGACAGAAGGAAGACTTCAGGGGGAAGGGAGAGGCCACTTTTTACTTCTGTTGATTCTATATTCTTTAGCTTTCCTGACAAGCAGGTAACACTATTGTGATCATTTATATAGTAGAGGAAGAGGGCAGAAAGCTTGACATTTTTAGAAAAATAAGAGTAAAGTAAGTATATGTCCTTCAGATTGTTCTCATTTTAACTACTTCACTCCAGCCATTTTGTTCTAAGTCTCTAAGTAATCTGGGAAAAACCTCAAAGTTAGCATCCATGTGACTCCTTGGCTACACCTGTTTACACAAACAATCCTTCCCACGTCTACTTCTAGGTCCACATGTGTAAGTCTTGAGTAACGGGAATTTGAGATACCTAAAAACTTCCATTCCTCTAACACAAGAAGTGTTTTAATGTGAAAACGACACCAGTAGGTGATTTCGGAAGTGGAGAGTTTCCTCTTCTTCCTTTCAGTGGAGTGCCCCCCCCCCCCAGTGACAGCGGGAGAAAAGTTGACACAAAATAGGGAGGGATTCCTGGTCCTGTTGCCCAGTCAGTGCCAGCCGCTGACCTTCGGGCACGGCCATCCCAAGTCTGTGAGGCTCCTTAACTCTCCCAGCAGCCCATGAAGAATGTCTCACAGGCCCTCCCAACCTTCACTACTGAGGTGCCCGTGAGGTGCAGGGCAACAAGTTCTCCCTAGAGGTGAGGGAGGGATCAGCCAGAACAACTGGCACAACACTTATTTGAAACCTCATTCTAAATCTGCATTCTACCCCAAGACTGTATAGCTGCATTTGTTTCCATATAAAAGTATTTTCCCCCCAAATCTCCCAAATAAATCCTATGTTCCGGGAAGATGGGAACTGCGTATATGGTGGTTTCGCACACACCAACTAAGATTGGAGTTGCCTCGGCTCTCACTTGGTTATCTAAGTCTCCTGGCAATTCCAGGACACCAGGACTCCCAGGCTTCAATCAACCACTCCCACCATCTCCCCAACACATGGCTGTCCTCATCACTCTTGTTTCTGCTCAGAAAGCATAGGGGTCCTCTTCTTTCCTTCTGTATTTGGCACAGACTCCTTTGCCACGCTTTCCTGAATTTCCATAGTTGGACTGCACCGTCCTGGGTCCTGTAGCCCCCACGCCTGCTGCTGGTCCCACACTCACAAATGGCCTCTCCATTTATAAACACTACATGCTTGTTACCACCCTTCTGCCTGGAATTTCTTTCCCACATACCTCTAAATGTCCAAATCATGTTCTTCTAGGCCCAGCTTAAGTTTTCCTTCTCAAATGTAATGATTCCCTGTTCTTCAACAATGTAGTGACAGCTGCAGTCTGTGCTAACAATTTGGCTGGTCGCTCGATTTTTTTCTCACATTTTGGGTAATGCCTTAGCTCTGGTCCCTAAGTCCCCTCCTAAGCCATCCCAGTGGCCCCTTTTTTCTCACCCTCCCCCAACTCCATGCCAAATCCCTGTCTTGGTCCCTGCCTATGTTGTCCCTCCAGGCCTTCCAATAGTCCTGGCCCTGAACCCCAGGCCCATCCTGCTTTCCTGTCAGTCCTCCCTGATGTCGACCGATTGCTACTGCCAAGTGCCAGGGGGTCCTGCCCCCAGGTTGGGCACCCTCATGTAGCCTCCTCAGGGTGGGCTCTGGGTTCCAACCTTCCCAGGCAGATAGAACACTGGTCAATACATTTCTGAGTTCTGTACACCTTAAATGAATGAATGTTATGCTGTATGCAGGTATGTGAATGATGGCAACTGAGGCAGACTAGTCTCTCCTTCGTGCTGTCCTGCCCACTGCTCCCTTGCAGCGTATTCAATAAACTTCTATCTCCAGGGCGCATGGGTGGCTCAGTAGGTTGAGGTCCGACTTCAGCTCAGGTCATGATCTCACAGCTCGTGAGTTTGAGCCCCGCATCTGGCTCTGTGCCAACAGCTCAGAGCCTGGAACCTGCTTCAGATTCTGTGTCTCCCTCTCTCTCTGCCCCTCTCCCACTCGTGCTCTGTCTCTCTCTCTCTGTCAAAAATAAACATTATAGTTTTTTTTAAAAACTTGTATCTCCTTTCAATAAAAATAAAATAATAATAATAATAATAATGGCAACTCAAAGATAGGCATGTGGAGCCTCTGTTAAAAGGGCACACAGTCAACTGGAGAAAACAGTCCAGAAGAGGCAGTTTTCCCTGCCTGCAATGTGAGGGTGCCAAGAAGGCAGAAGGGACAATATTTGTCCTGGGCCTCAAAGAGTATATTGTATTCCCCAGCCTGAAGTTGGAAATGGGAAGGAGGGAAACATGTGGAGACATTACAGACAGAAGAAAGTGCCTGAACCAGAGGTTTTAAAAACATAAAAGGCCCAAGCCTCTTCAAAATACCAAACATACTAGCTCAGTTAAAGACTGAGTTGGCACCAAATTTTTTCCAACTATGAAATGTTTTCCTAGTTCCAGATAAAAGCAAACATTTTAAAGAAGAGGGCAGAACTTGGGCATGTTCTCTTGTAAATCCTTACTGGGGGGTAAATCTTATCCTTTGAAAGTAGATCCTTTTTTGTAAATATCCCAAAGTCAATTAAAGGATAATCTAATGATTCATGTAGGTTACCAAACTGGTTCTTGCATTATGGAATGAGTAAAAGAGAAGACCAAATGACTCATTTTTCATGCTCTGTAGACTGAGTAAAAAAGGAATGACAGTGACCTTGGCCCATGAAAGGTCTCAGAAGGCAACTGTAAAATTTTTGTTTTAACATCTATTTATTTTTGAAAGAGACAGAGGGTGAGCGGGAGAGGGACAGAGAGAGAGTGAGGCACAGATTCCGAAGCAGGTTCCCGGTTCTGAGCTGTCAGCACAGAGCCCGACGCAGGGCTCAAACCCACTAGCAGTGAGATTATGACCTGAGCTGAAGTCAGATGCTCAACCAACTGAGCCACCCAGGCTCCCCAGAAGGCAATTTTAAAAGTTAGTGACAAAGCAAGGAATATAGGAATTATATGGGGAATATGGGGAATATAGGAATTATCCTAGATACTCCTTCTGCCTCTACCTTCACCTGAACAAGATCTATAATCTTCTCCCTAACCATTGAATGATTCCAGTGTCCTTGCTAACTCATTCCTTTCCTTCCCAGTCCCTAACTTAGGTTACCCATTGATTATCACCTGGATGAACCAAAGGTGTAACACAACTAAACAAGTTTGGTGGAAGGTGGGGGAAGCCAGGTTATCATCTTCTACCTTGAAAAACGTTGGGGCACCTCGCTAGCTCAGTCAGTGGAGCATGTGACTCTTGATCTCGGGGTTGTGAGTTCAAACCCCATGCTGGATGCAGAGGTTACTTAAAAAAAAAAAAAAAAAAAATTAATGGGCAATTCCCCAACCAAGGTCAATACTCCTTTAGGATGCATCCTGAAAAAATTGGGATGTAAATTACTTTGGGGCCAAAATAAAATTAATGCATTCTTCTATAACCAGGGGAGTCTTGCTTGGTCAGACAACATTGGGGTATGAGAAATTGGGGAAGACCAGGTCAGCTCTCAGAGGTAGGGTCAAGCCTGGGTAACAGTGACTACTCCCAGCACCTCACAAGACTACCAGGGCTTTTGGCTGCCAGTCGCATAGCCAGCCAAAACGCAGGGCCAGGAGATGAGGTTTCTCCTGGCCAGTTATAGGAAATTGAGATAAGGGACGCCTTTTCCTTCTTCTTCCTATAAATGGGTAACTCCCCAACAAAGGCCAGTACTCCTTTGAAATGCATTGTGATCTACAAACCCTAAAGAAAAAGTGACTCATTTTCTTTTGCACAAAGGCTTGGCCCCAGTACAAACTGGTGGAGGAAATGTGGCCGCCAGAGGGAAATGTCAATTATAATATTATCCTACAATTGGACTTTTTTTGCAAATTGGAGGGGAAATGGGGAGAAGTCCCCTATATTCAGTGTTTTGGGCCTTAAGAAAAAAATCGAGATATATATAAGCAATGTAAGGTCGATCCGGATTTAATGACAACGCTTTCTAAAACCCAGCAATCAAGCAGGGAAACAATTAAGGGCCCCTTACCTGTATCCAAAGAAAGCAGACCTAGAGAAGGAGGAAGAGAAGTCTCCACCTCAACCTCCTCCTCCTCGGCTCCTCAATCTATATAAAAAGTGCGATTCAGCTTCCTGCTGCCCCCTTATCCAAGCCCTCCCATAATGCAACAGGCATGCTTCCCTTACGAGAAGCTAGAATGCCAGAAGGAGAGATCTTTTACTTTACAAGATTTAAGTACCTTTTTCATGACAAGATTTAAAACAGATAAAAGGAGGTCTAGCTAAATTTTTTGATCCAGATAAGTATATAGAGGCTTTTCAGAATATTACATATGTTTTTGAGTTGACCTGGAAAGATATAATGCTTTTGTTGAATCAGACTCTTAATGAGACAGAAATGTGGGGTTCTGGCAGTGGCTGAGAGATATGGAGATGAGCAACTCATTAATTACCATGGGACTGGAGGTCCTATAGGGAACTTCCAGCTCCCTACTGGAGCTCAGGCAGTTCCACCCCAAGATCCTAATTAGGACTATAACCGTCCCATTGGGGAATGGTATCACTGCCACTTCCAAGCTTATGTTTTGGAAAAATTAAGGAGGTCTAGGGTTAAACCTTTATATGACACTAAATTAGCCACTATCTTACAGACACAGGATGAAACCCCGGTGGCCTTCCTGGAAAGGTTAAAGGAGGCTCTCATTAAATATATGGCTATCTCCCCTAACATCCCTGAGGGTGAGACGATTCTGAAAGACAAATGTATCACTCGATTGGCCCCAGATATTTGGAGAAAACTGCAAAAATTGGTTGTTGGCCCTGAAGGGACCCTGGGGGAGCTCTTACGAGTTGCCAGTTGGGTATACTACAACCAAGATCAAGAGGAGAGTAAGGAACAGGAAAGGAGGTTTAAGAAAAAAATCTGAGGCCTTAGTTGCTGCCCTACATACTATGTCAGACCGGACTTCCCGAGGTCCTGGCACTAAGTGCCATTTCTACGGCCCTTAAGAACACTGGAAATGAGAACGTCCTCAGAGGGGACAAATGAAGTGGAAACCCCGTGAACTATGCCCCTCGTATGGAGACAATCACTAGACATCTGAATGCCCTCAGGGACCTCTATCTTTTTTTTTTTTAATATGAAATTTATTGTCAAATTGGTTTCCATACAACACCCAGTGCTCATCCCAAAAGGTGCCCTCCTCAATACCCATCACCCACCCATGGAAAGAGCCTCAATGTCCATCAGCTGATGAGTGGATAAAGAAATTGTGGTTTATATACACAATGGAATACTACGTGGCAGTGAGAAAGAATGAAATATGGCCCTTTGTAGGGACCTCTATCTTTGAGGGCTTAGATAACTAATGTCCCCTGGGACTGACGGGGCCCAGGACTCTTTACAGGGGCTCCCCTAAATCAACTGTCTTTCAGAAACCCAAAACCTCATGTAACTCTGGATATAGAAGGAAAACCGGTTGATTTCCTTAACACCAGAGCCACCTTTTCTGGACTCCTTTCCACTCCTGGCCAACTATCCAAACACAACCTAACAGTTAGAGGTGTCTCCAGAAAACTTATGACTAGATGTTTCTCTCAGCCACTGGGGTGCATATGGGGAGACTTGATTATCTTTCACGTCCTTTTTTGTTAATGCCAGAGAGCCACACTCCCTTGCTAAGAAGGGACATTATGACCAAATTGGGGACTATAGTGCTACTAGCTCCAGGACAGATAAACAGCTGACTAAACTTGTAGTAATCTGGATATCAAAGATCAATCTTTCCTTGAGGTAAAGTGAAATAAGCCTCATGAAGTTGTTCATATGGAAACTGGATGGCCAAAGGAGGAATTGAGGATTAAGGACCATGAACTAGTTTAGGTGTTTAGTTATTCTAATCAACAGTATCACCAGATCCAAATAATATGGAAGAGGGAGGAAAACCTATAGTTAAATTGATTTAAAAAATATGACCAGGCATGCCAGGGATTTTTTTTTTGGATGGCTACAATGTGCCTTCCCTTCCTATGGTGTGGCCTCCTCCCTAGGAGGCATTGTTTTGGAATATTAATGTTTGTTGGTCTAATATTCTTTTTGTATGTCATTTGTAGAAGCTGGCACATATGCCAGAAAAATAAGACATCCAAAAAAATTCTGCTAGCCCCGATGTTCCAAACACCCTCCCATTATATCAGACCTCTGGATGGACCTCTGAACCTGCCCTGACTGCCCTATCATCAACCCCCTTCAGTAAATAGCAGTTAAGATCGGTCGTCATCCTGGTTCCTAATGGCGGTTAGGAGTCACATGTTCAGAGGTGGAAGTATGATAGGTGAAGATCAGATTCAGTAGGCAGAGAGGGAAAGATTAGGGCCTGAGGTCCCTGGGTGGGGAAAAACACCTATTTTGGAACAATGCTGGAGTGTCTCACTGACCCCCTAAGCAAACTTCCTCAGGCATAAGGTTCCTTTTAGGAATATAACAGACCCCATCTATTCCCCCTCAGGTTTTCCCTCAGGAATTTGACAAAAGACCTGAGTAGGGCCTTAGACCAACCCTCATACATTGGAAACGAGCCAATCAGGAATGGACAACCCAACACCTAGAGCTATCAAGCCAATAAGGGTAGAACCTGAGAAGGAACAAGGGGGAAGGGGAAGGGAAGCGCTGACCAGAAGCTTATAAAACAAGGACCCTCACCTATAGTTCTCAGGCATTCACTTCCGGATGTCCCCTCACTGTAAAGAGAGCTTTCCTACCATTTTCCCTAATTTTATATTCTAATAAATTTTGCCTGCTTCTCAACAACAACAAAATCTTTAAAAGGAAAAAGGTTTACTGTCATGTTCTTGCAGGACACATGGAACTGTGGGCTACATTTTACCATGTACAGAAACAGTTCACATACTAGATACTTCTAACACGTTTCTCAGAGTCAGAAAAGTATTTCACCTCCCGCTAGGAATCTAGGGGCAGTGCACATTCCCTCGGGCACCTCCCACAGTGCCCCCCAATTCTATGCAGAGCAGCAGTAGCCTCCATACCTCATCTTCCTGTCTTGCCCCCAAACCCAGTCCTTCCTTCTTGATACTGTCAGCGCATACTTTCCAAGAACCTTTCCCTGATTATTGTCTCAGCATGATGGGCAAGCTCTGCTCTGCCCTGTCTCCCCCACACACACTGAAGGATTACTAATCTCTGTGGAACACACTTGGTCACTCCCTTGTGCCTACAGGAAAGAACTGTCATTCTCTGCCAGAAAGCACGTGAGTCCCCATTCCTGCGCATCCTGGTGAACTCCAGCTCACCTTTCAAGAGTCAGCTCCAGGGGTGCCTGGGTGGCTCAGTCGGTTAAGCATCCGACTTCGGCTCAGGTCGTGATCTCGCGGTCCATGAGTTTGAGCCCCGCGTCGGGCTCTGTGCTGACAGCTCAGAGCCTGGAGCCTGTTTCGGATTCTGTGTCTCCCTCTCTCTGACCCTCCCCCATTCATGCTCTGTCTCTCTCTGTCTCAAAAATAAAGGTTAAAAAAAAATTTTTTTTTTTTAATTTAAAAAGAGTCAGCTCCACAGTCTCCTCCCTCAGGTTGCTACTTGATCTCCTTCAAACCTCCCCACCCCTCGCACAAGGACACAGCAACCAGCTCACCCCTCCCCCAAAGCACCTACTACCTGTATCATCATTGTCATTGCACTGCCACTACAGCTCCACCATTCAATGAGCTCCTGAAGGACAAGCCCTAGGCCTTTTCATTTTATATCCCCAGCAATGCCTGGGACAAAATAGATTCTCAACAGATGTTTGTCGAAGGAATAAACAAAAGAATGAAAAACTCTTAGAATATCTTACCAACAATAGCATCAGGAAAATAAGCACACAGTTTCACAAAGTCACTGCTATTAAGAATAAAATTGGGGGGCATCTGGGTGGCTCATTCAGTTAAGCATCCGACTTCGGCTCAGGTCATGATCTCACAGTTCATGGATTTGAGCCCCGCATCGGGCTCTGTGCTGACAGCTCAGAGCCTGGAGCCTGTTTCAGATTCTGGGTCTCCCTCTCTCACTGCCCCTCCCCCACTCGCACTCTGTTTCCCTCTGTCTCAAAAATAAATAAACATTAAAAAAAATTTTAATAAAAAAAAAAAAGAATAAAATTGGGGCACCTGGGTGCCTCAGTCAGTTAAGCGGCTACTGGTTTCGGCTTAGGTCATGATCTCACAGTTTGTGAGTTTGAGCCACACATTGGGCTCCATGCTGACAGTGCAGAGCCTGCTTAGGATTCTCTCTCCCCTTCTCCCTGCCCCTCCCCCACTCACTCTCTGTGTGTCTCTCTCTCTCCAAAATAAATAAGTAACCTTAAAAACTTTTGGGGCGCCTGGGTGGCGCAGTCGGTTAAGCGTCCGACTTCAGCCAGGTCACGATCTCGGGGTCCGTGAGTTCGAGCCCCGCGTCGGGCTCTGGGCTGATGGCTCAGAGCCTGGAGCCTGTTTCCGATTCTGTGTCTCCCTCTCTCTCTGCCCCTCCCCCGTTCATGCTCTGTCTCTCTCTGTCCCAAAAATAAATAAACGTTGAAAAACTTTTTTTAAGAATAAAATTAACTTTGGGGTGCCTGGGTGGCTCAGTCGGTTAAGTGTCTGACTCTTGATTTCTGCTCGGGTCATGATCTTGGGGTTTGTGAGTTCCAGCCCCACATCAGCTCTGTGCTGGCAGCACAGAGCCTGCTTGGGTTTCTCTCTCTCTCTATCTCCCTCTCTCTCTGCCCCTGCCTTGCTTGTACTCTCTCTCATTCTCTCAAAATAAATAAACATTAAAATTTTTCATAAAGAAGAAAGTTAACTTTTAACAATAGTGGCATTTTATGCTTACACTAGATCTTACAGGGGGAAAGTCATATTTTTTAATATAAAGGTTTCACTGATATCATCTCCTGACTTAAAAAACATTAAAAATGTGCCATACTTAAACATCTAATAGTCATGACTAATCAAGCCACAAATTAGCACCTTCTTCTTCCTGTTCCAGCCTGGGATAAAGATAGAAATCAGAAAGTACAAATATCTGATGACTAACAAGGAGTTGTTTGGAAGAAAAAAAAAGCAACGGTCTGATTTACTGATATCATTCTAAGTACTTAATAGGATATGCAACAAACCAACAAACTAGAAGATTTTTGCCTTCTCTGTTGGCAAAGCCCAGCTAGGAGCTCATTTAACGAAATTTGTCAATGTGCTGGGCAGGCACCGTAACAGTAAGACTTGCCCAGACCCTGAAGAGCACTCAGTCTAGTCTGAGAGACATTTCCTGGATGTGACTACTCTGATTAAGGGTTCCTTGGGAGCCACCAGAGCCCAGATGGGAGGCACCCACCCAGCGAGGAGTACCACCCATTCCCCAAGGAGCTCCTTTTGTCCCTTTATTTCATCAGCAGGTTGCCCTTGACCCTCATACTTATGACTTCCACAGAACTTGCATTTTTCAAACATAGATTGATGCCCCCAAACAACCCTTTATGAAGAGAATTCAGCTCTCTTTTCTGCAGTTTGACCAACATCCCATCCTAGCACTTCCCATTCTAACCATGAGACTCTCGCCATTTCCTAAGCAGGATTCACTCATTTCCAAATTAGTGCCTCTCTAAATGCCATTCTCTATAAACCTTCTTCCTCAGGCAATCCAGTTTATTCTCCTCCTATAAGTTAGTAGTTCTCAACTAGGGGTGATTTTGCTCCCCAGGGAAGATTTGACAATATCTGGAGACATTTTGGGTTGTCAGGACTAAGGGCTGCTACTGGCATCTAGTTGCCACTGGGTAGAGGCCAGGGATGCTAATATCCTGCAGTGCACAGGACAGCCCCACACACAAAGAATCATCTGGCCCCAAAATACCAATAGTACCCAGATTGAGAAATCTTGCTTTAAATTACTCTATTTCAATTAGGAAATATTCCCAAATTAACTATACCCAACTCTGATTACGCCTTTGCTCTGCATTACCTTGAGTGTATAGAGTATTCCAATGGTCAACTAATCTTTGGCAAAGCAGGAAAGAATACCCAATAGAAAAAAGACAGTCTCTTCAACAAATGGTGTTGGAATAACTAGATGGCAACATGCAGAAGAATGAAACTGGACCACTTTCTTACACCATACATGAAAATAAATTAAAAATGGATGAAAGAGGGGCTCCTGGGTGGTTCAGTTGGTTAAGCCTCTGACTTTTGGTTTCAGCTCAGGTCATGAGCTCATGGTTCGTGAGTTCAAAGCCCTACATTGGGCTCTGTGCTGACAGTGTGGAGTCTCTTGGGATTCTGTCTCTCTCCTTCTTTCTCTGCCCCTTCCCCGCCTCTTCATTTTCTCTCTCTCTCTCTCTCTCTCTCTCTCTTTCTTTCCCTTTACCCACCCCCCCACAGAATAAATAAACTTTTTAAAAATGGGTGAAAGACCTAAATGGGAGACAGGAAACCATCAAAATCCTAGAAGAGAACCCAGGCAGCAACCTCTTTGACCTCAGTCACAGCAACATTTTTCTAGATATGTCTCCTCAGGCAAGGGAAATAAAAGCAAAAATAAACTATTGGGACTACACCAAAATAAAAACTTTCTGCACAGCAAAGGAAATAATCAATGAAACTAAGACAACTTACTGAATGGGAGGAGATATTTGCAAATGACATATCTGATATCCAAAATATATAAAGAACTAATACAATTCAATACAAAAATAAATAAATAAATAACCAATTAAAAATGGACAGTGGTGCCTGGGTGGCTCAGTTAGTTGAGCAGCTGACTCTTAGTTTTGGCTCAGGTCATGGTCTCGGGGTTCAAGCCCCACATCAGTCTCTGTGCTGGCAGTGTGGAGCCTGCTTAGGATTCTCTTTCTCTCTCTCTCTTTCTCTCCCTCTCTCAAAAATAAATAAATAAACTTAAAAGAAAAAAACTAAAACTAGAACTACCCTACAACCCAGAAATTGCACTACTAGGTATTTATCCAAAAGATACAGGAGTGCTGACTTAAAGGGGCACATGCACCCAATATTTATAGCAGCACTATCAACAATAGCCAAAGTATGGAAAGAGCCCAAATTTCCATCAATTTATGAATGGATAAAGAAGATGTGGTATATTTATGTATAATGGAATATTACTCAGCCACCAAAAAGAATGAAATCTTGCCATTTGTAATGACGTGGGTGGAGCTAAGGTGTATTATGCTAAGCAAAATAAGTCAGAGAAAGACAAATACCATATGGTCATACTCATATATGGAAATTAAGAAACAAAACAAATGAACTTATGAGAAGGAGAAAAAAATAAAAAAGAAAGGGAAACAAACCATAAGAGACTCTAAACAACAGAAAACAAACTGAGGGTTGATGGAGGGAGGTGGGTGGGGGATGGGCTAGATGGGTGATGGGTATTAAGGAGGGCACTTGTGATGAGCATTGAGTGTTACATGTAAGTGATGAATCACTAAATTCTACTCCTGAAACCAATATTGCACTGTATGTTAACTAGAATTTAAATAAAAATTTAAAAAGAAAAAAAAAAGAATGTATAGAGTGTTCTACATTAACTTGGATAGAGGTTAAGAATCACAGAGTCTGGGGGCGCCTGGGTGGCTCCGACAGTTGAGCGGCCGACTTCGGCTCAGGTCACGATATCATGGTCCGTGAGTTCGAGCCCGCGTCAGGCTCTGTGCTGACTGCTCAGAGCCTGGAGCCCGTTTCAGATTCTGTGTCTCCCTCTCCCTGACCCTCCCCAGTTCATGCTCTGTCTCGGTCTCAAAAATAAATAAAACGTTAAAAAAAAAAAAAAAAAGAATCATGGAGTCTCAAGATCAGATAGGATCTTGATTAGATAGTCTAATCACTTCAACTTTGTTTCACAAACATGTTATACGTGAAAAACTTGTCTTTCGTCAACTAGATTATAGGAAGTTCCATTAAATCCTTTTACGTTTATGCATTCTGCAACATTTATTGAGCGCCTACTCTGTGCCAAGCACGATCCTAGGCACTGGGGATACAGTGATAAGTAGACATTATTTCTACCCCTGTGGATCTTAAGTTTAGTGTGATCAACACTTTTTTTTAGTATTGGGTTTTTTTTCAACGTTTTTATTTACTTTTGGGACAGAGAGAGACAGAGCATGAACGGGGGAGGGGCAGAGAGAGAGGGAGACACAGAATCGGAAACAGGCTCCAGGCTCCGAGCCATCAGCCCAGAGCCTGACGCGGGGCTCGAAATCACGGACCGCGAGATCGTGACCTGGCTGAAGTCGGACGCTTAACCGACTGCGCCACCCAGGCGCCCCTTTAGTGTTTTATTTTTGAGAGAAAGAGAGAGACAGAGACAGTGCATGAGCGGGGGAGGGGCAGAGAGAGAGTGAGATACAGTATCGGAAGCAGGCTCCAGGCTCTGAGCTGTTAGCACAGAGCCTGATGCAAGGCTCGAACTCACAAACCATGAGATCATGACCTGAGCCGAAGTCAGAGGCTTAACCAACTGAGCCACCCAGGCTCCCCTGAAATGTTTTAAAATCATGTAACTTCCACTGTAATAAGTGCTCTAACAGGAAAAACATGGTTTCCCTGATAACAGAGGCACCTAACCTGATCTGGTGCATCCGACGAATCTCTGAGGATGAGTCTTTTAAGCATATATTAGGCATTCAGTTAGTATTTGTTACATAAATAAAGGGAAAGCCTGCAGGGTAAATAGAAAGTACCCAGCTAAAGTGTGCTGAGGCAGGAGGGAGACACCAGGAGAGCTGAGTGGCCATGATGGGTTTGAGATGTCTATGAGACCCCAAGGTAGAGAAGCCATCTAGGCCATTACATGCATGTACTGGAGCCCAAAGACCCAGGAAAGTCAAAAACGGATGGAAGGACCAATAAGAAACTGACAAGGAAAGGCCAGAGACACAGGCAGAAAACCAAGAAAGGGTGTCATAGAATAAAACTTCTCAAGAAGACAGCCAACTTGCAAGACTGACCAGGAGGCCCATCCTCTCACTCATCACGTCTCCTCAGCGCTAGCAAGTGAAGAGCCTAAACTGATTATACAGGCATCCTACAGGATGAACAAACTACTATTTTCACGTTTTGAATTATCATAAAATCTTTCTTTCTGATGAATTTTCTACCTTACAGTTAACCACATTGATCTGAATATCAATCAGAGTAAGATTTTGTGGGTGTTTTCATTTATGACACTCAAATTTATAACACTCCTTTAAAAAGATAAAGTCTAGGGGCGCCTGGGTGGCGCAGTCGGTTAAGCGTCCGACTTCAGCCAGGTCACGATCTCGCAGTCCGGGAGTTCGAGCCCCGAGTCGGGCTCTGGGCTGATGGCTCAGAGCCTGGAGCCTGTTTCCGACTCTGTGTCTCCCTCTCTCTCTGCCCCTCCCCCGTTCATGCTCTGTCTCTCTCTGTCCCAAAAATAAATAAACGTTGAAAAAAAAATTAAAAAAAAAAAATAATAAAAAATAAAAAAAAATAAAAAGATAAAGTCTAGGGGTGACTGGGTGGCTCAGCTGGTTGAGCAGCCGACTTGGGCTCAAGTCATAATCCCACAGTTCATGGGTCTGAGCCCTGCATTGGGCTCTATGTTAACAGTTCAGAGCCTGGAGCCTGCTAAGGATTCTTTGTCTCCCTCTCTCTCTGCCCTCCCCTGCTCATGCTCTGTCTCTCTCTGTCACAAAAATAAACACTAAATAAATGAATGAATGAATAAATAAATAAATAAATAAATAAAATAAAGTCTACCTAATTTTTTTTTTAAACGTTTATTTATTTTTGAGACAGAGAGAGACAGAGCATGAACGGTGGAGGGTCAGAGAGAGGGAGACACAGAATCCGAAACAGGCTCCAGGCTCCGAGCTGTCAACACAGAGCCCGACACGGGGCTCGAACTCACGGACGGCGAGATCGTGACCTGAGCTGAAGTCGGCCGCTCAACCGACTGAGCCACCCAGGCGCCCCAAAGTCTACCTAATTTTAGATTCCTTTTAGCTCTTACTGTCACAATGTTCTCCCAGTTTAGGGTATAAATGAGAAAGAGTCTGAGGCTAGCATCTCAGTGGCTTAATAAATAAAAGATGCATGTGGTAACATGCAGTTAGATCTTGATTATTTTTGCCAGTGAGGGGTAGGAATGCGCAAATAAAATGAATGGAATCTAAAACCCCAAGTTCAATCTTTTTTTTCCAATTAAATACTTCACATTTTAAAAATTGCTAAATAGGGGCGCCTGGGTGGCTTGGTCGGTTAAGCGTCCGACTTCGGCTCAGGTCATGATCTCATGGTCCGTGAGTTCGAGCCCCGCGACGGGCTCTGTGCTGACTGCTCAGAGCCTGGAGCCTGTTTCAGATTCTGTGTCTCCCTCTCTCTCTGCCCCTCCCCTGTTCATGCTCTGTCTCTGTCTCAAAAATAAATAAACATTAAAAAAAAATTGCTGGGGCGCCTGGGTGGCTCAGTCGGTTGAGCGGCCGACTTCAGCTCGGGTCATGATCTCGCGGTCTGTGGGTTCGAGCCCCGCGTCGGGCTTTGTGCTGACAGCTCAGAGCCTGGAGCCTGTTTCAGATTCTGTGTCTCCCTCTCTCTCTCTGCCCCTCCCCTGTTCCTGCTCTGTCTGTGTCAAAAATAAATAAAACTTAAAAAAAAAAATTGCTAAATAGCCACAAACCTTATAGTAATATCATTCTGTTTCTGTTCACCCTGATCAGGAAGGGATGAAGCTGCTGAAAAGCCATTTAGATGGGGAAAAAATAATAAGGTGTGCAGATAACCTAGAAATTGAGAAATCAACTCCTCAATAACGTTAACTATAGCAATCTCTTACTGTATAACATGAAATCCCAAAAAAGTGGTTCCGGCTCTAATTCTTTTAGAATTGAATTCATTGAGTATTTACCCAATATAAGACATGCTAGAATTATTAGGTGAGTAGACAGTGTCTTACCCCGAGGGGTCTTAGACTCCGCCAGTGAGACAACAAGCTAAAAGGCTGATGGCAATAGGTCTAACAGAACCACGAGCAAAATAGTAGAATCACAGAGGAGGAAGTAAGTCATGCCAACATGAGTGGCAAACAGGAAAGTAGATCAGAGAAGACTTCATGGAAGATATTGGGAGGTAAGAGAAAAGCACTGTAGTAAAGGAAGAGCAGGAGCAGGACTCTGTGAGCATGAAGTAAAACTAGTAACTAATTTGGCTGAAACATGCAAATGCGTGAAGTAAACGGTGGAAGAGTGGTTAGGAAAATCTGTTAGTCAAAGCATGGAAGGTCTTGAAAATCTTGAGTATGGACTGCAAGTTTCACAAAAATGGGGAAGCTTTCTGAGAACTGACATGCCAAGATTGGCTCGAGTTAGAAATAAAAGTGTGGCAACAATATAAATCATGCGATTAGGACAAGAGAGATGGAAACAGGAAAAGCCCCATTAGGAAGTTATATGAAATCTCATGTTCCAAGAAATACTGGTGTTCTCAAAAGAAAGGGTAGGGGTCCTTCTTGGAGAGTTATCGTGCATGTCAGCATATTAGGTGCTCTTTGTTCAACCCAATGGGTCCCAAACTTAGTAGACCAAAGCATCTCTGTTGTTATGATGGTGGTTGTGATAGAACATCTATTAATACTGGGCAAAACACTAAGGTTACATGGGGTATAATCTGGACAATGCAATTCAGGTAGTAGACGGTGAGATTGTGAACTAGGATATTGCAATATAAGATATAGTGATCAGTCCTATATTTGCTATTTAAATCTTGAAATATCTCCAACATGATGATTTCCTTAGTTCAGTCACTTTTCTGTATACCCTGTACGTAGGAAAATCCAAAACTGAGAATTTGGGGTCACATCAGGAACTGGAAATACTGGGCTCTGTGAGAGAGGTGAGAATGAGATAAGAGGCTGGGGACAAGAGTATTGGTTGAAAGGCTGTATAAGGAGCTATTTGACATCAGGCCTCATCACCACCCTGGAAAGCCAAATGACCTTCCTTTTCCTGAAACCCTGTAGCACACAGTAAATTTACTCTCTGGAGACATTGAAGCAAAGAGGCTTTAGGCTTGTAATACTAGGTGCAGCACATAGTACGGGTACCAACTGAAAACAGAGGTATTCTACTTCTGATCTGAAATAGTAGACTTTTTCTTTTTAATTATTTTAATGCTTATTTATTTTTTAGAGAGAGAAAGAGACAGAGACAGAGCATGAACTGGGGAGGGGCAGAGAGAGAGGGAGACACAGAATCCAAAGCAGGCTCCAGGCTCTGAGCTGTCAGCACAGAGCCCGACGTGAGGCTTGAACTCAGGATCCACGAGATCATGGCCTGAGCTGAAGCTGGGCACTTGACTCACTGAGCCACCCAGGCGCCCCTAAATAGTAGACTTTTAAGTCTCTCAAGTATAGTAAAATTCACCAGTATGCATGGATCATCCAATTAGCTTAGCGCCTCATCCTTCAGTGTCATGGAAGAGTCATGGATCACTGGACCTTATGTGGGAAGCTTCCTACACAAAAGACAGACACCCAAACAAATCAACAAAAAGAAAGAACTCAAAGGATAAGAAAACTTCGAACCGATATCTCCAGAGTCCTAAAAGAAATAACATTCATAAATCAAGAAAAGGATGTTATAAAAATAACGATCAGGAAAAAAAGGGATCTATGTAATAAATGAATAAATAAAGCCCAAAATAAAAAACAAGATGAGTATACTAGAAGATTAAGTTGAGAAAATCTCCCAGAAAAAACAAAATGACAAAGAGATAGACGATACCTGTCCTACCTGGAATAAAGACAAACAGATGAACAAGTTTATATCCATTAGTTGTCTTTTTTTTTTTAAGTTTATTTATTTTATTTATTTTTAGAGAGAGAGAGAAAACACAGTGGGGTAGGGGCAGAGAGAGAAGGAGACAGAATTCCAAACAGGTTCCATGCTGTCAGCGCAGAGCCTGATGAGGGGTTCGAACTCACAAACCATGAGATCATGACCTGAGCCGATATGAAGAGTCAGACGTTTAACCAAGTGAGCCACCAGGTGCCCTTATCCATTCATTTTCTTAAGAAAACCTAAGAAAATAAGAATAAGTCCAGAAGGTCCTACATCTGACAAGAGATCTTAAAAGAGAACAGAGCCTAGTCTGAAGGAAATTACAAAGAAATAAAGAAAACACTTCTACAACTGAAGATCCAGATTGAATGGATCATCTGAGTGACACATACTATGAGGCAAACAAACAAACAAACAAAACTCAGCTAAGGACACACCACCGACATTTCAGAACATCATGGAAAAAAGAGAAGAGAGGTGGAATGAGATATAGGCCCTATCCTGGGTTAAGTATCCCCAGAAGCACATCTCTAATCTGAGTACAAACAGTTTATCTGGAGGATGATCGCAAAGAAACCTTAGTAGAGAAGTAGTGAGACAGAGAGAGAAAAGAAGCTTTAATGTGGACAACTAAGGCTCAGTCCCACAAAACATCTTTTGGACACAGGGTAGAACACAGTTCAGAGCTGTCCCACCCAAAGGGCAGTACCCCCCAGCTCCTTTAATCATTGGTTGAGGGCACTAAAACTGCCCAGCACTTTATCGTGCAGAGGGCATGGCCTTTGCAGGCTTCTTGGGGCTAGAGAAAGCCCCCGGGCAAAGCTTCCTGGGCATGTACAGTAAGAAGCATGTAGCACACAGGAAAAGAGGATCGGGAAGGGGTTACAAATGGGCAGAAACAGTACTTGCTTCTGTCATGTGCAAAGAAAAGAAATCAAAATGACATCTGAATTCTGATAGCAACCCCGGATGTTAGAATACAGACAACAATGTCTTTAAAATTCTTAGTGCAATTACTTCTCATCAAGGTTCTTAACTGGCCAAACTTTCAATTAACTTTGACAAAAGAATACAGTAGTTTTTACATATTAGGTCCCATATACCCTTTCTCAGGTATTGAAGGATATGCTCTGGCAAAAAATGAAGGATTAAGCCAAAAATGAGTAAGACATAGAATCCCAGAAGCAAGATTCAACAAAGGTGAGAAATAAAGAGAATTCCCCATATTATGGCAAAAGGGAAGTCCCAGAATGCTAAGTGTAAGGCAGAGCTACTGAGGGTTGAGTAAGATCAAGGATTTCAGGAGGGTGGTTTCTAGGAAAACATGGAAGGGCCAGATTAACTGACAGGTTTGACCACATGGAATGATTCATGGAAAAGCAGTTACAGACGTGGGAAGACGTGCTTAGGTGTTCAAGAAAATTAAGCAAATAAAGAAAGTAAAGGCAATTTTTAACTCCAGGAAAAAACAAAATGTAGAAAAAAGGAAGTGTAACCATCTTACACAGCTTAGTTCAGCCATAATAGTGCAATCACTTAATACTGATTTTAAAAAGAAAGCCTGTGCAGGGGCGCTTGGGTGGCTCAGTCGGTTGAGTGTCCGACTTCGGCTCAGATCATGATCTCACAGTTTGTGGGTTCAAGGCCCGTGTCAGGCTCTGTGCCGACAGCTCAGAGCCTGGAGCCTGCTTTGGATTCTGTCTCTCCCTCTCTCTCTGACCCTCCCCCCACTCACACTCTGTCTCTGTCTCTCAAAAATAAATAAACATTAAAAAAATTAAAAAAAAAAAACAACCCTGTGCTATATTCATACTGAGAGGAGACTCAGGGTATGAGAGAGCTCTAGGTCTTTGTTGACCAAATAGAAAGTAAACACTATCATCTAAAGTTGATGAATCAAGAATCCATGGTATAAGCATATTATTTAGATAGGAGAAGTAAATATCAGAAAAAAACAACTAAATTGGAAGGATATGCCTCTGGGTAGCAGCATTGTAGCTAGAGGTGGGAAACACTGGTTTGTGTGTATGTTAATACTATTCTTAAACCAGTTTATATATTAACTTGATAAAAACTTAAATTCTAAAAATTCCAAAAAATTTTTTAAATTCTAAGATTTGCAATGATAAAGGGCAAATTTTTATATATTATCTAAGGACAAAGATCATTCTTTTACTCAAGACACATTGGCAAAGGACACTTTTTGTGCAAGTCTAGATCATCTGTATAAATCTCTCTTGAGATCTCCAGGCAAAAGCTAATAAAGGCACAAGGTATATTTTGACAGACTCTAATCCTCCCTATGAATCATTTATCATGTCGTTATGTAACAGAAAACTGCTTTGGCAATGGGTGTATTATGGTTATATTGTGGATGCACATGGTTAATAAGCAGAGACCACTACATTTGATTTGATAAAATATTTCTGAACCAAAAGCTTAACACTTAAAACCTGAAGTTCCTTTATAAAGCTGCTTACTACATTAAAAAGAGAAAGAAGATCACTCTGGTCCTAGTACCTAGAGTCCTGCAAAAGCTGGCATTTCTGCATGTGCATAAGAACCCTGCGTTAAGCACACCCTATCTGGCAATTTAAAAATCCAAGAAGAGGGCTCCTGGGTGCCTCAGTGGGTTAAATGTCTGACTCTTGGTTTCATCTCAGGTCGTGTTCTGATGGTTCCTGGGATCAAGCCCCACATCAGGCTCTATGCTGACAGCACAAAGCCTGCTTGGGATTCTCTCTCTCCCTCTCTCTCTGTCCCTCCCCCACTCATGTGGTCTCACTCACTCTCTCTCAAAATAAAAAAATTTCATAGGAAAAAAAAAAAGAGGGGCACCTGGTTGGCTCAGTCAGTTAAGCAACCAACCTCCACTCCACTCAGGTCAGGATCTCATGGTCCTAGAGTTCAAGCCCTATATCTGGCTTTCTGCTGTCAGTGCAGAGCCTGCTTCGAAACCTGTCTCCTTCTCTCTGTCTCTCTCTGTCTCTCTCAAAAATAAACAAACATTAAAAAAAAATTTTTTTTTAAAGAAAAACCCAAGAAGAAGTGACTCTGTTGAGGGCCTTTTAAGTGACTCATGTTAGGGGTGCCTGGCTGGCTCAATCAGAAGAGCATGTGGGGGTGCCTGGGTGGCTCAATTGGTTACGCATCTGACTTCAGCCCAGGTCATGATCTCACCATTCATGAGTTTGAGCCCCACGGTGGGGCTCTGTGCTGACAGCTCAGAGCCTAGAGCCTGCTTTGGATTCTGTGTCTCCCTTTCTCTCCATCCTTCCCCCACTCACATTCTGTCTCTCTCTCCAAACTAAACATTAAAAAATTTAAAAAAAAAAAAAAAGCACATAAGTTTCAGGCCCATGTTGGGTGTAGGGATTACTGAAAAAAAATAAACTTAAAAAAAAGTGATTGGGGCACCTGGATGTCAATCAGTTAGGCGGTTAAGCAGCACACTCTTGATTTCAGCTCAGGTCATGATCTCATGGTGGTGAGATGGAGCCCCGCATCAGTCTCCACACTGGGCAAGAAGCCTGCTTAAGGTTCTCTCTCCCTCTCCCTCTGTCCCTCCTGTACATGCGTTCTCTCTATCTCTCAAAAAAAAAATTAAGAAAAAAAGTGATTCATGTTGACTACTCCTATAACACAGACAGATTACACACCCAGTAAAGGTAGCTCAAGAAGCTAAGAATTCATCTAAATATGATACCGCTTCTTTTAAACTCTCTGAGTTGAAAACTCCACGACTATTGCTTACCCATTTGCATTTTATGTAAGGATGTTCCAGGAAAGCATCATTGCACTTTCCCAGGGCAGCTTATGCTAGGAGGGAGGGTTGGTGTCTCACTTCCACCAATGTTTTTAAAGGCTGGGCCAGAGATTCCGCAAGAAGCTCAGAACATGACTTAAGGCTCTGCACGAAGACTCTGAATTACCCGATTTTGACACATATGCAGATGACACCCCAACCCCCTCCTTCACTGATTAAGCAACACAGGGAGTTAAAAGCACTTGGGATTCTGGGGACACACTGCTCAGGAGAGAGGTAGCACCTGCTACCTCCACGTTGGAGATGTTAAAGAATAACAGATTGGTAAAAACTGGAGGTGAGCGATCCTGATGACTCTGTGAGTTCACTTGCCAGCCATTGAGCACCAGGAACTAGCAGCACCAAGGGAATCTTTGAAAGGCTCAGGGCTCAGGAAGCTCACAGCCCAGACGCTTAACAAGTGATTAGATGCAATTCCTTACTACCTCGGAGGGAAGCAGCTCCATCAGCCACAGGCCTCACTAACATCTGCCTTCATTAGACACCCCCCCACCCCATCTCCTGTCCACAGATCCTGCTTTATTGTGATGAGTGCATTGAAAAGGCCAAAATTCAGCAGGACTGTGAAAATGAAAAATCTGCCTTGCCATTGCCCAAGCTAGGATAACAGTTACAGATGAAGACGGCCACATAATAAAGAGAAAAGGATCTCTCCCAATGACACATGATAGCAGTAAAGTATCAAAACCCCCTTCTTTGCCTGACTTCTCCTTTCTACCTCACTGAAAGCTTTTGTTCTCTTCAGAGGTTAGATTATCAGAGTCATAGATTATCAGAAATTTTGCTATTTAAAATTATATCAGTAAGAAGGAAACATTCCATTCTTAGACACACAAAAGCGGTCAGTTTACAATCTAGGTGCAAAGCTTCAGAAAAGAGGTTGTAGGCACAGCATTCCACATCTAAACTCTATAGTTTCCAAGGAAACAAAACTCCACTTAACAGTTTAGACCTAACATGGATCTCTTCACATGAGCCTGTTTTGCACCAAGCCTGTCAAAATACTGCTTTATTTAAATTTCCTCCCTTCCCCCAAATCTTCTATTAACTCTTATCTTTTGTTTGGTCCTTTTGTGTGTAACCTCCCCCAGTGCAATGAGTTAATAAACCTGACTTTGTCAGATTATAGGTCTGTAGGTGGGCTAGGACAGCACCAAATCTATGAGAACCTTGTTGATCTCCAAAATGCCATCATAACACTCTAGACAGCATAGTTTTTGGGGTATGACTATACAGCTATGGCAGGGGGATAATTAGCAAATTTATACCTGAGGTTTAATTTCTCAATAAACACAGTCATTTGGTAGGTTGAAATGTAATCCTGTACTTGAATTACAATGATTGAAACCTGAAAACAATATTTTAAGAACTTTAAAAAAGTATTTAAAAAGTAAGATATGTGGAAAATTTGCATGCAGAGATAAAAATTTCCTAAAGAAGAGTTTGGTCAAAGAGTTGATGACCTCAGAGGGCTGAATTCCTGGCCAACTCATACTAATCCCAGAAGACTCAGCTCAAATACACTCTCTGCACAATTGTCCCTAGTCCTTCCTTTTTTGTACTCTGGTGGCACCTGGTGTTACACTAGTGCCATGGCACCCACCACACAATACCGTCATTGTTGGGTGACCTGCTTCCCCCACTCATCTCAATTGGTTGACAGCAGGCCCTTGTCACTGCTCTGCAAATTCCTAGCACCAGGCAGAATCCCTGGCACATAAGAGGAGCTCAATGTTGAATTGACAAACCAACCAAAGAAAGGGAGATTGGAAGAAAGAAAAACTGTTGAACTTCAAGCTCAGAAAAAGCAGTTGTAATGGTCCACGGGATTGAAAATGACCTGAACGCATTGTGACTAGAAGGAAAAAATAGATGAATATGGGCATTTTGAGGGTAAGAAGAAGAAAAGAATTGTTAACTAAGAGGAAGTGTGAAACAAAGAAATGTTTAAAATTTTAAACCTGTACAGCTAGGAGGTGGATACCACACCTGGCATAAAGGGATCCTAGGGTAACCAATTTGCTCAGCCTTAGATAAGCAGATTTTGTGAGTCCTTGAAAATCCAACATGCTTTTGCACATGCAGAGTTAGAGTCAAAGCTCAAAATAGACTTGGGAGTCACTGGCAGTGAGGCTGAAACTTTTTTAAAAAGTGGATGAATTTTCTAAGGAAGAGACTATGCATTGAGTGGCTGAAGGACTGAAACCTCGAGAACCCAAAGATCTCAAGGAAAGGAAGAAGAAAAAGGATAGCAAAGAAAAGTATGTTCATGGAGGAACAGGGCTGTGCACGTGGACACCAATGGAGATGAGAAGAGGAAAACCCAAGAGAATCACTTGAAAAACTATTAGAACTTAAAGTTCAGAAAGGCAGCAGGTTACAGAATATAGCAAGCATTTGCTTACAACAATCAATGGCTTTCCTCCAACTACAACCTATTAGAAAATATAATGGACAAAAGATTCCATTTGCAATAGCAAAAAAATATATACAGCTAGGGATAAACTTTGAAAATGTGTGGTGCTTTTATGAACCTATAAAAACTGAAAGACAGATTTTAACAGTGAGAAAACTTAGGGGCACCTGGGTGGCTCAGTCAGTTAAGCCTCTGACTCTCGATTCCAGCTCAGGTCATGATCTCCCAGTTTATGAGATTAAGCCCTGCATGGGGCTCTGTGCTGACAGCACAGAGCCTGCCTGGGATTCTTTCTCTCCCTCTCTCTCTCTCTCTGCTCTCAAAATAAATAAATAAACTGCTCCCACAGTTGTTCTGTCTCTCAAAACAAATAAATAAACATTTAAAAAATAAAAAAATAGGGGCGCCTGGGTGGCGCAGTCGGTTAAGTATCCGACATCAGCCAGGTCACGATCTCGCGGTCCGTGAGTTCGAGCCCCGCGTCGGGCTCTGGGCTGATGGCTCAGAGCCTGGAGCCTGTTTCCGATTCTGTGTCTCCCTCTCTCTCTGCCCCTTCCCCGTTCATGCTCTGTCTCTCTCTGTCCCAAAAATAAATAAACGTTGAAAAAAAAAAATTTAAAAAAATAAAAAATAAAAAAATAAAATGTTCTGCCTCAGTCCTTGGATCTGTGATAAGGCCATTGTAATTTTTCTCCCCCTTAGCTCAAAATATTTCCACCCCCTGTGCAGATGAATCACCTGTAAGTATTCATCAATGATCTCCATAATCTTGCTGTGACCAAATCCACACTGCAGATCCTCACTCCACAACCTCTCTCAAAACCTTGGAATACAGCAGACCCTTAACCCTGGCTAAGAAATGGGGTCAAGAGAGAAAAAACAACCAGGCCATGTTTGGCACTGATAAGCCAAAAGCCAAAATTCCACATGAGGTGTGTGTTTGGGGCTACGGTTGTTCTAGCTCTAGAAGTAGAAGCAACACATCCCACCTGACCAAAAGCAGAGGAAAGATAGTAGCAGATGTCTGCATGGGTGAATGCTTGAATGTTCTTGGGCTTCCTTTTTCCTTGACATGTTTTTAAATTTTATCATGTTTTTCATCATGATAAGTATACTCTTTAATTCCCACCACCTATTTCCATCATATCCACACCAACCTCCCCTCTGGTAACCACCAAATTTTTTCTCTATAGTTAAGAGTCTGTTTCTCAGTTTGTCTCTGATTTTTATTCCTTTGCTCATTTGTTTTCTTAAACTCCATGTATGAGTGAGATCATATGGTATTTGTCTTACTCTGACTTATTTCAATTAGCAGTATACTCTCTAGCTCCATCCATGTTGTTGCAATTGGCAAGATTTCTTTCTTTTCTTTTTTATGGCTGAATAATATTCCATTGTGTCTATATATACCACCTCCTCTCTATCCATTCATCTATATATGGACCATTTGGGCTGTTTTTGGCTCGGGTCATGATCCGAGGGTCATGGGATCAAGCCCTGAGTTGGGCTCCACGCTGAGCATGGAGTCTGCTTAAGATTCTCCCTCTCTCTTTCTCTCTCTCTCTCCCTCCCTCTGCCCCTCTCCCCCTTGCATTCTCTCTATATAAAATAAAATAAAGTGAAAGAAAATGAAATGAAATGAAATGAAAGAAAATGAAATAAAATAAAATAGAATTAGTGATTAGCATTTCTGTATTTGAGAAGCAAATACCCAGTAGTGTGATTGCTGGATCAAAGGCTAATTCTATTTTTAACTTTTTGAGGAAATCCCATAGTTTTCCAGGGTGGCTGCACCAATTTAAATTCCCACAAACAGTGCCTGAGTGTTCCTGTTTCTCAACATCTTCACCAACACTTGTTGTTTTCTTGAGTTTTTTATTTTAGCCATTCTGACATGTAAAGTAATAACTCGTAGTTTTGATTTGAATTTCCCTGACGATGAATGATGTTGAGCATCTTTTCATGCATCTGTTGGCCATCTGTATGTCTTCTTTGGAGAAATATCAGTTCATGTCTTCTGCCCACTTTTAATTGGATTTTTTTTGGGGGGGGGGTATTGAGTTATACCAGTTCTTTATACTTGTTGGATACAAACCCTTTATTGGATATGCCATTTGCAAATATATTCTCCCATTCAATAAGTTGCCTTTTATTTTGTTGTTTCTTTTGCTTTGCAGAAACTTTTTATTTTGATGTAGTCCCAAGAGTTTATTTTTGCTTCTATTTCCGTTGCCTTAGGAGACATATCCAGAAAAATGTTGCTTTGGCCAATGTCAGAGAGATTACTGCCTGTGCCCTCTTCAAGGACTTTTATGGCTTAAGACTTCACCTTTAGGTCTTTAATCCATTTTGAATTTCGTATAGAGTGAAAGAAAGTGGACCAGTTTCACTCTTTTGTGGGTGGCTGTCCAGTTTTCCCAACACCATTTGTTGAAGAGACTTTTTCCTATTGCATGTTCATTCCTCCTTTGTCAAAGATGAATTGGCCATAGAATTATGGGTTTTTTTCTGGATTTTCTATTCTGTTACATTGATCTATGTGTCTATTTTTATGCCAGTATCACACTGTTTTAATTACCACCACTTTGTAATATAACTTGAAATCTGGAATTGCAACGCCTCCAGTTTTGTTTTTCTTTTTTAAATTTTTTCTTTTTTGAGATTGTTTTGGCTGTTCAAGGTCTTTTGTGGTTCCAAAGAAATTTTAGGATCAATTATTCTAGTTCTGTGAAAAATGCTCTTGCTATTTTGATAGGCATTGCATTAAATATGTACATTGTTTTGGGTAGTATAGACATTTTAACAATATCTGTTCTTGTAACCCATGAGCACAGAATGTCTTTCCATTTCTTTATCTTGAATTTCTTTCATCAGTGTTTTATAATTTTTAGAGTACAGGTCTTTCACTTCTTTGGTTAAGTTTATTCCAGATATTTTATTGTTTTTGGCACAATTGTAAATGGGATTGTTTTCTTAGTTTCACTTTCTACTGCTTCATTATTACATTAGAGTAAAACAGATTTCTGTATACTGGTTTTGTATCCTGTGACTTTACTCAATGCACTTATCAGTTCTAGTAGTTTTCTGGTGGCGTCTTTAGGGTTTTCTATATATAGTATCATGTCATCTGAATATAGTGAGAGTCTTACTTCTTCATTACCAATTTTGTTATGGAAGTCCTAACCAATTAATACACTGATCTAAATGAAAAGTATTCTCTGCCTAGAGTTGCTTTCATATGAAGAAAATTTTTCCTGTGCTTCCCTAAGTCTCATTAACTAACACCTATTAAGTGACAGTAAAATCTGTCATCCTATTAAGAATTATCGAAATTGCTTAATTTTCTCAGAATGGGATGTTTGTAAACTGCTGCCAAACTTGAATCCCCTTAATGATCCACAGGAAGAGCCAAACAAAATCAGTTTATCTCCTTGGCACTACAGGCACAGCACCCAAAGCCTACATACAAGCTCTTCCAGAAAAGAAAATGCACAGGAAAATGTCTGAGTCCAGGCAGGGAAAGGGCAGGTACTGATTCTAAATAAAATAAAGCTATGAAATTAAGATGTGTAGTTAAATTCACATATAAACTTCATTAATCTTTTTAAAGTTTATTTTTGAGAAAGAGAGGCAGAGAGAGAATCCTAAGCAGGCTCCGTGCTGTCAGCAGAGAGCCCAATGTGAGGCTCCATCCCACAAACCATGAGATCACGACCTGAGCAGAAATCAAGAGCCAGATGCTCAACCAACTGAGCCACCCAGGCAAGCCATTAATTTTTAAATCCAAAACATACAGATTTCAATATGTTTTAAAGTAACTCATACATTAGAGTTTTGCATTTCTTAGAAATTCCCATGTAGGGGCACCTGCGTAGCTCAGTCAGTTAAGCATCTGGGGCATCTGGGTGGCTCCCAGTCAGTTAAGCATCTGACTTCAGCTTAGGTCATGATCTCATGCTTCATGAGTTCGAGTCCCACATTGGGCTCTGTGCTGGCAGTGTGGAGCCTGCTTGGGATTCTCTCTCTCTCCCTCTTTCTCTGCCCTTCCCCCACTTGTGCACACGCTCTATCTCTCAAATTTAAAAAATAAAGAATTCCCATGTATGTACAATAATTTTTAAAACTCATATCAAATCATGAGTCAATATAGTCCAATAATTAAAAAAAAAAAGAATAATCCATTCAAAAGGTTTTACAAGAAAAATATTCAACATTGGTTATGAATGCATCTTACTATCAGATATAACACAGGGTATGGTCTCCCTCTTCTCCCTCCACTCCCTGCCTGTCTCCTTCAGGCTTTCTGAACTAAGCCTGAGGTGGTATTCCTGCAAAGAGGTCTGGGGGTTGAGAGGGCAAAGTTTCTAAGGATTAGGAGGTTGAGGAGCTAAGAAGCAAGCACAAACAGTCTGCATGGATGTTCATGGAAACAGACCAAACACAGACACATCCTTGACCCTTTGAAACATAAGTGACAGATTTAACAAGCAACAGATTTAATGTTCTATGTATTTCCACATAGAGAAGCATGAAGACACATTTAGAAGTAGGTAGCTTCTGGGAGGTAAGAACAACTCCTAGCTTGTAACCAGCAAGAAAACAGCAACCTCAGTCCTGTAAGATGAGGTGAATTCTGCCAGTAACTTAAGGGAGCTTGGAGGTAGAATGTTCCCCAGTCAAGAATGCAACCTGGCCAACGATTACAACCTTCTGAGACGGAGTAATGGACACTAAACTGTACTTACACTCCTGACTCACAAATATTATGGGGTGATATATATGTCATTTTATGCCACTAAGCTTGTGGTCATTTGTTACACAACAATAAAAATTAATACAGTGAGGGGCACCTGGGTGGCTCAGTTCGTTAAGAGTCTGACTCTTGATTTCATTTGGCTCGGGGCATGGTCTCATGGTTCGTGAGTTCGAACCCCGTGTGGGGTTCTGTGCTGTCAGCACAGGGACACCTTGGGATTCTCCCTCCCTCTCTCTCTGCCCTCCCCACCTTCAAAGTAAATAAACATTAAAAAACAAAACAAAACAAAAAACCCTAATACAGTGAGCCAAGCTGATCAGGAAAAAGAACAATTAGTTTCAGTGGAATCCCCAAACTAGAGCTCCAGGCCCATATATTTATTTATGCCTCATTTAAATATTAATTTATGCTTCACTTAAAAAGGGAATTGGGTTTGAGGGGCGAGTGCCTGGGTGGCTCAGTTGGTTAAGTGCCAACTTCGGCTCAGGTCATGATCTCCTCGTTCACAGGTTCAAGTCCCAGGTCCAGCTCTGTGCTGACAGCTCAGAGCCTGTAGCCTGCTTCAGATTCTGTTTCCCTCTCTCTCTGCCCCTGCCCCATTACCGCTGTCTCTCTCAAAAATGAATAAACATTTAAAAAATTTTTTTAAAAAGGGAATCAGTGGGGCTCAATGGGTTAAGCCTCTGATGTCAGCTCAGGTCGTGATCTCACACTTCGTGGGTTTGAACCCTGTTTCGGTCTCTGTGCTGACAGCTTGGAGCCTGTTTCGGATTCTGTGTCTCCCTCTCTCTCTCTCTCTCTCTCTGCCCCTCCCCTACTTGTGCTCTCTCTCTCAAAAATAAATAAACATTAGATAGATAGATAGATAGATAGATAAGGGACCTGGGGCAGATTAAGGCTACAAGTGGTTCTTTAAAGGCTCACGTCTAGTTCTTTAATTTTTTTTGTAATGTTTATTTTTGAGAGAGAGCCCAAGCAGGGTAGGGACAGAGAGAGCCAGAGAATCCAAAGCAGGCTCTGCGCTATTAGCTCACAAACCCCAATGTGGGGCTCAAACCCAGGAACTAGGAGATCATGACCTGTGCCGAATTCAGATGTTCGACTGAGCCACCCAGGCATACCTAAAGGCTCACATGTAGCTCTTTAACAGAGATAAGAGAAAAACATTTACAATTACAAAATGTGAAAGCTATGCTGAAACACATGTTGAATAATCTGAATGCAATCACATGGTAGATACCATCCTAAGAAAACAAAAGAACAGAAAGTATACTCAAAGCTGTGCGTTAAGAGTACCTGGGTGGTTCAGTCAGTTAAGCAACCAACTTCGGCTCAGGTCATGATCTCGCAGTTGGTGGGATCAAACCCTGTGTTGGGCTCACTGCTGTCAGCACAGAGCCCACTTCAGATTCTCTGTCTCCCTCTCTCTCTGCACCTCCCTCACTTGTGCTCTCTCTCACAAAAATAAATAAAGCATTAAAATAAAATTTAAAAGCTACACATTAAAAACTGAAGCACAAAAATTGTCACAGCCCTCTCTGCTTCAAGCCAGAACAGTGCTCACCACCAATTTCCTTAAGTGATACTTCAAGGTATCTTTTTTAAATAAAGAGACATAAAGAATAGCTGTACAGTTTTATAATTTTATAACATAATATTCAAACATATTATACTCTATTCTTAGATCACTTTAAGTATTCTTGTTGCAACATATTCATGGTTACCCTGGGCATTACAATTGCCATCTTAAATTTCTAACAAACTAGCTCAAACTTAGCTTCAATAATACACAAAAGTCTGCTTTACACAGTTCTGTCTCTCCCCTTTGTTGTTGCCAAAAACTGCATCTTTATATATTGTGATTTCCTGCCTCATTTTTTGTCACTGAGTCACATTCTGGGTAGCACCTTTTAAATATCTGCCCCAGGTGATCTTTATGTATAAGACCACTGAGAACCTTGCAGTGGAGATGAGGGTACAATGGAACAGTAGTTGTGGGATGTGGGAAGAAAGTAGGGTCTGCAATGACAGCAAGTAGGAAAAAGATCTTGCAAAGCTGTAATATGGCAAAAACAAGGTTAAATTAGACTAGTAGTATTATTCTGTAACAGATCATCTGGCAATATGCTTAAACATTTAAAAGTATGTATACATCATATATATATATACATATATATCTCCAATCAGATATCCAACCAGATAGACATCAGCATATTATAAAAATTATAAAATATGCTGTTTAGACATTGGAAATCCCTAGGAGCAAATTCTTTATCATTTTTCTGCCTCCACCCAATTCATATGAACATCATACAGTCACTGGTTCCAGTTCTCCTGTGCTCCTTAGAAAGCACAGAAGGCAAGGCAGTGGGAAGGACATGTTCTCCCTTCTGGAGATGTATCATTCTGAGGGAGTATGTAGAGGTCCCCCTCAAGCTCTGCTGAGCCCTGACCTCTGTGGGGAATCACTGCTCTAATGCAATCTTTTCATCTTATAAATGAGAAAACTGGAACTCAGAGGAAAATACTTGCCCAAGATTAGTGTGATAGCCTGAATTAAAATGTATTTCCTGAAGTACCTGGCTGACTCAGTCAGTACAGCAAGTAATCCCTGATCTGGGGGTTGTGAGTTCAAGCCCCATGTTGGGTGTGGAGATTACTTAAAAATAAAATCTTTTGGGGCGCCTGGGTGGCGCAGTCGGTTAAGCGTCCGACTTCAGCCAGGTCACGATCTCGCGGTCCGTGAGTTCGAGCCCCGCGTCGGGCTCTGGGCTGATGGCTCAGAGCCTGGAGCCTGTTTCCGATTCTGTGTCTCCCTCTCTCTCTGCCCCTCCCCCATTCATGCTCTGTCTCTCTCTGTCCCAAAAATAAATAAACGTTGAAAAAAAAAAATTTAAAAAAATAAAAAAATAAATAAAATAAAATCTTTTACATACGTGCATACATACATACAATGTATTTCCTGGGGCACCTGGCTGGCTCAGTCAGTAGAGCATGAGACTTTTGATCTTGGGGTAGTGGGTTCAAGCCCCACTAGGGTAGAGATTATTTTTTAAAAAAATTTTTTAAATACCTATTTTCTGACTTCATTCCACTCTACCATATCTCTACTAGAATAACAGGAGGATCCTGAGTTTCCTAATGTTTTTGGAACAAGTCCAATCGTTCTTTTCAAAAGCACAGATGCCTACAATGCAATTTCCTCCAACCTGTCACTAATGATTTTTATATTAATAGCAAAAAAGAAAAAACAGTATCTTGGCTGCTGGCCACAGAAATTCCAGAACAAATAGTGGGCATAAGAGGCAGCAACTGTATTCTTAAGTCCAAGGGTGGAGGGTGAGCTTGCTCTTCCTCATCATAATTTTTTTTTTAATTTTTTTAAATGTTTATTTATTTTCGAGACAGAGAGAGAGAGACAGAGCACGAGTGGGGGAGGAGCAGAAACAGAGAGGGAGACACGGAATCTGAAACAGACTCCAGGGTCTGAGCTGTCGGCACAGAGCTCGAACTCAGGAACGATGAGATCATGACCAGAGCCGAAGTCAGATGCTTAACTGACTGAGCCACCCAGGCAACCCATGACCATAAATTTCTATTTACTATGTTAATTCACTAAGGTTGGATTACTGTTAACTATACAATCCTTTTAGGAAAAGACCTATATTAATTACTCAAAGCACCTGGCAATATTAACTCCATGTAACTCTAACAGTTGCTAAACAATGTCACTTCATACTATGATAGAAGGTAAATATACTTTTTAGCAAAAACAATACAGACAGAAGTGGGGGTGGGGGGAATAGTGTCTAGTTTAATCACACCAAGGGTACATCCAAAATAAAAAATAACACTCTGAAACATTACTTATAACTCCAGAGCATTTTAATTCTAAAGAGTTTTAATATGTAAAAAAGTCCCCATGGTTTCCAAATGCCCATCAAAAAGGAAATGAATAATTAGTCCCATCAAAACTGGGGGAAAATTTTTTTTAAAGGAGGTGGAGGGATGCAGGTTGACAACCATTCTCTTTCAAAAAGACAAACACTGCTTCCTCAAATAACCGCTCAGAATGTCAATGGAGAGGAATTAGCAGGGAAAGTAAGTGTCCATATTTGCGTTGTATATTGTATTGGGCAATTAAATGCCAACTTAGCTATTTAAGAATGACTTGCTAAAACGTTGAAAAAATGAAAGACTTCATCCTTGTCATAGACTGCCACTTCAGTGGAACATTCGGTGCACATGACAGGGTGATAGATTTCTTCCACTTCTGCCTCTACCTGCTCTGGAGCATCTTCACGATTAGACCTCATCTTCTTATGGCCTCGCCTTTTCTTCCTGTTCTCTGGGGTTTTGTATCTTAGAACCTCCTCTTTGTTGACAGAACAATTCATCACAAACATTGCTCTATACTGAGTTTTGTATGATTCATGCCTAAGAGGAAAAACAAATGGAGAATTGTGATTTATGTCCCATTTTAATAGGTTATCTATTTAGATAAAAAAAAAAGTTTTTAACTCAAGTATAGTTGATACAGTGTATATTAGTTTCAGATGTACTACACAGTGATTCAACAGGTTTACACCCTATGTATGCTCACCATGAGTGTAGCTACCATGTCACCATACAATGTTATTACAATATCATTTTTATTCCCTATGCTGTACCTTTTTATCCCCGTGACTTACTCACTCCGTACCTGGAAGCCTGTATCTCCCACTCCCCTTCACTCATTTTGGCCATCCCCCACCACCCTCTCCTCTGGCAACCATCAGTTTGTTCTCTGTAATTATGGGTCAGTTTCTGCTTTTTGTCTGTTAATTCATTTATTGTTTTTTAGATTTTACATATAGGTGAAATCATACAGTATCTGTCTTTCTTTGACTTATTTCTCTTAGCATAATATCCTTTAGGTCCATCCATGTTGTTACAAATGGCAAGATCTCATTCTTTTTATGGCTGAATATTCTACTGTGTATATTACCATATTGTCTTTATCTATTTATCAATCAAGGGACACTTGGGTTGTTTCATATCTTGGCTATTATAAATAATACTACAATACACATAAGAGTACATGTACCTTTTCAAATTAGTTTTCATTTTCTTTGGATAAAAACCAAGAAGTGGAATTACTGGATCATAAGTTATTGCTATTTTTAATTTTTTGAGGAATCTCTATACTGTTTTCCACAGCAGCTGCACCACATTCCCACCAACAGTGCACAAGAGTTCTTTTTCTCCACATCCTCACTAACACTTGCTATATCTTGTCTTTTTGATTCTAGCCATTCTGACAAGTGTATGAATACCTCATTGTGGTTCTGATTTGCATTTCCATGATGATTAATGATGTCGAGCATCTTTTCATGTGTCTGTTTGACATCTATAGGTCTACTTTGGAAAAATGTCTAGTCAGATACTCTGCCCATTTTTTAATTGGATTATTGGGTTTTTTTGGTGTTAAGTTGTATCAGTTCTTTATATATTCTGGATATTAATCCCTTATCAAATGGATCATTTGCAAATATCCTCTCCCATTCAGTGGGTTTATTTTGTTGATGGATTCCTTCACTGCACAAAAGATTTTTATTTTGGTGTAGTCCCAATAGTTTACTCTTGCTTTTATCTTCCTTGCCTTAGAAGACCATCTATGGAGCCTGTTCCCGATTCTGTGTCTCCCTCTCTCTCTGCCCCTCCCCCGTTCATGCTCTGTCTCTCTCTGTCCCAAAAAAAATAAATAAATAAATAAACGTTGAAAAAAAAAATTTAAAAAAAAAAAAAAAAAGAAGACCATCTAGAAAAATGTTGTTATAGCCGATGTCACACTACTGCCTATGTTTTCTTCTAGTCGTTTTATGCTTTCAGGTCTCACATTTAGGTCTTTCATCCATTCTGAGTTGATTTTTGTGTATGATGTAAGAAAGTGGTTCAGTTTCATTCTCGCATGTAGCTATCCAGTTTTCCTAGCACCATTTACTGAAGAGACTATCTTTTCCCTCAGTGTATATTCTTGCATCTCCAATTAGTTAAAATTTGAGAAGACCAAAAACTTACTGAAATACAACCAAAGTACAAATAGAACAAAATGGGAAATTTAAAGAAATGTTAAGGGTTATTTTAAGAATAGGAAAAAACTGGGGCGCCTGGGTGGCTCAGTCAGTTAAGCATCTGACTCTTGATTTCAGCTCGGGTCATGACCTCACAGTTCGTGGGAGTAAGCCCCACATCGGACTCTGCACTGAAAGCACGGACCCTGCTTGGGATTCTCTCTCTCCCCCTTTCTTTGCCCCTCCCTCACTCATACTCTCTCTCTTCCTGAAAATAAACATTAAAAAAAAAAAAGAGTAGGAAAAAAAATGTGTCAATAGATAATAAAGAATGAATATATCCTCTTTTCTATTGCTTTAAAAGTAACTTTTATCTCCAAAAATAATTTCATTTGCTCTTCAAACTTAGAAAGACAAGAAAAGTTATTGGAAACTTGAGAGCTAATGTTTTGACTGTCTTTTCACATTGTGGCCTGAGACTGCCCTCCTCTCATGACAACTGATGCCATTCTTGTCACCATTTTAGTAAAAGCTACAGTTTTAAAAGCTTAAAGAGCTTCTAGGGGCGCCTGGGTGGCTCAGTCAGTTAAGCGTCCAACTTCAGCTCAAGGCACGATCCTGAGGTTCATGGGTTTGAGTCCCATGTCAGGCTCTGTGCTGACAGCTCAGATGCTATGTCTCTCTCTCTCTCTCTCTCTGTCCCTCCCCTGCTCATTCTCTTCCCCCCTCTCAAAAATAGATAATAAACATTTTAAAAATGAGAAATAAAAATAAAGAATTTGATGAAATTCAATACCAATTCATGGTAAAAATACCCAAAAACTAAAAATAGAAGGAACTTCAATACAATAAAGGTCATATATGAAAATTCCACAGCTAACATCATATTCAAAAATGAAAATTTTTCCTCTAAGATCAAGAACAAGACTAAAAATATCTGCTTTCACCATTTCTATCCAACATAGTACTTGAAGTTCTAATCAGAGCAATTAGCTAAGAAAAAGAAATAAAAGGCATCCACGCTGGAAACAAATAATTCACAGATGACATGATCTTGTATGTAGAAAATTCTGAGCATTACACAAAAAAACTATTAGAGCTAATAAACTACTTCAGCAAAATTTCAGTGTACAAAATCAACACACAAAAATCTGTTCATTTCTATACATGAGCGATTAACAATCCGGAAAGGAAAACAGAATAGAGGTTACCACAGGCTGGGGCAGGAAGGGGTAGAGAATGGGGAATTTTGTCTAATGGGTACAAAGTTTCTGTTTGCAATGACAAAAAAGTTTCTAAAATGGACTGTGGTGATAGCTGCACAATATTGTGAATGTAGTTCATGTCACTGAATTGTACACTTAAAATGGTTAAAATGGGGTACAAGAGTACCCACTCTCACCAGTCCTAGTCGACATAGTACTACAAGTCCTAGCCAGAGCAATCAGGCAAAAAAAAAAATGAAATAAAAGGTATCCAAATAGGGAAGAAATAAAACTGTTCGTAGATGATATAATCTTATACGCATAAAATTTTAAAGACTCCACCAAAAAAAAATATTAAAATATTGTTAAAATAAATATAAAATTCAATGAAGTTTCAAGACACAAAACCAATTACAGGGGCGCCAGGGTGGCTAAGCATCTGAATCTTGATTCTGGCTCAGGTCATGATCTCATGGGTTCAGGAGATAGAGCCCTGCATCGGGCTTTGCACTGACAGCACAACACCTGCTTGGGATTCTGTGTCTCCCTCTCTCTCTGCCCCTCCCCCACAGCTGCTCTCAAAACTTTAAAAAAAAATTTTTAAAAAGGGGGGCCCAGGTAGCTCAGTCAGTTAAGCATCCCCCTTCAGCTCAGGTCAAGATATCACAGTCTGTGAGTTGAAGCCCCATGTCAGGCTCTGTGCTGACAGCTCAGAGCCTGGAGTCTGCTTCGGATTCTGTCTCCTTCAGTCTCTGCCCATCCCCCGCTCATGCTCTGTCTCTCTCAAAAATAAATAAACGTTAAAAAAAAGATTAAAAATAAAAATTACAAAAATCTGCTCTCTATACATTAACAGTAAACTATCTGAAAAAGAAATTAAGAAAATAATCCCATTCATGATGGCATCCAAAATAATAAAACACTTGGGAATAAATTTAACCAAGGAGGTGAGAGATTTATACACAGAAAACTGTTAAGACATTCATGAAAGAAAACGAAGAAAATACACGTAAATGGAAAGATAACCCATGTGCACACATCAAAAGAATTACTATTGTTGGGGCGCCTGGGTGGCTCAGTGGTTTAAGTGTCAGACTTCAGCTCAGGTCATGATCTCACAGTTCATGAGTCTGAGCCCCACATCAGGCTCTCTGCTGTCAGTGCAAGAGAGCTTGCTTTGGAATCTCTGTCCCCCACCCCACTCTCTGCCCCTCCCCTGCTTCCCCAGTGGTGTTCTCTCTTTCTCTCTCTCTCAAAAATAAATAAACATTAAAAAAAAATTTTTTTTAATTTTTTAAAGAATTACTGGGTCACCTGGGTGGCTCAGTAATTTGAGCATCTGACTTTGGCTCAGGTCATGATCTCGCAGTCCGTGAGTGCAAGTCCCATGTTGGGCTCTGTGCTGTCAGCTCTGAGCTTGGAGCCTGCTTCAGATTCTATGTCTCCCTCTCTCTCTGCCCCTCCCCCACTCGCATTCTGTCTCTCCCTGTCTCTCAAAAATAAAGAAATGTTAAAAAAAAAAAAAAATTACTATTGTTAAAATGTCCATACTACCCAAAGCCTTCTAGAGTCAATAGAAATAGAAAAAAATCACGGGGCGCCTGGGTGGCGCAGTCGGTTAAGCGTCCGACTTCAGCCAGGTCACGATCTCGCGGTCCGTGAGTTCGAGCCCCGCATCGGGCTCTGGGCTGATGGCTCAGAGCCTGGAGCCTGTTTCCGATTCTGTGTGTCCCTCTCTCTCTGCCCCTCCCCCGTTCATGCTCTGTCTCTCTCTGTCCCAAAAATAAATAAACGTTGAAAAAAAAAAAAAATTTTAAAAAGAAATAGAAAAAAATCTTATATAGAAAAAAACCTCAAATTTGTGTGGAATCACAAAAAACCCCAAATAGCCAAAGCAACCTCGAGAAAGAACAACAAAGCTGTAAGTATCACACTTCCTCATTTTAAACTGTACTACAAAGCTTTGATCATCAGGGGTGTCTGGGTGGCTCAGTCAGTTAAGCAGTTAAGCCTCTGACTTCAGCTCAGGTCGTGATCTCACAATTCATGAGTTCAAGCCGTGCGTCGGGTTCTGTGCTGACAGCTCGGAGCCTGGAGCCTGCTTTGGATTCTGTGTCTCCCTCTCTCTCCTCTGCCCACACTCTCTGTATTCATTTAAATGAATAAACATTTAAAAAATTTAAAAAAAACAAAAACAACAAAGCTATGATAATCAAAATATGGGACTAGCATAAAAACAGACTCACAGAAAATAAAAAAATAAAAAATAAAATAAAAAAAAAAAAACCAGACTCACAGACTCACAGAACAGAGAACCCAGAAGTAAACTCATGCATACACAGTCAACTAATATTTGACAAGGGAGCCAAAAATATTCGATGCTGGGAAGATAATATCTTCAATGAATGGTTCTGGAAAAATTGGACAGTCATTTGCAAAATAATGAAACTAGACCTCTGTCTTACTCCACTCACAAAAATTAATTCGAAATAGATTAAAGACTTAAATTTAAGACATGAAGTTGTAAAACTACTCAAACATAGGGAAAAAGCTCAACACGGGTCTTAGCAATAACTTTTTGGATAAGCACAAGCAACAAAAGCAAAAATAAACAAGTTGGGGGAGCTTAGGTGGCTCAATCAGTTAAGCATCCAACTTTTCATTTCAGCTCAGGTCACAATCTCATGGTTGTGAAATGGAGCCACACATCAGGCTCTGTGCTGGAGGTGGAGCCTGCTTGGGATTGTCTCTCCCTCTCTCTCTGCCCTTCCCCCACTCATAGTATTGAAATAAATAAACCTTTTTTTTTTTTAAAGTTAAAAAAATTAAATAATGTAAGTGGGACTACATCAAACTAAAAAGCTTCAGCACAGCAAAGAAACAATCAACAAAAGGAAAAGGCAATCTATAGAATGGGAGAAAATATTTGCAAATCATGTATCTGATAAGGGGTTAACAGGTTAATATTCAAGGAACTCCTACAACTCATTAGCAGAAAATAAACAATCCAATTAGAAAATGGGCAAAGGACCTGAATATTTTTCCAAAAAAAGATATACAAATGGCTAATAGGTACATGAAAAGGTGTTCAACATCCTTAATCATCAGGGAAATGCAAATCAAAACTACAGAGAGATGTCACTTTATACCTGTTAGAATGGCTATTATCAAAAAGACAAGGGATAACAAAAGTGAAACCTTGTGCACTACTGGTGGGAATTTAAATTGGTACAGCCACTATGAAAACAATATGGAGACTCTTCAAAATACTAAAAATATAACTACCATATGATCCAGCAATCCCACTTCTGGGTATATATCTGAAGGAAATGACATCACTATCTCAAAGAGGTATATGTACCCCTACCTCAGCCAGGTGATAAAGGTCAACATTACCAGTCATAAATCTGTTGATTTTTGGTTGATAGTCTGTGCCCTTGATATAATGTAATGAAAACAACACTTTAGCTCTATGGTCTTCTCTCCAAAACCTACTGCAACAGAATTCTTAACAGCCAAAACATGAAACAAACTAAGTGTTCATGCATAGGTGAATGGATAAAGAAAACATGGTGTATAGATACAATGGAGGAGGAGGAGGAGGAGGATCCTGCCATTTGTGAAAACTTGGATGAACCGTGAGGGCATTATACTAAATAAGTCAGACAGAGATAGAAAAATACTGAATGATTTCACTTATATGTGGAATCCAAAAAAAAACAAAAAACAAAAAACAAAAAACAAAAAACCTGAACTCCTAAACACAGAGTGTAGATTTGTGGTTGGTGGGGGAAGGGTGGATGGGTGAAGACAGTCAAATGGTACAAACTTCCAGTTATAAGATGGAGAAGGTCTGGGGATATAATATTGTTTAAATAGTTACCAACATTGTACTACATCCTTTAAAGTTGCTAAGAGAGATCTTAAAAGTTCTCAGTATATACACACACAAAAGGTATTAAATTTTTAAACGATCTAGTTGACAATAAACTAAATATACAAATGATGGACTCTAATAAAAAAATTTTGATGGTTAAAATAGGACATCTTATATGTATTTTATCACAATTTTTTTAAAAAGAGTGTATTTGAGGGGCGCCTGGGTGGCTCAGTAGGTTGAGCATCCACCTTTGGCTCAGGTCATGATCTCAAAGTTTGTCAGTTGGAGCCCTGCATCGGGCTCACTGCTCTCAGTGCACAACCCGCACTGGATCCTCTGTCCCCCTCTCTGTCTGCTCCTCCCCCACTCGTTCTTGTTCTCTCTCTAAAATAAATAAAACATTTTAAAAAATGTGTATTTGAGAGATTATGTCATTCCACAACATACATGCAGTTTCACTGAATCTGTGTCAGTAATGGTTAAGTGTTTTATTAAAAAACTACTTATAATAGAACTACATATAACCAAAAGTATTTGCATAAAGGTTAGTCATATAGCAGCAAGGATATAAGAGGACAGAACTTTATTAGAATTCCTAAGTATATACCTCAAAAGTCTATTTCTGATTTAAACAAAAGATCACCAAGTTGTTTTCATTGTGTGCATGTGTATGTACGTGTGTGTGTGTGTTGTTACCCTTTATCCATTACCTTTGGCAATCAAGGCATAGTGTGGTCATGCAGGCAGGGCAGTTCAGGACAGCATCACTATTTGGAACAGGCTGTTGTTGTTGATGTGGCCTCTGTATTCCAAAACCATGGTAGCTAGAACAGAAAAAGAAAGGGGGGCAAGGGGTGCACATTAAAGCCAGATCTTGATTTCTTTTTCTTTTTTATTTTAAGGAGGCCCCACTCCCTCCTTTTAAGGGGCTCAAGCTCACAATTCCAAGATTAAGAGTCACATGCTCTATGGATTGAGCCAGCCAGACACCCCCAGTGGCATGATTTCTAATGCCACTCTCCAATAAAAGAAACTAGTACTCCTATGAAAAATAACTGATTCTAGGAATGAGGCATACAAGATGAACCTGGAGCATCCTGTAGTGCCAGAAAGCAAGGAAGTGCTCAAAAACAACGAGGTAGGTATGTCAAGGGGGCACAGAAGTCAACTGAAAAGAGTTCCCAGTGGACAAAGCTGAAACAATGAGAACAACAAAATAACGTAGTATTGGATTATAACCTGAAGTATAAGTAAATACCCATGAGTCCATACTGATATAAATGACTGAACAAAGGAAGGAAGGAAGGAAGGAAGGAAGGAAGGAAGGAAGGGAGGAAGGGAGGAAGGAAGGAAGGGACAAATCTCCCATAAAGAAGAATAATTAATGAAGATACTCTCCCCTTAAGGAAGTAGAGCATAACTCCCCACTCCACAAGTTTGCGCTGCACATAGTGACTTCCTTCCAAAGAGTACAATATGGAAAGGAGGGGCAGAGGGTAACTTTACAGTTGAGAAACCTGACAAACACTTCCATACCATGGCGATCAAGGTCTTAGGTCACTATTAACAACTGATCACAAAATGATGAAAATTGCACTTTATCTCCGTGGCCTTCCTTCCCCAAATTCATAATCCCAGTCTAATCATGAGAAAAACATCAAACAAATTCCAATAGAATGGCCTCCTACAATGTATCTGTCCAGTATCCTGAAAAATGTTAAGGTCATCAAAACCAAGAAAAGTCTGAAAACTGTCAGAGCCAAGAAGAGCCTAAAGAGACATGACAATTATTTTTTTTTTTAAACGTTTATTTATTTTTGAGACAGAGAGAGACAGAGCATGAACAGGGGAGGGTCAGAGAGAGGGAGACACAGAATCTGAAACAGGCTCCAGGCTCTGAGCTGTCAGCACAGAGCCCGACGCAGGGCTCGAACTCACAGACCGCGAGATCATGACCTGAGCCGAAGTCGGACGCTTAACCGACTGAGCCACCCCAGGTGCCCCAAGAGACATGACAATTAAAAGTAACATGGCACGCTCGCTTTGGCAGCACATATACTAAAAAAGTAACATGGCATCCTGAATGGGCTCTTGGAACAGAAAATGGACAGAAGGTAAAAACTAAGGAAATGTGAATAAACTATGGACCTTAGTTTATAATAACGTATAAATACCAGTTCATTAATTGTGACAAATGTACCATATTAATGTAACATGTTAACAGGTGAAACTGTGTGTGTGTGTTGTTGTGGGAAGGTATATGGGAACCATGTATTATTGGCTCAATTTTTCTGTAAATCTAAAACTCTTCTAAAAGCATAAAGTCTATTAATTTGAAAAACCTAGTAAAGCTACATTTAAAACACAAGCATGTAAGCTCTAAGTGTCTAAGGATTTTGGTCTGTTTTGTTCCTTGCTGTATTTCAAGAATACAGAACAGTGTCTAGTACATAATAAGTGTCCAATAAATATTCGCTGACTGCAAAATTACAGCACGAATCTACCTATGAAAGTAAAGTATGAAAGTATATATTCTTAAAAGGGACTAATGGTAAACTCCTAAAACCTCAACAACAGAAAATAAATCATGTGGCGTTACTTTCTAAATCCTTTAAATGTCTCTGGGGAAAAATACTGAAAACATGCAGTACATACTTTTAAACTGTTGTTAAATACCTCCAATGTTTAACAGATTTCAAAACCCAAACCCAAGAAAGTAACTTATTCATTCAATAGCTACTTAATAAGAGCCCATTTTACAAAGTGCAAGATGCCTGGGATAAAGCAGTGAACAGACAGGCATGATCACTGCCCTTGTGATACTTAAAAAGTAGTGAGTTCAGGGGCGCCTGGGTGGCGCAGTCGGTTAAGCGTCTGACTTCAGCCAGGTCACGATCTTGCAGTCCGGGAGTTCGAGCCCCATGTCAGGCTCTGGGCTGATGGCTCAGAGCCTGGAGCCTGTTTCCGATTCTGTGTCTCCCTCTCTCTCTGCCCCTCCCCCGTTCATGCTCTGTCTCTCTCTGTCCCAAAAATAAATAAACGTTGAAAAAAAAAATTTTTTTTTAAATTGTTTTTAAAAAAAATAAATAAATAAAATAAAATAAATTGTTTTTTAAAGATTATATAATAAAGATACATTCCATCTGACCTCACTGACAAATTCTGTTACCAGAATCAAGAGCTACACTATAATTTCCTTAACTATCTCAATACTCATAGCACTTAAAATGTTTATTTTACACTGGGGATATTCATGGGGCGGGGGCACTTGGGTGGCTCAGTCAGTTGAACATCTGACTTTGGCTCAGGTCATGATCTCACAGTTCATGAGTTCAAGCCCCACATCAGGCTTTGCATTGACAATGCAGAGCCTGCTTCAGATGATTCAAAAATAAATAAACATTAAAATACACACACACACACACACACACACAAATATGTTCATTAGGGGTGCCAAGGTGGCTCAGTTGGTTAAGCGTCCAACTTCAGCTCAGGTCATGATCTCACAATTTTTGAGCTTGAGCCCATCAGGCTCTCTGCTGTCAGCCACAGAGCCCACTTCGGATCCTCTAATCCCTGCCCTCTGCTGCTCCCCCATGTGCACCCACACACTCTCTCTCTCAAAAATAAATCATCTGAATGAAATTTGCTGGTAATTTTCAAAGTAAACAATTCAGCAGTTTTGTCTCAAAAATTTTAATGTATGTCCATATGAACATATACACATACAGTGAAAATGTGAATGTTGTAAATATCACCTTTTAATCATTTTTCTCTGAAGATTCTAAATATTAAAGTTAAGTTCTTACCCTCTTCTCTGTGCATCAACCCAGGCCTGATCTCTGTTATCTTTCTCAGGATCATACAGTAATTCATCATTTGTTGGAATCCTGTGTCGTTTCTTCTTTTTCTTCTTGGTCACCTGTGCTAATTTTGAAAATGTTAAGGATATGGCTAGGTATGTCTAAATTACACACCTTTTTAAGACAGAATGTAGAATTCCCACCTACCTTTTTTTTCTACTTATATTTTCCTAAAAAAAATTTTTTAACTATTCCTCCAAATAAAGTTCTTATCCAATTAACAAAGTATCAGGACACCTGGGTAGCTCAGTCACTTAAGCATCTGGCTCTTGATTTCAGCTGAGGTCATGGTCTTACTAATTGTGGGTTCAAGCACAGGATCAGACTGGGATTCTATCCCTCCCTCCCCCTCTGCACCTCCCCTGTGTGAACGTCAAAATAAATAACCTTAAAAAAAAAACAAGGAATTAAAATGAAGGTGACAGAAGAGGCAAAAATTGTTTCTTCACTAAAAACTGTTGTTATCTCAAAAACTGAATTCAAATAATGAGGATCCAGAGTCTCAGAAAGGTCAAAGGGAGCCAAGATTAGAAAATTTTGATGTATAAAGCATAAGAGACTGTTAAAAACTGAGAACAAACTGAGGGTTGATGGGGGGTGGGAGGGAGGGGAGGGTGGGTGATGGGTATTGAGGAGGGCACCTTTTGGGATGAGCACTGGGTGTTGTATGGAAACCAATTTGACAATAAATTTCATATATTAAAAAAAAAAAGAAAAAAGAAAATTTTGATGTATAAAGTCTCAACAAGTTCCTATCTATAAAATGGTAGTGAAATCAAAATAAAATATTTCAAAAATGAATGAAAAAACACTATGATCATCCACATACACTAGACTTTTAAAATGTACTTAGGTCAATACTTAGATAATAATACATACAAACATAAAATTGTTTCTTCACCATATAAATGTGTTGTCTGTGTATTCCAGTGTAACTACTGATATAATTAAATTAGTTGTAGTTCTTATGTTTACCTTTGCTCAGATTTTATACAAAATCAATTCTAAAGAACAGAGGCTGATTAAAAAAAAGCAAGAAGTCAGAAAAAATTCTGCAAAATATAAAGTATTTATAAGTTTCTAAATTTCCTGTAAAAATATAGAAACTATTTGCAGGTGTGAAACCAAATATTGCTGCATTAAGGAACCTTAAGGAAGAGTGTGGCCAAGAGCCCTGAGTCAGGACACCCAGTCCTTCTCCCTGGGCACATCCATGCAGTACCCTTGCTGCTCCCAAGGCCTCATATGTGCATTCCCATCTGTTTTTATTCATCATTCCTGCTTTTGTTTTCACATCAATGGCCTACCATTTCTTTTTTTTTTTTTTAAAGATTTTCTTTTTTTTTTTTAATTTTTTTAACGTTTATTTATTTTTGAGACAGAGTATGAATGGGGGGAGGGTCAGAGAGAGGGAGACACAGAATCCGAAACAGGCTCCAGGCTCTGAGCTGTCAGCACAGAGCCGGACGCGGGGCTCAAACTCACGGACCGTGAGATCGTGACCTGAGCTGAAGTCGGCCGCCTAACCGACTGAGCCACCCAGGCGCCCCCCTACCATTTCTTAGAAGACAAAACTCAGAGGGAAATCCTAAAATCCAATAATTGTTAGGTAAATGTTTTTTCCATGAAATATAACGGCTAAACCTGGTAAACATGCTACTTACCTGTTTTGTCTTCATCCTCAGAATCAGAATCAAAATATATATCATCGTAGTACTTTGTCAGAGCTGTTCCAACTTTTCCAGTTCCTGAAGAAGACCCTAGTTACGTAAGGGAAGTTTAAAGACTAAACCATACATAACTAACAAGAAAAAAAACTCAGTATATTCTTCCATCACCTCAAAGCAGTATCAACTCATTCCCAATCTCATTTGGATGGAAAAATACTTTCACATCAATGACTTACTGAATGTTTGTGCCCTGTGCAATTACAGAGAACTGTAATTGTTAATTATAGAAATGGATTGGGGCGCCTGGGTGGCGCAGTCGGTTAAGCGTCCGACTTCAGCCAGGTCACGATCTCGCGGTCCGTGAGTTCGAGCCCCGTGTCAGGCTCTGGGCTGATGGCTCAGAGCCTGGAGCCTGTTTCCGATTCTGTGTCTCCCTCTCTCTCTGCCCCTCCCCCATTCATGCTCTGTCTCTCTCTGTCCCAAAAATAAATAAACGTTGAAAAAAAAATTAAAAAAAAAAAAAAAAGAAATGGATTAAGTGTTCCAAATCATGAGAAAATTATTCTCTCACCCTTCCCACAAATCTAATTCAATAAAATAGCCTATTTCCAGATTGCCACCATACAGCTCTCTACCTTTCAGCCATGCAGTACACTGTGAAGAACAGGGAATAAACATCTTGTTGTAAGGGACTTCAGGGGAAAGAGGATAAGAGCCCTAAAGAGCGGCAGAGGGAATGACACAAGAACACATTCCTTCTCTCCTCACTTGTGCCTAGTGTCATGACTCATACTGTATTCATGTCATATGCTTGTGTCCCTAATTCTTCCTCTTAATTAACATCTGCTTTTGCTTTTATTATTATTATATATGCTTTCAGTTCCTAACAGTTAATACATAGCATATATTATGGAAACCAAAGCTAAGGCACAAATCAGTTTTTGGATCAAGTACATTTTACATAAAGACAAAGTACCAAATGAAGTATGTTTCACTACTTACTAAAATGACACAATTTGTGGTGACATATTCAATGTGCCCCTATCAATGCTATATAACTCTAAAAATACCTCTCTAAGCTTGTGTGTCTTTTTCTTTTTTTCTTTTTTATCCTGGGGTAAAAATAAAGGAGGGAGTTCTGAGTGGCTCAGTTAGTTGAGCATCTGACTCTTGATTTCGGCTCAGATCTTATTTATTTTGAGAGAGAGAGAGAGAAGGAGAGAGTGAGTGAGCGCACGCGTAGGAGTGGGGCAGAGAAAGAGAGGGAAAAAGGAGAATCACAAGCAGGCTCCAAGCTGTCAGCACAGAGCCCAACTTGGGGCTTGATGTCATGAACCATGAGATCATGACCTGAACCAAAATCAAATCGGAACACTCAACCGACTGCGCCACCCAGGCATTCCACAAATAAACTCAAAAAAAAATTACAAAAGGAAATCATGTAAGTAAACAATACTAAACAGTGTCATTTCAACGACACAGGAAAATTCTTCACTAGTCATCAAAGAAACTATGCTCAGGTTGCCAAATACATTTATTCATTCACTCGGTAAATATTTAATGAGCACATACTCAAAGTGCTGGGATGCAACAGGGCACAAATGAGGTTCTGCCTTGTAAAGCTTAGAAAAATATCTATATGAGGGGCACATGGGTAGCTCGGTCAGTTGGGTGGCTGACTTCGACTCAGGTCACAATCTCACGGTTTTTGAGTTCAAACCCTGCATCAGGCTCTGGGCTGACAGCTCAGAACCTAGAGTCTGCTTCGGATTCTGTGTGTCGCTCTCTCTCTCTGCCCCTCCCCGACTCACACTCTGTCTCCCAATACTGAATAAACGTTAAAAAATATGTATATATATCTATATGAAAATCTAAAAGTTTACCTGTTTCCAGAGAGGATAACTTGTCCTCCATTGTTTTTATGGTGGAATTTAATTCAGCTTCCATTTCTTTTTCAAATTCATCTTCACTAGATGATTCACTTTCTCCAGTAAGACATTCTCTGATGAGTTTTCGTTTTTGGTCAGGAGTTCCATGTAAAAGCACATCCACTTCATCTTCAGAACTAGTATACGTTTAAATCATAAGGCACATGAATACTAAAAAATTAAAATAACTTATAACTCCCATCATCTCCTTGCCCAACAGTTTTAAGTTTTACAAGGTTGCCTTTATCTATTATATTACATACAGCTATTCTCATTTAAAGATCAACCCTTTCTGCATATTTCTAAATATATTTTTAATGTCTGCATAACATTTCATCTTACAGATGCTGTACATTTATTTCTAACTCTTTGCTATTATGCTACAATGAATACCTCTGTAGAGTATATGTAATTTTCTGTTGATTTCCTTAGGATAAAAGGAATTTTTTCCTTAGGATAAAATTCTATGTCTAGAATTAGACATACAAGCATCTTTCTGACTTCTTGAATTATCACACTGTTATTTCCAAAAGTTTTGTATCAATTCATACTTCCATCAGCAATGAAAATTTTACTGTTTTTTAAAGATTTTTAAAACTCTAAGTACTTAAATAAAACTTAGTATATATAACCAATATATAGCTAATATAGCCACACAAAATATTAACAGATAATAATTACATATTACAGTTTAAAAGGCACAATGCTACAGAGAACTATTTTTTTTTAATTTTTTTTTTAACATTTATTTATTTTTGAGACAGAGAGAGACAGAGCATAAATGGGGGGAGGGCCAGAGAGAGAGGGAGACACAGAATCTGAAGCAGGCTCCAGGCTCTGAGCTGTCGGCACAGAGCCTGATGCGGGGCTCGAACTCACGGACCGTGAGATCGTGACCTGAGCGAAGTCGGACGCTCAACCGACTGAGCCACCCAGGCGCCCCTACAGAGAACTATTAAGAGAAAGTTATATTACAAATGCTCCTGAGCAATTATTGCCAATATACTTGGCCTTTTGCACCTGTCCCCACTACCAACAGTATGACAGTGGGGCACCTGGGTGGTTCAGTCATTAAGCAGCCAACTCTTGATTTCGGCTCAGGTCATGATCTCACAATTTGTGAGTTTGAGCCCTGCATCCAGCTCTGCACTCACCATGCAGAGTCTGCTTTGGATTCTCTTTCTCCCTCTCTCTGCCCCTCCCCTGCTCTTTCTCTCTCTCAAAATAAATAAGCTTAAAAAAATTTTTTTAAATAAATAACAGTATGACAGAATTAAACCAGATATCAAAAAGAATGAAATGTTATCAAAATGAGTGAAATGCCTAAGATATTTTTAATATAATCAACAATTCATAAATAATGTTCAATTATTTGTGGTCTGATGAATAGTTGCAGACTACCCCTAGTTTTTGTTTCTCTATTTTCTTCTTCTACAACAATGCTTTTGAGCCTCCGGCAGAAGGTAAATCAGAAAACTGCAATTCACACCAATCAAGTTTGCTAGTGATAGAGGCCTTAGCCAGATTCTACTCTCAAGAGAATTCCCCATCTAACAACATTCCTCATCCTGACGAGCATGCTCCCTTTCTCCAGTACCACTATATTCATTTGGGTTCTCTTAACTCTGCCTGTCCCACCATATCCTAAGCATCTCCAGGCCTCCAAACTCTTCCATTTCAGTACACTCTTAATTTTTTTTTTCAACGTTTATTTATTTTTGGGACAGAGAGAGACAGAGCATGAACGGGGGAGGGGCAGAGAGAGGGAGACACAGAATCGGAAACAGGCTCCAGGCTCTGAGCCATCAGCCCAGAGCCTGACGCGGGGCTCGAACTCACGGACCGCGAGATCGTGACCTGGCTAAAGTCGGACGCTTAACCGACTGCGCCACCCAGGCGCCCCAGTACACTCTTAATCCTGTTGCCAGAAAGCTATTCCTAAAGAACTCTCATCATACCACTAGCCAATTCCCAAAGAAATCATCCATGGCCAAACTTCTGAGCACAGCATTCAAAAAAGCCTTTCCCATTTGGTTTCAACTTATCTTTTCAACGTTACCTCTCACCCACCAGTGGTCTCCAACGGGGAGCACTTTGTTCTCCAGAGAACATATGGCATAGAGACATTTTTGATTGCCACAACTTGGGGCAGGGGGTGGAGGAGGGGCTACTGGCTTCTAGTGGGTAGAGGTCAGGGATGCTGCTAAACATCCTATAATGCACAGAATAACCCCTCAATAGAGAATTATCTGATCCAAGATGTCAATTCTACTGACACTGAGAAACTCTGATTTTCCCTATATTCAAGTGTTTCCAAAGGACAAAATGTAGATTATCTTAAGGAGTACCAAGACAGACCACTAAATAACTTTGAAGCCATTGCTGGTGGGAATGTAAAATGATAAAGCTTCTATGGAAAACAGCTTGACAGTTTCTTATAAAACTAAACATGCAACCACCATACAATCCAGCAATCACACTCCTGGGCATTTACCCCAGAAAACTGAAAACTAACATTCACACAAAAACCTCTACATGAGTGTTTACAGATACTTTATTCACAAGAGTCAAAATTAGAAACAATTAGACATCCTTCAATAAGGGAATGGTTAAGGGGTGCCTGGGTGGTTCAGTCAGTTGAGCAACTGACTCTTGATTTCAGCTCAGGTCATGATCCCAGGGTCATGGGATAGAGGCCTGTGTCAGGCTCTGTGCTGAGTGTGGAGTCTGCTTAAGATTCTCTCTCTCTCTCTCTCTCTCTCTCTCTCTCTCTCTCTCCCTCTGCCCCCTGCCCCACTCACACTATCTAAAATTAAAAAATATTTTTAAAAATTTTTAAATATGGGAATAGTTAAAACAAATGTGAAATAGTACTCAGCAATAAAAAAGGAATGACTTACTGACACTTGCAATAATGTGGATGAACCTCCAGGTATTATGCTGAATGAAAAAAACCAATCTCAAAAGGTTACATACTGCATGATTCCATTTACATAATATTCTTGAAAAGGACAAAATTATAGAAGTGGAAAATAGATTGGTAGTTACCAGCAGTTAAGTAGTGCATGGGAGAGAGGGGACAGGAAGTGAGCAATGAGGGATCCTTTGGTAATGGAAATGTTCTATATCTTGACCCCATTAATGTCGATATCCCAGGTGTGATATTACAGCAGAGTTTTATCAAATATGTTAACATTGAGGGAAACTGGGTGGAGAAGACACAGAACCCCTCTGTATTATTTTTTGTGTAACTTTTCTTATAGCATAATTTACTGTCACAAGTACATGCATTTAAATACACAATTAGGGTGCCTGGGTGTCTCAGTTAAGCGTCCAACTTGGTTTCAGCACAGGTCATGATCTCATGGTTGGTGAGATCAAACCCCAGTTCGGGCCCTGCACTGGCATCTCGGAGCCTGCTTGGGTTCTGTTCTGTCTCTCTGCCTCCCTGCCACTCTCCCCCTCTCTCTCATTCTCTCTCTCTCAAAATAAATAAATATTTTTAAAAGAAATTTAACTCAAAAAAATCTAATGTTTGTTTATTTGAGAAAGAGAGAAAGCAGGGAAGGGGCAGAGAATGAGAAAATTCCAAGCAGGCTCCATGACCTGAGCCGAAATTAAGAGCCCGAGGCTCAGCCACGTGAGCCACCCACGCACCCCGACCTGAGGAAAAGTATTAAATAAATAGTAACACAGGGAAATATAGAGACAGTAAAGGCTAAATAACTCAAGTCCAGGAAACCCTGCTATATTCCAATCAAACTGAATTACTAATTGAGGCCTACTAATTCATATACCTCCTTTCACAGACCAGACCCATTAACTGACACTCTTTCTCTCAGGAAACCTTGGAATCCATCCTTACTCCCCACAAGAGAAATCTTCACAGCAGTCTAATCTCCCAAGCCTTCAACCCCTCCCAGGATAACAGGAGGAAACATTACAATTGAAGAAAGGTCAGTTTCACAAAAAGCTTAGTTGAACAGAATGTTTTAGATTTATTAATAGGATCTGCTGCCAGCTTTAAAAAGTGGATAAATTTTCCTGGAACTCTCTTGCCAACCTAACTGCAAGCTTCCTCCAGGTAGGATTAATCCCTCCTTTCTGGAAATTCCCACAGAATTTGATTTGTGACTATCTCAGGCCACTGTTTTCTACAATACTCTTCTGAGATACATACTTCTTTTCAAGATATTTATCTTCCCAGATACGTGTCTGATTTCCCCTACTATAGTGCAAGCCTGTAGAAAACCGTAGCCCAGAGAAAGCACAGATAGGCGTTCAAAAAGGCAGGCTGAATAGTCCCTTATTTCTGTTTATGGCAGTTTCGTCTTCAAGATTGTCAGTTCACAGTAAGTCCCATAAGCCTCACAATATACTTAAGATATAGTTATTATATTGCCTTTTTCTGTTTATTTATTTTGGAGACAGCGAGGGGGGGGGGGGGGGGGTCCTTAATCAGGCTGCACGCCCAGCGCTGTGCCCAACATAGGGGGATCTCACGACTCTAGAGATTATGACCTGAGGGGAAATCAAGAGTCCCAGGCTTAACTGACTGGGCCAACCGGGAGCCCCTATTATAGTTCCTTTTTATAGATGAGCAAAAGGAGGATAACTTGCCTTCAGTCACAGTTAGCAAGCTGCAGAGGCAGGATTCGATTCCAAGGTTTTTGAAGACTTACTCCAGAATATCTCTGTTCCCCGCGCGAGTGTCGCCCCCCCCACCTCACCAGAACCCCCCTCGGCGTCGCACAGGCAACAGCGAGGCGCAAAAGGCGCCCAACTGCCGGCCCGAGGGTCCCCAAAGGCCTGGTAGGCGCAGCGAATACAGAAGGCTAAAGCCTGGCCTCGGCCCGAAGCCTCGGGGGCCGGGACGGGACAGGGACCCACCTGCTCAAAGCTGGCTCCTCGTCGCTAGGCTCTTCAACTGCGTAGGGGTCATAGTCATCCTGGAGCCGGTTCATGGTGGCCTGTACCCTCTGGCACCAGCGGCAAGCGGCCGCTCGGTATTTGTTTACTCCACAGGCCGCTCCGCTAAAGGGTCTGGAACCCACTTCCGCCCGCACTTCCGTGCCCTCCCTGCGCGCCTGCGCAGATCATCCTAGCAAGAGGGCGGGGAGAAAGGATCAGCCCTAGCATCCACCACAGCGGTGCGCTGCTTTCGCTTACCTGAATAGAGCTACCTTATTACTGAAAATAGTAATTAGCACCGTCATAAGTAGCAGCCTCTGAGACGAGCACTCTATGTACAGTGTCTCACATCGTGACATAAAGGAGCAGAAATCTAGACGCTGAGGAACCGGCAGCACATAACAAAAGCTCTTTAGGATCCTCAGTAATTTCTGAGAGTGTAAGGAGTCCTTAGACCAAAAAGTTTGAGAACTCTGATATAAAGACAATTCAGTTGATACCTGGAAAAAAGAACCTCCGTTTTGGAGGACTGTTAACAGGCTGTAACAGAGGGGAGGAAATAAAAGTCTCTGGCTTGGTAACTTCTATTTTGTGTCATTCTTTTGGGAGGATTAAGAGTTATTTTTAGGGGGCGCCTGGGTGGCTCAGTCGGTTAAGCGTCCGACTTCAGCTCAGGTCACGATCTCGCGGTCCGTGAGTTCTAGCCCCGCGTCGGGCTCTGGCCCGCGTCGGGCTCTGGGCTGATGGCCTGGAGCCTGCTTCCGATTCTGTGTCTCCCTCTCTCTCTGCTCCTCCCCCGTTCATGCTCTGTCTCTCTCTGTCTCAAAAATAAATAAACTTTAAAAAAAAAATTTTTTTTTAAAAAGAGTTATTTTTATATTTCATTTTATTATATCTTTGGTACTTGCAGATTTCTTCCAATGAAGCAGTTATTTATAGTTGCCTGCTCAGTAATTAAGAACTATAAAGCTTAAGTGTGGGAAGCTTGAATTCTTTCCTAGATTCGTTACTGATTTGCTCTAGAGCCTTGGAAAAGTCACATAATTAATGGATCTTATGCTGGTTCCTTTGTTTATAAAATGACATTAAGGACAAAATAACTCCTACTTTTACTCCTATGTTAACAGAAACTTTGTCTCAGTCCGTCCTCTCCCTGTCCCTCCATCAGGAGTTTCACTTAACTCCCTCTACACACCCAAAGTCACATAGCACACCCTGTGGGGCTCCACCATTATGCTGTCTGCCTTCCTATGGGAACCCCATACTCCACCAGCTGGGCTGGGCCCCTTCTAGGAAGAAAAACTTTGTAAATATGAAATGGTTTGTACTAGTGTTAGTTATAAGGAACACCCTTAAGTTTAGATTCGACTATTTAAAATGGAATCCTATTAGGGGCGCCGGCTGGCTCAGTCTGTGGAGCATGTGACTCTTAATCTCGGGGTCAGGATTTCAAGCCCCCTGTTGGGCCTGTGAGGGTTAAATTGTAGTGTAGGGCTAACCTGTAGCTTGAGAGATAACAGCTTTGTGTTAACACTGAAGGTTAAGAGATAACAGCCTTGCTTTACTCTTGTAAATTACGCTTCATACTCTTGTAAATTAGGCTTCAACAATTAAGGACACAAAAGTTCAAAGAAAAGAGCATCAGAGGCAGGGTCAAGGAGATCCACTGGTTGCAATTTAATGGCAGAAAGTCTAAAATAATCACCCCATCCGGGAACTGTTTCGAACTCATCTGGGAACTATTTCTTTGTTCTGTTCCCAGGTGATGATAAAACGATGTGATCGGCTATAAAAACTCTGTACCCCGGCTGTTCAAGGCCGCACTCTGATCAAAAGTGTTGGTCCTGATCGGTCGATCTTGCCTCTCATTACAATAAACTTTGTTGTGACTGTCACTGGTGCCCATAGCATTCTGTTTCAGGAGTCGTGTGGATGCAACAGGGCCTAGTGCTTACTTAAAAAAATAAAAATTGGGGCACCTGGGTGGCTCAGGTGGTTAAGCATCCGACTTTGGCTCAGGTCATGATCTCGAGGTTTGTGAGATCAAGTCCCACGTTGGCCTCTGTGCAGACAGCTTGGAGCCTGCCTCAGATTCTGTGTGTGTGTCTCTCTCTCTCTGCCCCTCCTCCACTCTCTCTGTCTCCTCTCAAAAATAAAATTTAAAACTGTTTAATAAATAAAAACTCTATATATAAACTTCTGATACAGTAGACTCTAGAACTTTTTTTTTTTATGATTTTGGTATATTCATTCCGGTAAAATGCCTACAAAACATAAAGTAAAACCCCCAAATAACAGTTTATGTAGCTAAAGGATGCCTAATTTGGTCTATATAAGTCTCTTAAGGGTGAGCGAGATATAAAACCAGGATATGCTTTATATTAAGGCAACTCAAATTTCCTTTTGTTTTCTTTTTTAATGTTTATTTATTTATTTTTGAGAGTCGGGGATAGTGGCAGAGAGAGAGGGTGACAGAGAATCCCAGCAGGCCCCAGACTGTCAGCACAGAGACACACACTGGGCTCGAACCCACCAACCACAAGATCATGACCTCACCTGAAATCAAGAATCAGTCACTCAACCAACTGAGCCACCCAGGGAACCCAAATTTCCTTTTGGAAGTCTATGTATGTACAAGACTAAAACTCTTACTATCCAAAACATGTTTAACAGAAACATCTGAAAAAACACTGAAAACTTAGCGGCTCAGATATTCCAAATTTAGTGTTGATTTGTGCATCAGTATACATTATACAGAAAATTCCCATATGATCAGTGGTGATTTGAACACCAGCTTTTCATTCCTTATCAAATTATAAATAGGCCTTGGGGCACCTGGCTGACTTTGTCTATAGAACATGCAACTCTTGATTTCAGGGTCATGAGTTCAAGCCCCACATTGGGTGTAGAGATTGCTTAAAAAATAAAATCTTTATGGGGTGCCTGGGTGGCTCAGTCGGTTAATGTATGACTTCAGCTCAGGTCATGAACTCAAGGTTTGTGAGTTCAAGCCCCAAGTGCAGCTCTGAGCTCACAGCTCAGAGCCTGTTTCAGATTCTGTGTCTCCCACTTTCTTTTCCTCCCCCACACAAACTCACTCTCTCTCTCTCTCTCACTCACAAATAAATTAAGATTATTAAGATTTTTTAAAATTTTTCAATAAAATAAAATAAAATACAATCTTTAGAGGTATCTGGGTGGCTCAGTTGGGTAAAAGTCCACTCTTGGCTTTAGCCCAAGTCATGATCTCACCATTCATGAGTTCAAGCCCCGCATGATCCTGCGGAGCCTCCTTGGGATTCTCTGTTCCCCCTCTCTCTCTGCCCCACCCCCTCTCACTCTCTGTCTCTCTAAAAATAAATAAATAAGGTTAATTTTTTTTTAATTTTTAAGCATTTATTTATTTTTGAGAGACAGAGAGACATAGAGCACAAGTAGGGGAGGAGCAGAGAGAGAGAGAGAGACAGAATCCAAAGCAGGCTCCAGGCTCTGAGCTGCCAGCACAGACCCCGACGCGGGGCTCAAACTCACAGACCGCGAGATCATGACCTGAGCCAAATTCAGCCACTCAACCAACTGAGCCACCCAGGCTCCCCACCCCCTTTTTTTGAAATTTTAGTTTATTTTTGAGAGCGAGAGACAGACAGAGCACGACTGGGGGAGGAGCAGAGAGAGAGGGAGACACAGAATCCAAAGCAGGCTCCAGGCTCTGAGCTGTCAGCACAGACCCGACGCAGGGCTCGAACTCAGGAACCATGAGATCATGCCCTGAGCCCAAGTCGGAAGCTTAACCAACTGACCCACCCAGGACCCCTAAAAATATATTTTTAAATAAATACATAAAAGCTTTACAAAACAAAATAAAACCACAGCGTGATACCACTTCACACCACCAGGTGGCTTTAATCAAAAAGATAAGCGTTGCCAAGGATGTGGAGAAATTGGGACACTCATACAGCGCCTGCAGAAATGTAAAATGGCGCAGCCACTTTGGAAAACAGTCTGGCAGTTTCTCAAAAGGTTGAACATAGAATTACCGAGTGACCCAGCAATTCCACCCCTAAGTAATGAGATAGAAAGAGAAAGGAAGACATGTTCACACACAGACTTATACACAAATGTTCATAACAGCATTATTCATAATAGGCAGAGTGTGGAAACAAACAAATGTCTCTCCACTGGTGAACGGACACATCCATGTGGTGTGTCTGTCCTTACGGCGAAACATTATTTAGCAGTCAAGAGGAATGAAGTACTGATTCAGTTATAACATGAATGAACTCGAAACTTTATGCTGTGTGAAGAAAGCCAGACAGAAAAGGCCACACATTACGTGATTCCATTTTTTTTTTTCATGGCACGCCCAGAATAGGCAAATCTACGGAGACAGAAAGCAGATCAGCGGTTGTCTAGGGTTGGGGGGTGGCAAGGAGGAAATGAAGAATGACTGCTGATGGATGTGGGGTTTCTTTTTGATCGACAAAAATGCTCCAAAATTGATGGTGGCGATGTTTATACAACTCTGCCAGCACACTAAAAACCCGTGAATTGTGCACTTGGAACGAGGTGTCTGTGTGTGAATTACATCTCCATAAAGCTGTTATAAAGACCATTTGGAGGGTGACTGGCATGTGATCTTCATGGCGTAAGCGTTAGCTCTGATGATGATGGGGGCAGTGGGGTGGTGGTGGTTGCCCGTGACTGTTCGAAACACGCAGCGTGCCTTACTGCGAAGCATTCTGTTGTATAGGATCTCCTCTATCGAAGATCTAGGTCACTAGTGGATTATGAAAATGCTAACAAAGCACTGGACAAAGCAAGAGCGAAAAATAAAGATGTTCTTCAGGCTGAGACATCCCAACAATTATGTTGTCAGAAATTTGAAAAAATATCTGAATCTGCAAAACAAGGTACTGTTATATTAACCTTTAATTATACGGTATACCTTCAACTATTATGTGAATTAAATAGTTAATCCTAATTTCTTTCGTCCACAGAACTTATAGATTTTAAGACGAGAAGAGTTGCCGCATTCAGAAAAAATTTAGTGGAACTGGCAGAGTTAGAACTGAAGCATGCAAAGGTTAGTGTCATAGTCAAGGTTTAATATTTTACGTGACTTATAATTTAGAAATGAGTAGTCTTGGGGCACCTGGGTCCTCACGATTGGTGAGTTTCAAGTCCCACGTTAGGCTGTGCGGCCCCCCTTCAGATCCTCTGTCCCCGGTCTGTGCCCTTCCCCCCCCCCAAAAGTAAAAAATAAACATTAAAAAGAAAAGGGAGGGAAGGAGGGAGGGAGAGAGAGAGAGAGAGAGAGAGAGAAAGATAGAAAGAAAGAGAGAGAGAAAGGAAGAAAAGAAAGAAACAAATGAATGAATGAATGAATGAATTAATTACGGGGTGCCTGGCCGGCTCATTCGGTGGAGCATGTGACCCTTGATCGCCTGGATGTGAGTTTGAGCCCCACGTTGGGTGTTGGGTGTAGAGATTACTTAAAAAAAAAAGAAAGAGAGGAAGGCAGGGAGGAAGGAAGGAGTCAGTTATGGAATTGATAATAATCCTTTAATGACAGTTTCTTTCTGGAGGGATATTGGAAGAACCATTCCTGGATTAGAATGAATTGTAATTGGAATGCTAATTTTTGAAGATCATTTTAGTACTTCAAAATAATTTAATGTTAGTAAATAAATATCCTTCGCCCAGCGTTTTTTATAGTGTTTGTTTCCTCCAGATTCAGCCCTTTCTCGTAGTTAAGATAAAGCTTGGCCCAAGCCTTCTAATAAGGTGAGAACTAGAGAATCTTAGAATTGCGAGCGAACTTAAAAAGATCATCTAATTCAAGCAAGAATAATACGTACAATTTCTCTAAGCGGTCAGCTCTGCAAGACCCTAGTACCTAATATGGAAACCAGTATCATTTGTGACTGCTTAAAAAAGATAAATCTATCTTTAATAAAAACTTCTTTAAAAATTTAATATTTGCTGGCTTCAATCAGAAGGACTGAAAGTAAAAATATATTCAAAATTCCCCAAATTAGAAGTATTAAAGAAATTTGAATAAACTTGTTAGTGTTTTTGTGTTTTTTTTTTTTAAATATATTTATAGTATTTACGCTTTGAAAGTCATTAAAAAGCTTGAAACTCTACTAAGACGTTCGGGACACTCCATAACGCACAGAAATCTGCTTCTGTGTCACTTTGACAAATTGGTCAGAGTTTTGTCACGTGAAATAAGAAAGATAAATTTGACGGATGCCTGGGTGGCTCTGTCGTTTGAGGGTCCGACTCTTGGTTTCGGTCAGGTCATGGTCTCACAGTTTGTCAGCTGGAGGAGCCCTGCGTCCAACTCTGCGTGGAGTCTGCTTGGGGTTCTCTCTCTCCCTGCCCCTCCCCGCTCGTGCGCTCGCTCGCTCGCGCGCTCTCTCTCTCTCTCAAACTCTCAAAATAAACGGGTTGGCTTTAAAAAAAGAAAGAAAAATGAATTTAATTTCTCCCACAGAAACATTTGGATATATTACCTCAAATATTTGAATATATTCTCTCCTACAAGCTAGACATCTTTGAGCTAAATATATTTTATCCCATACATTTCAATAAGCTTTTTATATTATTACACTAGGTCATTGCTGTTTTCAAATATTGCGTGCAGGGGCCCCTTGGTGGCTCAGTTGGGTAGGCCTCTGTCTTTGGCTCAGGTCACGATCTCACGATCTCACGATCTCACAGTTGGTGAGTTCGAGTCCGACGTCGGGCTCTGTGCTGACAGCTCAGAGCCTGGAATTGCTTCGGATTCTGTGTCTCCCTCTTTTCTCTCTCTGCCCCTCCCCTGCTCATGCTCTGTCTCTCTCCGTCTCTATGTCTGTCTCTCTCTTTCTCAAAAAAAATAAATAAGTAAATAAACATTAAAATTTTTTTTTCAATATTGCACCCAGAAATGGAAACACCTTTCCACACGTGGACTTTTTATTGTACACGTTTCTCCTTACGGCAGTTTTAGAGGCATAAGGGTTTTTTGTGTTTTTTCTTTTTTTTTTTTCTTTTTCTTTTTGCTTTTCGTATAAGGGTTTGTTTTTTTTTGTTTTTTGGTTCTTTTGTGTTTTGTTTTGTTTTGTTTTGTTTAGCGCCATCTTACACCAGCTTGATTTGGCTTATAATCACACATCTTCTCCTCATTCTCCTCCTCCTTGGTCTGTTTTCGAGCCTCCAACCTATAGTTGTGTGTTTAATTCTTTGTAGGAATAGTTTTCATTTTTGTGGTAAAAAACACATAAATGTACCATCTTACCCACTTTTAAAGTGTACGGTTCAGCCTTGTTAAGTATATTCACATTGTCGTGCAACAGGTCTCTAGAACTTTTTCATGTACTGAGCATTTAATTTTTAAAATGAAGTTGCAGGCCACAGTTATGTCTGTCAAATTGTAGCTTGCTAGTTGTAGCCCAGCGTGGGATCTTTTGGAAACTTCGATTTGATCATATAGTAGTTGACTAGGAGAGTGGTGATTACTCCCAAGTGATGGACATTTGTAGTTTGTATGAACTTCCCTTTTATGTCGTCATCTAAGTTTTACTTTAAAAGATTGATCGAGGGGCGCCTGGGTGGCGCAGTCGGTTAAGCGTCCGACTTCAGCCAGGTCACGATCTCGCGGTCTGGGAGTTCGAGCCCCACGTCAGGCTCTGGGCTGATGGCTCGGAGCCTGGAGCCTGTTTCCAATTCTGTGTCTCCCTCTCTCTCTGCCCCTCTCCCGTTCATGCTCTGTCTCTCTCTGTCCCAAAAATAAATAAACGTTGAAAAAATTAAAAAAAAAAATAAAATAAAATAAAAAAATAAATAAAAGATTGATCGGGACCAAAGGAGTCAACATTGGTTCATCTAACCGGATAAGTGCACGGTACCCAAAAAGGCTGAATTTGTAGTTCCCTTCCTTTCTTTCTATACTAATTGATATTAAGTTATTAATGAGTATTCTTTGGTGATGGCTATTTGGGTAGCTAGGAATTCACCTATTTATACTATCATCAACCGTTTCCATTTTATCTGTGATGGATACAAGATGTATCCAATTCGTCATTACAATGAAGCTATATGTTACAGATTTCCTGGTCCAATCACCCTCTCAAAAGAAAATATTTCGATAAGGTTGGCACGATTTATTGTTACTGCACCCGTGTTGGTTTCTAACGTTCACTATGTTTGTTCTTTGTAAGGAGGTTATAAAATCTCTTCAGGATTTTGTTAATAGGTTTAAGGAAGGATTAGCAGATTACAGCCTGTCTGTTTTTGTGTAGCCTGTGGGCCAAGAATGGCGTTGGTTTTTTGAGAGGGAGAGAGAGATAGAGCACCAGCAGGGAAGGGGCAGAGAGAGAGAGGGAGAAAGAGAGGGAGAGAGAGAGACAGAGAGAGAGGGAGAGAGAGAGAGAGAGAGAGAGAGAGAGAGAGAGAGAGAGAGAAACACCAAGCAGGCTCCTCACTGTCAGCGTGAAGCCCGATGCAGGGCTTGAACTCCCTAACCGCCAGACCATGACCTGAGCCGAAACCCAAGAGTCAGACACCTACCCGAAAGAGCCACCCAGGTGTCCCGGAGAGAGAGTATGTTAAGCAGGCTCCACGCCCAGTGCAGAATCCCAGGCGGGGCTGATCTCACGACCAACCGTGAGATCATGACCTGAGCCGAAATCGAGAGTCGGACGACGCTTGACCGACTGAGCCACCCAGGTGCCCCTCAGTGGTTCTTTAAAAAAAGGCGAAAGAATAGTATTTCATGACACGTGATAATTACGTGAAATTTAGATTTCATCTGTAAGTGAAGTTTTCCTGGAATACAGCCAAGCTCGTTCCTTTGTGCTCCGTCTGTGGTTGCTTTCATACTACTACAGCAAAACAGAGACCACGTGTCTCTCAAAGTCTAAAACGTTTACTACGTGTTTAAGCCCCTTACAGAAAGTTTGCTGACCCTTACTATATAGATGGTTGTCAGCCTCTGGTTTCCAGATTTCTGTGCTTTTCAGGTCCTTTCTGAAATGTGTTCTCTGATGGGTCTTCTACTCCAGTGGCTCTCTCAACTAGAGGCAGTTTTGCCTCCCGGGAGACATTTAGCAATTTCTGGAGACATGTCTGGTAGTCACAACAGAGGATGGGTGGGTTTACGACCGGTATGTAGGGCGCAGAGGGCAGGAATGCTGCTAAACTTTTGACAGGGCACAGGAGAGCCCCCATTAGAAAGGATTCGACAGCCCCAAATACCTCAAGTCTGCCGAGACTGAGGGACACTGAGACTGGATGGCTCAGTCGGTGGAGCGTGCAACTCGTGTTCTCAGGGTTGTAGGTCCGAGCCCCACGTCGGGTGTAGAGATGACTTTAAAAATAAAATCGTTCAGGGGCGCCTGGGTGGCTCAGTCAGTCAAGCATCCGCCTCTTGACCTACGTAAGAAAATGATAATAAATTTTAAAAATAATGATAAAATAAAATCTTTTTTTAAATGGGGGGTAGGGTGGGTGGTGCCTGGCTGGCTCGGTCGGAAGAGCGTGTGACTCTCGATCTCGGAGTCGCCAGTTCAAGCCCCACGTTGGGTGTAGAGAGATTACTTTAATAAAACTTGGGGCGCCTGGGTGGCTCAGTCAGTGAAGCGTCTGACTCTTGGTTTCCGCTCATGTCATGATCTCACGGATTTGTGAGTTCGAGCCCCGTGTCCAGCTCTGCACTGATAACCGTGGAGCGTGCTTGGGATTCTCTCCTCTCTCTCTCTCTCTCTCTCTCTCTCTCTCTGTCTCTCTCTCAAAAACAAAATAAAATAAACATTTTTTTTTAATTTTTTTTCAACGTTTATTTATTTTTGGGACAGAGAGAGACAGAGCATGAACGGGGGAGGGGCAGAGAGAGAGGGAGACACAGAATCGGAAACAGGCTCCAGGCTCTGGGCCATCAGCCCAGAGCCTGACGCGGGGCTCGAACTCACGGACCGCGAGATCGTGACCTGGCTGAAGTCGGACGCTTAACCGACTGCGCCACCCAGGCGCCCCAATAAACATTTAAAAAAATAATAAATAAAGCTTAAAAAAAAAAAAAAAACCCGCCGAGGTTGAGAAACCCTGCCCTCTCGTCTGAGGTTTCTTGATGATTTTGCAAATCTGAACAAAGTCCCATTTTGGTCCCAGAATCCATATAAGTTATTCCAAAGAGATTAGACATTGGTTAAATTTACATCCAGATGGTTTAAAACTACTTTGGATTTCACTCATTATAACCGGGATATGTCTTGCCATGTATTGGAACCTGGTTATAACAGAAAATTAGGTCATTTGGTCACTTTTGTGTCCTTGAAGATAGTCTCAGATATTTTATTAATGAAGCATAGAATGTATGATAAAGGCAGTGAAAAAAAAAAAAAGGTGATGCTACTGCTGCCTATGAGGGCGTGGAGTCCTCGTGCCTGGTGGGTAAGTGTGGACCAGGGCACACCCTTCTGGAGGGCGTTGGCAGTGTGTCAAGTGCAGGATGTGTATCCTTGGACTTCGTCCCACTGGAGGGATATACCTTTAAGAAGATCATGTCAGAAATACAGACAGGCTCAGAATCCATCGTTCTACTGGCACAACATGGACAGTTAACTGGGGCACTTGAAATTCTTAAATGTTTATGTTCACCCAATTTCAGGCGCTCGGTAAAGTTGCAAGAAAAGTACAAAGAATCCCTGGATAGTTGTCACTAGAGTCCTCAAATGTGCATATTGTCATGTTCGCTCTGTCCTCCCCTCCCCCTCTTCCTCCCTCCCTCTTTACTTTTCCTCTTTACACAGTACACACACACCCCACACCCCTACCCTTATACATACCTGTTTTTGTCTTAAACCGTTTAGGTTGCAGCTAGGTAGTCTCTTGGCTCTTAAACACTTCAGTGTCGATTTCCTAACACCAAATAATTCTCTTGAATACTTGGAGCAATTACAAAGATCAGGAAATTACTATGGATACAGTACTATTATCTAATCCACAGACTTTTATGCCACCAGTTGTCTAACAATGAATAATGTCTTTAGTGACAAAAGGATACTCAAGATAATACATGACATTCGGCGCACAGGTCTTTTTATTTATTTTTTAAGTTTATGTATTTATTTTGAGAGAGCGAGCGAGAGAGAGCGCGAGCGCACACGTGGGAGAAGGGGAGAGGCAGAGCGAGCAAGCGAGAGAGAGAGAGAGAGAGAGAGAGAGAGAGAGAGAGAGAGAATCCCAAGGCAGGCTCTGGCGCTGTCAGTGCAGAGCCCGCCCGGGGCGCAGGGTGGGGTGGGGGAGGGCTCCAACTCACGAAACCGAGACCGTGAGATTGTGACCTGAGCAGAAACCGAGAGTCGGACACTTAACCGAGAGAGCCACCCAGGCGTGACTTTTCGTTTTTCTTGGGATGAGCTCTACACCCGCTGTAGGGCTTGAATTCACGACCCCCAGGATCGAGAGAGTCGAGAGTCGCGCGCTCTACCAACTGGGCCAGCCAGGTGCCCTCCCCGCCCCGCACCCCCCGCACGTGTCGTTTTAGACTTCCTGAACCCGGAAAGTTCCTGAGTCTTTGTATTTCATAACATTGGACACTGAAACGCACGGGTCTATAAAATGTCCCTCGCTTTGGGTTCGTCTAGTTATTGAGTTTAGATTCCCCACCTGTGGCGGGAATCGCCCAGAAGTGGTGCTCGGACCTTCTCGTTGTTGCATCCTTTCAGGAGGTACATGCTGTTGATGAGTTGCCTCGCTGGCAATGTCTGACTTTGATCATTTGGTTCAAGTGATGATGTCTGCAGGTTCCTCAGTGGCCAAGTTACTATTTTACACTTTGAAATGAAGAAGTATTCTGCGGGGAGATACTTGGGACTGTGTAAATACCCCATCGCTTACCCAGCACTGTCCCACGGAATTTTGTGTGATGATGGAAGTATCCTGTCATCAGCACTGTCTGGCACGGTAGCCACTAAGTAGCCACACGTGGCCGTCAAACGCCTACACTTGAAATGTGGCTGGTGCAACTGAGAAACTGAGTTTTTATTTCACTTTAATTAACAGAAATTTAAATTTTCCATCGCCGCACGTAGCTAATGGCTACGGTATTGGCATTTCAGCCTTATGCTCAAAGCCACCGTTCATGACTTTTGCCTCCGTCGATTATCGTGGTGGCTGCCAGACGGTCACTTTTCTAATCCCATCGTTTTAGTTGGCTTTCTACTTACTGGAAGGAAGAGGTTTTCCTTTACCCCACGTATTTATCGGCGTAATGCATATATGCTTACATTTGTCCGGACACGTGTCTAAATTTGGATGCCAGCGCCCATGTTTTACAAATGGGTACGTAGGCCTGTCTGAATGTTACAGAATGCCGTTGTACGGGAACTTACGGCTATGTGTATAAAAACTGGTATCACTCACTACTTTAGTCCTGAAAGTGTACGTTATAATTTAATATGCCTCTACCCTAATACACAGATTTTAACGGCTAGAGGAAAGGGATAAGAACCGGTCTTGCAAAACGTCCGGTAGTTTGACTTGGACTCACAGGGCATGTTTCATCCCTCATTAGAACCATGCCGAGTGATTCAACACCATAATACTGATCTAGACGGAAATGCCCTGAAGAAATCTGGTGTGTGGAAAACCTTGTGCGTGAAACAAAGGATACGGTTTTATGTCTTTAAACCCGTGTACGTGTGTGGATAGTGAGTAGCTGTTTCCGGAGTTCTGTTGTCTTAATAAAGGTGGCGTTAGTTACGGGATTCCCAGCGCTGTTATATTTTCACTGCAACTCTTCCAGGCTGTCTGCACTTCATGATTTATTTTCCCTTCCTTTTTAGGGTAACCTACAGTTGCTGCAGAACTGCTTGGCAGTGTTAAATGGAGACACATAAGCCACACTCCGCCTTTGGTTAAAAAGGGCTGCCTTCCTTCAGATTTTATTTTTGTTTTCTTAATGAGATTAGGCATTTACTGCTCACTGGAAACAAAAGAAACAGCTGACCAAGCGCATCTACTCTCCTTTTTTTCTGAGAAGCGATGGAGCGGTGCCGTCCACGGGTTTTGCGGGTCCGTCCGTCTGTGTGGTGGAACGCTGCCCTCCTGCAGCTCCCCGTGTGCTCCCTGGGACGGTTGTCCATCACCGTGCGCTCCTCCTCTTCCGAAGCCCAGCGTTCAGTCCTTTTTTAAGTAGCCTCTGTAACTGTCTTTATTTTCTGAATAGCGTTCCTTATGGCTGCCAATCTTATTTCCCTTTAAGTAATCTCTGATGTTTAACCCTTTCAAAGATGCATTGTTCAGACAAGATAAAGGTTGCCATTACCTTTTGTTTTCTTTTGGTGTTTTTGTTATGTTTTGTTTTGTTTTGTTTTGTTTTGTTTAAAAACATTGTATGCCACCTTAGTTCATCCATGTATCCTGGTAAAAGCATCTTAATCAGACTTATTTTTAATTAATGAACATTTCTTAGAAGTTTTGGGACAGACTTTATGTAATCTTTATAAGTATGATTTCTGATGAAAAGCGACTGCATTAGTATGTTTGCCTTAAACTTGTAGACTAAACCGACTATTGTCAAATAAACCGTGGTAACAGTGATAGTTTTTAACTCTGTGGTCATTGTATCACTCTAAAATTTGGAGTAGCTATAATCAATCTACTCCTTCGTTATGCTTTACAGTGCAGGTCTTCTCTCTTTTTTCTCTGAAAATGGCATGTTGAACCAGGTTCACCAGTCCCCTTACGAAAGAATGAACTGCTTCTCTGTGTGCTCTCAGCCTTTCCTAGAAGATGGAATTGGGCAGAGGCAGGTTCGAAACAGCTGTTTCTAAAATACAGGAGGCAGACAGAATGGTCCGTCTGTGATGGTTTCCTGAATTCCATCCCTAGCCGGGCCAGTTAACCCTGCGACACGCCATCGAGCCACTTGATAGTTCTACTAGTGTACGGATTGGTATGGAGAGAGAAAGAGTGCTGTAAGGAACAGCCCTCGTGGGGGGGTGGGGGGGGTGGGGGGGGGGGAATTGGAATATTTGGAATGGAAGGCTCCAAAAAGGATACTAGTTACAGTTACAATACAAATATGATTGGCCTTTTTAATGTGAATTATCGCCACGTCATTTCTAATTTAAAATTCGATTGTGTGGTTTGGTTTTTTTCACTGTCTAACTTTTCTTCCAGTTGGAAACCACAGGTATTTGGGTTGGTCACCTTGTAGGTGGGTTCCTCGTTTACATTTTCCCCACCCCTGGTCTAGGTCTTCTGAGTAGTCACCATGATCCCAGCCTTGCTCTCCAGCATGTTCTCTTGCCTTACTGGTGTGCTGGTTCACGTCTCTCTCTTTCACTGGCGTGGTTCCCTGGTTATTCCCTGATGTCGTTTGTACTCCCCCCCCCCCCGGTTGCCTGAGAAATCTGTGTGTTTGGTCCTCCTGTCTGTCCCCTTCACTGGTGAGAAGACGCCCACTCGATGCTCACCAGTGGATGAACGGGACAGAGAGCCCTGGCTTCGGGACTCGGGTGCAGTCCCTTCGCCGGCTGCCCTTGTGGCCTAGGCAGGTTTGGTTCGCTTGACCTCTGTCTGCCTCAGTTTCTCTACTACAAAGGACATACTGACCTACCTACCTCACAGGGGTGTTGTGAGGATTAATAAACATTGGTACAGTGCTTTGAAAACGTGAAGGTGCTGTGTAAATGCTAAGAAACAGCAAGTACGGGGCAAAAGGCAGTAATACAGTGTCGCACCTATCCATCCGCTAATCTGCTTGTTTGTACCAAGGGGGCCTTATTCCGGGCAAGGGTAGGAGAGTGGTAGGTACATCCCTTGGTCCCTGGTTTACATGTTTACGGTGTCTGTTGGGGTGGGGGTAGAGTGGAAGCAAGTTACATATTAGTGTGGGGCAGGGTGCTTAACAAAAACACACATAAATGAGTTGACCGCACTATCCAAGGAAGGACCTTGTCACAAAACACACAAAGAAGGTAGGTTACTCCCTCTTTTCTTTTTTCTAACGTTTTTTTTTTTTTTTTTTTTTTTTGAGACAGAGCATGAACGGGGGAGGGGCAGAGAGAGAGGGAGACACAGAATCGGAAACAGGCTCCAGGCTCCGAGCCATCAGCCCAGAGCCTGACGCGGGGCTCGAACTCACGGACCGCGAGATCGTGACCTGGCTGAAGTCGGACGCTTAACCGACTGCGCCACCCAGGCGCCCCTGTAGGTTACTCCCTCAAGGGCATACTTTAGGAAAGATGCTACTTTGTACCTCCAGAACAATGGAAGTATTCCGCAGCTCAGCTGCTGGTTCCCCGTAAAACCAAACCAAACCAAAAACTGGTTTCAATACTCTCGTGGTGTGGCATTTACGAAACATTTAGGGACCATCTTGTGCCTGGGGGACACAAAGGAGAAAGAGGAAGACGCCCAGTAACAGAGACAAAGCCCTGCACTGGGTAGTAGTACAGGGTTTCTCCCACAGAGTGTCTTTACTGCACGCTCTGAGAGGAAGAGAGCGACGCGAGCAGTAGGAATGAACGACCCAGGAGGAATGAAGGTGGCGGGGTTGGTGGCAGTGAAGGTGGAGGATGGTAAAGAAAGGAAATTGCAAAAGAAAGTGGGGGTCCCCGGGCCGCTAAGGCCCGTGAGGCTTAAAGACTGGGCGAGTTTCTCCTCTGCCCCTAGTTTGGGAAAGCCTACAACACAGATTCCGTGGTGAACTGCTACAGAAGTTGAGCTCAAACAGACCTTTTTGAAGTGAAGCACTACGCACAAGTTAGCAGAGCAGGGTGGTGGATTTCAAGGAGACACTGCTGTGGCGGGGGACGGGGGGGGGGGGGGGAGGACGAGGCGTCGCAGAACTTACAAAGAAAAGAAAACGACCACGAAGTGAAGGTGTACTTCTGCGCTGTCTCCTGGCTCCCCCGCAAACCCTCACGTGCCCGCCTATCACCACGTCTTCAGGCAACCGGAAAAATCTTCTCCGTGCTGCCGCAGTACGCGGGCTATAGTTGGCGAAAAACGAGGTAAAGATAAACCAAACAAAACCAAGCCAAGCAAAAGCCGAGAAGCGGGGTTCTACTTTCTTTCAGCCTTGTTTAGGCGGCCCCGGGACGCGTTAGTACGGAGAATAATGCAACAGCCCAGCGTGTCCGTACCAGGGGTGCGAGGCTGAAACACACGACGCCGCCGTGTGGCTAAGCTCAGCTTCTTCCATTCAGACCAGGAAAAGTCAGGGGAAAGCGCGAACGCAGTCCCCCACTACCACAAATTATGCAGTCGAGTTTCCCACATTTGGGGAAATCGCAGGGGTCAGCACATCCGGAGTGCAATGGATAAGCCTCGCCCTGGGAAAACCACCTTCGTGATCATGGTATCTCCCCTGCCAGGTAAGTATGAGTTGCACGCCCCGCCTCGACCCACACCCTGGCCCTCGCCACGCTTCTTACACACGGTCACTTGCCTCACGCGGCCTCCGCGCCCCGGCTGCCCGCAGCCCCCCCGCAGCTCCAACCTCTCCCGTCCGCAAAACAACCTCGGGCGCCTTTGCCTAGCCCCCACGCGGGACGTGCGCGCCCAGGCGGTCCGGGACCGGCAGCCTCTTCGCGCTTGTTCATCTACATACGCCACGCCCTGTCGCGCGCTTCCCCGCGTCGCGGCTCCAGCTCTGGGACAACGGATGTGCTAGTGTCCCGGCAGACCGCCGGTGCCCGGAGCGAAGGACGGGGGGAGGGCGGCGAGGAGTCGGGACCCGGAAGGGAGACCCGAGAAGACGGGGTCCCGCGGCGTCCAGAAGTTGCAGGCCCCTCCGAGGCGGTGGGTTAAGTCTCCCCTTCCTTGCAACGAAAATTACATGCAATACGCAACAGAGAATCAACTCAACCTTAAATACTAAGAGTTTTGTCACCAATTTAACATGAAATTGTCTTAATCCTCAGTATGACCTTTCGGATTACGTAGTAACCTAATCCTGCGACAACCAAAGGAAAATTTGAACAGAGGGCGTCAGTCAGGACAAGGCGTCCATTCTCAAGAGTAGATGTGTGGGCTGGGGAGGGGCGTCGAATGGTCTCCGAAAATCAAATGAACGGAAATATCACGTTTTCATCCTGTGGGCTTCGGCTGCCTCTTTCAGCCTGCCCGGATTTGTCTTTTCCTCTTCTGTACAAGAAGATTCTTTCCGGAGATCGAGTGGAGGTAAAGGTAAATATCCTCTTCAGATAGGAGCAAAATGATCGAAGTGTTGTGTGTTCCTGGGTGATCGGGTCCCTTGCAAAGCAAGGCAAGAGACAGGACTAGAGATTATTGGGTCAGCAAAGACTTCTCTGAGGTTCTAGCAGCGTCAAGATCCGAGTTAACGTGTTGTACATCCTTTTTACTTTACTTTTCTTTTCTTTTCTTTTGTTTTTTAATTTATTTTGAGAGAGAGCGGGAGGACGGGCGAGAGCAGGGGAGAGGGAGAATCCCAAGCAGGCTTCGTGCGTGCTGTCAGCGGGGAGCCCCACGCGCACCGAACCCCCTCTCCGCCCCCTCCCCGCCCCCAACCGTGAGATCATGACCAAGGCTCGTTCCCTTAAGGGACTGAGCACCCAGGTGGCCCACGTTTTGGATTGTTAGTTGTTTCAGGAAGTTTCCTTTCTTAGGGTGTACTACTCCTCAAAACAAACAAATGGTTCTCTTCCCTAACCCCAGGAAAATTATCAAAACCAAGAAATGAACATTGATACAATCTTACTACTCTACAGACGTTATTCCCTTTTCCACCAATTGTCCCAATAATGTCCTTTAGAGCAAAGGAAAATTCAAAATCATGTGTTGCATTCAGTTGTCATGTCTCTTTATCTGAAATAGTTCCCAGGTAGTTCTTTGCATTTCATTATGCAGGCCTTTTTGAAGACTACGGGCCAGTCATTTTGGAGACCGTCCTTCAGTTTTTGAGTTGTCCTGGCTTCCCTCGCAAGTACATTCAGGAATGCATTTTTGACACGAAGGCTACGTAAATGATACCGTGTCTGTTATGGGTTGGTTTGTGTCCCTCCAAAACAATATGTTGAAGAGTCCTAAGTCCTGGTACCTGGGACTGTGACCTTCTTTGGAAATCTGATCTTTGCAGATACAGTCGGGTGAAGGTGAGGTCACTCGAGCGGGCCCTGATCCAATGTGACTGTTTTCCTTACGCGAGGAAGACGGCAACGTGAAGAGACTCGCTGACAGAACACCATGCGATGGCAGAAGCAGAGAGTGTAGTGATGTAGCCGCAAGCGAGCCAAGGATTGGCTTGTCACCACCGGAAGCTGGGGAGTAACGAGGGACGATTCCACTCAGAGCCTCAGAGAGAGTATGGCCCTGCTGGCACCTTGCTTTTGGACCTCTAGCTTCCAGAACTGTGAGAGAAGACACTTCTGTTTTTTTAAGCCACCCAGTTGGTGGTATTTTATTATGACAGACCTAGCAGAGGTATACAGGCCTCCTCTGGGCACCACGTGTGGAGGCACGTGAAGGCAGTTTGTTCTGTTACTGGTGGGGTTAACATCGACTACTTACTGAAGGAGGCGTATCGGTTACCCGTCTCTGTGTAACAGATGGCCGTAAAACTTAGCGATTGGAAATAATGACCGTTTCACTTGCTCACAATTCTGTGGATCAGCGATTCTGGCTGGGTTCCACCGGGCAGTTCTGCCGGTCTCAAGTGGGATCGCTGGAGCCGCGGCGGCCAGCCTGCAGGTCACCTGGGGCCTAGTCGGTCTAGGGGACTTCGGCAGACACGGTTCACGTTCACTCGGGCGATGTCATCCTCCAACGGGCTAACCCAGGCTTCTTCTCATGGTGGCCTCAGGACAGGCAAGTGAGAGCCAGTCTTAATGAGCAAGTGATTTTCAACCTTCTGCTTGCATCCCATATACTAATGTCCCATTAGCCAAAGCAAGTCACATAGCGAAGGCCAAAGTCAGTAGGCTGGGGTGTTGCAGAAGCACCTGGGTACTGGGGCCAGCACTGCAACTGTCGGCCACTGGAGGTGTTCATCGAGTTTTCCCTTTGTAATTATTAAGTGATTTGTATGGAGATAATGTGAGGATATGTGAACATCCTGTTTAACACAACAGTTTTTAGCATCCACTGAGGGCTCTTGCGTTATGATTGCCAAATGTCCATTTTCTAATGCCATCATTCATTCTTCAGTTATCAGCTGGCATCGTAAGGTAGGACTTTCCCTCCTTCCCTATGTGCTAACGATACGAACTCATGGTTGTTATTTTGTTCAGTTGTTTGTAACCCAAAACTGTTTTGAAATTTATTTTGACGTTCTGATGTTCTCAGATCGGGCCTATAAAAACCCCTTCAGGGTGCCTACGGTGTCCTTCGGACATGTCCATAACATTTTTGGAGCATTTCCGTGTCTTCTGGCACAAGATGTTCCAGGGCCATTATGTATCTGTCTTGGCTCGTGAAAATTACCTATTTCTCCAAAGAGGCCTGGTTCTTTTTAGTGGGGAGTGGTTTTAGAAAACAAGATCAAGGGGCGCCTGCGTGGCGCAGTCGGTTGGGCGGCCGACTTTGGCTCAGGTCGTGATCTCACGGGTTCGGTTGGTGAGTTCGGCCCGCTTTGGATCCTCAGCCCCCCTCTCTCTGCCCCTCCCCCGCTCACACATTGTCTCAAAAACAAATAAACGTTAAACAAATAAGCGTTAAGAGAAGGAGGAGGAGGAGGAGGAGACAGAAAGAAAAGAAAAAAAGAAAAAAGAAAAAGAAAGGAAGCAAGATCAAGGCGGTAGGTATGTCTAATGCTACTGTCTTTGCCTCTAGGCCCCTTCAGTGGATAGAGGTAGAGAATACGTGTATTTCCTAACACCTATCTACAGAGGTAGATTAAAAGCAATGAGCCCAGGGACAGCTACGTGGGTGGTTCAGTTGGTTAAGCATCCGTCTCTTGATTTTGGCTCAGGTCATAACCTTGGGGTCATGATATTGAGCCCTGCCTCCGGCTCCCTGCTAGGTGTGGAACCTGCTTAAGATTCTCTCTACCTCTGTCTCTGCCCCTCTCCCCCCTCTCAAAATAAATTAATAAACGTAAAGAAAATTCTCTCTCCCTCTCTCTATGCCCTCTCCCTCACTCGCTCCTTCTCTCTCTTTAAAAAAAAAAATTAAAAAAATAAATAATGAGCCCACACCAGTACCTTAAATTCCAACTCTCAATTTTATGCAAGTGGGTCCTCCTTGCCCTCCACCATTCCATATTTGTTTGTTTGCTTGCTTTAATTTTTTTAACGTTTATTTATTTTTGAGAGAGAGAGAGAGAGACCGATCACAAGCAGGGGAGGGACAGAGAGAGAGAGGGAGACACAGAATAAACAGGCTCCAGGCTCCGAGCTGTCAGCACAGAGCCTGATGAGGGGCTCGAACTCACAAACCGTGAGATCATGACCTGAGCTGAAGTTGAACGCTTAACCAACTAACCGACTAAGCCACCCAGGCACCCCGTGTTTTTGTTTTTGTTTTAATGTTTATTTATTTATTTTTTAAATGTTTATTTTTGTGAGCGAGAGAGAGAGAGAGAGAGAGAGAGAGAGAGAGAGCGCATGAGCAGGGGAGGGGCAGAGAGAAAGGGAGACACAGAATCAATTCAAAGCAGGCTCCAGGCTCCGAGCTGTCAGCACAGAGCCCGATGTGGGGCTTGAACCCATGAACCGCGAGATCGTGACCTGAGCGAAAGTCAGGCGCTTAACCGACTGAGCCACCCAGGCGCCCCAAATGTTTATTTATTTTTGAGAGCAAGAGAGACAGAGCATGAGCAGGGGCACAGAGAGAGAGAGAGAGAGAGAGAGACAGACAGACAGACAGACAGAATCTGAAGCAGACTCCAGGCTCTGAGCCATCAGCACAGAGCCCGACGGAGGGCCCAAACTCATGAACCGTGAGATCATGACCTGAGCTGAAATCAAGAGTCGGATGCTCAACAGACTGAGCCACCCAGGCAGACCATCATTCCATATTTGTTTGTATCTCCTTTCTCCAACAGTAAGAACCTTGACTCCCAACATCCATTTAGTCATTAGCTCAATCCTACAGTATACACAACGTTGTTACAGAACTGTTACGACCATACAGCTATGAAATACAAACCTACTGTGGGATAGCTCAGTATGTGTTTGCAGTTCTTGTCTTTGGACTTGAAGATGTTTATAGTCGATGTACTGCGCCCAAAAGTCATTTCAGTTGGTTATTTTTTTTTCTTCCAGTGTGGCTACACTATTCATCTCAGATCGCTAGGTTCAGTTATGCTTATGTTCAACGTTAGGGATGTTCCCCCTGTGATTAAAAAATATATGTAAAATATTAATAGAATTCCAGAAGTCAAAATTACAGAGAAAGGTGTACTCAGAAAAGCATCACTCTCTCCTTCCACTCCCCCCCCCTCCCCAGGCAATTTCATCATTTATCTATTTAGAGAGTGCTAGTCGGGGACAAGGGGAGAGGGGCAGAGGGGGAGAGAGAGAGAATCTTAAGCAAGCTCCACACTCAGTGCCCAGCCCACGACCCTGGGATCCTGACCTGACCTGACCTGACCTGAAGTCAAGAGTCAGACACCCAGGTGTCCCTAGTCTTCTGTTTCTTTTGGCAAGACTGTATAATTTTCTTGTTTTCACACTTTTCCTACACAAACGGTAGCATACTACATATATTTGGGGGCCTTCCCCCCCCCCCCCCACTTAACACAGTCGATGTGTCATACCTAAAGCGAACCCACAAGTCAAGCAACCCTGTCCTAACCTCCTGGAGGCCACAAGGTCAGCCAAAGAAAAAAGTAAACAAACTAGAAAACCCAAACGAGGGCTCACCAGCCTTTGCAAAGACTGTGATTTCTCAGTGGGGAAAATGTTAGAAAAAAACGGTGACAAAAATCAAACCCCTCAATCCAACTGCAAACTGCAAACTGCTGTGCAGTGCCTGGCTGGCTCAGTTGGTAGACCATGGGGCTGTGAGTGAAGAGTTCTAGCCCTACATGGGTGTACAGATTGATGAGGGAAACGAAGGCAAGAGAAACGTAGCTTAAACTAGATCTCCTTACAGCTTGCAGCCCACTGATAGAGAGCTGAAACATGCAGAGCGTGACCTTCCTCAAGGAGCTCACGGCTGCCGTAGTGCCTTAATGTTTATATTTCGTTAAAAACTAAAAGCAACCTTACCATGACAGCAGCTAGCCCCTCAGGGTCCTGAAAGCCTTGCTTCAAAATTCCTTGGAAACTTACTTTATCTCTATCCCCCCTCCCTCCACAAATTTAAAAATATATCATCAAGTCACTCCTCACAAGCCCAGTGCAGCTCTTTCTGCCTGCCCACCGGGTGCTGTGCTTGGTGCTACGTATAATAACAACACCTTTTTGCACTGAAACGTCTGGAGAAACCTTTCTTAGCCATCTGCTCATGAATCCACGTCATAATTAAAAAACAAATAAATAAAATAAATAAGAGAACTACAAACTAATGTTCATTTTAACTGGAAGAATCACAGCCAGGCTCCCCCGGTTCTTCTACTTTCGTCCCCCAAGGGTGGGAAGTTCCTCCGCCCACTCGGGCGACGGGGCGTGGCGTATGTAGATGAAATGCGCGCATTGGCTGCCGGTCCCGGACAGCCTGGGCGCGCACGTCCCGCGTGGGGGCTAGGCAAAGGCGCCCGAGGTTGTTTTGCGGACGGGAGAGGTTGGAGCTGAGGGGGGGCTGCGGGCAGCCGGGGCGCGGAGGCCGCGTGAGGCAAGTGACCGTGTGTAAGAAGCGTGGCGAGCGCGAGGGTGTGGGTCGAGGCGGGGCGCGCAGCTCATACTTACCTGGCAGGGGAGATACCATGATCACGAAGGTGGTTTTCCCAGGGCGAGGCTTATCCATTGCACTCCGGATGTGCTGACCCCTGCGATTTCCCCAAATGTGGGAAACTCGACTGCATAATTTGTGGTAGTGGGGGACTGCGTTCGCGCTTTCCCCTGGTTATTTGGGTTTGCAAAGAACAGGCGCAGCTCTTTGTCCCCCGTGTCGGCGCAGTGAACGCATTTCTGGGCGTTTGGCTCCCCACAGTTGACGTCCATGGCGTCGGGACAGCAGTCCCGGCAGTGTTTTCGGGTTTGTTGTTTTTCTTTTTCTTCTCGCGTTGTTTTGTTTTGTTTTAATTTTTTCTTTCAACGTTTATTTATTTTTGGGACAGAGAGACAGAGCATGAACGGGGGAGGGGCAGAGAGAGAGGGAGATACAGAATCCGAAGCAGGCTCCAGGCTCTGGGCCATCATCAGCCCAGAGCCCGACGCGAGGCTCGAACCCACGGACCGTCTCGCGTTGTTTTCTTAAAGCGCTTTTGCTTTGGAGGCTAGCAGCCGCTTTCAACGCGTGTTCCTGGGCCCGTAGTTTCAGCATCGCCTGGTCTCGTGGGGGCTGGCTGGTTACGAGCGCGGGACGCAGCAACGTTTTGTAGACCCCTTACTTTCACAGAATCCGCCAAACTAGATAGCAGCCACTTATATACTACAGGATTCCCAGTTGGTTCCAGAGACGCTTGGAGAACCGATCTAACATCTTATTAGCTTTGTCTTTTTCCCGAAAAATTTTTAGTGTTTGGTTTTCGAGACAGCCAGCGAGCGTGGGCGGGGAAGGAGCAGAGAAAGAGGGAGCCCCAGAATCTGAAGCAGGCTCCAGGCTCTGAACTGTCAGCACAGAGCCAGATCCGTGGCTCGAACTCACCAACCGTGAGTTCAGGACCTGAGCCCAAACCCCACGCTTAGCGGACTGAGCCACCCAGGACCCCTGCATTTTAGTTTTCTAACTATACCCCCTGAGAGGGAAGTTCCACGAGGCCAGAGATTCTTGTCTATTTTGTTGATTGCTCCATTCATACTTGGCTACAACAGTGCATGGCGGCATAATAGGCTTTTAGTATATGCTTCATTAATTAACTTATAGATCGCGGGGTTAAAAAAAAAAAAAAAGTTTCTGGGGCGCCTGGGTGGCTCAGTCCAGTCAAGCATCCTGACTCTTGATTTCGGCTCAGGTCACGATCTCACAGTTTGTGAGGATCCACCCACCAGTCTACCCCATCGGCCTCCAACCTAGCCTGGTTCAGCCCCTTCTCACTTTAGAAGAATGGGATCATTTTACAAACCATCAGAAAAAGGTAAGTCAGGGGTATGCACCTTAGTTAGTTTTCTCCCATGCCTTCCTCTTCTGTTCTTCCATCATGCTTCACTCTGGTTCAAGGTGTAGGGGAGACAGAACTTTACTTTTACCCTGTTAGGGTCTCCAGCAGGGCCTGAGAATTAAATTGGACGTAAAACAGAATATCAGAAGGAAAGCATACAGATTTTTTCCATGTACGTGGGAGACCCCATAGTAACATGAAAACCCAAAGAAGTGGCTAGGTGGGTCTCCAAGGAGCCCTGGTTCCTTTTTTTTTTTTTTTTTTTTCCATTTTGTGTTGCTGGAGGCCAAGATCCGGTGGTGCTTAGCGTTCACGGATACTGATGTGTGATTGCATTTAGGCCCTGCACCTGTTTTACTCCACGGATTATGATCCATTATTTTTTATTTTATTTAAAAAAAATTTTTTTTTAACGTTTATTTATTTTTGAGACTGAGAGAGACAGAGCATGAACAGGGGAGGGACAGAGAGAGAGAGGGAGACACAGAATCTGAAACAGGCTCCAGGCTCTGAGCTGTCAGCACAGAGCCTGACATGGGGCTTGAACTCGCGGACCGTGAGATCATAACCTGAGCCGAAGTCAGACACTTAACCAACTGAGCCACCCAGGCGCCCCTATGATCGATTATTATCATGATCTCGATTTGGCCAGTGGGAACCCTTTCAAAATGGCTCTTGTGTGCTTGACATGTCCACATCAGTGGCACATTGCTTTACTTTTTGGCACAGCTCCATGTTTCAGGGCATGATGAGGCCGACTGATACCCAGCCGTGTCCGCCAGTCTGGTGGCCTGGCTCCTTTGACCCTCCTGTGCGCACCGACCTGGATTCCTTTGAGGGAGGTGGTTACTTCCTGAAATAGGTCAAGGTGCTTTGGACTTCCTGGAGAGGCACTGGAGTCAAAGGCGGGGGAGAAGAGAACACCAGTGCCGGGGTTGGACTCCTTGCCCTGGCTCCATGTATTTTAACATCCCCTCGGGTGTGTGCCCACCCACCCACCCAGTGAAAGTCCCACAGAGGCGCAACAGGTCACATCTACGTGGCCTTCCCTTGACTGTGTCGCCACTGCCTGACTGGGTGGCAGGCACTGCTGTGCCTGCAAGGATGTGGGGCGGTACCTTGGAAGCACCGGCTACTCCCCATGACACCCCGGACAGGAAGCGTCGGCCATGCTAGGGCCCACTCTTGCATTTGCTGGATGCCAAAACCCACCTCCCCCCTCCACCCCTCACCCTGCTATTCCCCCAAAGCGCCAAAGCTAGGTCCCCAGGGATTCCACACCTCCACATCTCATGGGGGGGGGGGGGGCAGGCACATCCAGTGAAGGTGGTTGAGGTTTTATCTTTGGTGCCTGTCTGCTGGTCTCTGCCTGTAGATGGTGACATTAGAGGCTGGGGTCTCTCTGTGGCTTCCCGAAGGTCAACTGTTGGACTTCAAAGGCAGGGCCTCCTGAACCCGTGGAGGCAGTGGGACAGTAGCACTGAGACTGGGCTGGGGAGCGAACCAAGAGGAAGGGCGGGGGGCCGGGGGAAACGCAGTCTCCAGTTTGGGAGGCAGAACTAAAACCGAAAAGGCGCTTGTGGTCTCAGAGGTCAGGGATGGCAGTAGCCGGGTCCCTGAGGCCTCAGAGAGCCACACTCCCGGTGCGGTTCCGCCGCCAGCCCCCTCTGTGATGCGCTCCAACTGTACTTTGAGTCTCTGGAGTTTCCTTCCCACAGGAGGAAAGAGAACAAGGACCTTTCCCTGGCGTTCTTCTCTGCACCCACCCGCAGCCCCAACAACCTGGCTCTGTCCCCAGGATGAAGCCCGTTTTCTCCTGGATGGGTGCTCTCTGACAGGCCCTCAGTGTCTCCCTCTTCAGGCCCTGCCAATTTAGCCTTAAGGGCCCAGCGCTAAGTCAGCCAGCTGGTCAGAACCCACAGGCCAGCTGCCTGTGTAAGTACGGACGTGAATTTGTGCGCCCGACCGACTGTGACGACAGCTGCCCCCGTCTCACTCCACCCCTACTCCCACTCTTCTGCGCCCCGACTCTGACTCTTAAGTCTGCGTTTTGCCGCCACACTCCACCCCACCCCCCCCACCCCCGCTCGCCCCCGCCCCTTTCTGCATACAGGTGGAGACCCCAGCGGTCCGGTCGGTCCGTGGCCAGAAAGCGGGTAAGATAGAAATATTTCATCCATCTCCCTCTCCCTCCGTCCGATGTAGCGGGAGAATCGGTACGGGTGGATTTACCACCCGTGCACAGAGTGTGAGTAATCACTGCTCTCTCAGCGGGAGCGCCCCCAGCCCCGCCATCCGTGGCTACAAGAACAGGTGCGAAGGCACGGGAAAACGGAAGTGTACCCGGACCACCGCCCTGTCCTCAGACTGACAAGAAACCTGAAGGGGCCGCTGAAGTTCTCGTCACGACTGGCAAGGCCCATGAGGGGGGCCCTGCTGCATTTCGTTTCGGCCAGTGTCAGCTTCGATGCAAGCGCACAATTGGCGATGGCTTGGAAAACCTCAGAGTGACAGTTCTGTCCCACAAGTAGATTAAGCTGGTCGGGGAAGAGGGTTTTCTGTCTCCGTAGAGCTGTATATTTATAGACCCTATGAGAAACAGGGAAGGAGGAGACAGAGAGACTGCAACTGGGAGCGACCGACGCAGCGACCGTCCTCGGAGGCAAGGCAGGAGATCGAGGAGGGGGAGTTTTCATGAAGGACGCCATGGTTGTTCCCGACCCGTGTGACGACCTGTACGCTTGTCAGCCTCGAGGGCTTGCCGAGGGCAGAACCTCTTTGCCCACGCGTTTGTCTGGAGCGGGAGCAGTGGGCGAATAAAAGTGGGGAAGGGCGCGGGACGGCGTGGGGCTGAGACAAGGCAGGAGCGGCGGGGACGTGGAGCGTCCACGGGCACGTGCAGGTAAACTGCGGGAAGAAGGCGCAGGTGTGTTCCCTGGCGGCAGCACAGGAGCAGACGTAGGCAGGTGTTCCGTAAAGGTTTTACTTACTGACTTTGGCCTGTGGGAGAGGGGCTGCCGCGAGGCTGCAGGTGCCCGGGCGGGGCAGAGTTGGGGCGGGGCGCTGGGGGGGCGGTGCCCCCCGCCCCGTGGCGCAAAAGCGTCAGGCACTTCCTTCGAGCCGGAATCGAACCAGCGACCTAAGGATGCCCACACGTATCCAGCCTACAGTCCTCCGCTCTACCAGCTGAGCTATCGAAGGGTGCACGCTGACAGGCCCGGGTCATTGCTTCTTCTTGAAATGACGGAGGCCACCACACTGGCAAGCCGGAGGTCCGGCATGCCTTGGCGTGGTTGGAAGGCCCTTTAGAAAAAAGAGCAGGGCCGACGCCGCCCCAGCGCCCCTTTCCGGGCAGAGGGAGCATATCCGCTGCGTTTGGCGGCTGCCCGGCCGGTGGCCCCAGCCTCCCGGGTCGCGATTGTCAAGATGCCTGGGCCGGGGCTCTCGCCTGTTGCATTTCCCCTCCCGGCGCTCCTTTCTACAGGTGGGGACTACAGCGGTCCGTGGCGGCAGTGGCGAGGAGGGGCGTCGGTGAAGCTCGCGTGTTGGTTGTGCGGGGGTGGCCTCGCGGAGGAGCGGAGGAGAACCCATTGGGATGGGCACTAGGTAGGCGGCTGCGAACCGCCTAACCACCTGCTCGTTTTTAAATGCCTTTAGTTCAAAATAATCCTTAGGGCAAAATGACATTTTTTTGGTGTGGCAGATTATGCCACCATACGAAGGCAATATATCGTCTTGCCTGGATTATGCAAGCCTCCTGAACTAACTGACTGATTTCCCTGCTTTTGTCTTTAACAGCCTGATTTCTTATTTTTTATTAACAACGATAATAATAATTATAATGGTAATTATTATTTTGGATGCCAAGCGGAGTGGGAGGCGGAGGACTCAGATCAAGGCACTCCTCTGCTCAAAACCTCCCAGCTCGGGGTTGCCTGGCTGGCTCAGTCAGTAGAGCATTTGACTCTTGATCTTGAGGTTGTGAGTTCGGGCCCCCGAATTGGATGCTGTGTGTATGTGGTGTGTGTGTGTGTGTGTGTGTGTGTGTGTGTGTGTTCCTTCTTCTTAAGATTTTATTTTTAAGTAACCTCCACACCCATCTTGGGTCTCCAACTCACGACCCCAAGATCAAGAGTCGCATGCCGCACCCACTGAACCAGCCGGGACCCCGATGTAGACCTTACTTCAAACACTAAACAAAACAAAAACTTTTGGTTCATTCACATTTAGAGTGTTACAATGATCTGCGCAGAGCGGAGTGGTCTGTGGAGATGCCTGATGGTCTGTTCTGAGGAGCGAACATGAGCCAGCAGCATGATGGACCCGGCCAGGGACCACTTACACCTGAGATGGACTACAGAAAAACACTCCCAGAGATGGAAGTCCAAGTCAAGAGCGTCACCTGTACCCAAGGAGATGGCGGCAGCAGCAGCAAGTACCTGTGGTCGATTTCCAGGCGGACCTGAGACAGGTATTCTCAGCCGAGATGCCAAGAGGCGGTTAAAGTGGTACTGGAACATCTAGGTAGCTGATTTCCAAGTGAAGTAAAAATATTATCCATGGGGGGCGGGGGTGGTGATGGTGTGGGACCTCTTACAATGATCTACAAGACCCTCGTGATCTTATCTCCAACCTAGTCACCTCTCTGACCTAATTTTGTACAACTCTTCAGTTTTGCGCTGGACGCAGGGCCTCCTTGCTATTCTCCACACACAGTCCTACCTGGGCCTTTGCGCTAGCCGACCTTTGTGCCGGGGATGCTTCCTCCCCCTCCCCCTCCCCCTCCCCCTCCGTGATTGACTCCCTCACCTCCTTCAAGTCTTTGCTTGAAGCATAGCACCTTCTCGTGTAACCTCTTCTGAGCACCCACTAACAGCTAACACACTAATTAATTTACCTATTGTGTCCATTGTTGATTTTCTCCCACTCCCTCTGCCCCTTCTACAAAACATGAACGCCAAGAGGCCTTTTTGTTACCAGTTCCTCAAAGTGTCTGGCACAACAACAAACAGTTGTTGAATGGGCAAACAATGTCATCAAAGAGAACAGAATATAAAAGGAGGGTCCAGGAGCCAGGGTTCAGCCAGGGGGAAGTGCCGGGTTATCTTGTTTCATCACCAGAGACTTTCTTAGGCTGAGAGCTGCAGAACTCTGAACACATAAGGACTGTTCCTGCACTGAGACTGTTTCCTGCACTGAGACTTGACCAGACTCTAGCATAGCTTCTAGCAGCACAAGGTTCTGTCCCTAAGTTTGACTTCCAGCCTGGGGAAGTTAAACACCTGACACAGGCCCCCAACCTGTGTTGTAAATAGGGCATTTATTAAAAAGGGCTTGCGATTGTGAATGTGGATCTCTTACAACTCTGAAGGGTCCCTCCCATCTCAAGGACTTTGAAATGTGATGGGGAAGGAAGTAGGGCCTATCTCCCAGTCTGTGGGAGGAGAGCATCCTCAGTTCAGTAACTGCCAGCTAACAAACACAACCGCCTAACAGCAGTTACACCGAACTACCCTTTGTAACCTTTCACTTCTCTGACTGGACTGAGCCCGCTTCCTCTCATTCTTCCGGGAAAATGCCCAAATCACCTCCGCACAAATCGGATTGGAGCTCAGCTCTTTCCCCTACAGTCAGTAGTCACTGAATGACATCTTTTTTCACCACTTTACTTACTGTCTGCTGCGTTTACCTTTGACGGAGTCCAAGTCAGAAAGGACCAGAGGGCACTTGGTGGGGCCACCCTGTGTGCGTGGTGGGGTGGTACGAGGGGGAAAGGGCTGAAGGGCACCTGACCCTGGCCGCCCGGGGTCTCGGGCGACACGACTGGCTGCGGTTGAAGGGCACTGTTTAGCGTTTTATTTAGTTTCTCGTTCTTCAACACTTAGAATCCTGGTTTTTCTTCTAGCGTTACTAGGTCAGGCTACTGCAGGTTACTGAAGCCCTTTTATTCAGAAATTTGCCATGGCTAAACATTGCCACGACTTCTTACTAGGGCAGCTGAGCACTTAACGTCAAGCGGCAGAAAGACCTTTCCTGAGTTTTCGATTATATTTGAAAATGAGTTTCGAACAAGCGAGGACAAAAATGGGCCGAAAGTTTCTTTTTGTTGAAAGGCAGGTTGACACCACATCCGAGCCCTGACCCGCCACCACTCCCGCTGGGCGCCGGGCGACCCCCGCCTTCTCGGGTCTCGCTGCTAGGTCCCGGACCCCTCGCCTCCTGCCCACCTGCGCCCCCCCCCCCCCCCCCCCCCCCCCCCCGGCATCGGCGGGTCTGCGCGGCCACTAGCACATCCGTTGTCCCAGAGCGGGAGACCGGATGCGGGGGACGTCATGGCAAGGCGTGGCGTATGTAGATGAGCATGCGCGCATTGGCTGCCGGTCCCGGACAGCCTGGGCGCGCACGTCCCGCGTGGGGGCTAGGCAAAGGCGCCCGAGGTTGTTTTGCCGTCGAACGAGGTTGAGGCGGGGGGCGTGCAGGGAGCGCGGGGTGCGGAGGCGGCGTGGGGGAAGTGACCGTGTGTGTGAAGCGCGGCGAGCGCGAGGGTGTGGGTCGAGGGGGGGGCGAGCAACTCATACTTACCTGGCAGGGGAGATACCATGATCACGAAGGTGGTTTTCCCAGGGCGAGGCTTATCCATTGCACTCCGGATGTGCTGACCCCTGCGATTTCCCCAAATGTGGGAAACTCGACTGCATAATTTGTGGTAGTGGGGGACTGCGTTCGCGCTTTCCCCTGGCTTAGTGCGTTTCGAAGAACAGACCGCCCGTATGCTCGCTGTTTTGCGAGCTCTTGTCTTTCTCGGGGGGTGGGCGCCTGAGATGCCAGCGCTTACGGCGTTGGTAGCCTGGCTGGATCAAGTGCGTATGCTTTGGTGCGGTGGGGCTTTTGGCCTGAACTGCATTGGGGGGTCATGAGGATTTTAGCGCTGGCCGGTGCGGTGCCTAGGATCGCTTCGGTGCTTGCTCTAGTTCTTGAAGCAGGGTTTAGTTTCTCGTTACGTTGCGGGCGTCACGCGCCAGAAGCTTGGCCTTCTTTTGAAGGGTTAATGCCCACCATTAACAGGGCCAAGCCTTGGCAGGAGTAAGTAACTATGCTAGAAAGCTCCAGCTGGCCCGGTCACGAACTCTCAACTGCCTTCTTTGCACCTGCTGGGGGTGTGATTTTACCATGACTATTTCTGGAGCTGGAAGTAGTTGCATTGGCTGGTGGAGGTGAAAGAAACACTCACCAGTGGGGTTTACTTAACTTCTACGGTTTTGTATAGTTTTAAGAAAGATTCCTTCCGGTCCCCATCAGTCAATTCGGTTAAAACATTTTTGTGTCAAATTTAGGGCTGGGGTAGCTCTCTGGATACATACTGTATTAGTTTTACTTTGCTATTACTAGCCAAAGAAAGATTACTAACGGAGATGACCCGGCCTTAGCTCTGCCAATAATCACCAATAATTGAATTGTTGTTGGACCTCTGGTAACTGTACGAATCATTTATACCTTGTCAGTTGCGTTCAGTACCAAAGTCAGTTATTCTAGAAAGCTTCAGTGTCAAGTCCTTGTGAAAACCATAGTCCAGTTCTGAACCTGAAGTGCTACTGGCTTCACTTGGAAAGCGTGAATCCAACTGGTTTTTTCTTTCACTTTTCTTTTCTTTCACTTTGATAGCTACATAAGTGACCCCAGTGAGCCTTTTCAGAAAGGGTAGCAGCTGCTTGCCACAGCGTAGAGGCACACCGGGGCAGGCCCCCCCCCCCCCCCCAGGGCACTGGCATCCGGAACTGAGAAATATGCTATTGGTTTAGAGTCTAATCCCCAAATTGGAGTTAAGCCTCCACTAGGACCAACCTTTAGTTTCATGACAAAATAAGTGGAAAAGGTTTTCAAAATTTGGGAAAAGTTGAGGGGATGACTCTTTAATAGCTGGTTTCATTTCTTCACAATACTTTTTCTAGGAACCAAACCATCCACAGGATCTCGGGAATTACCGTGCAATGTTTTGTCACTGGTTTCGCCTGTTCTGTAAAAGCTGAAACCTACTACTGTCTACGATACCCTACCTAGTCCACCAAATTTAAATTTTCTTTTTTTGGTAGCAGACTGGTTTACTGCAAAATTTTGAGACTTTGAGATTGTAACACGTTGCAGCCCTCTCCAGCTGATAACACGTCCTAAATATTTTACTTCAGTTTCACAATATTGCAACGTGTCTAGTGAGGAGGCCTTATGTCCCTTTGAGGGAAGGGATTGTAACAAAGCCAAAGTGTCCATTCCAAGAACGTTATTGACCTTTAATTTGGGAGGCTACCAGCAAATCATCTACATATTGAATAATTAATTGTAGATCCCGCTAGTGGGACTGTAAATGTCCTGATTTCCTTCAGAAAATCTTTTCCATAAATATGGGATCCCCTAAATAAAAGCAAAAAGAATTTAGACTTGTCCACTAGAGGGACAGAAAAACAAGCAGAACATAGATCAGCTACAGAAATAAGCTTTGCAGATGACAGTGCTTAACGTCAAGATCATTGCAGAGTTAGAAACTATAGGAGTTAATGGTAATGGAGTAACAAATTTATTTTTCTAAGATCTTATACAAATCTATATACTGGTCAACCATTTCATCTCATAGATAAATGTCTCCTAGACTCTTTATAGACAGTGCTCTTTTAAAATGATTAAAATATCTCGTTTTTCTAATTCTTTTATCACTGGTTTTATTCCTTCTAATTGAGTTCTTAACAAAGGGTATTGTTTTACACCTGAGTATGGCTTATCTTTTTGTTAAGTTATTTTTATTGGTTCTATGTCTCTAAATGAGTACCATTATTCCCTAAGGCCCAACTCCATACATCTGTTTCTTTTCGGCTCTGTCTTCTCCAAGTGCAGTGAGAGACTGTCACTCTCCGCCACACACCCCTTTTCTTTCAGAAGGCACATACTTAGCAAATAACTGGGGACCTTTTCCTCCAGGGAGCTTCACCAGTATTCCATCTATAATACAGAGTATGCTAGCCTTTACTTTGCACAGCAAGTCTTCCCCAACATGCTAACAGGAGAATCAGGACAAAGTGAAAACATTATGTTCCTCAGTCAGAGGACCTAGCTGTATAGGAACTGCAGAGGAAAAGGAACAAGTAGAAAGGTGACCTGAAAAACCAACAACCTATATTGTTCTCTCACCAGCTGGAACAGAAGACATTTCCAGGAAATCGCAGAATAAGCAGCAACAGTATCTAGCAGGAAAAGTAAGGCTATATTAGGCCAAGGAAAGTCTTTGACACACAAAGTTGGTTCACCAGTTCCCACCTCTGAGATTCTCTTAATCACCCAAATTTGAACCATTTACTGGTCCTTGCTTCCTTCCTTCCTTCCTTCCTTCCTTCCTTCCTTCCTTCCTCCCTTCCTCCCTCCCTCCCTCCCTCCTTCCCTCTTTTCTTCCTCCCTCCCTCCCTCCCTCCCTTTCTCCCTCCCTCCCTCCCTCCCCTTCTCCCTTCCTTCCTCCCTCCCTCCCTTCCTTCCTTCTCAAAGTTAGCTAACATATCGTGCAATAATGGCTTGAGGATTAGAATTTAGTGATTCATCACTTACATATAACACCCAGTGCACATCCCAACAAGTGCCCTCCTTAATGCCCATCACCCATTTAGCCCACCAACACCCCCAACACCCTCCAGCAACCTTCAGTTTGTTCTCTGTACTTAAGAGTGTCTCCTGGTTTGCCTCTCTGTTTTTATCTTATTTTTCCTTCCCTTCCCCTATGTTCATCTGTTTTGTGTCTTAACATTCCACATGAGTGAAATCATATGATGTTTATCTTCCTCTGACTTATTCTGCTTAGCATAATACAGTCTAGTTCCATCCACGTTGTTGCAAATGGCAAGAGTTCATTCTCTTTGACCGCCAAGTAATATTCCACTCTGTGTGTGTGTGTGTGGGGGGGGGTGGTGTGTGTGTGGTGTGTGGTGTGTGTGCGCGCGCATGCGCACGCCACATTTATTAAAATTTTTATTTATTTTTAAATTTACATCCAAATTAGCATATAGTGCAACAATGATTTCAGGAGTAGATTCCTTAGTGCCCCTTACCCATTTAGCCCATCCCCCCTCCCACACCCCCTGTAACCCTCTGTTTGTTCTCCATATTTGAGTCTCTTATGTTTTGTCCCCCTCCCTGTTTTTATATTATTTTTGTGTCCCTTCCCTTATGTTCATCTGTCTTGTCTCTTAAAGTCCTCATATGAGTGAAGTCATATGGTTTTGGCTTTCTCTAATTTCACTTAGCATAAATACCCTCCAGTTCCATCCACGTAGTTGCAAATGGCAAGATTTCATTCTTTTTGATTGCTGAGTAACACTCCATTGTGTGTGTGTGTGTGTGTGTGTGTGTGTGTGTGTGTGTGTGTGTGTATACCACATCTTCTCCATCCATTCATCCATCGATGGACATTTTGGCTCTTTCCATACTTTGGCTATTGTTGATAGTGCTGCTGTCAACATTGGGGTGCTTGTGTCCCTTCAAAACGGCACACCTGTATCCCTTGGATAAATACCTAGTAGTGCAATTGCTGGGTCGTAGGGTAGTTCTATTTTTAGCTTTTTGAGGAACCTCCATACTGTTTTCCACAGTGGCTGCACCAGCTTGCATTCCCACCAACAGTGCAAAAGGGTTCCCCTTGCTGACATCTTCCTGAGTTAAAGAACCATCCAGAGGCATGTTGATGCCTGTCCTGCTGTAGGTAAGCCAGGAGTCCATACTAATTATTTCTTAGTGGAGGGTTCTGTCCTGATTCCTTTGTTCCTGAAACCTCTTCGTTCTCTGTGGTCTCTTTCTACAATCCCTCTTCCTATGTCTTGGCTTGTTCCACTAATGACATACATATAGCTTTCCCTTCTTCTTTTGCTCCCTTCATAGGTTTTCCACAGTAGGGACTATACCCTTTAGTGAATAGTTCTGAGCAGCTAACAACAGCAGTTTTAAATTCCTTCATCTTTCTCCTCCTTTAACTTGTCCCAAACAACACTGCTGAGGAGATGTGGACAATTGTGTGACCTTGCCAATCCTCCTACCATTCCCTTGAGTTTGGATAGTAAGAGAGCTAGGAGAAAGGTGGTTAGACTGAGAGCAATTATGATTTGCACCTGGATCCATGCTGGTACATTGTGAGAAATTTCGAGCAGCAAACTCCTGATGGAAATCAGTAGGGAAACTAAGGTTTGCTGGGAACACCACTGTAATTGCTCCTGGCTTACCTACAGCAGGACAGGCATCAACATGCCTCTGGATGGTTCTTTAACTCAGGAAGATGTCAGCAAGGGGAACCCTTTTGCACTGTTGGTGGGAATGCAAGCTGGTGCAGCCACTGTGGAAAACAGTATGGAGGTTCCTCAAAAAGCTAAAAATAGAACTACCCTACGACCCAGCAATTGCACTACTAGGTATTTATCCAAGGGATACAGGTGTGCCGTTTTGAAGGGACACAAGCACCCCAATGTTGACAGCAGCACTATCAACAATAGCCAAAGTATGGAAAGAGCCAAAATGTCCATCGATGGATGAATGGATGGAGAAGATGTGGTATACACACACACACACACACACACACACACACACACACACACACACAATGGAGTGTTACTCAGCAATCAAAAAGAATGAAATCTTGCCATTTGCAACTACGTGGATGGAACTGGAGGGTATTTATGCTAAGTGAAATTAGAGAAAGCCAAAACCATATGACTTCACTCATATGAGGACTTTAAGAGACAAGACAGATGAACATAAGGGAAGGGACACAAAAATAATATAAAAACAGGGAGGGGGACAAAACATAAGAGACTCAAATATGGAGAACAAACAGAGGGTTACAGGGGGTGTGGGAGGGGGGATGGGCTAAATGGGTAAGGGGCACTAAGGAATCTACTCCTGAAATCATTGTTGCACTATATGCTAATTTGGATGTAAATTTAAAAATAAATAAAAATTTTAATAAATGTGGCGTGCGCATGCGCGCGCACACACACCACACACCACACACACACCACCCCCCCCCACACACACACACACAGAGTGGAATATTACTTGGCGGTCAAAGAGAATGAACTCTTGCCATTTGCAACAACGTGGATGGAACTAGACTGTATTATGCTAAGCAGAATAAGTCAGAGGAAGATAAACATCATATGATTTCACTCATGTGGAATGTTAAGACACAAAACAGATGAACATAGGGGAAGGGAAGGAAAAATAAGATAAAAACAGAGAGGCAAACCAGGAGACACTCTTAAGTACAGAGAACAAACTGAAGGTTGCTGGAGGGTGTTGGGGGTGTTGGTGGGCTAAATGGGTGATGGGCATTAAGGAGGGCACTTGTTGGGATGTGCACTGGGTGTTATATGTAAGTGATGAATCACTAAATTCTAATCCTCAAGCCATTATTGCACGATATGTTAGCTAACTTTGAGAAGGAAGGAAGGGAGGGAGGGAGGAAGGAAGGGAGAAGGGGAGGGAGGGAGGGAGGGAGAAAGGGAGGGAGGGAGGGAGGGAGGAAGAAAAGAGGGAAGGAGGGAGGGAGGGAGGGAGGAAGGGAGGAAGGAAGGAAGGAAGGAAGGAAGGAAGGAAGGAAGCAAGGACCAGTAAATGGTTCAAATTTGGGTGATTAAGAGAATCTCAGAGGTGGGAACTGGTGAACCAACTTTGTGTGTCAAAGACTTTCCTTGGCCTAATATAGCCTTACTTTTCCTGCTAGATACTGTTGCTGCTTATTCTGCGATTTCCTGGAAATGTCTTCTGTTCCAGCTGGTGAGAGAACAATATAGGTTGTTGGTTTTTCAGGTCACCTTTCTACTTGTTCCTTTTCCTCTGCAGTTCCTATACAGCTAGGTCCTCTGACTGAGGAACATAATGTTTTCACTTTGTCCTGATTCTCCTGTTAGCATGTTGGGGAAGACTTGCTGTGCAAAGTAAAGGCTAGCATACTCTGTATTATAGATGGAATACTGGTGAAGCTCCCTGGAGGAAAAGGTCCCCAGTTATTTGCTAAGTATGTGCCTTCTGAAAGAAAAGGGGTGTGTGGCGGAGAGTGACAGTCTCTCACTGCACTTGGAGAAGACAGAGCCGAAAAGAAACAGATGTATGGAGTTGGGCCTTAGGGAATAATGGTACTCATTTAGAGACATAGAACCAATAAAAATAACTTAACAAAAAGATAAGCCATACTCAGGTGTAAAACAATACCCTTTGTTAAGAACTCAATTAGAAGGAATAAAACCAGTGATAAAAGAATTAGAAAAACGAGATATTTTAATCATTTTAAAAGAGCACTGTCTATAAAGAGTCTAGGAGACATTTATCTATGAGATGAAATGGTTGACCAGTATATAGATTTGTATAAGATCTTAGAAAAATAAATTTGTTACTCCATTACCATTAACTCCTATAGTTTCTAACTCTGCAATGATCTTGACGTTAAGCACTGTCATCTGCAAAGCTTATTTCTGTAGCTGATCTATGTTCTGCTTGTTTTTCTGTCCCTCTAGTGGACAAGTCTAAATTCTTTTTGCTTTTATTTAGGGGATCCCATATTTATGGAAAAGATTTTCTGAAGGAAATCAGGACATTTACAGTCCCACTAGCGGGATCTACAATTAATTATTCAATATGTAGATGATTTGCTGGTAGCCTCCCAAATTAAAGGTCAATAACGTTCTTGGAATGGACACTTTGGCTTTGTTACAATCCCTTCCCTCAAAGGGACATAAGGCCTCCTCACTAGACACGTTGCAATATTGTGAAACTGAAGTAAAATATTTAGGACGTGTTATCAGCTGGAGAGGGCTGCAACGTGTTACAATCTCAAAGTCTCAAAATTTTGCAGTAAACCAGTCTGCTACCAAAAAAAGAAAATTTAAATTTGGTGGACTAGGTAGGGTATCGTAGACAGTAGTAGGTTTCAGCTTTTACAGAACAGGCGAAACCAGTGACAAAACATTGCACGGTAATTCCCGAGATCCTGTGGATGGTTTGGTTCCTAGAAAAAGTATTGTGAAGAAATGAAACCAGCTATTAAAGAGTCATCCCCTCAACTTTTCCCAAATTTTGAAAACCTTTTCCACTTATTTTGTCATGAAACTAAAGGTTGGTCCTAGTGGAGGCTTAACTCCAATTTGGGGATTAGACTCTAAACCAATAGCATATTTCTCAGTTCCGGATGCCAGTGCCCTGGGGGGGGGGGTGCCTGCCCCGGTGTGCCTCTACGCTGTGGCAAGCAGCTGCTACCCTTTCTGAAAAGGCTCACTGGGGTCACTTATGTAGCTATCAAAGTGAAAGAAAAGAAAAGTGAAAGAAAAAACCAGTTGGATTCACGCTTTCCAAGTGAAGCCAGTAGCACTTCAGGTTCAGAACTGGACTATGGTTTTCACAAGGACTTGACACTGAAGCTTTCTAGAATAACTGACTTTGGTACTGAACGCAACTGACAAGGTATAAATGATTCGTACAGTTACCAGAGGTCCAACAACAATTCAATTATTGGTGATTATTGGCAGAGCTAAGGCCGGGTCATCTCCGTTAGTAATCTTTCTTTGGCTAGTAATAGCAAAGTAAAACTAATACAGTATGTATCCAGAGAGCTACCCCAGCCCTAAATTTGACACAAAAATGTTTTAACCGAATTGACTGATGGGGACCGGAAGGAATCTTTCTTAAAACTATACAAAACCGTAGAAGTTAAGTAAACCCCACTGGTGAGTGTTTCTTTCACCTCCACCAGCCAATGCAACTACTTCCAGCTCCAGAAATAGTCATGGTAAAATCACACCCCCAGCAGGTGCAAAGAAGGCAGTTGAGAGTTCGTGACCGGGCCAGCTGGAGCTTTCTAGCATAGTTACTTACTCCTGCCAAGGCTTGGCCCTGTTAATGGTGGGCATTAACCCTTCAAAAGAAGGCCAAGCTTCTGGCGCGTGACGCCCGCAACGTAACGAGAAACTAAACCCTGCTTCAAGAACTAGAGCAAGCACCGAAGCGATCCTAGGCACCGCACCGGCCAGCGCTAAAATCCTCATGACCCCCCAATGCAGTTCAGGCCAAAAGCCCCACCGCACCAAAGCATACGCACTTGATCCAGCCAGGCTACCAACGCCGTAAGCGCTGGCATCTCAGGCGCCCACCCCCCGAGAAAGACAAGAGCTCGCAAAACAGCGAGCATACGGGCGGTCTGTTCTTCGAAACGCACTAAGCCAGGGGAAAGCGCGAACGCAGTCCCCCACTACCACAAATTATGCAGTCGAGTTTCCCACATTTGGGGAAATCGCAGGGGTCAGCACATCCGGAGTGCAATGGATAAGCCTCGCCCTGGGAAAACCACCTTCGTGATCATGGTATCTCCCCTGCCAGGTAAGTATGAGTTGCTCGCCCCCCCCCTCGACCCACACCCTCGCGCTCGCCGCGCTTCACACACACGGTCACTTCCCCCACGCCGCCTCCGCACCCCGCGCTCCCTGCACGCCCCCCGCCTCAACCTCGTTCGACGGCAAAACAACCTCGGGCGCCTTTGCCTAGCCCCCACGCGGGACGTGCGCGCCCAGGCTGTCCGGGACCGGCAGCCAATGCGCGCATGCTCATCTACATACGCCACGCCTTGCCATGACGTCCCCCGCATCCGGTCTCCCGCTCTGGGACAACGGATGTGCTAGTGGCCGCGCAGACCCGCCGATGCCGGGGGGGGGGGGGGGGGGGGGGGGGGGGCGCAGGTGGGCAGGAGGCGAGGGGTCCGGGACCTAGCAGCGAGACCCGAGAAGGCGGGGGTCGCCCGGCGCCCAGCGGGAGTGGTGGCGGGTCAGGGCTCGGATGTGGTGTCAACCTGCCTTTCAACAAAAAGAAACTTTCGGCCCATTTTTGTCCTCGCTTGTTCGAAACTCATTTTCAAATATAATCGAAAACTCAGGAAAGGTCTTTCTGCCGCTTGACGTTAAGTGCTCAGCTGCCCTAGTAAGAAGTCGTGGCAATGTTTAGCCATGGCAAATTTCTGAATAAAAGGGCTTCAGTAACCTGCAGTAGCCTGACCTAGTAACGCTAGAAGAAAAACCAGGATTCTAAGTGTTGAAGAACGAGAAACTAAATAAAACGCTAAACAGTGCCCTTCAACCGCAGCCAGTCGTGTCGCCCGAGACCCCGGGCGGCCAGGGTCAGGTGCCCTTCAGCCCTTTCCCCCTCGTACCACCCCACCACGCACACAGGGTGGCCCCACCAAGTGCCCTCTGGTCCTTTCTGACTTGGACTCCGTCAAAGGTAAACGCAGCAGACAGTAAGTAAAGTGGTGAAAAAAGATGTCATTCAGTGACTACTGACTGTAGGGGAAAGAGCTGAGCTCCAATCCGATTTGTGCGGAGGTGATTTGGGCATTTTCCCGGAAGAATGAGAGGAAGCGGGCTCAGTCCAGTCAGAGAAGTGAAAGGTTACAAAGGGTAGTTCGGTGTAACTGCTGTTAGGCGGTTGTGTTTGTTAGCTGGCAGTTACTGAACTGAGGATGCTCTCCTCCCACAGACTGGGAGATAGGCCCTACTTCCTTCCCCATCACATTTCAAAGTCCTTGAGATGGGAGGGACCCTTCAGAGTTGTAAGAGATCCACATTCACAATCGCAAGCCCTTTTTAATAAATGCCCTATTTACAACACAGGTTGGGGGCCTGTGTCAGGTGTTTAACTTCCCCAGGCTGGAAGTCAAACTTAGGGACAGAACCTTGTGCTGCTAGAAGCTATGCTAGAGTCTGGTCAAGTCTCAGTGCAGGAAACAGTCTCAGTGCAGGAACAGTCCTTATGTGTTCAGAGTTCTGCAGCTCTCAGCCTAAGAAAGTCTCTGGTGATGAAACAAGATAACCCGGCACTTCCCCCTGGCTGAACCCTGGCTCCTGGACCCTCCTTTTATATTCTGTTCTCTTTGATGACATTGTTTGCCCATTCAACAACTGTTTGTTGTTGTGCCAGACACTTTGAGGAACTGGTAACAAAAAGGCCTCTTGGCGTTCATGTTTTGTAGAAGGGGCAGAGGGAGTGGGAGA